>NC_087521.1:36407180-37009263 GCF_963921805.1 Phalacrocorax carbo
ATCTTGGAATAACACAGTTCAGTATGGAGGACGTCTATTAAAGAAAGGGAAGAAAGTAAGTTGCTGTTATGTTGGAAATTAAGGTTTCAGGAAGATCCTGTTCAAGACCTCCTCGCTGACTTTCCTTTCCTAGGCATTAGGCAGAAGATGGAGTAGTTTTCAGTTTCTTGGTCCCTGGGAAATCAATGTATTATAATCTTTACATTCTCATGAGTCAACAGATTGACAGATGCATAATTACATCAATCTCATTTTGACTTCAAAACACAGCATCAGTTGGACATTTATGTCTAAGATTCAGTCCTTTAACATAGGTTTAACAAATGAAAATGCCTTTCTACTCAACCCTTTTTTGGGAGACTGAAGCACACAGCCAGGTTATAGCATCGTCACTTGCCATATGCAAAGTTTTCTTGTAGTTTCTCAGGTATTTCTAAGTGCTCTCTACTATATTTAATCATTTAGCTGATAGTCTGAAGATGATTCTTAATTGGCTTAAAAGCATCAAGCCTCTTAAGGTTTGCATTTCCCTTTGAGCCACAAGCACTCCTTAGACATCCTACTTACCTATGGCATGATCATTTATTTGCAGCCTAGTAAATGTTAACCAGGATCTGCTTTGTCTCAGGATTAGCTTTCTAGCATGATGAAAGGCATTAAGGGTGACATGTTCACAGCTCACTGCTGTTACAGTAAACTCTGTGCAGCTCTCCATTCTGAGATTTACAGTCAAACAGCTATTACAGCTCAAATCTTTGTAAGAGAAGGACTGCAGTTCAATATATCTTCTGATCTTCAGTGACAGAAAGGATAACAGGAAATATAAACATGCATACATTAAGGCATCAGATGTGTGAAGAGCTGCTGGAAAGACTTCGTTTTATTACTTCATCATTCTTTACATGAAAACTTTCTGCTTAAATCAAACATGAGACTTGCATCAGCTTTTGGACTAACTCTCCTTCCTTCCCACTCTCTCCCATTTCTGTTTTTTGAGGGGCTTACCTGGAGGAACAGAGTCCACATAATACTTCTGAGCCTGTTTTCAAATGATTCCTGGTACAATTGATTTTGATCACCATCATCATCATCTTCTTTAACCAGTTCTAGCTCCAAGTTTGGAAAAAGGTGCCCTTTCCTCCCAGAAAGATGAATAGGAGAAGCCTCATGACACTTCCTGGCCCTTTCTGGTTCCTTGTAGAGCCTTTTCCCTGGGAAGATTTGTATTATGGTGAACTAGAAGGAGAAGGAGGAGCAGAGCAACCCCGTATTTGCTCCTTAATTTATGGAGAAATGCCAAGACTTCATCCTTTGGGGAGGCGTTACTCCTGTTGTCAGAAAATGTAGTGTTTTTCTGATGTCTTTAGCTTCCCTTTCCTGTTTCATGACTTATATTAATTCCTCAAGCCCCACTGAATGTTCCCTGACTTTTGTAAGTTTCCTTCCATTTATTTCTAGGGTAGAAAGTGAATCAATAATAGAGTACCACTAAGGTGAAAATTACACTTGCTGCTCTCCTTCAGAATTAAATATAACTTTCCAAAATTCCACTCTTCTCTGACATTGTTCCCAAGCTGTTTCACTGAAATTTAGCAAATGGTTATTAGGGAAGGTGATCTACCTGAGGAACAAAAAAAACCTTTTCAGATCAGAGCCGCCTTGTATTGCTGAATCCTGTAGTCAAATAGTAAGAGTTAAATAGAAGCTAGAAGGCATGTCCTCTTAGGGCATATCTAGTCATGCAACAGCACAGTGGAGAAATGACAGGTAAGCTCCAGTTTATCAATCAATAATTTCACTTGCAGAGGCTGCATGAGAATCCTACCTTGCATTACAAAGCAGTTCAGTTGCAACAGGCACAGCACAGCAACCCTAACTAGCTTGGGCACAACACTCAGCGCTATTCTGGGTCTGCTGTGAAGACCTCTGCAGCATGCAGAGATAGCCCTTGCTAACAAAAAGCCAGAGGGAGCAAAGCTTTGAAGGCTGAGGAGGTGTTCAGAAATAAATGGTCCAGAAGATCCTGAGCTGCACGTTTACTTCTTCACATTTAGGTTTATTTCCCTCTCGTGTCTGCAGGCTTGCTAAATGAGGAGCAGGATTCAGTTCAGCTGTGGTTAGGAAGAGTTCATTTATAGAGCAGACACAAAAGAGCAAGTCCATAGCAGAGGCACAGGGCCCACTTCGCCTGGCATAGCTAACCCTGACACACAAGATTCAAGTACAACTAAACGCTTTTTCAACCTCTTCTAATATCCCTTTATTTCCTTAGTTATTTGCAAATCAAGTTCGCCCAAACCTACAGCTCTGGAAGCTACTGCGTGCAATTCTCTCTCAGTCAAGAGGTGGGGCTTTAGCAACAATTCCAGAGATCGTGAAGCCTGTATGAAAGGCCACACAGCACATAATGCAGAATGGTAAGAATAAACAGGATCAATTTTGGTGACTTTCTTTTCCGATTGCTCTGAAAAGGTACTGCAGTAAAAACTTCTCCTGCAGCTGTGGGAGGCAATTCAAACTGAAAGACTGGCTGGACACTGTGTGGTCCTTCTGAACCTGCCTTGATCTGTATGTCCGGTTTCTGTCTGAGCAAGCAGGAGTAAGCCATGTTGTAACAGAACTGCTGACTCGCCCCAAGATGAACACTGCATTAGAGTACAGCTTTTACAGCATGAAAAACGGGGGATAGGGAACAAAGTGCAATTTTATACTGCTTTATTTGCCAGTACTTGAGAATATAGGGTTTAGGTTATGGCAGCTTTCCAAGATGAAGGTGGCATACATTCACTGTAGGGCATTTCCAACCAACAGTTAATTCCTTCTCTTTCATATAACAAAACTATAGAAAGACAACACTGAGGGTTTTCAAAACCTAATTCACTGTTACTTTTCATAGTAGTAGAGATAGAAAGCATCAAATCTCATCCTTTAGCTGAAAATTATTAAAGGCTCTAAATTAGCTGTAGGTAAAACAAACTAAAAACTTAATTTAAAAAAATATAGAAGAGTACATAGTAACTTAAATTAGTTTTTTTAACTTGCTTTACAGAATGTTTCTCACGTTCCTGATAAACTCCAGCTCATACAGAGACCTTTAAAAATGTTCTCTTCTCTATGCTTTTGCAACAGTTTTAACAAGAGTTGGTACACTTTCCAGCCCATAAAGAAACCATCTTGCAAAAAATTTACAAATTATAGGGAAGCCTGCATCAGTTAAGGCTACCTACTACCATCCTGATTTTCAGACGGAAGACAGAAATATGTTGTTTGTATTGGATTGCTGCCTCAGGCTTAAATTTTTACATTAATGCATCAGCAGAGAACTACTGAAGAGGAGGTCTCCTCTGACTAGTACTAGAAAAACAAAGTGTGCTGGTGAGAGTTTTTAGTATCTCCTTTGCTTACCTGTGGTGGCTTCAAGTTTGTTAAGGGCAGACAACCAGGGAAATGATGCCTATGACTTTTGTTTTTTAAGTTAAAAAGAGCTAGGAAGAGTTAAGATTATATAGCAAGAATCTAGCCTTGATTTAAATATGCACTGATCGCATCCTATACCGACAACTCTTACACTGCGCCTTTGACTATTACCTAAGGGACAACAGATTTAAGATCCTCCCACACTGTATTAAATGGTACAGTCCTGGATCAGCTATCAAAAAAGCAAATACAAGTCTTACTCTTGCAGTAAAGAGCTTATACTGGATGCACAGAATAAAGCTGTTAACAGCAATCTCTACGGTGTGTTTCACATATTCTGTATCAAGGGCACAGAGCACGCTAAAGGTAAAGACTGAGACTGTAAAATTGACATTCAGAGAGCGGAGGAGAGGCTTAACAGGACTGGAATGACCTGTGCTATCAGATAACATGCTGCAGTTTGAACGTATGGAGACTAATACCTTTGTATCCAGACATTACAATCACTCGCTGTTCTTCCAGACATCTGTATTTCAGTCATTGTGTATAAAAGAATGACAAAAGTTTAAATTATAAAGCCAACTAAAATCTGTTATTTCCTACCATTCAGAACCACATGTTGTTACTGTAAATATAAAACGCTTTATCTCAACAGCTATTCTGAACTTCACTTTCCCAGAAGGTAAACATCAGGGGATGAGAGATGTGTATGTAATTCACTGTTCTTACACATTTAGCACAAGCTAAAAATCCCAGTTACATTTACTGCTTGCTAGCATTTCAGTAAGTGAAATGGGGAAAAAAAGCCAGCAGGCTTGATGTATAAATCTGCTAAGCTGTAGCAAGCACAGAGTGCTAACACCTCGTCATTTATTTAAACCCGGTCTATCATTAGGCTTGTTTTTGCCTCACTCTCAATGAACCATATCCTACAGAGGTTACACACCCATCAACCATTTTTGTTGATTTATATACATCTGCATTTACCATATATTCGTCTGTTCTTTTTTCCTTTTTGGGAAAAATGTATGCTTCATCATTAATACTACAGACAGAAAGAAAGACACATCTTTTTGTAAGGAAGAAGGGGATGAAAAGAAGCATCCTGGATTCAGCACCCCTAACATGCAGGTTAGGCTGAAGACATTTTGGATTTTTTTTCTACTACAAAAATAATTTGCTATTTAAAAAAATAAAACTGCCAAGAAAATAATATTACTGCCAAGAAAATGTTTTAAACACTAACCAGCACTCGTCCTCCAAAGATGTAACCTTTATTTCCCAGCACAGCACATGTATGAGCTGCTCGAGGCTGAGGTGGATCTCCACCCTGGAAGAACCAAAATAAGATCCTTCAGAACATCATCAAAGCGCCATCCAAGGATACTGGCAAGCCAGTATCACAGGGGTTGCAAAAGTAAGGCCAACATGCATCAATATGCTGACAGAACTGCAACTTTAAAGGGAAATAATTTGTAGTCATGTCCAAGACTCCACAGACATTAGAAGATATACGTATTTGCCAAGGACAACTTTAATGGAGTTCCCTCAGGAGCTAATGTTTAATATAACCCTCTCGGTCTGATTTATCATTGCTTTACTTAAATGAAATTAAATTAATTTATCATTAGTTCCTAAGCATAAAATTACAGTAACACATCAGTTATTGTTGATATGTCCTGTGCAGCTTTATTTTTCCAAAGTGCAAACCATCAGGAACTCGTATAAACATCTCTGGGAATCAAATCTCAAAATTTGATGTTACATCCAATAACCACATGCCAAAATGTATCCCCTGGGTAAATCAGAAGTAAAGATAGTGAAACGGGCTTTTACTTTTCAATGGTAATTTCATTTTTTGCGTTTAGTTTATAGGAATTTTAGAACATCCTATAAAGACCATAAAATACTGTCAGACACTCATTACAATATACTACCTCTACTGAGTTCTTACATAAACTCACCAGGATTTTATGAACTTTTATAGTATACTATCATATTAATATCAATAAGTAGCAATGTGTGAATTAATATTTTACTGGGAAAGTAAGTACACACACTCCTTTGAAAGACTATTAAAATAACGCATTTGCTGAAGAATATCTGATCTGTTTATTTAACAATATAGCATGACTGGGAGATATTTGTTCAAAAAATTTTTCAGCATTAACTCTTGAAGGGAATGCAGCAGCTCCATATACACAACACTCAAAATAACAAGCATAACAACCCTCGGATACTAAACATATCTCTTTACTTCACAAAGAAAAACTGAAGACCTAAACTAGCAATACAGTGAGTTTACTATCTCTCCCCTTGCCTTCTTTAAGTCTGGGAAAGCTGAATAGTAAATCAAGAGAGACTAGATTTCAAGACCACTATTGTTGTTTTAACCCGATACACTATCCTGCACACTGACCTATCAGCCTTATGAAAAGGGGGAGGCAGGGGAAAGGAAAAAGTCCCCAGGCAGACCCTAATCTCTCCTGTGGTCAACTCTCAGTTATCTGTGATAGGTTATCCATGTTGCAGATTAATTATACACAGATACAGTCAACCAAATGGCTTCATATCAAAACAGTTCAGATAAACAAGGTTTGTTAATCTGTTTGGCACCGTTAAAACCATTCATGTGTTCCTACCACGCACATCCCAAAGACTCTGCTTTGCTCCCGAAGGCCTTCACTAGGTGTGACACGGGATGAATGCAGAGCTGGCCTGGGTTAACGGCTGTGCTCCAGCCCTGAAACTGTTCCATATCCAAAGCCCTGGCAGGGCCTACAAAGATACCCAAAGTCGGTATAATTGCCATAATCCATTCTGCAGGACCTGAGCTTACTATGCAAGGAGACACCAAAACACCTCTACAGGCCCAGTTCCTCAGCACTACTCTGGTATTCCTACCAAATGGTTTTCTGGAGTATTCTGGAGTTTTCTGGAGTTTTTCTTGTCTTTCCAGTGATGGAGCACTGATGGTAATTTTATATTCCCAATAGTTGTCTTAAAGCTTGAATACAAAGCTTTATCTCAAAACTATCCCCTAGATACCTAATACTGTATCATCTTCTAACGTATCCAGATTTCTAATACCTCTCTGAAGCTTACAATATTTTTTGCATCAGAACTGTATTACAGAAAGAACACCAGTCTAATAACATCCTGTGGGAAAAAAAATTCATATCAGTTCTGAATTTTCCACATTTCAGATGCACTGAGTGTCCTGTTTAATGTTATCAGCCTGAGCAATACAAAGCATATTCAAATTACTTTTCCCAACATCAATTTGTAGAGCACAGTAACTATCCACAATGCAGTAAAATCACAATTGTGTCAAAAGACAAGACTAAAACCACTCACTCTAATTGCTGGTTGAGACCAAGTTTGTGTGGTTGTATCAAAAACGTGAACATCATTATGCCATCCCCAGAATATCTGTCCTTCCTAAAAAAGAAGTTAAGAAATAAAAAATAAGTTTATTCTATTTTAAAAAGCTTGGTGCTCATTAAAGATACAAACCCTGAAGTGAGCTATCAAAGCAGAAAATAAACTAAAATACAGAATTTTATTAAAAGAAACACATGCTAATATTTTTAATAATGATGCAGCAGCTCAGGTCTAGTTGAAGGTCAACAGCATTCAGGAGCGTGAGGGCTGATGACACTTTTTAAAATGGGCTTTGGGCTCCAACACCAGTCACTGCAGCAGACGAAATCTACCTTCTAGATAGATTCTCTATTTATTCCTCTAATTATCTCTAATTATTATTTCTCTTATTAATTCCTATCACTAAACACTCTGATCAATCCCCTTCTTTCTATTAGCTGTAAGGAATCATTATAGGAAATGAGCTAATCCAGGCATCTTAAAGTAATGGCATTTACTCTGGGTAACAAATTAAATAAATTAACTGAAAGCATTTGCTGGGTAGACTTGCGAAGCTATACATTCTGTATCGTTACTTCAAGGAAGTAAATTCTAAAATTTTCTGAGTTTCATATTTAAAATCTGTCTTCAGTTTTAAAATACTGCCTTTGCTCCTGCTCTGGCAGCATTTTGTTTCACCGCACTCAAAGCCCAGCACTGGGTTCTTGGAATCCTCTGAACACCCACTGCTCCCAATGTGCAATATCTGAAATTTCAAATCAAAGTAGAATATTCTAATTTGCATTTCTGCCAATGCTACAAATAGAAGAAAAATCAGACAGATTTTCATACTTACTGAGTAGAGCAATAAAAGATCACATTTTGACAATCAGAAAGGATAAATCACTGTGAATTGTGACAAGCCTCTTACCCAAAATGCATCATGGACATCAAAACAATCGCTCAGTTCATTATGCTTCCTACAGCCATAGCCACCAAAATATATTAGCCTAAAAAAGTAACAACAAAAACCAAGTTCTATTAGCTGTTTGGTAAATAACATTCAAATGAATAAGCCGTAATAAATAATTTCAAATTTCTGTTTACCTACTGTACTATGAATAATATAAACAAATTCAAGTACTTCATGTTACACCTAATTACACAGAAACCTTACCGAGATGAAGGCAATAGCGTTTCACTCCTCAATAAGCCTGACAGAAATTCACAGAAGGAAGGAAGGAGGTTCAGGATACCTCAAAGTCCCTATTCTCTACTCCTCCATCCACAAGCTTATCACAGTCACATTTTCAGACACAAGTCTCAAAATGACACGTAACACAAGACAGTGAAATGCCTGTGCTTCTGCTAGAGTTCCTAACCTTTTCTACTGCGATTCCTGTGCTCCTGCTATATTTGTTAGCCTTCTGTGTACATCTTTTCACAACAAACGCTTCCCAGGTTCAGCCCACAGACTGCCTGTGACCCCCAGAGTCTCTCTCTAGCTTGTAAAGATATTCTTTCAACTAAGCACTACCGAACATATTGCATTGCAAGTATTGTTACACACCTCCCAGCCTAATATTCCACCCATGAAATGGCCATCCATAAGTAATGGTTCCTAAAGTTTTGTTTAACTTCAACATTTGAGGATATTTGGTATAGTTGTTAGTGATCTTGGGAGAAGGCAATTTAGGAAATGATGGGATGGTGAAGGTCATTCCAGACTGACATTCCTAGGGAGACAGAGTTACTGAAAGCATTGTGTAATACACCAAGACATCCTGAGCTGCAAATTCACATCTTGTGAAATTTTAAGGTATATTTCTGAAAAGGTGCATAGCTTGTCCTCAAATACTTTTGTTAAATGAAACGGTTACACTCTGCCACCTAAAAGAGGTTATTTTCTCAGTATGTGGATTACTTGATACTCTGAATAGATCGATTTAGTTTGAATAATCTTGTATTAACAGCTATGGAGAAGTTGTTCAAATATATGCAATTTCACATGTCTTGCAGCTAAATTAGAATTACAAAACCAAGGCATAGTACTGAGAGGCATTACACAGTTTATGCAAAAGCTCTTTAGCTGTGGAGTCCAGAAACAGATAAATCATTTACATTTTATAGTGTTCACTGTATCATGTTCTTACTTGTTTACAATAACTTTGATAACAAATCACTGACTTGTCACTTTCTTCTGACCACATATGCCACAATACCCAGATACTTTCCACAATAAATACAAAATCTGAAGTATTTATTTTTAGCGAAGTATTTTTTTCTAAATACACTCAGTATCTTTTACAACACAAATATCTAGGCTGACTTAATTCTTAGAAAATAAAGATACTCACTGAAATGCCTTTACAATTGTCAGCATTTGTATGCTATTAAAATCCTTGAAAATATACTAAATATATTTTATTGCAGGTAATAATTTAATGCTTACATAATGTAACAAGAAAAGATATAATTTTATACTGATTTTTAACACGTTAAAATTAAAACCGTAAGTAATAGATGCGTAATGATTTTTATCTAAAGACTCAAAGCATTCCAGAAACTTTCACTAAATTTCCCAACCCTCTCCTGAAGTGGGTTTATACTTACCATTAATTCATGTCACATGTGAGAAAACTCTGGTAGAAAGTTGTTAGGAGAGTTACACAAAATCCCATAGCAAGCCAAGCTAAGAATTAGAGTTTCATCAATCCCAAACCTGTGTTCTCTTCACTTTATAGTACTTCCTCTCTGCAATTAACACATATTAAATATTCTTAATGTGTTACCTGTCCTTATACACCCAGCAGGAAAGCTTGTCACGTGGTGTAGGAGGTTGACCTTTAAAATTTGTAATTTTTTTCCACCTATAGGTTCCATTTTTTGTTCGCAAATTAACATAATACAGCTTAAAAGAAAAAAATTACAACATTTTCAGTATAAATGATGGTGAAGAATCCAGCACAAATCACCAGCAGAAAGAGCAGCCCACCACCCCCAGAATACACTACTTTTTAAAAAATAAATAAAAAGGAACTGACATCAACCTTTACAATATGTAGCAATATATAGGAAGAATCTGATACACAACAAGAACACAAGAAGCCTGAGAATTAACAGCACATCTTGCCTTTGCTCAGCCAGGCCAGAACAGCAATATCCTGCTCCTTCCAGAGTCAGCTGAAGCCTTGCAAAAAAACTTGTGCAAGACAAACAGCTCTCAGTTCAGTTCTACTGGCAGAACGGTCAGAAGTTCTGCCTGACCTAACTAGGTAACTGCACAAAATCAACGAGGCTTGTGAACCAAGTACTAAACTGAGCTCTGATTCCAGGCTCTGTTTCAGTTATTTTCTAGTCAGGACCGAACTCTGACTTCATTTACACTAAATTATATAAACAGCTCATTTCTCTACTTTGCTACTCCAGCCTTCAGTTACAAGAAAAACTGGGAGCTCTGTTTTAACTTTAATTATTATCTGATTATATAAGAAAGGTAATCACTATCAAAGAGCAAAAATAAAAGTGATATTCTGGGATCAGTTTCAGTTACGGCTGCCAACATACTTAAAAAAAAAAAGGCAATTGGGGAAAGTACTGGCAGTTTTCAGAAACACAGAAAGTTTCACATAACAGGACTCATTCTGAAGCTATGATTCAGTGGAAAATCCCAGATACAAAAATATCCCGAATCCCCATCCAAAAATAGGTGGAGTTGAACATTAAAACAAAAACTGAAGTTTATTGTCAGTTTAAAAGTATACTTTTTCTACAAAAATAAAGCTTTTCCTTAAATTTCTCCTTAATTCAAATGCAAAGCACCCCAGACAAAACAGTAAGGTCAGCATTAGTATTCATTCAAATACAATATGTTATGAAAGAAAAGAGTACAATACCCGATTACTGTATCCTTTATCATCAAATCCACCAAAAATGTACAGCTTCCCATTAATGCTTGCCCCACAGCTTCCTGACATGGAGGTAGGTAACTCTCCTTCCATTAGGTGCATTGTCCTGCAATTTAGCACGTGTTAAGTGTTATAATGCTGCTTTCAAACCTGCTAAAATTAACAAATCCAAAACAGATGTATTAATAATTTTTATACTTAAACCTAAAAATACATTTGCAATGTTTTGGCCATTACTAGCACTAGAAACTGCAGCTGATATACGAGGTCAGGCTCCTGTGGTGTAAGGGGACTTTCACATGAATACTGTGCACGTACTTACGAAGCACTTCAATTTTTCTGGAGGTGAAGCCCGTACTAAAAGAGCATTAGTAGAGCTGAAACATTAATTATTCAAAACCTGGAAAATACTATTAACTCCAAACACTCCTGAAACGAGAACATGGTATTGCTGCTATTTCACAAATGGAAAAGTGATGCAGAAGTAGAAATAAAGGTCAGAGGTGCTCACTAGTGTCAGTACTCAATTTGCCACTCCTAAAACTGCATTTTGCACTGTGTTTAGCATAACAAAAAACCTCCACTAATGCCAGTTTTAGCAAGGAGTTCTTTGTTCTTCAGCAGCAGCAGTAGTTCCTAGCCTTTTCCTTGCTGGTCTCTCTTACAAACCAGTAACTTTGTGCGATGCAAATTCTAACATCGCACAATCTCAGGCACTACACAACTGCCAAACCCACAAGGCTCAGCATCAGGCCCAGGCTGTGCTTAGAGTTGTTACTCCACACTGTAAACAGCTTTCCTAGGATCTCAGATTTCCACAGAAGACAGGGACCTGCGTTTCCCTCTCACATGTACATGCAGAGGACGCATGATTTGTTTAGGATTTCCACCTTGCCACCACACCTTTGGTCTCTGTAGATTTTGCAGCCAAACTGCAGCCTCTCTGTGCCAGCACCCCAATTCCTTGCCTCAGCTTTGCTGTTGACATCTCACTTGCTTTCAACCCAAGCTTCTGATCGAAGCTTCCTTCCCCTGCCATTCCCGTTCATTTTTCTCAGCTTTCCACCTGAGACTGTGCTTTCCACCTGGGTCCTTAGCCCAGCCTCCCCCCTCAGTCACGGTCTCCACCTGCAAAGCCTGATTCCACTTTTTCTTCTCTCTGCAGCGTCTAACATCACGGCATTTGCTGACCCAGTCAATTCCATTCATTCCCTCCTTCGACACATCCACATCTAGATCAGATGCCTTCACTGTCTATCACTTGTGGATATACAGAAGGAAAGGATTCTTACAGTCTTGAGTTCTGATGCTTGACCTTACCCAACCTAAAAGACCTGGAGGCAGCCATTATAAGGAAAAGCTTCTTACACGCTACATCACCAGATGTCAATGATCCGCATGTAACCTGCCCCTGCTGAAAACAGCGCTTGCTCACAGGGGCTCAGGGCACTGCTTCCAAATACCTTTGTGGCACCAGCACTACCACAGGCCAGCCCACCTTCCCCATCTCTGCTCCTGCTTTCTCACTCCTGCTTGTTCCTGTGTCACACAGTGCACTCAGCTGTACGTATACAACTGCCTGTGCTGTAAACTGAATGAGATCAAGAACAGATCCAGGTTAAAAATAACCCTGAAAAAAGTTATATTTAACCCAGATCACTTTCCTGATCCAATTTCCTGGGTGACCATATAAAACAACTGTACAACCAACACAGGGACATCAGGCATGAAAAACAAGAGAGAGCAAGAGGCTGCTTCAGCCAACCATTTCACCAAAAGAAACTAACAGCAAACCACAGGCTGAGGGAAGGTACGACCTTTAAAAAAAATAATCATCAAAAACACTTGCTAGAACTTCCCAGCTAACCATATGCAAGCTGTTTTCAAAGTCAGTGACTTGACCACACAGATGTGGAATTCCATACCTTCCCGATCTAGGCCTCCTCCCCCTTTCCGTCCATTTCAAATTGCTGCTTTTAATATGGGTATGCAAGAAATATATAAATCGGTGGGAGACTAGACAGACAGCTGGCAGAAAACACATATAAGCCCAAAGGGATACCACTTTACCCGACTAAATGCACTTACTGTAATAGAAACCACTGGAAAACTTTCAAAAGAGGCATTGTTATCTCTCCCCACATATCATATGTAAACACAATGAATATAAAACGTAAAGATTAAATTGCTAGTAATGTGCAAGATCTGGTTAGTTATAAGTTATTTATGCAAATACATTCAGGAACAGGACACCCCGAAGCATCTGTGGCTGTGGATAAGTCCATGCCAGAGCAGGTACACCTCGAAGCGTCTGTGGCTGCATGCGAGGTCATGTTGGAGCACCTCAGAGCATGTGGCCATGGATAAGCCCACGAGAGAGCAGGTACGCCCCTGGAGGGACTGCAGCCACAGGTGAGACCATGTTGGAGCAGGCTCACTCGTGAAGGGACTGTGGCTGTGGGCAACGCTGCTGCAGGTACAGCCCTGGGGAGACTGTGGTGCATAGATAAGGCTCCACTTGGAGCAGGTACACCCCTAAGGGACTGCAGTCTGTGGATAAGCCCAAGCAAGAGCAGGGGCAAGGGGAGGAGTTTATTGCGTTGTTAAACCCTATGGTCTAGTCCAAAGGGACCGGAGGTGGAAATTGTAATGGTTCTACATTTCAAAGGTTAAGTTGTTGTAACCTGTGATTTGAGTTGCATTTTATGGGAATTACTATAGCAGGAACCACTGGAACCAGTGAAGGGCAAGCCTTACAGGAAGCAGTGCAAGTGCAGCAGTGACCTGGCCTGAGCTGGCTTTGGTGCTCAATAACTCCACGTAACAACCCACCTCTCCTGCCCTGAGTGACCACCAGAACAGATGGAGCCCAAAGTCATGGACTGAATGAACACAGTGGGCAACTTGTGGACATTCTACAGAAATTTCACAGGGGTGGTCCCTAAACTAGGGGAACGATATCTGTGTATTATATCAAAGGATGGGAAGTGGGACAGTGGGTAATAAGGATGTATTGGATAGTGGGGGACCTGAGCATGACATAAATGGTATGGAATAAGGAGTGGAGAATGTGCTGGTTTTGGCTGGGATAGAGTTAACTTCCTTCATAGTAGCTAGCATGGGGCTGTGCTTTGGATTTGTGCTGGAAGCACTGTTGATAACACAGGGATGTTTTCATTACTGCTGAGAAGAGCTTACACAGGGCCAAGGCCTTTTCTGCTCCTTAACCCAACCCAACAGCGAGGGTCTGGGGGGTGCACAAGGGGCTGGGAGGGGACACAGCTGGGACAGCTGACCCCAACTGACCCCAGGGATGTCCCACACCATATGGCATCATGCTCAGCATATAGAGCTGGGGGAAGAAGAGGGAAGGGGGAGATGTTCAGAGTGATGGCGTTTGTCTTCCCAAGTCATCATTAGGCATGATGGAGCCCTGCTTTCCTGGAGATGGCTGAACACCTGCCTGCCCAGGGGAAGGAGGGAATGAATTCCTTGTTTTGCTTTGCTTGCATGCACAGCTTTTGCTTTCCCTATTAAACTGTCTTTACCTCAATGCACAAGTCTTCTCACTTTTACCCTTCCGATTCTCTCCCCCGTCCCACTGGGGGGAGCAAGCGAGCAGCTGGGGGGGACTGGCTGGGGCTAAACCACGAAAAACATAAAAGCTAATGTATGGAGAACTAAGCCAAAATAAATGCACAAATAAAACGCACCCATTTTAACAACAGAGTCTTAAGCCGACCATTTCAAACATCCTCTTGAAAAAAACAATGATACTTAAGGAACTCATGTGTTTCCCAGAGCAATTTGCAAGTACATATGTCTGTTCTTCAGTCTTCACATTAAACATCTGCTATTTAAACTCCAGGGAACATGACCAATAACTCATGTAACTGAAGCAAGTCTTTTCACTGCAGCTAATTATAATCTATGCAAAGATCAACTTTATATATTAATTAAATATAAATTATGCAACTTACCATAACCCGCTATCCATTTCATAGATCCAAAGCTCATCATTAGGCAGATAAACTTCATTTTCTTCAATTGACTAAAACAAAAAAAAATTTGCAAATGTGAACTCAATTATGCATTATACACCATACATTTTAAAATGAAATACCAAATCATGTTACTTAGCAACATGGAATAATCTGAAGGAGATAATCTACCAGAGCATAAGTCATACCCCAGCATTATTGCTCTGATCACTACAATTTTAAATTGACAGCTCAATAATGCCAATATATTTTTTGAACTTCTAGTATAAAAGATATGTTTTTCATTTTTTGAAGTTATTAAAAATAATGTGTCAGGGATTTCCTAACAATTCAGTCATTAGGAAATATACACAGCTGCCACTAACAAGTAGCACAACAATACCATAATATGACCATGGATTCAAAAAACAAAACAAAACCAAAAATCTTAAGAGAGACTGTCAAAGACACATTCCTCCTCTATTAAAATGCTCTTACTGAAGGAAGTATTTTTCCAGTCACTGATGTGATCACTCTGAGCACATTTTGCTGTACTGTTAGCCTTTATACCTCCAAATACACAACATCAAAGGTAAGCATGGAAGTATTAATGCTGTTCTTTGGGGCTTTTTACATCTTCAAGGAAAAGAGGGTTCTCCTTCACCTGAAGGATTTTTTCCTCATTCCACAATCCCTTTTTGCCTTTTCCAGAAACCAAGATTTGCCGGGCTGTGTGGATGAGTCAAGAACTCCACAACTAAACAGAAAGTCAGAAAAAAGTACTCATTTTAAAAATAGGGAACTTAATTTCTCAGGCCCTCATTAAAGGCACAGATTGACCAACTTAACTTTTTGCCAAGAAAGATGTGTTAACAACATAAACCAGACCAGATTTGATGCTCCTGAATTAAAATTCATTATTTTTTGTTTTGGGAAGTACTTTTAATTAGGAGGCAATTCTTGACATAATGGAAAATATACGGAAAAGTGTACATGAAAAGCACAAAAATAAGTTACGTGCAGTGACCGAAGGAAGGAACTTGAAAGAACAAAATGTCAAATATAAAAGAGCTTAAGCAATGCCATAACATGGAGGAGAAAATTAATTCCTCTGAGGAAAATAGATCTAAGAAGACTCCCAAGCAGAGGTCATATAAGAAAGAAAAATTATTTGGGAAATAATGATGAGGAAGAACAAGCAGGAGAAGGAAGCCCAAAAGAATGCAGTTGCAGCACTCAGGCTGAGTAATGATTACACCATGAAATTACTGTCTTAGCATTAGAAAGAAATGAAAGACTGTGAGGGAATAAGCAGCCAGAGTCATTAAATAAAAATAAAAAATCAGGTAAAAATTAAATTAATGTGAGAAAAAGAAATTAATAATTAAATTTCAGGTTTGCATTTAACAATTTAGTTACTGATATTGATTACTTGCCCTTAAATAATACTTTATTATTACTCTTCCAATATAAAAGGTGCCAACCAGGTCCGAACACACTATGTTTGGTACAGTTTATCCTGCCAGGTATCTTTCATACGGTAGGCTCTACTTTTACACGCAGCTTGCAGCTTTCACAAAGTGCACAAGTCTACTCAATTTAATCTAGATACGTCAGTGGTCAGAGGCTGAGCATTTGCTACAGAACCAGCTCTGAGCAAATACAATGATGCCAAAAATAAGTTAGCTGGGCAGCAGGCCACTGCCAACATGTAAAAATGTAAAATGATTTACCTGTGTAAAGTGCTGCTTAAAGAGTAACGAGGATTTTCATAATACTCTCCACAAATAAATATGTAAAACTACTAAAAAAGTTTGCAAAGTTTATCTGCTAAACTTAACACACATTGTCTGTTTTGACTGTGACGTGAACCCAGGATCCTTTATTAGAAAACCTTTGAAAACTCTGTGCTAGCCAGTCCAACCTTAGTTTCTAAAGACCAAAGCATAGAGAACTACCAAGTATTACCAGTGATTTATGTGTTGCATAGTTATACGGAGTATTATGGAGTTTAAAGCCAGAAAAGGACACTAAGTCTTCCTACATCACAGACTCACATTATTTAAATATATATTTATTCTAGAGGTGGTTAACTTCTTGACACTACAAAATAGGTATTCAAATCCTTACGTGACTTGCAGTCACAAGAAACACTGCCTAGCAAAGACCCCCAAAGGGAAGAAAAGTTGTGGAAACGGTTTACAGGCTCCTGAGGGTTCCTCAGTTTCATTAGTTTGGTATTAGGCAAGCCTAGCCATGCAATAGGCTAGAGAAGGCGTGCCAGGGTAACCCAGACAGTGAAACGCTGCTGCCTTCCTTCCTACCACAGCTGAGGGTTTGCATTTCAGTATGCAGTATCGGCTTCTTTTTTCAGTATTTCAGTAGTAACCAGTGGCACAATCCTTTCCAGGTCAAATGAATCGAGCTCAGGAGCAGAGCAACTCCTCAAATTCCACAAACTGCCCAGCTTTACCCCACCTTTTAAGTCCAACATTTCTAGCTATACAAAAAAGAACATTTAAATTTCCAGAAAGTAAACTATAATGCTCCTTAGGAAGAAACAACTAGCCACTAGTACCTGAGAGCCCTAGAAATGTCCTTCTTCTGCTATTGCATGCACTCATAACATATAATGTACTTTCAAATTTAAATCCAGGAATCCCGAAACTAGAATTCTTTGCTTGAGTACAGAAGGACAAGCTTTGCACATCTTAAGGTTTACCTTAGCCCATGAAAAATACAGATAGAACACAGAATATGCTAATACAAACATGTTTTCAACCTGATCAAGACTAATACCAAGCACAGCTACTTTCACATTTTACGGCTGACATGTACAAACACTGTGGATAAGATGACCTAACTGACTGCGTAGAACTTAGTATCATTCACAGTTCTCTTAGACTGAATTAACCCAGACCCAGGAGATACAAAGATTTACTTATGCCAAAACTAGTACTGATCTTTCAATGGAAAAAAAGCAGATGTGGTTTTAGTCTGCCACCAGCTTATTTCTGAAGTGACAGAACTGCTTTTGGAGGGAGAAAATGTACTGTATGTAACACACAACTTCTAATAAGTAAAAAATGCAGGGACTCAGGAACAAGAATTACATACTGGAAAAACAGAGCCACAAATAATAGCCATCACCTCACAGAGGAAGGGAGACTAGAGAAGCACTCCCAGAGAACAAAGAAACCATATGTTTTTAGAACAGGGGAAGCAAACCAGCTCCACCAGCCCTTCCCCTACACATGCTCCATGATGGAGGCAGCTGGAAACGGAGCAGCAAGCAGCCATGGGTGCCACTCAGCAGCACTTCTGCTTAGAGAATCACAGAATGGTTTGGGTTGGAAAAGACCTTTAGAGGCCATCTAGTCCAACCCCCCCCCTGCGTTGAACAGGGACATCTTCAACTAGATCAGGTTGCTCAGAGCCCCATCCAACATGGCCTTGAATGTTTCTGCGGATGGGGCCTCCACTACCTCTCTGGGCAACCTGTGCCAGTGTTTTATCACTCTCATTGTAAAAAATGTCTTCCTTATATCCAGTCTAAATCTACCCTTCCTTTAGTTTAAAACCATTACCCCTTGTCCTGTCACAACAGGCCTTGCTAGATAGATTACTCCCATCTTTCCTATAGTCCCCCTTTAAGTACTGAAAGAAGGGGACAAACAGACGAAAGGGGAAAAGAACACACAGAGCAGAAAACCCCCCCCCCTTCCTTCCCGCCCTTCCCCTCAGAGCCGCGGCCGCCGCCGCCGCCGTCATTTGAAACGCCCGCCCCTGCGGGGCGCACTGCCCCGGCAGCCAATCAGCGCCCGCGCTGAGGTAAACAGCGATCGGCTCCGGGCTCGTCGAGGGGCTGCGGCGGTGGAGGGGGCGGCTGGGGCGCCGCGGGGCATGGCGGGGGCCGCACCTCCGCTCCCGTACCGGGGCTCCTCAGCTTGCCTCCCCCCATGCGGCGCTATGCCGCCTCGCTGCGCGGCTCCTCGCGTCCCCCCTCCTCAGCTTCCCGCCCCCGGCTCGTCCTCGTCCCCGGCGCCCTCCGGCCGCTTCCTGCCGCCTTACCACGTATCCCCCCCACACATAGAGAAAGTTCCCGTCCACCACGGCGCAGTGGCCGCTCCGCTCCTCGGCCACGCAGAACTGCTCCGCGGAGTCTGCCGCCATCTTAGGAGGAGGAGGAGGAAGCGGCTCGCCTGCCTCAGTGCTCGCGTCCCGCCACCGCCTCCTCCGGGAGAGGCTGCGGCTCTCCGCCGGTCGCTCCCCTCAGGCGGACGGGAAGCGAGGAGGGTCCAAAGTGTGGGGCGTCACCCTCCCCTCAGCGCAGGGGCCGTGGCGGGCTCCGCCGCCGCGGCCTCTCCTCGGCGCCGCCGCGGCCGTGTGTGGAACCGGGGGTCGCGCCGCGGCCGGAGCCGCCGGGCGGGGGTTAAAGGCGGGCGCGGTGCCCTCGGCCCCGCAGTCGGATCGAGCTGGAGGCTCGGAGCGGGCCAAAGGCTGCCGGGTGCAGCTCCGGGAGGGCACGGTGCGGCCGTGTGGGTGCGCTTCGCTGCGTTCGTCCTTGTACAGCTGCTGGAAGGGGCACTGACAGTGCGGGTACAGGCCCCTACCGTGGGCCAGCACACTGCGTCTGCCCAGTGAGGCATGCTGAACGTTACAGGGTGAGATTTAAGGCCTAATAAACTCTGCAGAAGCCTGTGAATGAAGTGCATGGGAGGAGGGAAAAAAGCACCGAGAATAGGATACCTAAACACAAATCTAGTGCAATAATGGAAGGAAGAGTTGGGTCTCAACATGGGAGGTGGTCTAAGACAACTGCAGCAGAACTCGGTGTCTCTTTGAAGGTGGGACAAGTTACGCTCCTGCCACAAATAGCAGCGATGAAATACTAGCTGGTATTAATTAAAACATCTGCACAGGAATTCAAACTGGTGGCCCCAGAGAAGCATGCCATGAATGCTGTCCTCTAACCTGCAGCCTGGAAGCAGACAAAGCGTGAAGCTACATGGTGCAGTGCTATTAGGTACTTGAGGAGAATACCAGAGGTGCTACACAGGACCTGTGTGCTGGGGCCAGTGCTGAGCTAGAGGTAACTCACAGAATATAGCTGATGTTGGGATCTCAATGGGTCATCTCCCATCATGTTCCAGACTACGCACTTTTCATTATTTGAGGGAATTCCAATCTCTGTTATCCCCACCGCTATATACACTTTACTATATGTTGGCCTGCCCTTAAACAGCAGGCTAGGAAAAGCAGTAGTCTCTTATACTACCCTTCCAGCTCTTACAGTGTTAGATTGACAACCCAGTGAGTTCCAGCTGAACTGTGGATCCAGCAGGAATGAATGGAATTCAAAATAAAACAGGTACAGCTCTTCAGAAAGAGTAGCAGAGTAGGGCTTGTGAGAAATGACCACTTAGGCATCTTGTGAAAGGACACAAAAAAAGTAATCATAAAGATTTTCTTGGGAAAGTGGGACATATACTTCCTCTGTTGGATCTAAGAGGGAAGACATTAACTATTCCTGTCAATAACTGCTAATGTTAAAATGAAGACATGTAATGATGGTGCGTTGGGATGATGGTTAAAGTACAGAATTGGAAGAGTTAAGAAAAAACATGGGTAACGGGCAAACTCTATTGACAGATCTATAGGTCATGTAGAGATACAATGTGATGTCTCAGAAAGAAGCTTAGGGACAGTGCAAAGGCAGCAGCTCATGGTTTTTGCCAGTGGAGCAGTGACAGACATGACAATGAGATATTTGTTGTGCTTGGTATAACAAAACAATTCCATTGATTTGCCTTTGGCATGAGGTAGATGTGCTGTCTGATCATAAACCATCAGGCTGTCTCGGCTGGCTCCCTGCTCTCAAGCCACGTGTGCTGAGACCGTAGCGCTGTGATGTCCAACAAAGCCATGGCAGACGGCGGAGACAAAGAGCTGGGCATGGCTTCCAGAGCTCAAGACAGATGGTTCGGTGGAACAGAAGTCTACAGCTCCTGCTGGAATACTTTTATATCTCTGGTGGGAGGCTCCAGGCAACCTAACAGAACCCCAAATACAGCAGGATGCTGCAGGAACATGCTTTATATTCCCAGTTTGGTCATATCTTAAAATAAAATTAGTTTCTTTTTAGATGAGGGGTACATTCCTTCCTTCTTCAGGTGAGACATGAGCTGAATGTCAAACTCAGGTTTTCTTTAAAGGATAATAAGTGGTAATCTTAGCAAATAGAAGAATTTACATAAGGATTGGGTTCATAATTTGCACCTAGCTGCATGCCTGAGTCAAAAAATGGATCATCTTTCCTGCCAAAATAGCTGAGACCTGTCAGATGGTAGCTTTTAATCTCAAGAGAGTAGCTGCAACCTCACCCATGAGCTTGCTCCCAGATGAGGAGGAGTGACTATAAATTATGCAGTTGAGAATGGCCTATAGAAAATAGACTGACATTTTTTGCCTGTCTTTATATCTCTGCAGTCTTTTGATCAAGGAACTTTCTTTCACAGTTGCTTTGTGAGCCTTCTGTGGAATAAAGCTCTACTTTGAGAGACGGAGCTCCGAGTGTTTGAATGAAATACCAATAATTTTTAATCTGGAGAGAAGGCAGCTGCCCCACAAGACTGGAACTGTATGAGGCGCAGTGTATTTATTTATCATGCTCTGCACCAGGGCTCAGTATGTTGCAACAGACTCAACTTCTCAGGGCCAAAGGAAAAATTGCGTACAACAGTGGTTCACTGGTTTTGTGTAAAAACTGCCATGGGGACCATCACATGCTTGTTGGCCGAGGCAGAACCAACTGGAAGGGATCCCTGTCTGACAGCACTGGCACATAAGTAGTGATGAACTGAAGAGCTAGGAGTCTACCATGTAATAAACTCTCAGGCAGCTGACAGCTATCCTAGAAAACTTGGCACCCATGTAGGACAGTTACTGTCAGTGTGTAAGCATAAGAGAAAGGACCCAGGGTCCCAGTGCACCCTTCCAGCTAGGAAAGAGTCCTGCAAAGCGGTAGTTAAAGGCAAGGCAGAGTTACGAAAGGTACTATACAGCCAAACAACTGACACAGAACCACAGCAGACTGCTGGCAGCCCCGGCCCAGGGCTGGTGAACCTTAGGAGACTGATCAATGAACAAGAAGAAATGAACGGGAGAGAAGCATCCTATGCCATCTAACATCTATTTAGCAAGGTCTGTTGTGACAGGATAAGGGCTAATGGTTTTAAACTAAAGGAGAGTAGATTTACTGGATATAAGGAAGGAATTTTTTACAATGAGTGTTGTGAAGTGCTGGAACGGGTTGCCCAGAGAGGTAGTGGAGGCCCCATCCGTAGAAACATCCAAGGCCAGGCTGGACAGGGCTCTGAGCAACCTGATCTAGTTGAAGATGTCCCTGTTCAACGCAGGGGGGGTTGGACTAGATGGCCTCTAAAGGTCCCTTCCAACCCAAGCCGTTCTATGGTAACAGGCTGAATGTGTCAATGGGTGAAAACAAGGCAGTCACAGGAACACAAGGCCAATTCGCAGCCGGCCATATTTGATGGATGTTTGATGGCAGGTAAAACTGGAGAGGTTCCAGGCTACTGGAGATACAGTGCAACCTGTACCAGGGCCTGCAAGGAAAGATGAAGGGGCAGAATTATTGTGAGCTACATTGCCTGTAAGGCAACAAAATAATAACTTTGGGTAGCTCGTGTCAGCTGCAGCAAGTGTGTTTGGTGTCCTTAGCATTACCTTGCCTTTTTTCTTGTGAAATTCACTGAAGAACAACTGTCCCTTAACCCCGGTGGGCAGCACGGCACCAAACAGCGCCGTTCCCGGGCTAGGCGAGGCAGCAGCCATCCCTTCTTCCAGGACATCGGAAAACGGGAGACACCGAGACCGCCCGCCCCCAGCCCGGGAATCCCGCCCTGCTCCCGCGGGCGCACGGCGAGGCCGCCGCGCTGCCGAGGCGGGAATTCCTCCGCCCCGCCGTTCTCCTCACGGAGCCCCGAGGTGCGCGGCGGGGCCGTCCGGAGGCCTCCGCCCGCCCCGGGGCAGGGCCAGGGCGGCGGGGGCGGTACGGGGCCGTTTGGCGCCAAGCGCCCGTCATGGAGCCGGAGCGGCTGCGGCGGCGGCTGGGCTCCGCGTTCCGGCTGCGCGGGCTCCTGCTGCGGGCGTGAGTAGCGGCGGGGGGGTCATCTCACACCTCCCTCAAGCCCACCTCCCGCTTTCGGGGTCTCGCGTGGTGGCATTTGGTCAGGGACGGGGCCGCAACCCGCCCTCCCCGCATCGCCTCCTCGGGGATGTGGTAACGCCTTTCCCTCCTCTTCCCCCTCCCCCGCCCCCCCCCGCACTGAGGCCTTCGGAGTCTCTCCTCCGGAGCGCTGTTGTTTTGCCCGTCCTGCTGCTGTGGGACTCGTCCCTCCATCTCTGCCCACCACCCGACCCACGGCAGCGCCCACCCTGGGCACCCTCCCCTGGGCACCCTCCCTGATGGTGGTGCTGGGGCTTCTCTTGGGTTTTTTTTTTTGCCAGCCCCTTATCCTGACAACTCTGGGATCTCTTTCCCAAGTGGCACTTATTGTGTTCAGCATCTCTTACTAGAGGAAGAAATGGTATTTCCAGAGGTACATAATAACATGTGTTAGAGATTGGAAGGTCAAAGAAAAGTGATTTCTGCTTGGAGTGGAAAGTGTCAGGATTTATAAGAGTGACTGGGGCTCCATTGCTCGTATTTTTCCTTTCACGATTGTGCATTAATATTAGTTCCATTTTGTTTCTGGCACGGATGGGATGTGATTATTTTAGGCGTCCTGGCAATTTCATTAGTGAGGAGTCCAAGTTCAGAGCTCCTGACTCCCACAGTTAAATGAACTGAGACATTTTGAAGGTCAAGCTGTTAACCAAAATGCCAGTTTTGATTGGCCGACAGATGACATTAATAAGGAAATTGTTGTCTTTAACTGTGAGACTCTAGTCCAAGGATGAGGGAAGAAGTGGATTTCTGATTCTTGTGTTATTTAGAATTAAAATTATTCCAATCTCAGAGATAGTGATAAACTGGAGTGGGTCCTGCAGAGGGCTGTTAAGGTGGTCATGGGCTGGAGCTCGTGGTGTGTAAGGGAAGCAGGAAGAGCGGGTTTTGCTCAGTCTGCAGAGAAGTGGGTGAGGATGATCCAACTGGCTAACGGGGAGGAGGCAGTGCACAGAGAGAGGTGAGGGGCAGCACACACAGATTGCAACAGAAGAAATCCCAGTTGCCCAGTTCTAGTCTCCTCAGTTCAAGAGAGACATTAAAAAAAAATGGAGAGGGTCTAACAGAGGACCACCAAGCTGGTTAGAGGGTTGGAGAACTTGATGTGGAAAAAATGCAAAGAACTGGGGTTTGTTCAGCTTCAAGAAGGGAAGGCTCAGGGGCATCTTATCCCAGTCTTCCTAAAAGGTCGTTATAGATAAGACAAAGGTACTTTCTTCTCAAGGATGCACAGTGACAAGGCAAGACAAAATGGCACAAGCTTAAGATAAAATCTTCACTGTAAGAACAATTAAACTTTGGAGTAGGTTGACTAGAGGAGTGGTGGAATCTCCCTCATTCGAAATACTCAAGACTTGGCTCAGTGCGGCCCTGGATGACATAATGCTTTCAGTAGGAGGTTGGACTGGGTGGTCTCCAGAAGTCGCTTCTAATGTGGACTCTTCTATACTACTGTGAAAAAGTTGTTCGCAAGGAGAGTAGTTAAGCACCAGGACAGGGTCGAGAGAGGTTATGAGATCTCCATCCTTGGAGATGTTCAGAATTTCACTGAACAGCGCTATGAGCAATGTGACTGCTCTGTGCTGTTAGAGCAGAAAGCTGGGCCGGGAGACCTTAGAGGTCCCTTCTGACATCCATCCTTCTATGATTGTGTGAAGATGAGGTTCTCTGTACCTGCTTCTTATCCTAAATGATTTCAATCCTGATGAGTTTTTTTCTTTGACTTAAACTAGTGCAGTATTATGCAGTACTAAGTATTTCTACTTTTTTAATCACAACCCATTCAGTGACTATGTGCACATCTGCCAAAATTGGCATAGTTTGTATAAACTGCATCGAATATTAATTGCTTTTTGAGCTGACTTTCTTCATTGGAATTAGGGATGCTCTGAAGTATCTTACCGAAGCTCTTCAGTCCGTCAGTGAAGTAGAACTTGACAATCTAATTGAAAATGTCATTGATGCCATTGAAAAACAGCCTCGTAAGTAAACAATTTATTTTTCTTAAGCTTGCTAAGTTTATCTTACGCTTATAATGCTATCTGTGCAAAGACAGAGTTACTGGCAGCATATGCATTAAGGTGTCATTCTAGTCTGCCAGGTCGATCAAGATAAATGTATTTGTTGACTTTTTGTTTTGTTAAATACTGAAGTTTGTAATGTCAGCAAAAGATAGTATAATTTTGCCATTTAAAAAGTTAGCAGCCTGGTACCTCCTGAATTTTCCAAGAGTAGTGAAATTTTTCAATGCCAGTTACTATGAGTTTGTATGGACATCTTTGCTCTGAAACTATAATTTTAAATATTAAAATAAAAAAAAGAAATAATGAGAAATGAATTCACTTGCTATTCAGTAGTCCAGGTCCAGAAAAGGGTTAGGGCTGTTGACAGCTATAACCTGAGGAGCCTGGCTGTGACTGTAGGAAGGACAGTTGCGTTCCTTCATTCAGAGATCACTGCCCTCCATCCAAGTGGAGTGGGGGATGCAAGTGTACTGGTATAATGGTCCAGCATATTAACTTAAAACAACTCTGGACAGAGTTTAATTGTCACCTGGATGTTCTCTGAAGCATCAAGGCAGATGTGGGTGTCCTGTTATGCCAACCTGATATCGCGGTAGTAACGTTGGGCAGAAGGTGCTGATAACAGTTGAGGTGCTGTAGCACCGGAGGAGCTGTACCTGCTGGGTGTGTGGAAGTACATCAAATTCTATAAATTCCAAAGTCTAAAAGTGCAATCCAGAAAACTCCTGCAAAATGACATAAAAACATGAGACACTCAAAAGTGTTGAACTTTTCGTGGTGAAGTTCTCACGACCCATTTGGTTCTGAGCATGCCTGAAACTCCATCATCTTGGCAGGAGTATTTTGTCTGGGGACTGCCTCCTGCTTAACTGGGACACTGTGTCCTGAGGTACACAGATCCAGTGTCCCTGCTCCTAAGCGCCGTGAAAGGCATGGGGTAGTAGCTCAAAATATACCTGACACTGTCTCACGGCACAAAACATAGGAGTTGTGGCACCTTTAGTTAAAGAATATGGCTGATGGAGGTGGCACTGATGCCTGACATACATGTGTGTTTACTGATTAGAGCTCATGCGAACTAGGAAACTTGGGCTCACTTCCAGTTTTTGGCTGAGAAGATTAAAATCCGTATAAATGTGATCTGAAATATGTACTAGGTCTTAGATGAGTGCAGGAAACCTTCCCAGCCTATCCTGTTTAAACCAAATTAAATCAAGGGTGGGCACATGCTTGATTTGTAGTTTTACTAGAGCACAGACTACAGAAGTTATGGGTTTATGTTCTGGCTCTAGCCATGGGATAACAGATCATAGCAATCAAACAGGGAATAAAAGCGGTTTGAAGAGCCGGTCCTGATCTAGCATAAGGTCTACTGGTACAAATGAACGCATCTGTCTTTCTGGATAAATTTGAGTCTTGAGAAGCTCTAGGGCCAATGCGTAGTACATGCAGTCAGCGCACTTGCCAACACCAGTCTTTGCCCAAGGCGGAATTTTGTGCTATAAATTCCCATATTGCCCAGCTAACATCTGTGAGTTGTCTGAGGTCAGGGGTAGAGATGCAATTCAGATATGGTGGTCTCTCCTGTCATCCCTGCTAGCTCCCTTTTTGCTCTGCTATTCATCGCTGCCTTACAGGAATTGTCATTTTAAGTCCCATGCCCTGAATAGGGTACTCTAGGGCAGGTTTTCATGTACTAGTTTCTGTCCCAAGAGCCCAGCAGTTAGGCTTGGAAATGCTGAGCAAGTCCTTTTGTGAATCTGCATTGACTGGTCTTCCATTTAAATTCAGCAAGACATTAGCATTTAGAAATATTTTTTAATTTCAGTTATCAGTTTAAATCCCTGAAGATAACAATGTGCCTGTCTCCAAAATTGTACAAAACTGTTTGAATACTTATTTATGACAGCAATCTGTGTGATAATGTTCTGGAACAAAATTAACCTCCAGAATGTGAAAGCTCAGATCTAACACATTTGTAGTATATTAGGCAGCTTTGCATAAACTATAATTGTCTTGTTTTCCATGTTTAGTGAATTAATGGTGGGCACAGTATGTGCGTGGGTTATTTTTTTTGCTAGAAATGTATCCTTCTGGTAAGAATATTAAGTGATCCATTTGTAAAGACAAAATGGCATTTAGCTTACTGAAAATATTCGTATTTCTGTAATATATTCCTCTGAGAAGACAGGACCATTTTTTGTAAAATATTTGAGACCTACCTACTTTCTTACTTACTACTTCCCATAGGCTGCAGTTTTAATCCTTTGAAATTTTCTTTTCAGTGTCATCTAATATGATTGAACAATCCACAGTGGAAGCAGCCGTCCAAGAATGTAGCCAGGCATCGGACGAAACCATGTACGGTGACATTATTTTTTTATTTGAGGTTTATGGGAGTTGATATGCATGCCCTTATTTCTTCTTGGGAAATAAATGTCAGGCGTTTTCTGCAGTGCTGCACATGCAGTAATTGCTTTGTGCTTTTGTCTTCCTGGTACTGTCTTTGAAGGTTAGTAATGTTCCTTCTTAGAAAATTTGTTCTCATGGATAGGCCTCCAGGGGATTCTAAATATAATGCTGACATTCTGGAATTAAAGTGCTATAGTTATATGTTACATGTGGCACAGGTTGAATATTAACCAATTAAATAAACCAATAGTTACAATGCAGTGAAAACTTGTTACTTCTTTTCATTTCTTTGTTTCCTTTTCTCTAGTTCAGAATTATCTAACGTTATTTTTGTGCCTTTCATAAGATACTTCTTTTCCGAAAGCACTCAGAAAAGTTTTTCTCCGTGGTGCTTGTTTCTGCTTTTTTGTATGGCAGGCCTGGTTTTTGAAAACCGTGATGGATTTTCACTCTCTGATAACAAAGCAATTACCTGAGTTTCAGAGAACTTTATCTGTGATTGTGATGAATGCGTTTCCTTTAGTGTTTACGTAGTGTATTGACACCGTAACTCAAAGCATGAATGTAAATGGTTTGCTAGGCATGTCAGTTAGATACTGTGATCCCACAGTTTCTCAGTATGAAGCAAATTTGTTTTATACTTTTCTCCTTGTCGCTGGAACCTTTATGATGCAGGTGGTTTGAGTGTGACCTTTCTTTGTGGTGCTTTATATACTTAATGTATTTTTCACTCCAGAAGTGAAGAGAAATCTGTATGTGCAGATTCTCAGTACAAGGTCTTGAAGGGAAAAGCTCTGCGGGTCACAGGGCCAGCCTGTAGAGCTCTCTTGGATTATGTTGCAGAAAGCTTGAAGGCAAAGTTTTGTAAGAAATACACTCTGAAGCCTAAGAATTCAGTGTCTGATAGGCAATGATGGTTGTCCTGTGCATGTAAGCCTTAGTGAAGGTTCATGGCATAATTTAATCTACTCTGATAAAATTGATCCAATTACAGTAAGAGGAAAATGAGAGGCATCAGAGGAGAGAGCTGAACCAGTAAATATAATGGGATGGATCAACTCAATTAATAGTCTGAAGAGTTGTACATATCCATTGTTTAAACTTACTCACATTAACCATGCCAAGGCTGTTCCGTTGTCAAAAAAGATAGCAGAGGATGGTAAGGGAAGGGGCTATATCCCTCTGTCATTTCTAAATGAACTTCTGAAGAGTTTCGATTTTTGAATTAGAAGATGCAGTAGTATCTGATAGGTAGAGTGATGTGGGAGAAATGGTGATAACGCAGGGTGAAAGTGAACAAAACTAATATAATTTTATTCAACTTGTTTTGTTACTGTTTGTTTCATCCACTTCAGATAATGTTGTAAATGCATTCTTATTTCAGAGAAAATGTTTTCAACATTATTGGAGCCTTTGATATTCCACGTTATATTTATAATTCAGAAAGAAAGAAGTTTCTACCGTAAGTCTTGCATATTTGAAGTTTCAACTGCTTCTTGTTTTAAGGAAAAAAACTCTGTTTCTGTATGGTTAAAAGTCTGTTTTTTAATCTTGCCCTCTAGGGTCTGCTTGTCTCAAGCCTGAATGAGAAAGTGAGACAATTTTGTTTCTTAGTCTCTAAAGAGCTAGTCAGACTCCATGACAAATGCTGGCTCACAGATAAATGTACCATTGGGTTTTTCCTAGTCCAGTAGGCTGAAACTGAAATGGAGACCTGCATCTCCTGTGGCAGTGTATTCTGTGCTGCCTATGATGTTACTGGTTCTGGAACTTCGGTGTTTATCAGATAGTAAAATGTCCAACCATGTTTATGCCTTCTAAGGAATAAAAGAGACAGTAAGGCTAAGGACATACATCACTAAATGTAGTTTGTTTTTTCTTTTTTCCGCATTTGGCTGTTTAATCTTTTTTAATAAATTTGGTCTGTCTGTTGCATGCATTTGTTTCTTAGACTGTAGCTTGCAACTCCCTGACGCCCTGGGGGGATTTCTAAGGAGAGCTACAAAAGCTAAAAAAGAAAAATCAGGAGCAACTGGTGATTCCGGAGGTTGGAGAAAGGAAGAAGTAATTGGAGGAATTGGTTGTAAATATTTTGCCAGCTAAAGAATTCACCTTTAACAGCAAGCGGCCCAGACTGCTAAGCCAAAAAGAGGCCGTGCTTCTGAAAAGCTTGAAGTGGTGTTAGCTGAGGAATGGATAGTGGAGTTCATTGTGAGGGGTTGCTGCGACCTTCGTGTAACGTGCAATTCATATTCTAGCCTTGGTCCATGATTCTGCCAGTCCAGCAAAAGCAATGTGTGTTTTCAGTAGGAGTTTAATTCCAGGAATGCTTTCTAGCTTTCCATGCTTTTGGAAGCAGAGAACTCCATTAAAAGAATCTGCTAACCAAGAGGAAGAAAATACTCTTGTTCATGGCCATTTAAAAGACATAACTTCATTTTTAAAAACTGATTTCTGCAGAGTCCCATTCAGGTGGAAAGGTAGATCTCAAGGCTTGTGAGTTAAAAGGAAATTAAATGGATGTAGCTTTCAAAATGCAGAAACACAGGATCCCTTGCAGAAATCTTCCTCATTGAGTAAATAAATTATGCAATAGTGTTATAGCTGTTGCAGCCTCCTAGAACTTTTAGGTCAAAAAGTAATTTTTGTGTATGGAATATACCTTTTTTTAATCTTGATTGTGATAAACTTCTTGCAGTCTGTCAATGACCAACTTTCCTGTACCAAATTTATTTGGAACTGCCAGAGATAAAGCGGAGTTGTTTCGTGAACGCTACTCCATCTTACAGCAGGTCAGAAAATGTTTTGCTTTGTTTAACAAAACACACAAACAAAATGGAGTTTATATTCATACAGGTACAACAGTGCTTTGTGTTGAGGCGCTTTTGTGAGCTACAGTTTAAATAAAATCTGAATATGAACAGGTTCTGTACTAAGGTTTATCAGTCTCCTCAGCTGTCACCATACAGCATGATCAATTCAGGTGTTTCTGCATTTCATCATCATGTTGTAAGAGGGGATTATATATTTTTATGTGTGTCTTGCTCTTTTCCCTCTGGTTATCTGGCTCTGTGCTGTTTGATTAGCATGTCATTGTATGTCGTCCTTGTTGAGATAGTGCAAACCTGAAGCCTTGGGAAGCTCTTGTTCAGGCTCTCCTTGAAGCATTGAAGTTCACTTCTGGTTTAGTTAATTTATTAATTTTCCAGTTTTCAAAATGCCCGGTGAGAGCCAGCCATCCCTTGTCATCTCTTGGTGGCACTTGCATCTTGTCTTGTGTTGCGAGCAACTTCAGAACAGGATTCCCCAACACGATTTGCTCTGCGCCACCATGACAGTAGGTACTGACGGCAGCTGCAGGTAGTGGCTCTGGACCAGGCTGTGCACACAGCCGGAAAGAGTCAGTCCCTCAGCACTCACTCTCTGATTATCCTTCAGAACAGGGTCACAACCCTGTTCTTTCCTTTATTCCGCTCACCCAATAAGTTGGGATCTACCCCCCCAGGTCACCCGCCTGCTTACTCCGTGCTGTGCTCTGCCCTGCCTGTGTTGTGCAGCCCAGCAGGAGCAGCGATGGGATGGGGAGTGAGTTGCTAATCAGACGATCCGGTGGTTGATTTTCAGGTGTCTGCACTAACTGCAGCAGGCTGATCCACAGCACAGTTCCCACTCGGTGCTGGCTGGTGCTGCACAGGCCTATCTGCCCCTGCGCAGCCCTGGCCTGAAGTGTGAGCAGACAGACAGTCAGCATGGCTTTTTGCCTCTGCTGCCCCAAAGGCAGCAGGGAGGTGTCCAGCTGCCTGTGTGAATTGCTCGTCCTTTGGACTGTGTGGTAGTTGCGTGCATGGGGTCAGAGAGCAGCAACAACTCTCTATCTACCAGGGGATTTGCTGCTGCTAGGGTTATGTGTGCTGCAGTTTTGGAACCTCTGCCCTGGAAGACTGGTTAACCATTAATTGAAGAAGCTTTAGCTCATACAAACAGTGATCAGGATTAGTGAAACCTGCTGGAATTGGCACGCTCACACAAAACAGCAGCAGGAGGTGTCCATAGAGTATATCCTGAAGCCTCCTTTTCCTAGACTGTATATTGCTATTGCACCTCTTTGCCTGATGGTTTCACACAGACTCTTTTGTACAGGTTTTGTGTTTGGTTGTCGTACATACTCCTTTCTGATCTCCAGAAAAGTGAAGGTTCAGGTCACTGTGTGGGTGAAGGCTGCTGACAGGAATTACTGTGTGTGTTGCAGAGGCTGGTAGCAATGGGTTTGTTCCAAGGGGAGGCTTTCAGACTGCATGAAAACAGTGAAAGAAGTGAAAATCTCTATGATGTATTTTCTTCATGCTCTCTGCAGCTTATCTGTTAGTGTAGGGTGCTCCTGTTATTAAAACAAAAAACCAAAAATTGTTTACTTTTAATAGGCCCTGCCCTGAAGAGAGAACCTGTTCTTTTCCACATAGTTAGCATTTAATACCGTTTACCTTCCCTTGCTCTCTCGCCCCTTCCTTCCTGGTAGTCAGAAATAACTTCTTTTAAAAGCATTACAGATGCTTTGCTGTTACTTTTCAGGCTTAGTTTTATTGTCCAGTACTGATCATCTGTTTCTTAGAAGCCAATTCTTGTCAAAAGAATGGATTATGTTCAACAAATTAAATGTTGCTGAATAAAATAGAGAACTTTAAAAAGTATTTTATATAGTGGTTGTAATGAACTGGCTTTTTGACAGTGCTCATTTGTTTTTAAACTGGATTACTTCAATTTTGGTTTCTGCAGAGGACTCATAGACATGAGTTGTTTACTCCTTCAGCAGTCGTTGCTCATCCTGATGACAGTAGGAGTAAATTCCAGGTAAAAAATCTGTTGTTTTTTTTTTTTCTTGCAAAAGGAACCGTACTTGTGTTACACTTCAATGCAGTAATAGTTCTCCAGTGACATTTTAGTTTTACATCCAATGTGGGTAATCAATGGTAATGAGTTATTTTCGCTCATTTTTAGCCTGTGTGTCAAAAATGCAGTTATTTGGCTCAGATCAGCATGATGACCAAGCCACTCAAATGCAGCTATAAAGTGCAAGAGAAGCGTGGGTTCCTGAGGTAGAGCCTGAGCTGAGTCGAGCCTGCATCTCCATCCAGGGTTTATAGGCATCTTTCTCCCTTGCCTGCTTCCTATCCTCCCTGTCAGCAGTGGCAAATGCATTCCTTATGCCGGTGCTGTAGGAGGATGGTCTCTCTTAACTGCAGCTTGACAGACGAAAATAAGTTTGTCCAGAAACCGCAGATGGCATGCTATGTGATATCACCTGCATAACTCTGGAGTGTGCTCTGTCATGCACCTAAGGCTCTGTGGTTAAAGTAATTAGTGTTACTGTGTGGGCACGGGCTGGCCTTGTGGTTCAGACTGGATCCTGCTGAGGATCCAGTTACAACCATTGACATTCTTAGGCAAGTGCAGAAATTGCTACTTGTTCTTTTCAGTTTTAATCCAGTTGTAAGCAGAGTAATCACAATAAATATTTACTTGCTAAGCAGTTCTTTATGCTAGCAGGTGTTACAGAAATCTTCCCAAACTGTGCTACATTTGCCATTCAGAAATGTGTCCCTGATTTCTCTGATGAGCCTGTATTGTCTCATGGCTCATTTGTGTATCTGTGTAAACACATGTGCTGTGTGGCGCTTTGCTTGCTCAGGAATAGATATACGGAGAGTCTGATTTAATTCGTATTTGATTTGTTGCCTTTGGTTCCAGCTTAAAACAATAGAAACCCTATTGGGCAATACAACTAAAGTGGGAGAAGTGATTGTGCTTGGGATGATAACTCAGCTCAAGGAGGTAGGTTGCTTTTTATTGTGGAGTATCTAGGTCACCATTCATTCAGTGTTATATTAGAAAATGAGACGGCTTAAATCTCTCACCACTTTCTCTTTTCATATAAGACATTGCAGAACTCACATCAATGTTAGTGGTGCAAGATCCATTCCTGAAGAAGACACTTTGCCAAAGCACTTGATGCTAGTGTGTGGGAGAAAGTGTCTTTGTCTTCTCACTGCAGAATTTTGTAATGCTTTATGTAGCAACCAGAACCAGTTACATTTTTTAGGCATGCCCATTCTTGAAATGCTGGAGCTTCCAATGACTGTGTTTGGACTTGCCATTGCATTGGACTGTGATTGTAGGAGAGGGGTGCAGCAGCAATCCAAACTGCAGCGGCTCAAAGGGAAGGTGCTAAGATACACTTACTATAAACTATGTTGTCCTCAGTTCTGCTAGTGTGTTCTAAGCTTACAACGTTAAAACAAGCTAAATGCTGATTGGTAGATGTTTCTGATTGAAGTATTTATGTGTTTGGGTATATCTTTCTTTATTAATTAATCCTGTTTTTTAGGGGAAATTTTTCTTAGAAGACCCTACAGGAGTCGTCCAGCTGGACCTTAGTAAAGCAATATCCTTTTTCTGTGATGTAAGAGTTGAAGAAATTTCCTATAGACCTGGAGAATTTCAGATTGAATAATAAACCAATACTGACCATTAAAAATTATGTATTGAGACTTGCAGCCCTGTCTTTCTCCTTCTTTTTAAATTACTTGGTTGCTGCAGCTCAGTGCCCTTTCACAGAGTCTGTTAGGACAAGGTTAGTATTCCTCCTAGCGGAAGCAGAACGTGTTCCTGTTTGCAGACTGCTTAAGAGTTTACTTGCTCAGCTACCAGGTGATCGCCTAGCTCTTAAGGCAGCCTATGAACTTTCAGTAGTGTCCAAATGTATTACACCAGCTGGAAGGTGAACTTTGGCTAAAGAACTAGTTTAAGAGTCCTGGTCTAAGAAAAATATATTTCTTAACCTTATTGCACCAGTTCCACAGTGGCTTATATACTGAATCATGCTTTGTTTTGGCTGAAGGTAAAGACTATTTCTCATAGCTTGTAATAGTTATTCTGTTAATGGCTGTTGCTGCAATTACATGTCTGCCAGATGTGGCTGAACAGACAAGTCTCATGTTGATGAGTTGCAAAACTTGCAGTTTTGAAGCCTTGGACATGTTTTAGCAAAATTATAGTCATTTCTGTTTGTAGGATATTACTCTGTGCAATATACATAACCCCAGTCTGTTTTCTTATAATGTAATTTATGTTTAAAATTTGTAAAATAAACTAAATAGTTAAGAGCAAGAATGATCGTGGGGACAAGTATGACCCTATTACTTCGTTCCCCTAACAGGTGGGACAGTTCTCGAGAAAGGGTGCGGTTTGATGGAGACTCTTCTGGGGCAGGACCAGCAAAAATCATTCCTGTTCCCCTGCATTCTTACTCTGTTTTTCAGCCAGATAGTTCCTGCTCTGGTTCACCACTAAACAGCGTGGGGACTGGTGCCATCACAAGAGAGGGATTGATGGAGGCTGGGACTAGCTATGCAGCACAGCTGCCATCTCTCTGACTAATGTCTAGGACATGATGTTGTTAGGAAAACTAAAGGTTATTTTGTTGTTCAAAATCTCTTAGGTTGGTATGAAGATGAAGTTTTTCATGTGAACGCTTTTGGATTTCCGCCTACTGAGCCTTCTGCTACCACTAGGTATAAAACTGACTTTCGGCAGCCTCACTCCATATTTTGTTATGGGCTTCTAAGCGCATTATTATTTTATAATTTCTGTGACATTAAGCTATGCTGTTCTTCCCCCTCCCCAAATGCTTCAAAATAAATACAGTTTTAAGGAAACAATTCTGGGACTTCCTGGTCTACTTGGGCCAGTACTAAAGCCTGTAGTGTTAGCAGAAAAACCCTTCCAAAGGCCCTTAGGTTCTGCATATAGAAACAGTTGGGATCTAAGCCCTTCCCAGTTGCGAAACTAGATAACTGATACAGGAGAATAAGAAATTCCTTGTTGCTCAAGGAGTAGACTGGGGGGAGAACTGAGGATAAATCTTACCCTGAGATGATATGTTAAATTATGGCAGGACAGTGTCCCTGCTATATATCGAGGTGACCGCTGTATCTCTTCCTTGGTTTCTCCATGAAGTACTAGATGATTATTGATACCATCTGAGCTACCTGTCGTAATAATAATAATAATAATAATTAAAATGGCTTAAGTGAGTCATAATCAAAACTACTAACTATTTAGGAAGAAAACAGAACTAACTTGAATATTTTAATGATGTAGAGGCTTCTATGGGAACGTAAACTTCTTTGGAGGGCCTTCTTCAGCTTCAGTAAAGGCTTCTGCAAAACTAAAGCAGCTGGAGGATGAAAATGAAGATGCCATGTTTGTATTTCTTTCTGATGTGTGGTTGGACCAAGCAGAAGTACTGGAAAAGCTTCACACAATGTTTTCGGGTAGGTGAGAACTGCTTTGACTCTGAGCCTTGTTTTAGAGAAATTTTTACCATTTTCCTTAGTCCTTAGCAGCATCAATGGGTGGAGCTGACAAGCACAGCGAGGCAGTCTGATGCCTAGCTAGTCCTCCATCTCTGGCTGTGTCCCCTCCTTGGCATGGGCTGGAAAGTCTGAGCCCATGGTGAGTAATTCAGGGAATACCCCAGCAGAAAAGTAATTGCCTTTGCTGGAGAATTAGTTTTATGCTGGTTTAGCTTTGTGAACTTTTCATCGTCTGGTTGCTTACGTGAGCATCCCTGTCCAGGCAGGGGAGACTGGACAGCATACAACTGAGAGCAAGACTGTTCTTTCTAGGATCTGCTAAGTGTCAGGCCAACTTTATTGTCAAACTGTGATCTAAATATGACCTTTCATGAAACAGTGGTTTGTGTGGCTTTTTTCCAAAAGTAGACTTTTAAATGAAAAAGTCAGGCAACAATTTTTGAGTCCTGTTATTACTGTATTGCGCATTTTTGATGAACTTCCATTTTGAGAAAGCTAGAATAAGCCCAACTGTTGAATTTTTTTTGGTAGGATCCTACTGAACCCAAGCCCAAAGCCAGTGAAGCTTCACTCTAATTTTAGTGACAGCTATTTGCATTTCACAGTTGCTATTATATTTCTTTTGGATCTTTCTCTAACAGTTTTAAAAATTGGATTGGATTATATTTTTGCAAGCTGATACTGCCATTTTCTAAATCACTTAGTACTAATATTGTTTTGGACAATAGCCATCTTATGTGCTGTGACAAGAATGTTTCCCTTGCCTGTGAAAGTTCTTCCTAGGCTTAGTTTAAAGAAAACTTCTTACTTCATTGGAGATCAGTGATCCCTCGAATGCTTTCTGGTTCTACCAATGAAAAAATATCAGTTACTCTTAAAATATGAACTGTTTCTTCCACGCATCATTACATTAGTAATGCTGACAACATTTGAATAGCAAGCATCTGCAAGATCTGTGAATTGCTTCTTTGTACTCCAGAGCAGTTTTGGAACAGCTTGTCCTGTCTGTCTTAGGTAGAATGCACGTGTGAGAGGGTGGCTGCTTTAAAAATAAGCAACATAAAATTAAGGGTGGGAAACTGCTGCCACTTAAAGAAAATTGGACGCAAATTACCACACATATATGGAAGTTACAAAACCAGTTCACTATCTTGATCAAAGTTGGTGAGATCCTTGAAGCAAACTGAGCTTGACCTAAGATTGCGTATGATGAGGTAACAAAGGGACTTTGGTCAGTGAGGTTAATATACTGAACCCAGCTGGCAAAGGTACATACATTACATTTGCCATTTTGAGACTTTTTTTTTTAATAGGCAAATAATAAGCTTCATAATTATGAGTAGCAAGGAAAAAACATTGATGAGCCACTCCTCTGGAATAAACAGTTCTGTCCTATTTACCAACTGGATTGAAAAATAGTGAAGCAAATCCAAGTCTTGTGCTGCATGTTAGGAATATGAAGCGTAACCTGGAGCGTGAGATGAATGCTTGAGTAGGTGTTTTTATTTTCCTTTGAGGGATGGGAACTGCGTTTCTTTTTTCACTCTTCGCTATAAAGCATGTGTTTCTGGGTGATTAGTGATACTGTGAGGATTCATCAATTTCTTAAAATGCTCAAGCAGTTCCAGTTACTGTTGCTTTATAAAGCCGAAGAGTGAATTAAATGTTGGTAAAGCCCTTGAATTGGAACGATGGCTGGAGGTTAATAGTAATCCATTGCTACCTACTCGCTATTTTTCTTTTTAAGGAAAGAGTGCATTTTAAAATTGTATTATTTATTATAATTGTACTTTGTGTAATTATGTGACTGGGTCAGTAGTTGGATGCACACAAACAATGTTGTTGGAACTGGGCCTGTAAATAACAGGGCTCCCTTGAAGTGACATTTGTAAATTGCCAACATTCTTTTTAAGCTAACAAAACACTGTATAAAAAAAATAGTTCAGGTGTATTAATAGCAGCAGAGCTTGAAGTGCTGTTTTGGTTTCTGCCTTTCAGGGAATGTGCTGGAGGCTGAATGATGACAGGTACTGAAGTGAATGGATGTTATACTCACAGATACTCTGTTTTCCCAGGTTATTCCTCTGCACCTCCAACCTGCTTTTTCTTTTGTGGAAATTTTTCATCTGCACCGTATGGAAAAAATCAAATTCAGTCACTGAAAGGTGGGGAAGTCTTTATTTGCAGTTGGTCATGTACATTAAATTAAAATAATGATGGCAAAACAAATTAAGAGAGCAGAAGAGCAACCCTTATTTTCCAAGTGACACATTTTTAATGTACTGAAGTATAGGGGTGATTCATATAATGTGTGTTTATTTCCTAACCAGGTGTTGTATCATAGATTTTTTTTCCCCGACTCTAGGTTCTTTGAAGGCTCTTGCAGATATTATATGTGAATATCCCAGCATTCATAAAAGGTACGCAACAAAGTGCTATGAAAAGGGAGATTTGTTTATTTGGTGAAACCTTTGCTTTAATTATTTAAGAAACTAACAGATACGATGTTTCCTCATTATAGTGAGCCAGCTATGAGCAGTTAGCAAGCTGGTCTTGTAACAGACCTGTAAGTTTGTTTTGGCAGCAGTGTAGGGTTTTGATTTTCTTTAAAATAGCTTGGTCATGGAAGCTGCTATTGAGTGAGCAAAGGTGAAGCTGCCCCTCTCTGCAACATTTTCTGCATGGATTAGATATCTCCCATGTTTCCCCCAAAGTGCTATTTGGGTGAGCCTTTTTTTGCCTGTGGAATTCCCTTGAAATCATCAGGGTTCTGCCCAAGCAGTACTGCTTTATAAACTGATGTTGCTGCTATGAGCACCTACAGGCTTTCTGTACCAGCCCTGGAAGATGTCATCTGAGATGCTGACTGCTGCCTACATGGAGGCATCTCATTTCTGTCTTCGTTCTTGCACGCACAGTTCTCCATGGCTGTTAGTTTGAGAACTAACCAAAGCAATGCAGTCCTGCAAAGGAATCATTTATTTATCCCTTCTTGTGTCGCTGCTCTGTGGGAGCCCCATTCCAGGCCTGGACAACTAAATCCCTTTTACAGAGATTTGAATAGACAAAGGAAAGTAAAATAGGGAGACAGCCAGGCTTATGCCTTCTGGCTTCTGATCTTCAAATTCCTAACAGTAGCCCCTAAGTAGGGCTAGTTCCTAGAATGGACCCCAAAAGCAGGAAAGGCCACAGCCTGCAGTTCCTGAGCTCTGTGTGAGATGTAAGCAAGTGTATGTCAGGGACTGATCCTCCATCCTGTGTTCTGGTGGGGCTCTCATGGTGTGCTGCTGCTGGGTTATCTGGGGTCCCTGTATGAGATTGTGGAGCCCGTTACCGCTGAGTCCTGAGCCAGGCTGCACATCCTGTTCTGTCTCCCTTCCCACAGTCAGTCCCCCGTGCATGGTGAACAGTTTTTAAGGCTTCTTCCATCTCAGTGAGGAGTGGATATTTGTATTCCTTAGCTGTGTTTTATGTGGTTCATAAGGCCAGGAAGAGCTGTCATCTCTGCCCCAGAATAGGTTATTTGCATGCATCTGTGGACTAACGGCAGTATATAACCAATTTCAGATACTTCTAGGATCATTTTGTATAAAAGTGATATGTTGAACTTTTTACAGTAGTCGATTTGTGTTTGTTCCTGGCCCTGAAGACCCTGGTCCTGGTTCTATTTTACCACGGTCAGTTTGCTTCACTTTTTCACATTTTGGAATTTTGAGTTAAATAGTTAAAGAACGTAAGAGTCTTGGTCGATACATCTGTTGCTATTTATTTTAGACCTCCCTTGGCTGAAAATATTACTGAGGAATTCAGACAGCTGGTGCCATTTTCAGTTTTCACCACAAATCCTTGCAGGTAACAGTGTAGCTTACTGCTATTTTTAATATTCTTTTTTTTTTTTTACTGAATGACTAATTTATATGCAGGTATAATTTTCAAATATTACAAATTTTGGAAAACTTTGTCTTAAATTTTTCAAATTATTCGAATTCCTCACTTGTATTATTCGCAGCTAGTTTTGAAAACATTGATACATAAATAAATAAGTGATGGAAGGGAGTAGTGCTAGAAGTTTGATAGCGAATATCAAAAGCATCGTGTTTTTTTCTGAATCTGGAGAGAATGAAGGGAAGATGTGAAAATATTATTTTAATTGAAATGTACTTTTTCATTTTGCTGCATTAGAGGGAGATCAACTTTATAATGCACCCCCGTCTTTTAGTTTCATCTCAATTTATTTAATTTCATTAATGTTTTCCATTTAGGATTCAATATTGCACCCAAGAAATAATTATCTTCCGTGAAGATTTGGTAAACAAAATGTGCAGAAACTGTGTCCGCTTCCCTAACAGCAACATGGATATTCCCAACCATGTGAGTGAGTTGTGTTCAGCACTTCTTGCTGAGATCCCCTTGACCTCTTTTTTGAGCAGCAGGTCTGCATTTAGGCTGCTCTGATCTGCATTCTCATGACACGTTGCAAGAGTAACCAAGAAGGATCTATACGTTTAGTATTATTACCTTCATTTTCATCTTGTCAGTAAAATAACTGAAACCACGATGCTGATTGATGGCACCGAGTCATTGTCACTGTCCCACTGCAGGTGCTCCCGAAGGCAGAACTTCATAGCAGCTGACTGTTGGTGTCTGTGCACCAGCAATGAATGTCGTACCAAGAAACATTGATTCCTAAAGGCAAAGTTTAATACAAATTACCTTTTTTTTTTAAGACTTGACCAATTAACCAGTGACATTTGCAGTAAAGCAGCATGTCACTTTTCCAAAAGGTCATCTGCTTCTTCTGCCTTCTCGCTTGAAGTCTTAATCCTGCTTTTGATACATCACCACAGCACTCCGAGTTACGATTCTAGTTAATGAATGCACAGCAGGAGTTGATGTGACTTACTGAGGTAATTGAGTGAGAATGATCCAGGCTTATTGCAGTGATGGATGGAGTGTGTTTCTGTTTATTTTACAGTGTTTTTTTGTTTGTTTGTTTGACTCAGACACCTCTTTTAGCTCTTTCTTCCTTTGCTCCATCATGACAGTGCTCAGTTTCCTTGTGAACATAGGGAACCCCTTGTGGACACTGGTGCACCTTGGTTTTGGTGTGCACGTTTGCGTATGTGTACGTGTACGCTGCAAGCCATCCCTTCCCTGTGCTCATACACAGCTTTCTCGTGCTTGGAAGGGAAGGAATAATGATGGAAATGTAAAATTATGTATTGCAACACTTTCTGCAGATAAGAATATTGGGTTGCTTTTGCATAGTTCAGTTTTTCTCTGCCTTTTCTGCCTGTCATTAGTTTTTTAACTCAGCCATCAGTGTAAAAAGATGAATGAGAGAGATAAATTTTGTTACTAACATTAGATTGAATTAAGGGTGACTTCAGGCCTCATACGGTATGAGTGGAATAACTGGTCCTATCTCGGTACGACATTGTCTTTCAACAGCAGACCCTTCCACCAAGTTGCTGCAATGATTTTGGCCCTTTGGGAAAATGGAGCCTAATGGCAGCTACATGATTCATTAGAGATAATAAAAGCTTTCGGGGGCTTGAGGAGAGAGTATCATGAACCAAAACACCCTGGCTGGAATTTTCCAGATGAAGAAGCAAATGAAAGGGGGCAGCTGGTGTTTGGAGCAGGGCAACTCCCAGAACAGCCAAGGGAATTAAAATAATTTGGGAATTAAATGATTTCCCCAGTTCAGGAAAAAGACTGTGTTTAAGTGTGGGTCATGTGGTTAACTGGTGCTGCGGGGAAAGCCCTGAGCGAAAAAAAACCCCACAAAATAGAAGTTATGGCAGTGTTGGTGCTTCCTGGACTGGAAGAACAGGTAAGCAGATTCTGCAGGTTGTTGGAGAGTCTGATTGACAAAATAGTTTTGACATTTTCAAATGTTGGCTGATATGCTTTAGAGAGGACTTCATGTTTTTAAAAAACCCAAACAACACAACAAACAAACAGCAGCTGACTGGTGCAGGGGAGTTGCTATTTTACTCCAGAAATTAGTAATAATTGAGGGAATGAGATACACAAAAAAACATTTCCAGTTCAAAGCTTCTTTATTAACAGGGCATTAGCATCTGCAGGAATGAGTTTGACTTGTGGGAAACGGCTCAAACTATTTGTTTGTCTTGCAGTTTGTAAAGACTATATTATCACAAGGACATCTGACGCCGCTTCCGCTGTACGTTAGCCCTGTGTACTGGGCCTATGACTACGCCCTGAGGGTGTATCCTGTGCCAGATATGCTCGTCATTGCAGATAAATATGACCCATTCACGGTCACCAACACTGACTGTCTTTGCATAAATCCTGTAAGATTTCCTTATGTTTTACCAAAATAAGGGGGTGCAGTCACATCCAAGTGTGTCTCTCACTATTTGTGTGGTACTTTACTTACACAAGTGTGGTATATACATTTTTCTTTATAGGGTTCATTTCCAAGAAGTGGATTTTCATTCAAGGTATTCTACCCCTCCAACAAGACAGTTGAAGACAGGTAAATATATTCAGTTTCTCATTTAAAAGGAAGTATCTTCTTATTTGCTGACTTTCTAATTATCAGGAGCAACACAGAAAATCAATTATGTAGACTTACACTTCCTAATTAGGCAGTGTAAGAAATTCAAATGCCTAGAACTAAAATAATAAATATAGACATGACGGTCAAATAGCAATGATGAGAAGCATGATACAAAAGTAAAAGGAAAGATAGACAGTACAATATGATTTTCAGTAATTGAGACCCAGTCGGGAAACAGATTTGTTTCTGGAGATTATGCTTGTTCCACAGGTTAATTACACTTAGGAACAATTCTTGGTTCGTTTTATGATCATCATCAAGCCCAGAAGCCACTTTCATGCTTTCATTTTATGTATTTTAAATCTGTACTTACTCATTCCAACTGTGGTCTTCCAATGACTGGAAGAAAGGCCAGCTGCACTACCAAAAAGTATCAAAAAAAAAAGGACTTAAAGCTGTGATGGAAATTTTCCCATCTGAAATAAGGATGGTAGAACCCAATGGGAGAAGTGCAATCTTACCTTGCCTCATTTGGTTTCATGCCTGTCGCAGCAGCTGTGTTTTTTTCAAACAGGGGTGGGTGACACTCCCCACCCTCCCAAGGGAATTGCTAATACACCGACCCATGAAACCTCTACCTGAGTATAGAAAACATCATACCATAAGATACTTCAGGTCTATAAATAGTTTAAAACATTATCAAGTCTTTCATAAATCAAGAAATAGAATAATACATTATTTATTGTGAAGGAGCTTTTTAAAAACTAAATATTGGTTTTGTTTGGCATTTTCAGCAAGCTTCAGGGGCTCTGAATTTCTGCAAGACTGCAAAAAGGGAGTGAGCCTTGGTAAAGCCAACTGTAGCACTCATTTGAGATGGATTGATTTTTGTGATGTATTACAGACTGTTTATAATAAATGTCAAAGCCAAAAATGGTGTATTTTATACATGAATAAACTTTTACAGGAAAAGATACTGGGTTTAGTTTAGATAAAATGTAGGGCCACTGTGAAGATTAATTGGCAAAGCATAAATAAAAGAAGGCAACTGGAAGAACCAAATGCATGTGTATCAAACAGGAAATACCTATCTTTTAAAGAAGTTCAAGAGAGGGAGAACTTTGACCATGCTGAGGTGAACCGCTAGCTAGTTATCTACAGGAGATGCTGGAAATGTGGGCTAGGGATTTTTGTTTGGACAGGAAAGGTCTAGAGATTATGAGGTGTTATTTACTAATGGCGATATATAATGTTTGTGGCTCATGTCACACAGGCAGAGTGAGAAGAGGCAAAAGGAACAAGGGTGTGATCCTTTGAAACTTCTGCAGAAGGCAGGGAGGAGGAAATCTTGCTGAAGGAGCAACCAGGAAGGTGGGAAAGAGTCAGGGCCTGGCAGTGCCAGCTTCTGCATCGGCAGCTCGGTTGGCCAGCAGCAGAGAGCAGCCTGTTGGCACGTGAAAGGGCCGAAAGTACCTTGCCGGTCCCTTTTCGATGAAACTAAGCAAAAACCTGTTCCAGCCACTCACAGATGCTGAGACCAGGTCAGCAGACTGGTGCTACTCCACATGCCCAAATCAGGTGCAGGACAGTGAGGGGACCCACGACACCGGCTGTTTTGTGTCACAGACCCCTTCCTGCTGCACTGGCATCCACATGGGTATGGCTCCAGGGGCAGGAGCAGGGGGAGGGCAGCGGGCAATGGACTCTGGGGGGACCAATGGGGTGTGGGTGGGAGCTGAACTGCTGAGGGTCTAAACCCCAACCGCAGGAGAGACTGTGCCAGCAGTTCTGATTGTGCTGCGGGGGGAAGGCAGTGCCTGCTCAGGGATGCAGGAGGGTGGAGAGTGAACCACCCCTGTGGCTCACAGGGGCGAGGGCTGAGAGCCAGCACGAAGCCACTGAAGAGAAAGGAGCGGAAAGGCTCAGCGAGGCCGCGGCGGCGGCCTCAGAAGTCGAGAGGAATCGGAGACCACCGCGGGACGGCCCGGCATCTTGTTTGGCGTCTCCATAGCAACTGGCCGGTGAGGCCCAGCGGCGCCATTTTGTTTACCATCACCACAGCAACAAGCGCGGCCGGGCCGGAGGCGCCATCTTGTTTGGCGTCTCCACAGCAACGAGAGCGGCCGGGCCGGGTCGCAGCCATGGCGGGCCCGGGGCGGTTGGAGGAGCTGGAGCTCAGCGCCGAGGAGGCCGAGCGGCTCAAACGGGCCTTCCGCGACGAGCAGTTCCGTGCGCTGTTCGCCGAGTACGCGGCGGAACTGGCCGACCCGGAGCAGCGTCGGCTCTACGAGGAGGAGGTGACGGCCTTGGAGCGGGAACGCGGCGTGGAGGTGCGCTTCGTCCACCCCGAGGCAGGCTACGTGCTGCGCACCAGCCAGGCCGGCTCCCGCCGCTGCTACCTCAACGTCTGCAGCAACCCGCAGGTCGGGGCGCCGCAGGCCCGCGCCGAGCCCGGCGGCCACCGCTGGGCCCTGCCCTATAGCCTAGCGCCGGGCCGGGAGGAGCTGGGCCGCGGCGGACAACGCTGCCTGATCTACGACGTGGTTTTCCACCCGGCGGCTCTCCGCCTGGCCTCCCGCAGCTCCCGCTTCCGCCGCCTACTCAGCGACACGGCGCTGGAGGCCGTGGAGCGCCACTGCTCCGTCCAGCTCGACCGCGCCAACGCCGCCGTCCTCCGCGGCACCAAGTACAAGGGCGTCCCGCAGGCTCCCGTCATCCGCACCCCGCTGCCTGGTGCCGCCCCGCCGACCCCTTCCGACGGCAGCGACGACTCCCCGCTGCCACCCTTCCCCTTCCCGCCGCCGCCCGCCGCCCCGCCGCCGCCCGCCGCTCCCCCGCCGGCCCGGCCCGCCGGTCCCACCACGCCGCGCTGGAGCATCCTCCACCGCTCCTACGTGGACCTACAAGACTACCGGTACTGCCGCGACTCGGCGCCCAGCCCGGTGCCGCGGGAGCTGGTGGTAACGGTGGAGCTCCCGTTGCTGCGCTCCGCCGCCCAGGCCGAGCTGGAGATCCGCGGCCGGGAGCTGCGCCTCGACTCGCAGCGTCCCGCCTACCGCCTGCGCCTCCGCCTCCCGTACGACGTGGACGAAAGCGGCGGGCGGGCCGCCTTCAACAAGGCCGAGCGGCAGCTCGTGATCACGCTGCCCGTGGTACCGCCGGGCCCGGGCGTGGAGCGGCTGGAAGAGGCCGGGCCCGCCGCCGAAGGGCTGGGCGAGCCGCCGAGGGGCGGCGGGGCGGTCCGGAGCACGTGTGGCGACGGGGAACCCGCTCCGTGCCCCGAACGGCCGCCCGCCGGCGGCCTCCCGCCGTCCCCGCCCCGCTCCACCGCTGCTTCCCCCACTCCGAGCTCCAGCCCCCAGCCCAGCGGCCTCGCCGGGGACGCCCCTCCGTGCCCTCCCGAGAGCGCGGCCCCGCCGGCCGCAGAGGGCAGCCCCGGCGACATGGCTCTTCCCCGGAGCTCCGGCAGCCCCGAGGCCGCCGTGTGCCCTCCCTTCCAGTGCCGTCAGGATGAGGCCTCCCTCACTCTGCTCCTGCCTGTGCCCGGCATCTGGCCCCAGAGCCTCAGCGGGGCCGTGGGCACGAACCACTACAGCCTCTGCTTCTCCAGTGATGCTGGCGCCTATGCCCTCTTCTTACAGTTTCCTCCCGCAAACAGGCTGGTGTCCCCCGAGACCAGCATTAGCGTGTCTGCCCACAACGCTGCCATCGGGCTCGCCAAGGCCCCTGGGAGCACCGGGCCCTGGGAGAAGTTCTGCTTCGGCCTTGACGCCTCCGCTCTGCAGGTAACGGCTTCAAACTGGTGCATCACGCTCCCTGGCGTGCCGCCTCACTGCGCTGTGTGACTTCTGCTCTTTGCATTCGTTTATGAATGATGTCCCAAGGAGCTGTTAGGTTATTGGTCTGAGTTCAGAAGAAGTTGCTAGTGATGGAAACTGCTTCTGTCAGAGAGCTGTTACTGGATGCAAGCAGAATGACCTAATTAGTGCTAGTCTTGTACAAGCAGTACAAAGATCACGTCATGGAGCTGACATTGTCTTTGGAGTTGAAATGACTTCTGCCTCCCGCACTGATGTGTTGCTGAGTGAAAACGGAGTCTGCCCTATGTCCTTAGCATTAGCCTTTACGGCCATGTAAGTTGCTCGTGCAATCTGTTCACATGAAGAAAGGAGACGTTTATCATACCCCAGACATACACACACATGCAGTGCAGGCATGTGAGAGGGTGTACCTGTGTCTGTATTTGAGGACAGAACTCCCATTTACAGCTGCAGCAACACCCATTAATTCAACCAGAGTTGTTCAGTGAATCGCAGCTGTGAACTGCTGTCGATTGCCATTTTGCTGGGCTAGTTCTTTGTCTTCTCATCAGTCTGAATATGATTCTAGTTGAGATGTTTTATTATTTTACGGGTGGTTAGGCAGCGATGCTCCATGTGGCAGGAGGAGGTTGGCATGCCTGCTGAGAACTGGCTGTGTCCCTGCAAAGGGATGCTCAGCATTTTTGTTGTCAAAAAGTCCTTGCACAAATTTTTTTGAGAACTATGTTATTTGGTAAGCTTAGAGTTTCAAACAATTTATCATGAGCAGGGATTAAGGCTGGACAGTTCTTGTGTAACTCTTCAGCCATGTGATTTTGAGTTTGTCTTTATTTTAGAACAATAAAGTCGTTTGCAGGTTGGATCGTGTAGCATGGGAGCACAAAGTCCAGAAAACTGGATGTGTCGACAGGGATGGTGGTTTGGAGTATCTTAATTGCTCCATTCCTACAATTAGAAATTACTGCAGGATTCTGAAAGGTGTTTATCCAATTAGTATATGTGCAGCTGAATCGTCAAGTTCTGTTTCCCATTTAGCAGGCTGCATGCCTTCTCTGTCATAGCAGCTCCTCTGAAGGAGGAGCTGATCATTTTGGGTAAGTATCGAAGATGAATTTATTGAGAACCGTCTATGCTGAACTGTTTGCAGTGCATTTCCTTTGCTTTTATCGGATCAGGAGCCTGCAAGTCTGTGCAAGCGGGGCCACGAAATGTTCGGCACTACTCTTAATTGGTGTGATTGAGTACTGGGTGCCAATGTGATGTTAAATAAGCCATCGTGCACACTACTGACTGTTTTTTGTAGAGATACAGAAGGCATGGGTTAGGAACTACAGGCATTTTATCCACTTTTTCATATAGTCTGAATAGCCATCTCTTTCATCGTGTGGCATGGTGTGCGTCTGTGCGCTTGTTTCTTGTTTTATGGCATGCAGGCCTAAATGCAGGTTTTAAGGGAAAACAACAGCTTTCTGCGACTCTTTGTAGGGATATAGCTGAAAATTCAGTTTGGGAATGGGAAATTCTGCAATATCTCTTTAGTACTGTGATGGATGGACATTTCTGCATGCTTTTAACTCAGTTATGATTGAAAGTGTTTGGTATGTGGTTATTATGACTGGGGGAACACCTTTTGACAGTTGTTAAAAGGGCATGCAGTAAGGGGATTTTGGCCAATATTACATTTTTGTGAGTTAAAAAAAATCTTTGAATGTGCTGAATTTATTATATATTGCAAAATCTTTTGGGTGGAGTAGTAGGAGGGGGAGATTTAGCATTAGTCATAGGCCTCCCAGCTATTCATTCATGTCACAGGCTAAAAAAGATTTATTTCTTTTGGGGTCCTTTTGGATACTGGGCCTGCAAATTGAAGCAGCTGAAATAGTCTGAAGTCATTTGTTCTGTTTGCCTTTTTTTTAACTGTGCTATTTCCCAAAAGTGCCTGTGCCAGCGCTGATAGCTGCATTCACTCAGAGTGAAGTGAGAAAAATTAATATTTAATCAGAGCTGCTCTTACATGCTGTCTTTTGTCCATTAACTATTTGCTTGTGGTAGCTTCTCTTCTACTTATGTTGATTTCTTCAATTTGTCTGCTGTTGTCTCTGGTGGTGTTCTGCTTTGAATCTCTTTCTATAAATCAGAGCTATGGTTCTTGCATTGAGATCTGCAAGGAGTTACATCAGCTGTAGAGGAGTGTTTTAGGAACACGCACAATAGCAGTGCCCTGTTTAATCACTTCAGGGAGCTTTTGGTGGCCTAGGCGAGCAGGAATTTTATCCTGCACCTCTCAGTTGCGCTGCTGTCTGCTTGTTGGTAACCTCCCACCATAGCATTGCTGGAGGATAGTGCTCGGTGAAAGAAGAGGCCGGTGTTTTTTTACAGATAAGAAATTCCTATTCTGCTATCTTCAGGGAAGTTGCTTCTTTGTGGAGACCACCGGTTTCTACGTTGTTTCAGGGAACAGATTCCTTGCTCAGTTAGTTACTTGAGAAATCTGCCTAACTCGGCGATGGCTCGTGCCACAGCAGCTGTTACAGGACCCTGTTAGGCTGCTTCCGTAGCTGTATTCCATTAACATGCCAAGCAAGCAGGAAAATGTGTTATCATAATAGTTCACCGCATAAGCAGAATGCATCTCATCGCAGCCTCGTCCCCGGACTCTGCTGTAGTGAAGCGCCTATCGCTTGATTCTGATTGCCTGTGCGCCTCTGCCCAGATCAACACGTACGATAACGGCGCTGGTAATTGCACAGCCCTGCTTTGCGGGCTTGTGACGTTCCGGTTATCGCACTGGCCTCTTTTCTTGTTGGGAATTGGTCTGATGCAGATATTGGTAGAAGAATGAGTTGAGCTTGTCCTTAGGACACCGTTCTTGAAACAGAATTTCAAGGACTGGTTTTCCTTTTGTAGTCAGATACGTTTGAAACCTGGTGCTGAAAAACGATATATTTAGAGCTCAGTTTCCATAGATGCTGAGCAGTCTGAATTCCCACCCCAGCAAGTGCTTATTTTGAGCAAATCTTTACAGTGCAACAGTCCTCCCCGGACTTTAACTGTGCCGTTGCAAGTATTCCTTTGCTTGGTAGCTCTTGATGTTGCTTTGGCTTTACAGCTTTCCCATACAATAGAGAGCCAGCTCTCTGCTGACTCTGAGCCCTACCTCTGTATCAGCGGTCGCAGCCATTGCTTCCCTTTCTCTCCGAGTCATTTTGCTCCTTGGCTAAACCATAACGTCCACACTTGTTAATGTCCAAACTTGTTATGGTGGCCAGAAATCCTACAAAAATAAAGATCCTGTAACTTTGGACTTCCTGGAGGAGGGTCAGATATTTCAGGGCTTTAAAAGTTACCTTTTGTCACTGGCCTTGTGCTCAATCGCTGTACCAGAGACCACGCAGCGTTGATCTTTCTATAGGGCCTGCTCCAGGCCCTGTTTTTCCAGGGGAATGGAGGCCTATGACCTGAGGAAGTTTCCTTCACCCTCTGCTTTTTGCCTTGAAGGATCAGCTGTGGGCTATGCTCCCGCTATTACTCTTTATCGCAGTTCATCCACTAATGCCTTCTACCTTTCTCACTTCCAGTTGTTTAAATCCTGGAAGCTCAGGCCTAGGAAACTCCTGCATTGCAGAGTTCTCCCTTCATTTTAAGACAAAAGAGCCTAGGGAATGAACGAAAAGGAATGGTTGAGCGTTAAATAACCATTAATAAAATTTGTAAGCCTGCCAGGCAAGGCTTCTGAGAACAACATGTCCCAGAATGTCCTGGTTTACGGCAGAGCTGGAGTTGGACAATTAATGAAATCATGCCTTCATAAAGTACTGTCCTTTAGTATTTGGTCTCCTGGGGTTAAATGTGGCTCAATTCTTAACAGAAACAAAAAGCAGTTTTCTGGTGGGTGTATCTGAACTACTGAAACTCGGGGGCTCAGTTATACCAGCATGTGAAACACGTTTAGTAGATAATTAATTCTGCCTGCAGTTTTGGGGTCATGTGTGCTTATTTTCATGTGATTAGAAAGATTGGTTAAAATAATCATTCCCTTTCATGTTGACCCACACCCTTCCCGCCCTTCTCAGAGGACTGGAATGACTTTGTTCAGAGGATGTGTGCTCACCCTCCTGGTCAGCGCGTCCCTCCTGGGGTTCCTCTTGCTGGGGAGGGAATTGCTGCCATCAGCCCATTCCTTTTATAATAAAAGCTGTTATGGAGAATATTAAGATTTAACTCACGTAAACCTCCACGGGGCTCCAGAGAACGGCAGGGAGCAGCTTTTCTTCTGCTTTACTATGCATTGAGATTATGGTTTTTTAACATTTACAGTACAAAAAATATTATACTAAACATTCTTGATTAGTTAATAATTTGAATTAAACATGAGTTATGCTGTTTGTGAGGATTACTTAACACAGGTATCTAAAAGGGAATTGCATAGTGATGTGAAAGCTGTGTCTAACTTCTGTGTGAATGCTGATGCCTTCATGGAGAATGTTTTAGATGGGTGTGTTACTGAGTATAAAAAAAGATGTGTGATTTTGCTGCTTGGCACAGCTACCAGCGCCTTCTGAAGGAGATCCTTTTGAAGCTGTTGTTGCTTTTTTCCTTCAGAAAGCAGCCAGTAAATGATGCCGAAGCCCTGTGACCTCTGCTTGCCGCACGTACCGTCACGTGTTGTTTTCTAACCCCTGGACTTCTGCTTTGGCAACAGGTATGCTGTGGGGCTGTTCCTCCAAGACAAACACCTGCTGTGACCTGTTTACACAAAAAACCCCCATGGGAACAATATCAATTTTAGTTGTCTTTTCAACAGAGGGGCTGTCAGTCTTTGTAATTAATCTTCTAATTATCTCATTGAACACTGCATTTGTCTTGTATGCGCTGTCAGGTCTATTGTGCTCCGACAGGTCCCATGCTCTGCAGCCACACTGGACACACACGTGGCGTGGGGCTGCCGAGAGGCCACGTATTTGCTGGAAAAGTCAACTGTGGGTGGCAGAGCTACGTTGCTCCCAGCGCTGAGAGCATGTGGAAAGGGCTGTGGGCTGGATGTGCTGCTGTGGGCACGCGGCCTGGGCTGTGCTGGGGCTGTCCTCATGCTGGGTGAGCTTAGAATTAGGGCCTTTGTGGATAAATATATTTCTTGGTTTGAGAGTCAGCCAAGCATGAAACCTAGAGAGCTGTGTTGGGAAGTGTAAGATACATTGACGTTTTAAGCCTATGCTGCCTTTCAGGGAGAAATCTGTACTGGAGAGCCGAACGGATGGTGCGCTATGCTCACAAGTCCAAGCAGAGGTGCTGGGTCTCAGCTGGCTGCGGCAGTCTGGCTGGCTGTACTGCTGCATCTAGGTTTTGCCCTAATTTCCAAGCTATTTTGTGTTCCATTGCTTTCTTTGAAAGTCAGGGTTAAAATTTTCAACTCCCAAGCTACTCTAAGGAGTTAATATAACAGTTAGGGGTCACTTCTTAGATGATGATGCTAGAAACTAGGACTGTTGTGCGCAATCCTAAACCAGTTTATTTTTGGTTCAGTTAATTCTGTGCTCAGAGTTTCAGGACTCTTGGCAAGATTTTTGGGAGGTCAGAAGAGGACAGAAACAGAGAACAGAACAAACTTATTGTTTGAATTTTTTTCAAAGTAATCTCTTTCCCAAACTACATTAAGAAACATAATTAGTTTGCTTCTGCTATAAAACAAACTATTTTCTAAATAGCCTTTAATTGGTTGATGCATTATGGGAATAACGTGCATACACAAAACAGTTATGTCGGGAAACATTATTAACCTACTGATTAAGCCCATGAAAGCTTATTTTTTGCTGTTTAATCTTTGCAGTAACAAATACCTTATAAAAGTTTTTACCCCCAGTACAGGTACCTTCATTCACCAAAACTCTGAGCTACAAATTCTCACGTCGAGCTGGTTTGCAATGGGACCTTACAAACTGAGAGGCCAAGAAGCCCCTAGATTCAAGTCCTTTTCCATGTTGGCATCAGCTTCTCATTACAGAATTCATGCAAATAACTTAAGCCTGAAACCTGTCCCACTTTTAAAACTGTTGCAGCCTATGTGGGAGGTAACTCTGGATGGTAACTGGCTATAAGTTTGGATAAAGCAATGCAGAACAAACTATTTGAGTGCTAATGGCAGCCATGGAGTGACTGGCTTTGCGCTGTTTCTGCCAGTGTTGCTGCTGCTGTGCACTGTCAGTGCTGTGCAATAAGAGGACGGTTTTGAATGATGAAGTGTTCTAGAAACCAAAGTCATTCCTGCTAACGTTTATGTTAATTTGGTCTCAGTTTAGTCACAGGGAAAAACAAATGTGTACTAAACAGCAGATGACAGTATGTGCAGGGAAAAACAAATTTAATTCTAAATTGCTAAGAGAGTATAATAAATATCAGAAAATAAACTGTGCAAACCGATGAATTATTTTACAGGATGACTGAAATAATCTCAGATGGTTGTCCTTTGCTGCTCTTCCAAGCCAGAGCAAACAGACTTTCAAATAAATTCCTGAATCATTTTTTGCCAAGGTCTGTGTTTGATAACATCTGCAGTAATATAAAAGCTTCAGCGTATACTCACCATGAATGCAAAGTCTGAATCACAGTTGCTGGCTGTCTGAACAGGCTAGTGATAATCATTATATTGATAACAAACCGCATTGCTTGTGCATATGGTACAAGGTCCATGATTTATGGCGGGCCACTTGGTAGTGCCGTGATAAAGTTTTAAATACTAATTTGAAATGTAAGTGTAGTGTTCTGGGAATATGGTGTCGAGCTGGTATGAAACCTGGTCAAACTGGTTTATAGTAACTAGTTAAAATGATAAGAACATCATCACAAGCAGTTACTTTTTATCCACCTGTAAAGTACCGATCAATAGACCTTCCATTCAGGTTTTTTTAAACAAAATTTTCTGTAAGGAAAATAAATTATTTTGCTTTTAATCCGGGAAACAAACCTTCAGAAAGATTTATTGGGTTTGTTGCCGAAGCGTGAAGTTCTGTTGAAGACAAACTGTCTGTCTCTTCTCGTAGCCACGGTTGACGCACAGCGCTGGCACTCGCACCCCGTACCTGGGGAGGCAGTTTCTCTACGGAGCTCCCTCAACCTCATGTTCTCTCCTAAGGGGCTTCCTGGCTTTCTTTGTTGTATCTCTGCTTTAGTGTGTGTAAACCGCCTCCTGCTATTTCAGAAGGACCTCCATGAAACCATTCCTGCGTTTTGTGGGACGCTGGGCGCTGCGCCCCACTGTGGGACGCTGCCTTTGCCACTGCTGCTGTTTCACCACAGCGCTGACTTCGGAGCCAATGGCTCTGCAGCGTCTACAAGTGACCCAGTGGTTAAAGTTGCTTCACACAAAGCAATTTAGGGATATGATTTGCAATATTTAGACCTAGCAATGAAAAGTTTTCATTACCTGTTGGCTTTTCAAGCATCTCCTCTCCTGGTTCCTGTACCTGTGATTTCTTGTTGTTATTATGCTGCTTATGGACATGAGGAAGGTCAGGTACTGACTTTAAGAGCAAAAATGCACAGTGAGCGAGTCCTTTCACCAAAGACAAAACAAACTAGACAAAATAAATGGAGGCTCAGAGGAAAAAAATTCATTTTCCTCATTTTATGTAGGAAAACTGGAGACAAAGAGACTTGCTCACAGTCACAGTAGTCCAGGAGAAAGAATTGAAGGAAGGTTGCTAAGCCCCAAATCCCAGGTTGGTTCTTTTCCCAAGTGGGGTCTCGAGATGTGGAGACCTTGTAGCAGTTATTTTGGAGGAAAAGACGAACAAACACCATTTATTTATTTATTTATGTTTGAACCCTCACTGTAATGGCAAGTCTCCAGCTTTTAGGAAAACTTTCTTGCTCTTAAAATGAAAATGTGGGAGTGAAGGAGTGGAGGTGTCAGCTAAAGGTGAATTACTGGCAGGTGACTTAAGTTTATCAGCTGGGGGGAAGAGCTGTCGTGCTGGAGCAGAGGGTGCTTTGCTGCGCTTTCCTCTGAAGCAAAGGCAGGGTACCAGGATGGGCTGAACCGCCGTTGCGCTGGGCAGTGTGCCAAAAACCCCGCGGAAGGGAAGCAGAGCTGTTGTCTGTGATGCGTGGGTGAAGCGATACTTGATGGAGGTGGAAATGTATCTCCTGTGCTGCCCAAAACCTTGCCTGTGAATCTAGTTCATGAGCTTGTGGGAGTTTTGGTGCTGCACAGATTTTTATGTCTGTATTCCCTGCCTTGTTTCTTTACTCTGACACCTTCTCTTAAACTCTGCAGAATATTTCTACAAAGCTAAAGCACTGGCAGGGTCCCTCTCTGGCAGGCAAGAAAGGATGCAACACAAGGGAATAAGTACTTATATACAAAAATGCAAGGAGTGGGTGTGTTACTAGAGGGTTTTCTGTCAAGGCCACCCTTCTGTAGTTTAATCTTTCCACAAACTGCCTCAGCATCCGATGTTGGTTGTTTGCCTGGATTGAAATCTTTCTGGATAGAAAATGAATTCAGTTTTGAATTAATTCCAAAACTCTGGTTTTGAAAACCAGCAATAGGTATGTTATGACTTTCCATATTGTGATTTCTAATTTAAATAGTGAAAAAATACTCCACTGTTTTACTTTTCCCATACAGATTTTTTTTTAAGATGTCAGTTAAAAGTTTGTACCTTAGACACAGCGTGGCATCTGGCTGTGCATAAGGCTATATCCACAGGGGGGCAAAATGTGCAGAATTGCCTTTTTGCTTCTCAGTCCGCAAGATGTCAGCGATAATTAAATTTACCTTTCATTGGGTTGACAAGAGGGTAGAACTGGACTGAGAAATTTATAAGTATGACTTAAAGTAGAAGGTTTGCAACTCTTCCCTGCTATTTCCAATTAAACAGTTCCTTGTTAAACGGGGAAGGTAATTCACAGAACATAAGAATAGTCCTCTAGGTTAGACCATTTTTATTGTGCCAACGTCTGTCCTTACCTACGGCCTACAGCAGGTGATTTAGGAATAATATGAGGACAGGGAAAGCTCTGCAGTTCTTGGGAAACAGCCCCTCTAGGATGTATTCTAGGACCTTTAATTACCTGTGACTGATTTAAATCTTTAAACCTGTAGCAACGTGTTTCACGTTGTTTGTGAACTGCATATTAACAGCCTCAAAACATGTCCCAGGCTGTCATCTGTACCTGTGGATACCTCTGCATTTCTTCCAACTGGTGTTTACGCCTGCCTAAATGGAGATCTGAGAGGCCTCTGTGGGTGGATATCCGTGAAACGGATATAGCCAAGCATGTTTCATAGCCTTTACTTTAGAAGGTCTGATCTTGAGGCCTGAGGATTCAAAGATCCTGCAGTGACAGGCCAAGAAGGTGTTTGCATTTTCCTGAAGTAAGACACTGGAACAAATCCATAAAAGCATAACGCTTTCCTGATGTTAAGACAGGTGAGTAGGGTGGAACAACGTTGTTGCAAATCATTCCTCAGAGGGAGTCTAAATCTATATATTACTCACATACTGAAAGAGAGAAAACATATGTCTCTTATCTTTGTGTATGATGCAGATCTGTACTTTCAGTCAAAATGAGCTAAGCACTGGTCTTCATTTCACATCATTACTTCTGAACGTCTGGCTTAGAATTTCTCTGTCAAGATGTAAGCGTGCTGTGGAACTTGTGAATCAGTGTCCTGGCTTTGTTTGGAGTGCATTTCTTGCTCCAATACTGCTGAAGTATAGTATGAAAAGAACATAACCTGCTCTTTCTTTTCTTTAGGAAAGATTGTTTGTCAGTGAAGAAAACATTGATGGATTTCTAGGCACTGTTTTATGCCCTTCCTCACGCTCCCAATCAGCACTGGAAAGTCAGCCGTTAATTGAAGTGCTTGATGTTACTGAGGAGAGAATTCAAATCATGCTGAAGGTAAGGATCTCTCTGGCAGTAGAACATATTGCGGACTGATTAATGTACTTCAGTAAGATTGTATCAAATCTGACCAAAACACCTTTGTTCCTGTTTTGTCTTGATATAGCGGGGAAAACCATGGAGTAGGGGGTGCCTGCAAGCATAAATGTCAGCTTTAGAAACAGGTTCACGTTTGTGCCATTTAATGTTACCAAGGGATTGAAACCTCCTATATTTCATTGGAAAGTTGGAGAACTATGATACAATTGTTAAAGACAGTGCATTCTCCTTGCAGGAATAGAGGATGGCACCCACACACTAAATGTCTCACTGGTGTTAAAAGAAAAAAATTACTAAGTAACTATCTAGTATTCAGAGGGACCCTAAGTGCTTTCAGGTCAGAGCTGATGACAACACACTGCAAACAAATCATGGCAGATGTCATCAGAACAAAACCAGAGTAAAGAAATGAATAATCCATGTCCTTCAAACACCCAGAAGTTTGGGATTCATGTGCTGGAGCCCACAGTTAAAGCATGCCATCTTTTTCACAGACACCTTTCAAGGTGTTTGGTCCAGAAGTGAACTTACCTGGAGGGACTTGGGGCCAGGAGGGAGTGGAGAGGCAGAGAACCTGGCTGCTGGGAGCGGAATTGGAAAGGGCTCCTTAAGAGGGACAGAGGGTGCTCAGTCACGGCCACTGCTTTACTCCCTCTGCCTCGTCACACAGACAGAGAAAACCTCACGGATTTTGTCTGTGAAGAACTAGGTCTCATTATCTTTATTTGGTCCAAGTGTTCAAGTACTTGGTGGTTTCCTATTGTGCGGATAATTAAACATAGGACTATTCATCTTAAAAGCTGGTCTCAAATTTACTGCTTGTAATGTTTAAGGTCTCATTCAGGCCACCCTTCTTCCTCAGTCACCCTGTCTATATCAAGGATGCAAGGTAGGGTGTTTCTGAAGTCTGCCACAGGATTAAAATCAGAGAATCATAGAATTGTTTAGGTTGGAAAAGACCTTTAAGATCAAGTCCAACTGTTAATCCAACACTGCCAAGTCCACGCTAAACCATGCCCCTAAGCACCATGTCTACCTGTCTTTCAAATACCTCCAGGGATGGTGACTCAACCACTTCCCTGGGCAGCCTGTTCCAGTGCTTGACAGCCCTTTAGGTGAAGAAATCTTTCCTAATATCCAACCTAAAACCTCCCCTGGTGCAACTTGAGGCTATTTCCTCTCGTCCTATTGCTTGTTACTTGGAAGAAGAGACCAACCCCCACCTCACTACAACCTCCCTTCAGCTAGATGTAGAGAGCGATAAGGTCTCCCTTCAGCCTCCCCTTCTCCAGGCTAACCTCCCCCCAGCTCCCTCAGCTGCTCCCCAGCACACTTGTGCTCCAGACCCTGCCCCAGCCCCGCTGCCCTTCTCTGGACACGCTCCAGCCCCTCAAGGCCCTTCTTGTCCTGAGGGGCCCAAACCTGAGCTCAACATTTGAGGTGGGGCCTCCCCAGTGCTGAGCACAGGGGCCCCATCCCTGCCCAGCTCCTGCTGGCCACACCAGTGCTGACACAAGCCCGGGGGCTGGTGGCCTCCTTGGCCACCTGGGCACTGCTGGCTCATGCTCAGCCGGCTGCCAGCCAGCACCCCCAGGGCCTTTGCTGCTGGGCAGCTTTCCAGCTGCTCTTTCCTAAGCCTGTAGCGTTGCATGGGGTTGTTCTGACCCAAGGGCAGGACCTGACACTGAGCCTTATTGAACCCCATAAGTGGGCCTTGGCCTATCGATCCAGCCTGTGCAGACCCTTCCTGCCCTCGAGCAGATCAACACTCCCACCCAACTTGGTGTCATCTGCAAACTTACTGAGGATGCACTCCGTCCCCTCACCCAGATCACTGATAAAGATATTAAACAAGACTGGCCCCAACACTGTGCCCCAAGGAACTCCCCTTGACTGGCTACCAACTGGATTTAACTGCAGTCACCACCACCCTTTGGGCCTGGCCATCCAGCCAGTTTTTACCCAGCGAAGAGTCCACCCCTCCAAGCCATGAACAGCCAGTTCCTCCAGGAGGATGCTGTGGGAGATAGTGTCAACGGCTTTACTAAAGCCCAGGCAGACACATCCACAGCTTTTCCCTCATCCACTAAGCGGGTCACCTGGTCATAGGAGATCAGATTGGTCAAGAGGCACCTGAGTTAGTCAAGCAGGACGTGAATGATCTCCCTTTGCAAAACAGGAGACAGACAGATGAAAACAAAATACTGGTTTTGTAAAGAGGAAAATGTGAGGTAAAACCCCCAAATCAACTGGGATTTCTTGGTAGACACTGCATCAGAAATCCATTTAAAACTTTTCTTAAAGGAAACATGGAAAGATAACATGCAGGGGCAATCAGGTTACTTCTGTGGCCGTAAACTGGAGACTGCAGATACAGTTAATGTGTAGACGGCTTCTTGGAAAGCAAGTTCAGATGAAGCATGTGACCTCTGGAACTATGCTGGAGGACTGAGGAGTTTGTCCTAAAGATAGTGGCTCCAGCATTACTTGACAGGCTTAACTTCTGCAGCTAGTATGGCTTGTACATAAAAATTTAAAATTCAGGTTGTTGGAGAGCAAATGTGGCTGTTTCAGTACCTGAGAAAAGGAAGCTAAGATATCTTAAATCACTCACACATTCATGTGGGAGAATTGTGCAGGGCTGAGAAGGACTTACTAGTGTTGCTTTTGTTTCTTGATGGAGTGAGCAGTGGTTTTGGGGTCTGAGAGGGCTGGGTGTGTGAGAGAGCGACTCGGTCCTTGAATCCATGAATCCAGCTGCTTGTGGACAGGTGCCTGGCTGATCCTCATGGTCCACTGGTAGGGACATACGAGTTACCAGCTGTTTTTTTCCAAAGCAGTTAATGGCTAATGGTTAAATTGGGTAACTGCTGTTTAGACAGCACTGGGTCTCACACTTCATACTCTCCTGAGACAAACCACAGCAACTCCTGGATTAGCTCACTTAGGCCAGTTGAGAAAGACAGCTTGCTTACTGGTTACACCTTTCACATATGATAGGATGGTAATTTCCCTAATTGCAAGGTTAAAACACACTTCTCGCAATGAGAGTTTAGATCCCTTAGCTGATTTTGTGGCCCCTGAGTTCTAGAAAACCACAGCCAGGGTGTAGTGAGTCGCTGGTCTTCCCTGCTGTTAATCGTGATGGAGGCTGTGGCCATTTGGCAGCAGCCCAGCAGCATTTCCTACTGCAGAGGAAACCTTCGGGAGGCAAACAGCCTCCCTGCCACTCATTCCCACGCGTGGTACAAGACCAGGAAAACCTCAGCACCGTACTGACTTGGCTTTCTGGAAGTAGACGTTGGAGAAACAGGTGTCTTGGCCTGTCTTCACAGCAGTTTTGTGTGCCCAGTCCGTTTCAACTATAAAACAATTAATTTATTTTCTCCACAGTCGCAGGAAGCAGTCCATTCTGAATGTGACGGAAAAGAACAAGCACTTAGCAGCTCAGGAGGAGATTTCACTGAAAAGACAAACGGCGGCTACCCCCCAGCAAAGGCAGAAACAAACTGTACTGCAGCTGACACAGTTGAAGAAGAACGTGCTACAGAAACCAACAAAACTTCCAGATCTTTTGCAGCAGCTGAAACAATAGGAAAAGTAGGTTGTAGTTCACACCATTGTTTGCAGCATGAACCTTCTGACACCAGTTCAGCGATTCCTGGCGAATCTAGGAGAAAGGAACCAGATTTAGAAAGTGCTGTCACAGTAGGCGAAACGGCCGTGGCCACAGACTCTGAAAAACAAGCCGGCCTTCTGCTGGAGGGGCAGGCGAAAGCAGAAGGGGATGAAGCAGCTGCACCCGCAGGGTCGGCACAGGGGAACCAGCGCAGCTCACGCAGCAGACCAGCCTCCCCAGTTCTCCAAGAAGTGAACACGCAGGATGGGAGCGTGCAGGTCATTAGGGATCATGTAACGCACTGCCCGGTCACGTTTCAGAATTCTTTGCTGTATGAATTGGACTAGTTTAATTATTTCAGGATTTGAATTGGACTACTTTAATTATTTTAGGATTTCCTTCTGTTTGATGCTTATTGTGGTTTCCATGTGCTGGTTTATGACTTCAGGGCTAAGAGTAGAACACAGGTTCCTACTGAAACAGTTTTGTTTACATGTCAACTTAGAATACTTACGTTGTTAATAATTTTTGAAGTTAACAGGTCTGAGTTTTCTAATCACATGTATGGGCTCAAGTAGTTTTACTTGTAAGAAAGATGCAGCTGAAGGTGAATCTGAGCTCTTGGAAGAAAACGCACCTTTATTGTTTATATAACTATCTTAGTCTCTTGCTACATTACAGGGAGTATTTGTATATAGCCTTTTTCTAATGGCTCCCTCAGGAATTGCTGTGTTTAGTCCACCTAGAAATGAGCAGTATTCATAATTTTTCAAACCTTTCATTTTGTGATAGATGCAGGATTAGGCTTGCACTGATTTTTAGCAATTAAATGAAATTTCTAATTACACAGAGAAGTTCTAATTACTCTCCTAGAAATAATCAACATTTATACCATGTATTCAGTCCTAGTACGTCACTTCAAAACATGGCATCCAAACGTACCCCAGCCTCTCAACCGAACAAATTCAACCGCACACTAAAAACATCCTGTCTTGTTGCACGACTGCTACTAAGTATTTACAGTTTGTAAAATGGATTCATTTTACCCAGATTAGGTTTACTTTTCAAAAACAGTTCCCTGTGGGCTTCAGCGTGCTGTTCGCTGGTTCGTCGCTTAGAAGTGTGATAACCAAAAGAACATATCTAACAATAACAAACTTTCAGTTCCCCTTCTCACTGTTTCTGAAATAACTTCTGTTTTAAGTTGTACAAGACACGAACGCGCTTTAGAATAAACTTAAATTAGACTTTCCTGGTTCCTCTGGAATTCCTTTTATATTTCTATGTTAAATGCAAGCGCTTGCAGTGGGGGTGTGTCGTGTGAGCTTTACTTTTGTAACTTCAGCGGAAGCCACCACTGCCAGAAGCATCTGCCCCTACCCTCTACGCCAGCCAGTGCAGCATTGACCCAGCTGAAGGAGGGTAAGCGGTTTGCTGGGTTAAGTTTAACCCCGATGAGCTCGGTCACTGTCACGCAGCTCGTTGTGGGAGGTATCGAGGGGCTGAGGCACAGGCACAGCTCTTCCAGCATCAGCCCTGACTTTGTCGAACTATGAAAACGGAGCAAGTACCAAAGTACAAAATCGTGGCAGTTAAATTACCCCTGGAAAAAGAGAACAACTTATTGCAGTCAAAATAAACATCTGTGTACCTCTTGCAGTATTTCACAAAACTTGGCGCTCTCTCAAATGAACATTTAACCAATATATTCACAACCCATAAAGTAGGTGACAAATGGCGGTAAAAGGAAAGCCTTGCCGCATGCCCTTCCGTTCATGAGTAACTCTTGTAGCCAGTATCATAAGTGCACCAACCTTGTTTCTCTAATTAAAAAATGAAGCTTTTTTTTTTTCTCTCCAAATCTCTCAGCATAAAATCTACCTCTACATATCGCATGTCTGTCACCATAGCGTAGTATTTTCTTTCTCTAACATACTTCTCTGTTCTACAGAAAGCTGCTTGTGCGCTGCTGCTACCAGTTGTGCTTTAAAGCAGAGTGCCATTAAAGCAGCCGTACTGCTAGACTTAAAACAGGCAAGGAAGTGTTTGGTGTTAACGAACGGCTCCGCTCTCCCCGTTCACGGCTTTCAGCTCCAGTTCAGTGTGTTTCCATTACACAGAAATAATTTTTACTGGTTGCTTTACCCAGCTGACTGATTTGAAAGCAAACTTTTTTGTGATCCAAACAAAAGCAGTGTCATGCCACACATTTGTTGCTCTATTCTGCCTCAATTAGTATCAGTAAAAAATTAATGAAGTTAAATACACACTGTTAGAACGGGTGATGGCATGTGTTCAGCCCTCTGGATTAAAGATACCACCCCACCCCCGGTCCTGACTCCTTCTAGCAACATAAGATGACATCATCTTTTTGTGAGAATCAAGAACTTCTCTGGTATTACAAAACAACTGATTTTTATTTCGGCAGAACTAAAAAAAAAATAATCATATATTTATCTACATTGTAGTAAAAACAATGATTTTTTTTTTTCTTTTCCTTCATATATTCACCAACACATCGCAACCAAACCAGGACGCAGGTATCAGGCATGAGGCGAGCTCGAGCGGGACGGCGGGAGGTGCCGGTACCGCCGGCGAAGGTGGTGTGCGAAGCCCGGCTCCCACCGGGGCTGGAGCTCGGGAGGGCTTGGTCCCCTCGCTTGTGCCTCACCACCCCCAGTGCGGCGCTACGGGCACCACCGCTCTGCCCCGATGAGGGGAAAAAGCCCTGCACCAGAGCACTACCAGCATCAGAAAAGATGCACATAAATACAAGTCTCCTCCTCCTCCTCCCTGTAAGCACAGCAGCGGTCACTTTTTGCACTGGGGCTGCGATGCTGCTGTGGGCAGCCCGGCAGCAGCAAGTAACCCGGTTCCAAAACATGGTTGCCAAACATGAAAGATTACTATTTTGGGACACCTTTTACAAGAATGTTTATTCATATTAAAGCAAAAACCAACTCATAAATGCTTTTTATACACGTGTGTACCTGTAAAAGACAGTATGGAACAACTCAAAAAGAAAAAGGCTGTGAGAATGATCCTCACTGAAGTCTGCGGTAACTTTTACAGAGTTCGTGGTCCCTAATATCTCCCCACCCTCCGTTTTTCACATGAGGGGAAAGGGGTGCCATGGAGTACCTTTTGCTGACACTCATTGTTTCGGGAAACAGGTACTGTTGGTTGCTGTTCAAGAGAGAGTCGATTTTGGCACTCTGGGTGGATGGTCTGCAGGATTTCTTGTGGTGCATGCCACAGTCCCCCGTGTGAAAAATCCTGGGGATTTCGGGAACCAGCACTTTCCAGAACTTTGGAAGACAAGAGACAGTCAAGTGCTGCAGAGTCCAGTCCCAGTTGTAGTCATCATAGGTGCAGAAGGCGTCCGTGCACTCGATGAGCTTCTGGTAGGTGTCTCTGCCAAAGGCCATGCCCATGTTGTGCTCCGTGGACTTCCATGTCTTCATCTCCACCTTGTCGGCGCGGCCGGCGAAGCCGCCACGGACGGGGCTGTAGGTGCCCAAGGAGACGATCTGGCACTCGGGGCACTCGCGCTCACGCAGGGCCCAGAGCTTTTTGAGGACGTGGTAGAAGTCAGGCGCCAGGTAGTGGTCCTCCTCCAAGAAGAGGACAGGCCCGGCGTGCTCCCGCAGCGCCCGTACCCGCTCCCAGACGAAGTGCAGCTTCCACCACCAGTGGTGCTTGGTCTGGGAGAAGCGAGCTTCGCGGTAGTGCCCGAAGGAGTCGGGGTACTCGGCGTTGATGCAGCCCAGGCGCAGGGCCGCCGCCTTGCCCACGTCGCGGGGGCAGTCGTGGGGGTCGTGGCCGGGGAACTCGCGGGGGTAGAGCTGGATGCTGAAGGGGAAGAAGACCTGCAGGACGGGGCAGAAGTCCACGCGTGCCGCCAGCTGGTTGAGCTCCTCGGCCCACAGGTCGTGGCTCAACACCAGCAGCACATTCTCCACTCCCGCCGCCCGCCGCAGCGACTCCAGCAGCAAACGGAGGTGCTCGGCTCGATCGTGCACCTGCACCACCAGCACCACGTCGGCGGCGGCGGCCCGCGCCGGGAAGCGCCCGGCGTTCCGCACCGGTTGGTCGAAGTTCAACCGGTAAATAAGCGAGCGGTAACTCAGCGTCCCGTTCTCGGTAAGCAACGGCGGTACTGGAGATGCAGCCGAAGCGTTAGCGACCGGGCGGCGGGGCGGGGGCTCGCTGACCCGCGGCGGCTCCCCGGTGGTACCGGTACCGCCCCGCTGCTGCTGCTGCTGCTGCCGCCTCCTCCCGCCGCCTCCCCCACCGCTTCCCCACAGCGCCAGCGCGCACACCGCCAGCGCCAGCGCCAGCAGCAACACCTTCCGTTTGTAGATCCGCAGCCGCATCCTTCCCGGCGGCGGCGGCCGCCGCTCCCCGCCGCCCTCCCGCCGCCGCCGCCGCCGCCGCTCCCGCAGGCAGCGCGCGCGCGCTGCCGCCGCCTCACACCCACACGTCACTGCACCCCATAGGCCGCCGGTTAGGCGTCCGCCGGCCTTCTATTAGTCGTCGGAGCTGTCACTCAGCGCCGCTTCCGGCGTTGGGGGCGGGGCGGTGGCTGTCCGCCATCACCTCAGGCGGGAGCGGGCGGCCTCGGCCCCCCCCCCTCGCAGCGCCGTGCGGTGATTGGCCGGCGCTAATTGGGGTTGGTGATTAGCGAGAGCTAATTAGTGATTAGTGGTGTAGCCGGGGGGAGGGGGGAGATGTACAAAGGGGGTGTTGGGGGTCGGTAGCGGGGCCGGGGTACATCGCTGCAGAACTGCAAGGATGGAAGAAGAAAATCCTTCTGGAGTTGGAAGAACGAGGTAAAATAACGCTAGAATTGCAAGAACAAGCTAAGAAAGTCACCGTAGATTTGCAAGGATGGCTGATGAGAAGATCAAATAATTCTCGATTTGCAAGGATAACGTGTGAGAAAAACGTTCTAGAATTGCAGGAGTAAGATCAGAAAATAATTCTAGAATTGCAAGAATAAAATCAAATCATGCCAGATTTGCTGGAATAAGATAACAAAATTATTTTAGAATAGGAAGAACAAGAGATTCGGTCTAGAATGGCAAGACTAAGAAATTAATTCTAGGATTGCAAGAATAAGATAAATTAATTCTAGAATTAGAAAAATAAACTTATTCTGGATTTGCAAGGATCATACATAAGAAGGTCTAGATTTGCACAAATACAAAAATTATTCTAGAATCACAAGAACAACACATTTTAAAATCACTCTAGAATTGCAGGAATACAAGAAAATAATTACAGAATTGCAGGATAATAGTTCTAGAATTACGCGAATATGACAACACTCATTCTGGAATTAGAAGAACAATCTATAAGAGGACAATAATTCTGTAAAAACAATAATAATTTTAATAATTCGACAACTGCAAATAATTGCAAGAATTACTCTTGTAATTGCATCGCTTGTGTCCCAGCCCCTCTCACCGGCAGGCACGGGCCAGCTGCGAAATTTGGTGACGGTTTCCCGCAATACGTCGCGGCGCAGCGTGCTCCCGAGGGTCAAATACCATCACCCGCGCAGGTCCTTGGGACCCGCAGGAGGAGGAGAGCTCTGCTCCCCGCGGCTCCCCTTTGCGTTCGCAGAAATTGCTCCAGGTTTGCTTCAAAAAGCTTTACAAACCTGACAGCCGTCCCCAAGCCCCAGCGCGGGTTCCCCGGAGGCCGCAGACCTGTCGCGGCCGTGGAGCGAAGGGCAGCGCTGGCACGTCCCAGCCGTATCTAGCGGGAATTTCTGTCCGTCTCCGCCTGCCTGCAGCAGCAGCCCCGTGTTTCACAAGCACCTTGCCCCAGACTGCAGCGCTGCCCTGGGTTTTGCTACGTTTACCAGGGTCTCACCTGCGCTTCATCCTTTATAGCACTCAAAGGGTGTTCTCGGGAGGCTGCGCCGCCACCCCCTCCTCCTGCGTGGCGTGGCACTGATATACGCCGGTTTGGGGGTTGTTTATTTTTCAGTCTGGGTTAACATCAATACTCATTTCCATCACTTCAAGGATTTCTTGCCCCAAGAAGGCAGCCCCTGCAGAGCCAGGTTTAACGCCTTGCACAGCCGTGGGTAAAACTCCGGCAACTGAAACACCATCTGGTTGGGATAACAGAGCTTCCCTATCACACCGGCAGCATACAGATAAACACGTTAAGGATGACAAAGCACTCAGTGCCAAGTGGCATCGGCACAGCAAAATCAGACCAATTAAAGAGTGATCAAACCTGCCCCTAGCCCTGCTTGCAGCAGCATTCTGGAGTATCAAATCAAGATCTGCCATCGAGGCTTTTTCCCCCCAGATGAGACTGATAAGTACAGGTTTCAGCTGCATTTAAAACCATCTCACATTAGACAGCCTCCTTCAATTCCAGGTGAGAGCCATCGGTTGCTTTAATCCGATGAGACTAAGCCCCGCAGTACTCGACTCTGCAACGTCCGAGGCAAACACCAAACTTCTTAGGCACAACATTAACACAAGGGACCGGAGCAATGCTTCTATGCTTAGGAGACATTTTTAATAACAGTTTCACAACTTGACCTTTGCTGACCACAGCTTTGTCCAGCAGAGAGCTACAAAGATGCTCAGGGGACTGGATCACCTCCCTTATAGGGAAAGGCTGAGAGACCTGGGCTTGTTCAGCCTGGACAAGAGAAGGCTGAGGGGGGATCTCATCAATGCTTATAAATATCTAAAGGGTGGGTGTCAGGGGGATGGGGCCGCGCTCTTTTCAGCGGTGCCCAACGCCAGGCCAAGGGGCCACAGGCACAAGTTGGAACACGGGAGGTTCCACCTGAACATGAGGAGAAACCCCTTCCCTGTGCGGGTGCCAGAGCAGGGGCACAGGCTGCCCAGAGAGGCTGTGGGGTCCCTTCCCTGGAGACATTCACCCCCCGCCTGGACGTGGCCCTGTGCCCCTGCTCTGGGGGTGCCTGCTCACGCAGGGGTGGGACGGGATGAGCTCCAGAGGGCCATTCCAAGCCTTGCTATTCTGTGATTCTGTGATAACTCAGCAAGTATTCCCTCATCACCTGGGCACAACCAGTGGTTTTCAAGTGAGGCATTAAAAAAAGAGGAGTCCTTAAAGTCAGTTTGATTCAATCAAATTATGTTGCTACAAATAGGAAACACCACATAAACAGCCCTGCAGAGTTCCCCGCCAAGTACAATAAATAAGGTCAAATAGTTTCCTATGAGAACAATTCTTGCCTGGTCCCATTTTCTCTACAAAAAGCCCGAGACACAATGGTTGGGTCACGCACACTCCTGCGCTTGCAATATCAGAACTGTGCCCATCTTTGCTGTCTCCACCAGCTAGTCAGCCTGTTCCCAGCATGCTGAAGGAGATCCAAGAGATACCACAGTTGTCTTGCTGGCAGGCAAGAAAAACCACTGCAGGAGACGCTCTTGAAAGGGGCAATTTCTGCTTTGGCTTTAGCTAACTCTGAAGAACGAACGGCTTTGGCTCTTGGCTCCTTCGCCACCTCCTGGCTGGCTGACAGCACGCAGCGCCGGCTCGGCGGAGCGCAGGCACGGAGCGCTGCAGCAGCCACCCCGGCAATGCTGCCGCGGCTGCTCATCCTTCTGCAGCCAGCAAGACTCAAACCCTGACTAACTCGCCAAGCACCTTGCTGCCCCTGGGATGAAGCTGCAACCTGGGAGCGTCGCCCTACTGAGACAAATGCTTTGAAGCATGTAGAGAGCTTGTTTGCAGGGATTGCAAGAGACCGAGAAAATGAAGCGGCTGGAACAGACTCCCAAGGGAACTTGCGGATATCGTATACTCCTCTGACCCCTCTGCTTGGCTGCACAAGACTTCTCTTTTCTTCATCTTTCCTTGGAAAGCAGCGAGTTTAGAAAGCTCCTCCACGCTTTTGACCTCTGCGGAGACTGCGAGATCGTAGCGCCCTGGGTACATTGCCAGAAGGTGCTCTGGTACTAACCAGCAACGGCTGGGGAGGAACCTCCGTAGAACAGGGCTCCAGCACCCCGCCGCCCTCAGCGCTGTGCCAGCTGCTGTAGTTTCAGAGGGTTAAGGGAAGCCAAGTCAGTTCTGGGGATGACATTCACTTCAGAGATAATGGCACCCCAGCGTACACACTTGGGATTAAAAAAATCCCAGCAGTATGTGCAGAGCTGGTAACAAAGTATTCCCATACAAAAAGCCCTTTCCCACAGTTCGCAGCCTCCCTTTCATGCCAAGAAAGGATGCGCTCCTCTTCACGTTGGCCGTTAACCCCCCAGCCGATCTCTTCTCCCAGCACAGCAGGGCTCGGACAGGATTTCACAGCCTATACCCCTCGCTAACAGGCTGCTCGTGTGCTGGGCCACAGAGGTGTGGTTTCCTCCTCCACCCACCACAGCTCGCTCCCTGGGAAGGCTCTCAGCCACTGCACAGACACCCACACATCTGCATCTTCATCTAAAATTCTTGATGAGTCCCACAGGAGGCCAGATTTCTGTGTCTACTCCACTTCCCTTAATCATGCACTCCACCTAAAAGGGTTTTTTTTCCAGATGAGTAATCTTCAGGCTGCTGCAGTCAGGATGAGGTCTCTCTCCCTTTACAACAGCATTAACATATGACTATTTAAAACTTCGCAGGGTTAGCTCTGCAGTGCTTTCCGAAGATCGGTGTTGAGGTTAAAAGGCACACTTGGCTTTCTCCTTCCCAAGTTCTCTGTAGTTGAAGAGCAACGTAGAAATGATTCACCCAAATCTTCCCATAGTTCCTTACAAGTTACTGCTTTACAAATACTGCATGGAGAGAGCACAGTCAAGTTAAAACTTTCTCTAATGTCAGAATAAAGACACTCAGTATTTCTAGAATAAAAGTTCCTCTTCCTCAGGAAAATGCGCCTCAGCCTTGTCAGAGCAAAGCCCTTCAGTAGGAGTGCTTCAATATTTATTTCTGCTGTCAATGTCTCAGATTAGCAGAGTTTGAAACCGATCAGTTTTAAAACGTGGATGAAGGTTGTGCTCACATAAGAGACATTTAAGTGATACCCACAAGCCAGTACCTTCTTCCAAAGCCTGCTGCCACCTTTCATGCTGCTCCTCATGCCATACATCACATCTAGCTGTCACTTGAAGCCCAGCCTAGGTCAGTTCTGCACTCGGTAATTACAGATGTCTTGTTCCCCCACTGAAACTACATGTAATTGCCAGCGTGGTGTGTTCTCCTATGACCTGAAGAGGTGCAAAATGTGTAACTCACTCCTGGGCAGTCAATACTACTTCAAAAATGACAGCCTAACATGCTCTCTCCAAGCCATCACATGTTCCAGGGCATGGGATGCCTAAAGACTTCTCAAGGGACTTTTGCTCCATCCTGTTTCAATACCTCAGCCAGGGACCAGCTGACAAGACATGAAATAAGGGTGTGGGTACACTCAAGTATTTCAGTATCTTCACCAGGAAAAACGCCGGGAACTAATCCCTAGAATACACTGGATCAAAAAAAACCTCATTAGAGAAAACACAATTCACATGTACATAGAAGGGTTTAAAAATTTAATTAAATTGACACAGTAGTGAACAATTAAAGAATCTTTAAAATGTGAGAATTAAGAAACAAAGTTTAGGTCACATATTTAGAAAAAAAGAGACATTTCTTGTATAACAAAGAGATAAAACAAAAAACATTTGCTCTGATAAAAAAAACAGCAATGCTGGTCCCCGCCTGAAGTGAGAATGCTGTAACAGAACTTTTTAAAAAGAAGCACCTGGAATTACATGACCAGTTTTAAACTGCTCACACTGTAATTTCTTCTCATAGCAGCCTACTGAGTTGGTGTGCGGTAAACAAGTCAGGAAGAGTCCAGTCCAGTGATAAAGTCAACGCAGTCCTCTTCTGTAGGCAGAGTTCAGAGCCTCAAATGTAAGCAAGCAAAGCAGTCTGATACACGCTCACCTTGCTTCTCTTAGCAAGGAGAAACCACTTACACCACAGAACAAAGAAAACTGTCATAATACTCCAAACAAAGTCACAGCAGTAGGAAAAAGAAAGCAGAATACATTCTAAGGAAGATTCATTCAAGCTAAGCATCGCTTTTTATTCCAACCAAAGAGAGATTCTTGGGGTGGAGGAACAGTCAGGCCACCAGACCAGGCCGACAGTGCCCCCTCACTGCAAGGCTGACGTTTGCTACCGGTGGCAGATGCCCTATGACAGCACATGTGGGTAACAAGCAGAAAACAATTTCAGGCTCCTCCGTCACTGGACTAGAACTTCAGGCAAAGCTTTTGCACTTGTTAACAGTCACCCATTACTCTGCAGGTACCTATCCAGGAACTGGGAATAGCAGTCTAGAGAACAGAAATAGCAGATGATGGGTGCTTCTGTACCTCCCATGTTATCCACAAGGACCACAGTGTGAGCTACGTGATGGAGATTCATGGTCACCGTGATCTGAATGAAGCTGCTCAGACAGGCACTTCCGCACTGGCATGTTTTAGCCACTTCCAGATCTTCACAAAGGTGAGAAGGAAGGAGGCGACAACCATAAGGGATTCTGTTGAACAAGAGGAGTAAGCGTGAATTCACCACAAAATGAACCAGTGTCACTCAAGCGCAGTGACACGCCATATGCACCAGCTGTAAGAAATGCGTTTCTGAGATCACAGGCAAGGCAAATCTGAGGTTTTGCCGCTTGCAGTATTGGACTGGTTAGGAATTAAACACCACTTTTCAGGATAGTCACTAAAAACATGCAACCATGTTACTGACCCCTGAGTACGAAGGGCCTGAACTTAAAAGGATGTGAGAATTAGGGAGTTCACAAAAATCGTAACAGCCTGTATCATAGCGATAGACAATTAGAGAACTAGGAAGAAGATTAAGAATAATGAGTCATCGAGGCACAGATCTGTTCTTTCCTCACATTAGCCAGCAAGATCACTGTATTTCCTCCTGGCCTGATAAGGCACCCACAATTTACTCCTCACTCTCTAACATGAAGAAGTGGTAGTAGCATAAAAACACCGTATCCAGAGGGAACGGGGGAGAAAATGAACCTTTTACAGTAGTACTATTACATTGCAGACAATAAATTATGGTTCTCTTGATAGACCGCTTTTTTCGTCCGTCACATCAATAATGACACTGAATGGCAGGAACAAGAATTGCTTCTTCTGAAATTCGCAGCAGAGTGGCATAGTGTTTGGGGTACAAATAATTTCCCTGAAGTACTTTCTCAAGTTAACTTTAAAGTGTGGGTATCATCAGTGCCCAGCTGTCACTCGAGACTCTCAGAATTGGCCTCACTGACTCATCCCGTCTACACCTACATATTCCCAATTCTTTCTACATACCATCATTCACATAGCTAAGACTCCTGTGTGGTTTTTTTCACCACCTCGATTTCGGGACATCCTTTTTTCCGGTCAGGACAAGCATAATCACAGCTCTGGTACTTGCCCAGCACACCACTATGAAGACTGATTTCCGAATATTTGCTTTTGGGTCTTCCCTCCTTCTGTTTTCTTCATTTCTGGAGGTTTTTACAGTCCATCATCACTCCCGTTTCTTGTTCTTTGTCAATTCTCACCGCCGGTGAATGTCAGACAGAACGTCTGTTGCCCACTTGTTAAACTTTTTCTTTTCCGTGTAAGATAATCGGGACCACTCTGACCGATGCTGTCTCCTAATAACCACAGACCTGTGGGCAAGGGGACTGTTTCCATTGCTCATTTCCAGGGTGTGCCCTGCATGCCTGTGGACACCTTTAGCACAGACTTCTGAGCAATTAACCCAGGTTTATGAGGCGCTCCTCACCCCCAAGGCAGGAATGGGCACAGAGCGTCGATTAGGAACACTTTGAGTCTGTCTCTCACCCCCTTTCCGTACCCGTGACTCTTCCATCTTCTTGCTCCCTTTTCCACCCAGAACAGGGAGGGAGCAGCAGCAGCTGGTACCGGGAAGATCACAGGCGCGGCAGGCAGAGCTATGTACGCCGTGTGGGGGAAGGGGAGAAAACCGATAACAAACAGCAGCCTGGCAAGGATGGTGTTTACGTGGTGAAATAATAACTTTAAAATTACCTCAGAACTAGGTTTCGCCACAAAAGACAGAATACCCTCCCTCCAACAGCAAAGGAAGCAAACAGCTCAAGGAAAACCTAAGGCAGGGAGAAGCCTGCAGTAGGTAATGCCAACTCCAGTGTGACACTTGCCCTTGGAGAACCCACCTCGTGGTACCTTTGTAGCCCTACTTGGCACGCGTAAGGTCCCCCATCTCAAGCAGAGGCAGGCTGATCCACACCTGTAACTAGGAGCTGTACGGTGGAAGGTAACCTTTTGCCAACACACTATTCTCACGCAGGAAGGGACAGTGACAGGCTAGTGGGTATTACAGACGGTTATATTGTACTTTGATGTGAGGACAAGATGAAGGGCAACCATGCTGGTAGGCAATTTCCAAGCTAAAGCCCAATATGAAAGATGATTGGTGCCACAAAATCCTCTGTAATCTAAGCTTCTTGGTACAAAATGCCAGAAGTGGTTCAGGGTTGTAGAACTGATTGACCTTTCCAATGGTTGGGCAAGAACGTTCTGTGATGGTGCCCCCATTTTGTGGATAAAACCACTCCAACCTACAGCTTTCTCTAAATGCTTCCAAGTCACCAGTTTACTGCGTTATCGTGTATAGCAAAGGGATGATTTTACAAGTGGAATTCAAAACAACTTTAACTTTATGATATTTAACAGGTGAAGAGACAGGGGAAAAAAAAGTCAGGAAAGTTTAGACTCGACAGGTTTGAAACAGTAGGTGCGATGTGTGCCCATCAGGCTGCTCTTACCTGTAATTTATCGTTGCTCTTGCAGCACACTCTAATAAGGTCAATGGTATTTTCAGTTGTATGTTGGGAACAAGCGGATTAGGCTGTTCAAAAGGATTTCCAAACAGATCCAAGTTCTCAAGACAGAGTTTCCTAAAATCACTGGGCAAGAAAGGAAGTTTGTTTCGAGCTGCTGACAGAAAGCGTAGATGATCTAACTGGCCAATCTTGAATGGCAACCTAATCAACTCATTGTCATCGAGCTTTAAATTAACAAGTTCTCGCAGCTGGCAAAACTGAATTGGAAGTGCTTTAATTTTGTTTTGGCTGAGGTCCAAGAATTGAAGAGATTTCTGAAGGGTGGAGTTGCACAGAGCCCCACTGAAGGACTCCAGGTGATTGTCGTGCAGATTGAGCTCCTGAAGACAGATCAGGTCACCAATAGTAGCCGGCAACTGCTTAATATGATTATGACTTAAGTCTAGTTTTCGGAGTTTCTTCAAACAAAGCACACGTGTGTCGATCCGAGCAAGTTTGCAGTATGAGGTCTGGAGATGTTCGAGGGAGTAAGGAAAGTTTTTGGTGAGAGGATAGTCCCTTCTTGAAGTTATGATCATTTTTGTCTTAGGTTTTTCAACTTCTGAGGTCTTCGCTGGTACCAAAGCTGAGAGTGGGAGAGCTCCTATGTTGGTCCCTTGGTGAGCCAGTCTCACAGCTGAAAGGAAATTCTTTAAATTGCTGGCATTTGCCTACAGGAAAACACAAATGTGGAATTAAAAGTGTATTATTCTTGTGCTCATTTGTACTAACACTTTCTGAACTATTTGGTACGTGTATCAGGAGATCCTAACTCAGCAGGGTAATGAAATGGGAAAGGTAAACAGCTCGGGCTTATTAGGCTGACGTGCTGTTTACAGTATTTAAGAACAAATGGCATGCAATTTGAATGAGAAGCTACGACGTCTCTGAATAATCTAGATCAAACAAACTGCCGTTTCATTTCTCAGAAAAAGAACAAAGCTCTGAATTCACAGCTGAAAATAAAGTACAGAAAAAAAGCCTGATGCACTGTGATCTTCCTAACCTGCAACATGATAAAGGGACAGTTTATAAAAACACACATGGGGAAATCGGAGATCTAAAACTCAAGGCAATCATTTCTGAAAGTTGCGAGGAAGGAAAAGGATGGAAGCTGAGGTTAAATTTAACATAAAGGAAGGTGGAAAGCTTCAGGGCTGGTTAAGTAAATGCTTCTGGTCACACACAGCTCTGTCTGGTTGTGCCAGCGACAAACAAGGGAGTAATTATTTGCAGTCCTTCTGCAAACAAATGACTAATTTTGCTTTAGGTGGGATATAATATAATGGCCGTAAGGACAGAGAGCCGAATTAATGGAGTATCAGATGCCCTGTATTTTAAATAAAGGTCAAGAAAGCTGTGATACATTTGTTGTACTGACATAATTAAGTTTTCTGAATAACAGGGTAACCAAATGTTTCTCTTCTAACTTTCCCAGCAAGCCTCTACTCAAGCTGACATGCAGCTGACAGACACTAAGCTATAAAATGAGTTATAAAATAAAAAGCATGATGCATCCATACAAGTAAAAGTAATCTCTCACTGCAGGAAAAAAGAAATGGGGTTTTGGTGTGGCTCTGAGAGTCGAGAGGTTTGCACTCTGTTCCCAGCTGTAACTTGCCCAAGCCTAGTGACACCCATTTCTGCACCTGAAAGACAATTTTCCTTCTAAATGTATTTGTTTATACCAAATTCTAGAGCACCCAGAACTAGCTTACCTAATACGCTATAAGCATCTAGCGCAACAGAGCAATGATCTCGGAGACTTCTGGATGCTAATGTGATAGAAATAGAGACAATAAAGGTCAAACATATTTAACTGCATCAGGAACCTAAAATGATTGTTCTCCTTAAACGTCCCATGCACACCTATTCTTTCAGCTCCGTGTGTGATACCCTCCAGACACAGGGGGGTTGCCTGCCAAACACCTTTGTATCCAAGACCACCAACATTCATTATCTCAGCCAATCTAACTAAAATATTTAGCTCTGGGACTCCGCATGACTACAGGCAGATTTGTCATGTTTCTGAGGGTAATAAATGGCTAACTAACTTTGGAAGTAAAGAGAAAAAGTCCTCCATATCTCTAAAGACCAAGTAAAATACATAACTATACATCAGATTTGAGTTACAGGGAATATTTCTTTGATCTCAAAGCATGAGATGCAACAGATACCTGTTTCTCATAGCCAGAAGCACTAGGTTGTTAAGAATGAGGTTCTGGGCTGTTCACTTGACTTCACAATACCAGTACTTCGTGTTCCTCCACAATACCTTTGTAAAGGCAATGTAGTACTCTCTAAACCTTGTTGCTGAGAAACCTTGAGTATGTTGAGAAAAATACTAAGACACATCTAAGAAAAAAAGCAAAGAGTTAGCTGGGAGAGCTTGGGAGACAATTTTCTGTCCCGCATCTGAAGTCAACCACAGAAAAAGATGGCGGGAAAAGAGGTTAATCTGTGTTGACACCTTACAAGTCCCTTGTTTCAGAGCTAAATGAATGATGACAAGGCAATCAGAGATTACATGGATTTCAGACCTTGCGTGCAATGCAGCAGGCACAGGCTTGCTGAAGGAAAAAAAACCAAACCCACAGTGACTTTATTATTTATGCTCCAGGGTTGAATGCTCCAGACCAATGTTTCTCAACTTAATTTCTGATGTGGCTGAATGCAGCAAATTGCACCACCTGGCAGAGCACAAAGAGTGGGGATTTGCATGGTAGTTGCACACAATCGGTACAGTCATACCTGGAAATCTCCTTTCTAAAAAGTTTTTGTCCATCTTTGAGAGTTAAGAAGCCTTTATGTAATGAAATTATAAAAGACCAGCAGAAACACTACAGAAAAATTATGAGTGATCTTAAACTGGGTTTCTGGATTTGGAACATTTAAGAGGAATATATATTATCATTGGCTGTGGGAGAATTTAGTGGATTTGTTCCTGAAGCTTGACAGTATGAGGGTGAGCCTTATGTTAAAAATGGGGAGCGAGGATCTAGACTCCTGGGAGCAACTCTGGTCATTATTCTAACTCCCGTTTCATTATGTTTGGTTGAGACTTTCTCTTCAGTCTAACAACGTCATGGACTATCTTATCATATAGTTCTTCATTAAATTACTACCCACAATGAAAGAATGTCTGTCACACTGTTTCCTTACAGGCCCTATATGAGTCTAAATAAGATCCTGTAGCACTAAGACACAGACCTTTCTAATTTTATACCAGTAGATCCACTTACAATAGGCCTGCTTTTCTACCTTTGTTCTAAGACAAACTTTTTGATGTCTCACGCTTCTGCAGAAATGCTCGGAGTAAGAGATGTAAATGTTTGGATCTAACGCAACACGCACGAGTTCTCATATTTGTAAGATATAGAGCACATTTGCTTCTGGCAAGAAAAAAATTAATTGGGTTTGGACACACACCACTTCTTTTATATTTAACCCCATAAGGCAAACTGCTCTCTTCATCACATTAGGGCTGCTTTCCTCACCACCGCAGCCTTCACTCTTGTGGAGACAAGGTACTTCCAGATCACCATAGCGCTGTGGCACGGTCTGCAAAGTCTTGGGCTACCACAGCTACATTCGGGCTTATGTTTAATTATCGGTCTTATTCCCAACACAGTAAGTGCTTTTTCTTTCTTGCTGGGTCATATTTGTTTTCTTTTCAGTAAGTCACCGTCCGAGTACAGATTCATTCACCTTGTTTCTCAAGCATACCTCGCAGCCTGCCCTGAGCTCCATTCATCTATGGCAAGACTGTTGTCAGCGCCTGTTGCAGCTGCAGTTTAAACATGCCCTGGGCATTTCTCCTTAGACAGGCCCTTTGAGAAAACATTCTGCTTTGTGAAACAGTAAGTTCACCACTCATGGTAACAGCTGCTCAGTCTGACATCACCAAAAGCATTAAAGGATCTCCTTTGGGCCAAAAAGTCAGAGTTGCAACAGAAAGTCAAAGTGATTTTCCAAATAAAAAAATCAGTATTGTTTGCTTTTTTTTTTTTACACATTCTAACTCTAAGGTTTTAGAAAAGCTGTCCTGCTTTCCTCTTCTACAAGCTACAAAAGATTACTGGAACAAGCACAGAAAAAAAACCCAACATAAAAGCTGAACTTTAATAAGCCTCTTTTTTTGGGTGAGTTTAGCATTATTAAAAACACTTTACAGCTTCCAAATACCCTATGAACTGTGAATAGACGTGTTGGTAAGTCCTACTATCAGTCAAGCATTAAGGTGAGATGGTGCCTGTACCACTGGAGACACATACCATGTGTCTCCAGCTTTGAAAACCACAGCAGGCACGCTGCTTGTCCACTAAGACAAGAGTATTCTTTTTTTTTTTTCATTAGAAAGGTTGTAAGCACCAACTGTTTCATAGAATTTACAGCCCAAGAGCAAGATATTGTATCAGAGAGATCACAAAGTTGTTTCTCTCTACACAAGCGACAAAGAACGACATGAAAAACAGACTTTCCCGCTCCTGCTGCTTCTCCAGAGGGAGCAGAAGGCAGCAGAATCAGGACACAGCCCAGCAAAGAAGCTAGGCTCAGCCTTCCTGGCACAAAATTTCCCTTTCTGCTGTAGCCTGTTGAGGACACACAAAGCCAAGCTCCTTCACGCTGCCTCGCTTCCTTCTCCCACGCCAAAGTAGCGGTGGGTCAAAGACGACTCTTAAGGCGCAGTGTCCGTGTGGCGTTTGTCGGACGGACCCCACGCAGCCAGCCTGGGCACCACCCCCCCCGGTGTCCCCGGACCGCCGGCCGCGGTCCCCGCACCCACCTTGCTGAGGCAGACGTCCACGGCGGGCTCCCGCAGGCGCACGGTGGCCTTACCCTCCTCCACGAACCGGGTGAAGAACCGCTCGATGTTCTCCTGCACCTAGGAGACACAGCGGACGCTCAGCGGCCGGGGCGGGACGAGGGGACCCGCCCCGGTCCCGGCTCCCCCCCGCCCCCCACACCCGCCCCGGGGCGCCGCCGTCCCCACCTTGTAGCGAGCGCCGACCCGGTCCCGCGCCGTGCACACCATGAGGTAAACGCCGCCGCCCCGCGCCCGTCCGGGCGGGCGGCCGAGCGAGAGGAGCGCTCTGGTGCCTCGGCCGCGGCCCCGCAGCCCGCAGGTGGGCAGGAGCCGGCTGACCACCTCCACCTCGCACTGCAGCCGCATCGCCGCCCGCCCCTCAGCGCGACGTTAGTCGGCACCGGGGCGAGAAGGCGGGAGGGCGGCGCGGCGCGGCGCGGCGCGGCTCCGCACCGCCCGGGGACCTCCCGCGCTCTCCGCGCACAGGCGCCCGCCGCGATGCCTGGCTCACCGGGACTCCCGCCGACCGCCCGCCGCCACCGGCCAGGGGTGTGCGGAGCCGCCCGGCGGAAGGGCGCGTAGGGCTGGAAGGGAGGGAGACGGGAGAGGCGGCAGCACCGGCAGCCGTGAGGGCAGCCCCGGCGAGGGGTCCTCAGCGCGGGGCTGTGCGCAGGCTCCGCCGGCAGGAGGCGCTCGGCTGGGCTGGAGGGGACAGGAAGGAGCGGGGGGGGACGGCTGGTGTGAGGGGACAGCAGGTGTGGGGGGACGTGGAGGAGCTGAGGGGACATGCGGGAGCTGAGAGGACGGCAGGTGTGAGGGGACATGGAGGGAACTGAGAGGACACAGGGGAGCTGAGGGGTCACCGAGGAGCAGCCCTGTGGGCACGCTGGTCCCTGCGATGGCCCGTGGGCTCAGTGAGTGGGGTTGGTGCCAGGTGTGGCACACCGCCCGTGCTGGTGGCAGCGAGGAGCCCAGGCCAGGGTGTGCGGGACACGGAATGGGGCAGGCGGCTTGCCTGGCCTCTGTGGCAGGACATGGCTCCTCACCGGGGCGGGCAACTTTTGGGCAACTTCTACAATTGTATGTAACAGAGGAATACAAGTTTTACAATGTGTGTTCATTGTCAAAGGTACCAGCGCTCCCTCCGAAGCCAGTGACAGAGCACCACCTCAGTGATGGCCTCCTGTCCCCAGCGCGGTGGGGCTGGGTCAGCTGAAGGGTGGCTCTGCTGCCTGAGGAGGCTGGGGTGACTCCACCAGAAACCAGAGCCGTGGGCGTTCAGAAACCAAGCTCGGGTAAAACCCGCTGTGACGTGCGCTTGCCGCTTGGTTGGTGTAGACGCCAGTGCCGCCCTTCATCCTCCACCCTCTCTGATAACAGTAGCCCAGGCTTTCTAAACAACAGAACGTGGGGCCTTGGGAAAAAGCTCGTTACCAATGTGGGGCCTTGGGAAAAAACTCGTTACCAGGATAATGGAGAAATTCAATAAAGCTTAAAATTTGAATAATGAAAGAACTCACGATGTAGAAGAGGATTGGTGGAGACAGGGCAGGTTGGGAATCCCCAATAGTGAAATTTCAGCATCTGGGATGAGCTGCTTTAAGCTTGGGTGTAGTAGAAATTGGGATAAAACCATTGCATTTAACAGATTTACCTCATGCTTTTTAACAGTTTAACCTTCCAGCAGTTGAACAGATTGCTGGGAGGTGCACGCAGGGTGGAACCAGCCCCCGTGTACGCACAGACCGGGGCCGTTCACCGAGGGGGGTGCGGCGGGAGAAGACACGGCTCGCTGGGTCCCTGCCCGCAGAGCCGGTTCTCACCACATTAACCAGGATTTGGAGAAAAAAGAAATAAATCACCGAATCCTTCCAGCATTGGTTTTCTATATTTATATTTTAAGAGCAGGACGCAGGCTTTATATTTTCTCTGTAACAACTTTTAAAGCCGTGGGGTTTTTTTCTTGGAGTCGGAGCATGCGCAGACAGCACGGGTGCCGGCGGCCGCCAGCAGGGGGCGGTGCGCGCAGGGCCCGCGGCGCCGCCACCGCCCAGCAGGAGGCGGTAGCGCGCGGGGGCCGTGCGGGTCGGCGCGGGGGGCAAAATGCGGTGCGGGAGTACGGGGGGTGCAAAACGTCGGCGCAAAAGGAGCCCGCGTCTCTCTGTGTTGCCCAGGCTACGCTGCAGTGGCTATTCACAGGCGCGATCCCGCTACTGACCGGCACGGGAGCTTTGACCTGCTCCGTCTCCGACCTGGGCCGGTTCACCCCTCCTTAGTCAACCTGGTGTCCCCCGGCTCCCCGAGGCTCACCATATTGATGCCGGCCTTAGCGCGGACGCCCGCTCGGCATAGCGCACTGCAGCCCAGAACTCCTGGGCTCAAGCGATCCGGCGGGCTCAGCCTCCCGAGTAGCTGGGACTACAGGCACGCGCCACCGCGCCCGGCGCTGCTGGCAGCGCGCTGCCGCCTCTACGGCCCTCACGGCGCTGACGTCACGCCGCGGAGGGGCGGGGGAGCGGAGCGGGGGCGCGCCGCGGTGCAGGGCGGGATGCGGGGCAGGGTTGATTACCGCATGCGCCGGCCGCCATCTTTCTCTAGCAGCCGGGCGCGCAGCGGGCAGCATGGGCCACCAGCAGCTCTACTGGAGCCACCCCAGGAAGTTCGGCCAGGGCTCCCGCTCCTGGTCAGTGCCCGCCGCGGGGCTCCCCGGGCTGCGGCAGCCGCCTCGCCCCGTCTCTCCTCTTCCCCCCTTCCCTGCCCCGCGCCGCCATTACCCGCCCTGACCCTCCTCGCTCTCTTCTCCCCTCACAGCCGCGTCTGCTCCAACCGCCACGGCCTCATCCGCAAGTACGGCCTGAACATGTGCCGGCAGTGCTTCCGCCAGTACGCCAAGGACATCGGCTTCATCAAGGTGAGCGCCGGCGGCGGGCCCGGGCGCGGGGGGCGGCCGTGCCCGTTCCCGCTGACGCTCTCGCCTTTCTCGCTCTCTTGCAGCTGGACTGAGCGCCGGGAGGATGAGGCTGTCGCCAGAAGATCCCGGGGCTTCCCTGCGCCTCCCCGACACACCTACAGCATCTCGGCACAGCCTTACTTAATAAATATTCGCCTTGCCCGACCGACGTGTGTGCATTTGCCTTTTGTAAAGGTTCTCGCGGCCGCGGGGCTCCCTCGCAATGGCTCTCTCGGGGGGGTGGGTGCTGTGCTGGGGACAGGCCTGACCCGAGCCTACCCTGGTGTCGTCGGCTTTCCCGCACAAATCCGGGTGGCCTCAAGCGTGCCGATGCTCTGCCTGCAAGCCCGAAGGCTCAGTGCCGTCCCACGAGCGGTGGAATGGTCCGCTTCAAGTGACTGGCGGGGCTGGCTGAGGAGCGCAGCTGCCGGTAGTGCCGGGCTTGCTTGGGTTAGGTGCTGGTAAACTCTGCTCTTGCTGACATAGGAAATAGCGATGTTACACCATGTCTGTGGTGCAGTGCTGTACTGTGGGCTTTGTGCCCGAGCCTTCCTCACTTAGGAGGTCTGGCTCTTCAGGGTGTGGGAAGCTGTGGGGAAAGTTATAACTGATGTCAAAACAAGCCACAGTAACATTATCTTGAGCCGGTGACAGGGCTGATGTTGGAGCCCATGCGTGTGATGTCCTCTGTGGTCCAAACCTTCCTTCCTCTGAAGGAAGTGAATAGGGTTGGAGCTGACCACCCCTTCCACTTCATCTGGCATTTTCTGAGGTTTCCAGCCACTTAAATGTCGTGGTATGATAGGACTGAGGAGAGCTGGGCAAAGAGACACTTGTCTAATGTGCCAGAAGCCTGGAGTGGGGCCTCTACTTCCCTCTAAGGGGACTGAAAGCATTGGGGTGCTGTCCTGCTGCTCAGGCTGGTTTTGGAGCTGTTGAAATGATGATGCTCTGTGAGCTTAATGACTAAACAAATGATCTGGTGATGCCTGAAGTGGCAAATAGGCTGATCTGTCCCAGCTGACTGCTCTGTGTCTAGTTTGGGAATCCCTAATAGTGCGCTTTTTTCTGTTATTGGTTATTAAATTAAACAGAACAAGATGGGGTGGCGAGGAGGGCATGGGAACAAACCCAGGCGCTGGCCTGGTGGCTGGAGTGTTTCTTCTGTGCGGTGCTAAAACCTCCCTCCTGCAGCAAACAGGGCACTGTCCCCTCGCCCTTGTCCTGGGTGAGTACCTCACTGAGCAGAAGCGTGGCCGTACCTTGCTGTCACAGAGCCTGCTCTGGTTTCTGTGGTGATGGAAGCAGAGGTGTAAGGGATCCTGCGGGCATGAGCCGAGTCCTGAGCTTTTGGCCTTTAGTGAGCTTTACTCAAACCTACTGTGAGGAACCTCGGGATATGGAGCAGCTGAGCAGGGATTTGAGGTGTGTTTACAGCAAAAGCTGAAGGGCTGGAGGGTTAATGCTGTGGGTTGGCAGCAACAGGATGGAGCTCAGTGAGCTGCTTTTTCCCCAGCTGAGCTGTGTGCCGCTGTGGTCAGGCGGTTGGCAATGGTGGTTCAGGAATTATCTGAAACTAATCTAATGAAACTTGGAAAAATACTTGCTAAGTAACACAAAACAAGGTGAAAATGTGAGTTAAAGCAGCTAGCTGGGTTAACAGCTACATCTAGGGGAAAATGTGGTTTTTATCATCCTAAGAGCTGCTGCCATGTCTTCACTGCAAGGGGACTAAACCTGCAGCTAGCTACAGGGAAAGAAGAGCTAATCCTGGGATACTAAATAAGATAAATTAATAGTTAAAGCCTGATACAAAATTTAAAAGGCAACTGTATGGGGCTGTCTTGCTCAGAGGATTTCCATCTTCCCTTTGCCTTGAGGCAGTAACATTAGACTAAACAGATTTCTGCAAGGGCTTCTACATTTTAATAATGCACCAGTTCTCAAAATGCCGTACAGATCGTCGTGCATGAAAGTGCTGACCAGCTCTGGTGTGCCTCCTGTAGCCTGGGAGAATGATGGTGAGCAAGCAATTGCTTTTTGCTGCTCCTGCGACCAAAGGCAGCCTGGTGTGGCACACAGAGATGCCGATTTGGGGTCATTTGGGGAGCTCTGGCTGGTGCCGATGCAGGTTTGGTGCTGGACTGGGGAAGGGTGAGCTGCTTTGCAGCTGGAGGATGCTGTTGGGCCTGTCTCTTTGAATGAGAAATGGTTAAATCCCTAGTTCCTATCTGGAAAGTCTTCAGCGTAAAGGTACACTAAATAAATAATAATAAAAAGGGTGCAGTTCCTCTGGTGGCTGGTTAGTTTTTTTTCTAATTTCTGCTGATATAGAGTTGAATCCTATGGGGTGCATTTGTTTGGCTTCAGTGTGACTCTGAAAAATCAGAAAACACCGCTTGCCTTTCTAACCAGTTACTGAATTTCTTATGTTAGGGGGATTCTTACTGGAGAAGAGCAAGTCTTTTGTTCTTAAGCATTATTTTAACCCATGCCACAATCAGAGGGATTTATTCTTTTTCAAGGAAATGAATAAACCAGTCAGCTTTGCTGGTGGCTGGCTGCTCCCGATCCCCAGCAGAGAACGGGGAGGTGTGGTGCGAAAGCTGGTTTTTCAGCTGCTGATACATCACCATGAACGCTGCTGGGGAGCTGCAGAGGCGGAGGAGCTGGTAGCACCCGTTTAAGCTGTTGCTTGGGCTCTGTGGACAAGGATAACTGGGCAGAAGCATGAAATGCAAGGAGTGGATGTGATGCCAGTTTTGTATTTCAGAGCTTTGAGCTTCCTATCCTCTGGCAAGGAGGGTGTGATCCATGCTGCGGTGCCTCTGCCTGCGCGGGGGGGTGGTTACAAGTGAATTAATAACCTGGCTGTGTCTAGTGATGCAAATTCCCGCCTTGTGCTGGCTGTGGTGGTGTCCTGACACCAGGGAGAAATCAGATGACTTGCTCCAAGGGTTTGTGTTCAAGATGGTAGGTCACTGTGGCTGCCGACACCTGAACCTGATAATCAGTCATGCCTCTCCTTACTATGAAAGATGCTTCTCATTTTTACCCCGCAGTCTTTTCATGTACCTCTTAGTAACGGACCATAGTGTAAAATTTCAGTGAAACACAAAATGAGTGAAGATGCAAAATGGGAGGGGAGGGTCTTTGCAGCTCCCACTGCTGGAATCTGCACAGAGCTGTGTTCAACTTGCCTCCTGCTACATACTAGAGGTGCACAGCTGTGCTCGTGGCGATTCCCGGTGGGAAATGTCCATGCTGTTCCTGTCCCCGTCAACGTGTTGGTGACCGGAGGATGCCCCCATGCTGGGTACCAGCCTGAGAGCTTTGCAAATGGCAGCAGTATCAGAATTATTTGGACACTCAGAGCTGCAAGAGATGTTCAAGTCTGGCAGGGAGTTGTGGGTATATGTCCCTCTCTCCTGAGCAAAGCTCCTTTCTGATGGTAAAATAGCTTTGGGGCACTTTCTTCCTCTGCCCTCTGTGGGTGCTGTTGCAGGGCAGTGAATTGTGCTGCTCTAAAGCAGCTGAGGATGTGGTCCCTGGAGCCGAGTGCCAGAACACCTGTGTTATCTATGTGATGGAAAACAATAACAATAAACCCCCCACCCCCGTACCAAATAGCTAGGGATAGCAATTGAAAAGCAGCTTCAGACTTGAAAACAAAGCTAAAATATGTTTTTGAATTACTTTGAACGTGTTAAAATACCAGAATTGTCACCTTGGAATTTTGTAAATGCTTTAAATGTTATTGCCTTTTTCCTATTCCATTGCTCCCATCTTTTAAGTCTAGAGGGAAGGTGGTGTAGTACAAACTGTAACGCCGTTTTACCTTATTGCTGCCTTAACTAGGCATTTATTGCCCAATATACAACGAAGACTAGGTGCCAAAACCTTGAATTTCCTGAGCTCATTGTGGAAATTGCATTTTGTTTCTTCCTAAAGCTGATGGTTACAGACTCTGAAGGTGCACAGATGTGAAGCTCAAACTTATTTGGAAGCAAAATGATTTATAAAGAGCTGCTGATTCCCCTAAAGAACAGGCAAAATCAAAATACTCTTCAAGGACTTTGCATTAATAGCGAACAACTAATACATGTTTTCCTGTAGGGAAATAATGTTGCCTATTTGGAGCCAAGTAAGAGATACTGATGCCTTAGCTTTCAAAGAGATGAACCTCTAATTGCTGAAATAGAGTTTATAGGGAATTTGGACCGTTGAAAAAACACTAAATTGCATTGGATTATGCACCAGATAGAATCTATGATTGTCAGAGGCTCCAGGAGGAATTTGCAAGGCTTTGGGTAAAACACTGGCTTTTAAACTCATCCTTATGCTATAAAAATGAAGCTGCCTGACATGCTCAGATAGGAAAGGAAGTGTAATTCCTTCAGGTAAGCTGTGGCAGCAGGGATGCTGTGAAAGCCTGCGCCTCGTGATGACCCTCCTGCATGCAGAGGTGGTCTTGGACTTGCTGAGATCTGGTTTATTGCAGCAGGTGGCTTGTGGGACCAGGCTGGGGGTGATCTTCAGGCTGTTTTCTTACTTGCAGCATCTCAAGGTGAGTGCCAGGCCCAGCAAAGTGGATCCCTGTGACCTGGGTCAGGATGGGGGTCCTTGCTCTTCCCAAGCCCCTGCCACGGGGTTCAGTTCCCTGGCTGTGAAACTGGGATAACGCTTTCGGCACCGTGAGGTGTGCTGAAGCAGGGACAGCAGCTTGTCCAGGGATGTGGATATTCCCAATACTGACATTACTGAATTCCTGCAAGGAGTAAGCTCCACCTGGGGCAGCCTGGAGGCTGCTCTAACGTGTGCCAGCTGCAGGCGATGCTCGGAGCAGAGTACACTGAGCTTAAAGATGTTTGTTACTCCAGCCCCAAGCCAAGGGGAAGGGAGACCTGGGAGTTTTGTGAAGAAACAGGGTGTTTGGCCGTGGTTGCTTTGAGCAAGTGCAGGGTGGGAGCTGCTGCTCCAAGCACAGCTTTCTGTGTGCCCCAGGCTCTCATGTCTGCCAGATGTCAGTCAAGTGGCGTGGGGGTCAACCAGGAGAGGTGCAGGGGGTGTCTGGTCCAGGCGTGGGATGAGGTCCAGTTACTGCCCATGTGAAGGTGCTGAGGACACGTTCCTCTGTGGTATGCCAGTGGGTCGCCTCTCACCGGCTCTGGAGATCACCGGTGGTGGCACTTGGTGATGCTCGGGTGTAACCCTGGGCAGGCTTTCCCCAAGGGTGACTTTGGGCAGGGTCTTACCCAGACCCCCCCAATCACCCTCCCTGCGGTCTGTGCCGGGGAGAGGCTTGCAGCAGGGTACAGATTTCAGCGTGTAGGGCTGTGAGCGGTGTGTGCAAGAAAACCCAGTGTAGCAGTCCTGTCTGAGCGTAGAAGCTAGATGGCACAGTCCGCCCGTGGTTTCGCTGCTGTTGTGAGGGCTCGGGCGAGACACGGTCCTGCTGTGTCCAGAAACACATGGCTTTTCTCAGTAAGCCGCCGCACGCAGGGAATTTATCCTGTGGGTGCCCTGTGCTTGCTTTCTTTTGAGAAATCTCTGTGGTTTGGATCCTTGCTACTGTACCAGTGCTGGATGGCAGGATTGGGGCACAGTCCACAGCTCTGCCCCTCTCCTCGCTCCTGCCTGGGTCCTGTGTGACCGTGGTGATGTCAGGTGTGACATCAGAACTTTAATTCCAGTTCTTGCCTTTCCTTCTGTTTGTTTGGTTTTTTGATTTATTTTTTTTTTTCAGCATTGCTACCAGCCTTGTGCCCCGGTCCTGCACATGCTGTCATTTTGGAGAGAAAGCTTAAAAATATACCCAAAACAGGAAAATGCTGTTTATCCCTGATCAGGTCATCCCTGATTTTCTCCAGCTTAATGCTGCGCTCATCTGCTTCTTTACAAGATTGTGCAGAGCTATCCCCGTCCAGGCCAGCACCACAAATACTCCTGAACTTGAGGGCATTTATTGATGAATATATTTTGGAAAAGTCTAACTCACATCTATGTGTCAGTTAATGTGGCTAAAAGCTATGCTGAGTGCTAGGACGACGTTCTCTGCTTGGGGGAGAGCATCGCTCCTGCGCCTGCATCCAGCCGTAGCTCTGTAAGCACCAAAGCCACAGCGGATTTCGGTAAAACACGCAGATTTCTCTCCCTGACTTATGCAGGTGGCCAACACCAAACAGGCTAAAACCTGCGGGCAGGCTCTGCAGCGATGCTGACATATCGCAGGTTCCTGGTTACAGTTTTGTTTGCTCCTCTGGCACAGCCCTCTGCTAAACCTGCCCCATCCCAGCGCCTGGACGAGCCCCCCCGGGCACAGGGGCGCAGCACCCGCCGCGCTGCCCATGCAGCCCTGCTTCTGCCCCAAGCGTTTAATAATGTGGTGGGATGAACATCTAGAAAACCCCGGGCAGATGGGATTTGGCTGTCTGTGTGGTGAGCAGAAGTGCTTCTAAATAAAACATTTTCAAAGACCGGCATTAGGCATCAGTGGCTCTCTAATTCGCGCCGCTTGTTGGGAGTGTGTGTTCATCGCAGACAATATTTATTTATGGCATGTAAAATCTATTTCAATCAAATAATTTCCATAACTGAATATTTATGCCAACATCCACTGAATGCTCCTTGACTAAACTGAAAACTATTTATTCAGTTATAAATGTTTACTTGCTTAGTGTTAAAACTGCTTTAAACAAACTTAAAAATCAAATTGATGTCTTCCCCATTAGCAGGATTTTCACTGTGTTCTAGACATCAGCTTGCTGAGCAATGTATTATATTTTATTATAATTTCAGTTCAAATAACCTCTGTATACTTATACCCTCTAACGGCGCTGATGCTCAGAGTGCTGCCTAGGCTTGCAACAGAGCTACCGCCGTTCCCAAATATCGTGGTCCTACGAGGCTGGATCAGTTCAAACAGCACTTTATTGCACCAAATGCTCAGCATTAAGTCTTAAATAATATTGTGCTGAGTAAACTCCAGGTCGCTGCCTTGTTGATAGTGGAGTCCAGGAGACTCTTGTAATTAGGATGAGTCCAGAAGCGTGAGAGTTTGGAAAATGTATTTATGCCCCGAGGGAGCATGTTGTATTTGCTGCTTGTGAAGCAGATGATTTTATATGCCTTGAAGGGAAACCTGTATGTTTTCCACGCGTGCTTCCCATGGGACAAGCGGCACCGGGGTCGGAAGGTGAGCTGCAGCCACCGAGGCACACTGTGCCATTAATCACACGGTGGCTGAAATTTGCCCAGAGGCAGAGCATCACCCTGCACTTGCATGTGTGTGCTTGTGGCCCTGACTGTGATTTTCCAGGTGAGCTCCTGGCAGGCTGTGAAACCCTTGTTGGGACCTGCTGGGGGCTGTTTTGGGGATATGCATGATGATGCTCCTTGCCTTTTTGTGCAGCAGGGGTAGAAATCAGGTCTGCATTTGCAGAGGAGTTGCACCCAGCTCAGGTCTGTGATTTTTTAAAAAAATAATTAAAAAAAAAAAGGCTTTGAGGGGGGCAGAGAGGGAAGCTGAAACACTGTGGGGTGCAGGGGTGACCGCCTGGGCTCTGCTATGGGGAAAAATAACTTGGGCCACTTCCCCACCGTGATGAAGGGTCCTGCAGGGACAGGGGACAGCGTGGCGCTGGCTCAGCCCAGTGCTCAGCCAGAGCTACGTCCCTCTGGGATGGAGCCAGCGGCCACGCTGGGCCATCAGCCCCCACTGCCTGACCAGGGGAGCCCGTCCCACCCCAGGACATGGACATCATGGGCTGGTGACAGGCTCTGCACAGGGAGGGGCTGAAGGCCGAGTGCCGATAACCACGCTGCGGAGCAGTACTGGCTGATTTAATCACTTGTAGGATACAAAATGAGTTATTCCTTATCTTGCATCACTTGAGAGGCTGAAGCTGCCGTACTCTCCCTCTGTGCAGCTTCGCTGCCCGCCTTTATCCCACAGCCACGTCAAGTCACTGCCTCCACAGCCTGTGGGTTTTTATCATTTCTTCTGGCGCCAGATCGGAAGAGGCCTGTTGGGTGGTGATGGTGGCTTAAAGTTAATATTTCATCAGAGAAAAGGCACGTGGGAGTGAGGGGCCCTTTTTGCTGCACTGACAGCTTGTGCTTGCATTGAATAACACAACTCCAAAACCACTGGTGTGATGCTTCTCCCAAGCCCTCTGCCAGGAGGGGCTTGTAGGTGAGCTCTGGTGCCAAAGCCTGGGATTTCTTGGATGCGATCTGACAAAGAGCATAGCTGAAGTCCTGCCTCCGGTTAAAGCGTCACACTTTGCGGTGTAGGCTTTGCTTATTCAGCACGCTCTCCTTGCTGCGCTCTGCTCCATCCTCCTCCTCCCGTGCCTGCAGTAACTCTGCAGAATTGGGATTTCATACAGAAACCGTGAGAATTTTAACTAGGGTTTCACATATGCTGTAGAAATCCCCTCTTAACCAAACACCTGGGATCCTAATGTGTCTGCAGTGCCTTCTGATGGCTTAATTACTTTTTGCTTCTCTGTTAACTCCCCTGCAATGAGGGGAAAAAAATGTTACCTTGCTCAGAACAGGAGGTGAAACCCAGCAGTAAGCGAGCCCCTGCCTCGGGGCTTAGCTTTACTCAGGACCACTTTTTGTTTAGCTGATTTTCTTGACGATCTGGGAACACAGATATATACTTTTTCATGTGTGTGCCAGCATTGTTTATCACTGCTTTGATTGCATATACCCTGGGTTAGCACTATACGAACCCTGGCAAATAGATGGTCTGTAGCTTGGACGAGCAGAAAATCCTCTGGAGTTATGCCCCGAGTTTATGGCATCCTGTCTGCGACACTGATGTGCTCACATGAACTATAAAACTCGGTTACGTTTCCCTTGCTCTTTCCCAGTGTTTGATGTAAGGTGTCCCGGCGGCCGATGGCACAAGATCGATGCCCAGCCTGGTTCTCCCAGGTGCCTGTCCCAGTACGTGGCAGGGTCAGGGCTGTGCCGGGCTCACAGGATTTGGGCTACCTCTGATGGCTCACCCTTCTAAAGACTTTGTGGGACAAAGAGGGTCCCACAAGTCTGGATATTCGCAGGAAAAAAATTTTTGGGTCTGGCTGTGCATCACTCATAGAGCTCATGATGAATTTTGTAGGGACATGGGACATTTCCACATTTTTTGGGAGCGTTTTGGTTGGGCTTGACTGATCATGAGCAGATGCTGACGTTCCCCCTATGCGAGGTGATACATGAAGTTACAGCTAACCAATGTTTCCTCGGATATAAGCAGATTTAGTAGCAGGAAGGGAGATGGTATCCATAAGACCAATAATCCACATCCAGAAATGTGTCCCTCCCGTTTTAGCTGGTGGTCGGGTTTGAAGCCCACCTTGGACAATGACTGCAAACACATGGTTGAAGATTTGGCTTCTGCTTGCAAAGATCAATTATCCCACCGCAGCGAGTCAGCGCTTGCTGAGACACCAGCTAAAATGGAGCGGCGTGGGGCATGTTAAACAGCGATTAGTTGGTGTAAAGCCGTACTCAATAGCAGTGATAAATGCAGTAAAGCACATTATTATTGAGAGCTGAACGGGGAGTGTTTTAATGTATGTGTTAGCATGCTGCAGGCAGGACTTTGGAGGGGGGAAGCGAGGGGTTGCTGTTGCTGGAGGGGGTGGAGAGCGGGGTGAGGTGCCGCACCCACCGGTGACTGAACCGATCCCGAATGGACCTTGTCTCACCCAGCACTTGCAGGGTCTGGTCCCTGCGTGACGGCCGTGCTTCCTTCTGCTGGTAACAGCAATTACAGGAACTAATGAAGAGAGGGGAGTTGGTCACTGTTCGCTTTTATTCCCCAAATGTCAGAGCTCCTGGAGCATATTCAGGCATTTAAACCAAATGACTACAGAGGAGTCTTACAAGCACAGGGTTTTATATGGCTCCCAAAGTCCCATCTGCGCTGCCCGGTGGCTGGTCCTGTGTGTCCCTTCTGCTGTGGCAAAAATCACAGGGACTTGTTTTAAGCAGGCTTGGGCTGTGGGATCCTTGTGGGAATGGTGTAAAAACAGACCATTACTCATATGAACCTTAAGGCACTTTCTGCTGGGTCGCTTGTCCCTGGCGAGGGGCTCAGGCTTTGCTCTCAGAAGCTGGAAATACAAGGTCTCAGAAGCCTTGTATTTCTCCAAAGCCAGACTGCAATGTGGCTGCCAGGTGGGTTTGCAACACTTTTCCTTTCGGCTACCCAGGCGTAGTCCTCTCTGGAGGAGCCTCAGCAGACTTTCCCTCTGGCGGTGCCTTTTGCCATCCCTGTGCTGGAGAGACTTTCCCTCCCTGGAGGACAACTGGAAGATGCAATGGTTTTGCTCGTGCTTTGGGTTGTTCCTCACCTGCAGACACCTGCTCATCATGGTCCAGGTCCTCCAGGGAAACCTCCCATCTCAGTTTGCCTTTGGGTCCTTCTGGGGCACGCTGCAGTTCACTGGCCCCTGGCACAGTTACTGCAGCCAGGCTATAAACCAGATCGCTGGCTGGACTGGGCTTAAAACCTGAAACCAGCACCTTGTGGAAATCAGGCCCCTTGGGATATTTTGGAGCCAGCCCCAGTCTTCAGCTGAGGTCCTCCATCCATCCATGCCTGCCCCAGAACTTGGCCATGGTCCCTGCTGCACCCACACCAGCCCTGATGTGTCTTTGCAGTTTGGTATTTATATCTTTGATAATTATATCTTTGCAACCAAGGGGAAAAGATGCTTCAGGTGAGCAGTCTTGTTTACAGAAAGGCTGTCCCAAAAGTACCAGGGGGGTAGGTGAAAGGGATGGAGCAATGCCCCCTCCCCGGATGGCTGACTAAGGCTGTGGGTGTCTGTCCTGCAACGCAAAAAAATTACCTTTTCTGGCTGGAGAACTGATGAAAATGTTGGCTGAAAACTCAGTTTCTGGGGTAAGGAATGGAGAACTGACAAATAACCCTTGAATCTTTTATTACAGAGCAGCATCATTTTATCCCATCCCTGCCAGATGTGCCTCTCCTACTGGCAGTTTTCTGCCTTAAAGGCAGTGTCCCCTCTCCTTCTGGGGGACTGTGGGTCTGGAAGCCCTGCAGAGCACTTTTATAGTGTGGCCACACTCGGGGTTTCCCATTTACTTTCCCCCTTTACCAGTGGTAGTGCCCTTGGATTGCACTGTCATGACGCCCAAAACCTGTACCTTGGGCTAGAGTGACAGAAAAGGGAATAAAAGACAGAAAATGTAAAGGGAAACATTATTTCTTTGGTGTTTTTCTACAGAGGGCTGAGTGTAATTGGGATAGGAAGGACTTTGAACATCAAGAAGGCATAAAATGGGCTGGTTTGGGGCTCTGAAGTAGGACCTTGAATGGTGACACATGGCTTTTGAGGACCTAAACTGGCTGGTGGCTAAAGCTGAGACACTTTTTTTATTTATAAGTATTGAACTCATGCATGTGTGTGTATTTTAGCTCTGCTTCTCCTCTAGGCAGGTGCTAAGGACGCGATGACAGGCAAAATCTTTGGGTAACAGTGGCTGGGGTGACCCTCTGGGTGAGTAGCAAATCGTTTGCTCCCAGCCTCTTTGGCAGGGCTAGAGCTGTTCAAAAGTGTACTGTCCGCAGGAGGTAACTTTTAATGACTTTAAAATAAACACATATTTCTGGCTTTTTTGGCTTCAGTGAGTGGATTTCTTCTCTGCAGAGGGATGAAGCAAACCCAGTAAATAACGCTCTGCGGCAGCAGTAGCTGGATGGCTGCAACTGGAAAGGTCTCAGTGCGTCTGGAGGGGGTGGAATAGATTGATTTATGATTTTATTAAGCATGGCTGGGTAGGGAATCATGCCTATATGGTTTAAAGTCATGAAGAGATATTAATCAAAATTAAGGCTGCTCTAAGAAGGTATCCGAGCCAGTGGTCTGGTTCCCGGCTAATTGATTACACAACTAAAGCAGAGTTGTCCCTACAGAGACAGTCAAAGGACAGCTTGGATGGGGGGTCTTGGAGTTTAATACCAGATGGGGAAGCAGAGGGTTGGAACAAAGGGCGTAATGAGTAATAATAGGAATCAGTTAGAGGGAATGTGCACTTGTCCCCATTGATTAGGCTGGGTGTGAAGGGAGAAAATGATGAATAGAAACACATAAATGAGAAGCAGCAGTGACATTTTTAGAGCTGCAGCCTGAAATCACACGCTGCCAAAGGTCAGAGCCACCTGGGCAGGTGGAGAACATCGGCACCAGAAAAGTGGTTGTTTAGGGGCAAAAGCCCGTCCGTGTGCCTTTGGGCCCAGCCTAACCAGGTCTGTGTGTGTTAAAAGCCATGTTGGCAGCTGTGCCATCCCACCAGGCTGCTTCCTCGCCTTGATCCTACATTAATTGTCCTTCTGATGGAAAATGCCTTAAAACAGCTGTGCAGGGTGGTGTTGGTGGGACTGCCTCCCACATGGCTGATGCTCTCCCAGGAGTTTTCCAAACCCTGCTTTCTGCTTGCCTGCACAAAGCGTTTGTGAAGATCAGGCTCAAAACCTTTTATTTTAGAGGAAAATTGCACCTGTGCTTCTCTGCCTTGCCTCTGGCCGGGATGCATGCCATGCTTTGCCCAGTGTGGTTTGACATTGCATTGCCCTTGGTCTTCACAACACAAGGCGTCTCTGGATGTTCCCCTGTGGTCTGGGAGGTAAATGCACAAAGCAGCAATGCCAAATTAACCTCCTTCCGTGGTCTGAACTCTTGCAATAGTGCAAATATGCGGGGAGGTCTTATTGCAAATCTCCACATCTTTTGGACCCACTGAAGGGAGATGGGTATGGATTAGTTGAGCTCCTTGTGAGGCTTCCCGGTGAAGCCTCCAAATTTCTCAGGCATTAACAGTTTCTGTTGCCTCAGGCTTCGAAAAGTCATGTTGATGATCTCACAGGATTAGCTGCAGAGATCTGGGGATTTAGGAAGTTTCCAAAAGGTATATAGGCTTGAGTGCTCACCCAAACCAAGCAAAACCCCCGGTAGTAAAATTTATTTGCACTTCATATTTAATATGATGGCTACCCAGGACTCTAGGTTCCTGCACGTAATGAGTTTTGCAATTAAATCTTAGCTTCACTGAAGCGGCGTTTCCTACTGGGAATTTGGCCAGCCACCCATGCCCTTTCTCAAGGGCCCCCAAACCCAGGTCTGCAGACAGATCCAAGGACTTTGGTGGCCTTTCTTTGGGGTGGCATGCTGGCAGCTGAGGTAAGGCTCCTGCCCAAATCTGGCCCTGCGTCCTGTGTAAAAGTCTCTCAGATGCAGGCTCTGAGAGTGAGATGCTTTGTCTTGCAAGAATGCTTGTCCTAGACACTGCTCCCATCGGGATTTTGCAGGGATATCAGCTGAATGGCAGAGATTTCTTTGAATCTACGGGATGCCTGGAGAGTGCTCAGAAACGGGGGTTGAGGACTGCTGGAAATGCTCGCTTTCTGCCATTTCTGACAATGTCACTTGTGCAAGGTGATATGGCTGCTCCTCGAGGTAGGTTATCACTGCTTTTGCACAGGCACGCTAAGGAACCGTGAATACAAGTGAAAGCCTGAGTGCTTAAACACCAGCTTGATGAGACTTGCTGCTTTGCAGGTGCTGAGCTCCTGCAGGTACGTTTGCAGCTTCCCTGGTTGTTTGCAATGGTTTTTATTCCTCATACAGCACTGCATAGAGTCATCCGTGCCTGATTCATCCCAGCTGTAAACTGGACCCTATCTATTGGTGATCTATCCTCCTGCCTTTTTCTATTTTGGATCTCTCTATTACATACAGAGGCACAGCTCTGTTCGGTGGGTCTGGTGACTTTGCCTCTCAAAAGCAGTGTTCTCACTGACTTTGAAACGATCTCCCCCCTTTTCCCTTCCTCTTCAATCACAGCTCAGGCATAACTCAATGAGATCAATAGTTACGGTCATGAAAATGAGAGAAGGATGGATCCTCTGTGTGCATCACAGAGAGAAATGCTGCATTTGCTCTATTTCCTGCAGCTCAGCTTCCAGCCCACGTGTCCATCTTCCCAAAGAGATAATGCTGCATACTTCAGCCTTTCTCTGCAAGAAAGCTGCTCTGACACCGGTTCCATCAAAGCCAATGGCAATCTGATCCGGTAGATTTATCAGTCCCCAAACTAGCCACAGCACCCATCCTCATGCACCTTTCTTTTCTATCTGTTGGATAATGCAGAAGGGCAGGTATGCTCCAGCAGCACTCTCCCCTGCAAAACCCTCCTGCCAGACCCTCATCCTCTGCCTGCATTTAGCTCCTGATTACGGGGCAACGTCACCGTGCCGTGTGCGGGAGGAGCAGCTCTCCGGGTGTCACCAGTGCCTTCTTGTCCCCCGGTGGGGTGTTGGATCGGTGGCGTACAGCCGTCTGCACACTGTGAAATTCAGCCCCGAGCGGAGCTGGAGCTGCAGCCAGAGTACATAAATCTGCAAAACACTTCATCGGCCGGTGTCTCGTACCAGGTCTCGAGCTGTTTCTCCCTGCGGAGGACGATCTTACCTGCAGAAACATCCAGCTCAGCAGGTGGTTAATTACCACCATCAAAACTTTCTATGCAGTTTGCTCAGGGGTAAGGTCTTGTCAGGGCATGAGAAATACAGTTCTGAAACAAAACTCATTTTAAAGCATCCATAACTTTTCTGAGCGAAGGCACAAGAGGGAGATAGGAATCACTTAGGCGCCAAGAGCAGGATGGATGGTGACCACCTCAGGATCAGTCCAAGAGCGACGCAGCCAGGATGCGCCAGGGTGAGCCACCACTTGCTGCAGTCCTATCAATCTGCTTGGTGCAAAGTACCAAACAGCAGCAGATGACCAGGTACCTGAGCGCGGGGGCTGGTTTGATACCTGCAGCCCTTCATTCTCATGCTCTCCTTGTTCCCAAAGGAGTTATCCACCTGCCAAATGCACTGGAGTAATTCCCCATGTTAGAATAAATTATGAGGATCACAGCCAGCTGCTCAGTTAATGCTAAAATCACAGGGAGAGGAGACCGGCCACTTTGGTCCTCACTGACCTTGAAAACCAAGCCAGCGAATGCAACCTTCCATTTCTTATTGCTCTCCAGGATTAGTGGGATGAGGTCAGCCTGTAGCACTAATTCACTTTGCTCTCAACTCATTTCATTACATTACAGGAGAGCATCGCACTCAGCAAGTGTAATCTTCAATACTATTCTCCTCTTGTCTTTGCTTTTGTCATAAATTAAATAAGCTACTGTCATTTTCCTACTATAAAGATTGGTTTTTTTTTTTTAACTCTTCTGAGGCAAGTGATGATAATTTATACATCTTATAGCTGGCCACTTAGTTGTCCCTCTGGCTAGTTATTTTGTTGGACCTTGAGCTGGCTGCTTTTTCCTTTCCCATGCTCTCAGGTGGCAGGCTCTCGGAGCAGAGGTGTTACAGAGATATCACAGCAGATGTGTCCTTCTGTGAGAGGCACACCCGGACCTCAGATGGACGCTCGGCTCCTGTGAATACCAAAACGAGAACTCATGTCAACAGGACGCACTACCCCTTCCAGGGAGATGTCAAGGCTTGCTCGTGTGTGCTGCTGGCGTGTGTCTCTGTTGGCGGCGTGTTCGGGCTGTCTCATCCCCGTCGCGAGCAAAGAGAACGCAACGTAGCTCACTGCCCAAAATGCAGCATCCAAAATAACCCAAGCTGAGCAGAACACATCTTCCAAACAAACATGTTGAGGTTGGGTATGTGGGACACACACATTCCCTGGCAGTATTTGGATCATGATAATAATCCCAAAGAACATGCCTGGGATTTAAAGCCTGGCTGCTGGTTTTAAAATGGAACTCTTCCATGAAGGTGGTATTGAAAGCTGTTCTTGGTTGTGAATGACAGGCTCTGGGATCCACCTGTTCTCTGATGCGCTGCTGCCTTCAGCTGCTGCCAGGACAAATCTGCAGACAGTGGTGCCTCCTAAACTAGAGCCAGATGGCCCCAGTGCTGTGATCTTTTGGCTAAGGTAACTAGCCCTTGTGCTAGAGCGGTGGCCTTGAACCTGCACTGCTGATGACTTATGACAAATCGCATGCCATTAAGGTTTTTTTCTTCTTTCTGATCAAGCAGTAGCTTCAGTTCTCTTCTCATCATGTTATACATAAGCCATATAGCTGATGGACATGTGCTGGTTCAAGAGTTGCTCTGTCTTACTATGTTGGGGAAATGCAATTAACTGACCATCTCATGTCCAGTGGGTGCAAACCCCAATCTGGCAGGATGTCAGCTGAGAAATACAAGAACTGCAAGTGATTAGAGGTTGGAATTTTTGATTTTCATAGGTATAATAGAAGGTGGAATAGATTATTGGAAAAGTGGAGCTTCTAGACTTGGCCTAGCTGAAAGGGGAGGGTGACTTGGCTTAATGAAGATGAAAAGCCAATTGGCTGAAAGTCACTATGGAGTGAAAGAAAGAAAGAACTCAAACTAAAAATGATGTATTTCCAGGAGACAAAGCACAGTGGCTGTGGGGAACGGCAGGTGGGACCTTCTGGGGAAGGTGCTAAGGAGTATGGGCAACTCCTCAAAGAAATCGTTTTTGGCCTTGATCAAAAGAGGCGTATATGAAGTAGACAATAAGCCTGATGACAAAAAATCAGCAAAAAAGAATGATGAAAACAAAAGGCAACAAAATTTGAAAAGCTGAAACACAAACCAAGGGACACCAGGGGAAGCGGTCACCAGGTGCACTGGAAGCAATGTAGGTTGAGGCTGGCCCCACCGTGCTGGCATCGGCCTCGGAGGTGCAGGGAAACCAGACTGGAAAATTAATGTGGAGCTAAACTATCTAAAAAAAGGGCCTGAGAAAACTAGAATGGCTGTCGGTGAGAGAAGCACCTGGTTTTATCATCTGGGATGAGGAATCAGCAGCAGAAATGCAGGGTGGGGAAGGACCAGGGAGCAGAGCTGGGCAAGAGGGCTGGGGGTGAGTCCCCTGATGGCTGTGGGTCACCTGTGCCAGGCTCCTGTGGAAGGCCTACATGCTGTAGTGGGTATAAAAACAGGAATGAAGTCTTTCAGTTTGCTCAGCAGTGCTGGTTTTATTTATGCATTTGTACTAATGAAAGAGAGAAAGAGGTGCCTGGGGTAGAAGGCCAGGGAGACTGCGACCTCTTCGTCATAGAAGGTTTTTAAGACAGGTCAGAGGAGGATCTCATGGGAATGACTCGATGAAGTTGACTGGCTGGGGAAGTGGATGAGCTCAGTAACTTCTTGATCACCTTCAGCCCTATGGATCTCTAGTTTTTTTCAACATTTATAGCATAACGCTGCTCACAAGGCTGAAATCCCCTACGCCCTGCACTCAATTCATTTCCCAACAGTGCTTTAAAGCATCACGTTAAGGCATCGTAAAGACATGCTTTTAGAAACAATTATTTGATCGCTCCGCCAACGCCTCGCTGCAGCCCTCCTAACGAACAATGAAACTTTATTGTGTTTTGAGATGTAATACGTGGCACCGGCAGCCACCATCGCCGGGCTGGGAGAAGGAAAAAGTGCATCAGCATCTCGGTGCAAGGCTTCTCCTTGTCATGAAGCCTGTCCTCCGATTTGGGGAGTGCAAATTGCATTTTAACAGAAAAAATATTATCAACAAAGGGAAGGAAGATTAACTGCTTGCCTGCAGGCAACGTTTGAAGATTTTACAGATACGGCTGTACCTGCTACAGCCGGCAGTCCAGTTACAGCGGGTACAGCGGGGAGATGCAGCTCATGATATACCAAATAAAACGGCACTGTTTTTCATTATACCTTGGTGGTAAAGCTCTTTTTTTAAGGTGGTCCATCTGTGAGCTGGATGCTTCTGGAACCAAAGCTGTTTTCAGTGCTCACCAAGGACTCGTTTACCTCTATTTTTGTTCAAAGTTCTTTGGCAGAGGGAAAATCACACCTTTCCCTCACAGCTGATGTATTGGGGTTGCTTCCAAGTGTGGCTGTGAGCTGGCGTTAAGCTCGCCGTGGTTTCGGGTTGGCTTTGGATCTGAACCTTCAAAAATCAGAAGTGGGTGATGTATTTCATGTGGATTTGCTTTTGTCTGGTTTAACACTCGTGCTATGGACCTTCAGAGACCAGGAGGGGATTTGCCAGCGATCATGCCTTTCGTTCAGCTGGTTTAGGACGGGAATAATTTTATTTTCTAGTGCAAATGGTGTAAAAGTCTGGTTGTGAAAGCAGAGCTTTGGCCGGTGGATTAAAGCCACCTGGGATCTTCGCTGGTTCTACAAGACCAGCGATTTCCAGACAAAACCAAAAAGAACTGTTCACATGAAAATTTGTAAGCTCAAAACCATGAGTTCATTGCAAACACACACACATTCGTGATGATCCTGGGCGTTTCAGCCCGATCTGAGATGGTCACCCATGAAATGTGTGTGCAGGGCAGTGTGGTTGTGCATGGGAGAGCACTTTGGAGCATCTCCCTCTCCTCCCAACTCCAGGAGCTGGCTGCAAGGACAGACATTTTCTCACTCTTTAGTAGGTTGGACCATGTTTTCTAGCTTGTATTCCTAAGAAAATGGAACAAATGCAATTGCTGAATTTTTTCTTAATTCTGTAACCTGCTGGCCAATTCCTACCCTACCTGACAGAAGAGCGGAGCTCATCAGCGGTATTAAATTTCCACATTTTATGAGGACAGCTGGCTGAGCAGAGGAGAGAGACCTTTTAATAACACTCCTCTGTGACAAAGGATAAAGAGCGTGCAAAGCCCTTATTAGACAGAGAAACTGCACAGAAGAGCAAGGGCCACCACAAACAGAGAAGATACTAGTTTTTTACTGTTTTGCAACTCAAAGCTATGCCAGGGATGGGCTCAGTCAGTGCTGGCAAAAAAAAATGGCAGCAGTCAAATGGGGAAACTTCTCCTCCTCAAGGCTTTTTGGGGATGGACACCTCTGACAGGGCCCTGGTGCTTTCCCACGCTCATGCCTGCAGGAATCACCCCTGGGATTAGTGGAAAACTGGTTGTTTGCCTTCATGTGTTTTTAGGGATAAACAGGCTGGTAGGCTCCCCTCCACGTTTTGTGCATTGCTGTGGATTAATGGAGCCCTTTGCTCTCTGCAGAGCCCAGTACACTCCATTTCATGCATCCTCTATATCTAAAAGCCCAGTTATTACAGATGTCCTGCTAGGACACGGCTTGCAAGATTTGTACGTGGCCTGTTATAGCTTTAGCAGCTGCTCTGGGCAAGAGTGGGAACAAGCAATACATCACTTCAATGAACCTAGCCTGCATCCCCAGCATGAGAGCAGTTTTAATCTTGACTTTGTCTTCTTGTGCTTTGTTGTATTTAGAGCTGGCTGCTTTTCTGTCATTATTTTGCTATTTTCTTGGAGGGCAGCCATTTCATCTAAATGCCGGGTAGCTGCTGCCGGCGAAGGAATATCCAACAATTTGCTTTTAAATAGCTCTCTCTTAAAAGTTAGTGGTCAGCAGACGGGTGCGGATGATTGTTGTGGTTATTCAGCGCTGGTTTCCATGCTTTGATGCTGATGTTTGAAGGGGTCTAATTCAACTACAGCTGCAGAAAGAGTTTCTTTCTTTATTTCTTTCTTTTAAAGCCCCCTTTTTCTCCCAGACATGAACTTCCCCACAAGTACTTGTTATGTTTCCAGCAGGAGCCCTACAATGCCATATTTGCTGGAAGATGGATTCCGGGCAGCTATATGAGCTAGTTAATGTAAAACTGGTTTTTACAGCCTCCTGAAAGGGTTACTTTGGGATAGAAACTCATAGGAAGTACGAGGTAGTGAGAGAGCAGGGAAAGGTGAGGGAGAACCTCAGGAGTATCCTGCTGGATGTGGCCTTGCGACAGAAGGAGCAAGAATGGGATCTGAAAGAAAAATGGGAATTTTTGTATGTTACTAGGTCTGAGAGTAGATTATTTATCATTTTCTGCTTGAAAGTTTGAAAAATCTCCTGAGCTGTGCTTGAAGCTGGCACCAGGGAGCACAAAACCAGCCCAAACCAGTGCTGTGCTGGGAGGGGGTTTAACGGCCCAAGGATACTAAAGCCATGGGAAACCTGGCATCAACTGGCACGTTTTGGCATCCCCAGGAAAGGGTCCCTCCAGCAAACGTAAGCAATGTGGTGCCAGCCTGGGCACAGATCCTGGGGCTGGAGCTGGGGTGCACAGGGATGCGTCGAGCAGTGCAAAACAGCCCAGTTCAAAATCCACATTGTAGAGCTGTTCTCCTGTCCTGCGCTGGATGAATCGGACCCGGAGGATGGATTTTAGCAGAGGGGGTTTTGGCATGTCTGACAGCACTACCTTAGTGTTATGCTGCGTGACATAATGCTGGCAAAGGGCACGACAAACTCCAGAAGAAATAAGGAAAATGGGGGTATTTAAGGATGCTAAATCCTTGGGTTTGTCACCCTCTTGTCCGGCTCCTGGGGAAGGGGGGGACTGGGGGACTGCTGGTATCGGGGAGGGCTGTGACTACAACCCTGCGCTGATGTAGAATATATTTTGATCTTGGAAAGCCAGTTTGTTCAATGCAAACCACAACAATGCAGCAGAATTAGCGGCTTAGCCCTGGGCGATCAATGGATTGACAAACTGGCCTTTTATGTCCACGGCCTGTTTTGAAAGGAATATTAAGGCTGCGACATCCATAAAACACGAGGTTTGCAGCTGTGGAAGGAGTCAGAGTGGTTGTGATTCTGCTTTATTTCTTCCCAAGATCCGCTCATGGAGGGAGACTAAAAAAATGATGTTCCATCAGCTCCACCTGCCCACAGACACATGAAAACTGCCCCGACCCAGACTGCACTTTTTTTGGGAAGAAACCCAGACGGGTCCTGGTGTGGCTTCCCAGGGAGCTCCTACAACCCCTTTGGAAATGGGGCGTGCAGTAAAGACACCAAATCTGCTCTGATAAAGGGTATTTCTAAGAGCAGAAGTGTTGATGAGGGCTGAGGAAACAGCATCCCGCATCCCAGGTGGACAAGGGATAAAGCTGGTACTAAGCAAGCTGACGTTAATGAGGGCAAATAATTGCTATTGCCTGCCAGGGTGGTGGCGGAGGGGGACGTGTGTGATGGGGGTGACGGGATGGCAGAGATTTCTCTGTGTTGTACCTCAGTCCTCCGTTGCAGCCGTCTCTCACCACTTGTGCCTGTAAGGCATTGTAGGTATGTTAAGCTTACCGGGAGTCCATTCTCCTCGCTGCGTAAAAATATATCGAATTACACTGCGTCTGCCTCTGGTGAAGATAACTGGGATGCAGCTTTCTCTGAGCATCCTCGCGGGCACAGAAAGAGACCATCATTAAGGCTCGTAATCACTCACCACAGCCTGCCTAAATTCATTTCACCTATGAAAATCTAATTATAGAAAGTGGCTCTTTCAGTCATTAACGGCTGCAGGGGCTCGTCGTACAGGGTAAACTCCGGCTGCCGTCTCAGGGAAAAGAAAATGCCTCTGGTACGTTTCTCCGCTGCCGTCGCAAACGTGCCCATTAGAGAGATGTTTATTGCCTTGCTCTTTCCCTCGCTTCCTAAACTCTCCCTGCCGAAAAGCCCCAGCCCCGTGTGGTGAATCCTGATGAGCCTTTCGCAGCCTGGACCGGCACACCAAGCACCCCCGTGCCGACGGGGAGGATTAGTGCCCTAAAAAGCCCCTTTGGATCAAAAAAGCAATAACTCCTGATATCTGCATAGGTCAAAGTTAAAGTTTTTCAGTGAAACTCATTGTGCTTTGGCAGGAGAGGGGGATGCAGGATGGGAAGGACCGTGTTGTGGAGAAAATCAGGACACATCACTTGCAATGGAGCAGAAGTTGGCAGCCGAGCATCTCGGGAGCCCTGACAGAGGCTGTGGCTATTTATACATTCAAATAAACAGCTACTCCATGCAGAAGTTAAAAAAAATATAGATCATCCCTTTATAGCAAAGTATCCTCATGAGGATGACATTTATAGAGAGAAATGGCAAAGGGAATTTCAGGTGGTCCATGACAGCCCTTACTGAAAAGATCCATTACCACTTCCCTGCACATCTTTTCCCTATTTTTTCTGCATTTTAGCTCATTGGCTGTGCTGTTAGAGCCCGGCTCTTCTGTGGTGACCGTGGGAGCTGGGACCTCATTGCTTTTTGTAGCCTAAACTTATATGTCGGTGTTACGGAGGGCCAAATCCCTCCAGGGTTTCTTAATGTTACCTTTCAGTTCACTTTAATTAATATTTTGAATGACCTGCGATGCACAATTCACACTCAGCAAAGAGGCAGAATCACCTCCTGATATTTTCTGTTTCCTTGCAGTAAATTTGCCATCATTGAGTTTCCTACATGATGTCTGTCCCCTCCTCCTGCCTCTGCATTTTTTTTAGGCTGTTGGATAACTAGGAAGGAGATAAAAGCAGATTTATCTGTTGAGAGTGAAAGCACAAATAAAAAATGCCAGCTGAGCCATGGGGAGAGTTAAAGCAGCACCGACAGCTCCCTCACCCCATCTCCCAGGAACGTATTAAACTTTAACAAGTAAATGAAGCTAAGTTTGTGAAATGGAGTTAAAATTGCATAAGGAACATTTTCTTGCTCTGTGTTTGCTGTGATCTCTGCTCGGCTGAAAATCCATCCAGGGTGCGGGTGTCCCGGCGGTCCTTGGGTGTGCGCCAGCCCTGCGCCGGTGCATGGGCCCCCCAGCTCCCGCTGCGTGTCGCTGGTGTGTGGATGAAAACTGGATTAAACAATTCCGCCCTGAATAGGAACCTGGACAGCTTTAATACAGTCTTGGCATCCCAATTTAGCAGGATTTTTGGTTTGAGAAAAAGCATCCTCCATCAGTCGCCTGTCCCCTGTGTCGCTCTGAGCAGAGGTGGTGCGAGTTTAATCTCATTTTCAGGGTTTTTTTTTTTTGCTTCAGTGTCTGGGACTGACACCTCACGTGAGAAATTACGCTCAAAGCATGTTTGCACGACAACGCTGCCGGGAAGATTTCTGCCATAACGTGGGATCCACCTTTCCTCTTTCTTCCAGAAGTTTTTCTCTCTCTCTCAAGCTTGGGGACATGGGTGCTTCCCCAGGATGATTTTTCTCCCTGGGTCCAAATATTTTGGTGAAGCTTTTGAAGTGGAGGCACACGTGTGAGCTGCCCCTGTGGCAGAAAGAGGGGGAACCCCGGATCCCCGGCGGGTAGCGATGCCCATCGGGGGACACCGAGCCTCTTACCTCTGCTTTTAATATCTCATCAGCATTAACACATCCCTGTCCCTCCAGATCTTTTGGCAGGGATTATAAGGTGATAATTAGCTCAAAATGCTTCTGCCAGGGTTTTAATGGCTCTGACACATTTCTCTCTATCCTGCCATAAATAGCTAAAATGGGAAGCATGTTTGGGCTGGCAGCTGCCGATGGTGACGTTGGTGACGTTGGCGATGAGCCCACTCTGCCTACACAAGGTGTCTCCTGCAGCCAGCGAGCGTTGGGCATCTCCTCGGACGGCAGCTCATAGTTGGGTCTTTTTCTAAGGGTTCTGGGCCTTTTTTGGAGGTTTTTTAAATTAGTTTAATCCTGCGGACACGTGGGAAGGAGGTTCCTGGAGGAGGCAGGAGATGTGGTGGACGTCAACAGATCTATTGAAGAACTTACGCTGCTCAGCACAGTGGGGAAAGGCAGTCTGGAAATCCCCCAGACGGTACTCACCATCTGCTCCGCAGGAATTTCTTGTTTTGGCTAAAGATTCTGGGCAAAAGCCTTTCTTGAAAGAGCGAGCGCAGCTGAGCGGATGCCATTTCCACCCCGCAGCAGCCATCAGCCGAGTCGCGCCTGTTGGCGGGTGGAGTTTGGCCCCTTGAGCTGCTCGGAAAAGCCACAAACACTTTAATAACTAAAATAGGACTAGCTATAAGGATCCATCCAACTGCATCAAGCTATATGTTGAGCTGGGATTGTTAAACACACCCCTTTGAAAGAGGAAAATATGAGTCCCTGCATGGCTGCTGCTGCCCAAATATCCTTGTGGGAGCATGGGGAAGGATGGACACTTGGACACTTTTATTCCAACCACTTTGCTATTTACCCTAAAGGTATATTTTTACAGGTCAGTTTTTTTGTGAGTGACCTGTGGTCCTGTTGATGTCCTCCTCTTCAATCTTAATTTTCCACCCCTGTATTTCCCATCCCTGGGTGAGCGTGAGGGAAGGTGCAGCTGCAGCCGCCCCCAATGCTCAATCCAAGGGGCTCCAAGTCACCTCCTTCCACATGAGCGACTTCTCCACACCCGAGCTCCCCAAGTGCAAGCCCCTTCTTCCTAATTAAAAAGTGGTTTGAGGCTTTCAACCTGTTGTTGGCTGTAAATAATGCTTTCCTCCTGGACATTACTCCTATGGGTGCTTTGCAATTGCTGCTTGGTAGCAGCGATGCGGAAGAAAGAAGCCATGGTTTTAATTTTGGCTGATGGAGAGCAGGCAGCCTGGGGGTGCCCAGGGTTTTGGGTGAAGTAGATGCTCCCCATGGGATGCTCCCCGTAGGATTTAGTGGCCAAACCACTCCCCTTTGCATTGACCCTGGCTGCAAATATGGGATCTGAGAGATGGGCTGGGATGGACTGATGACAAATAAAAAGCCACAATGGATAGATGTGGTGGCAAAGTGGACACGGGGTCACTCTATCCCTGTGAGATCTGATGGCCATGACACTCTTGGGCATCAGACACAGCTAAATCCTGCTCTGCGCTAGAGGAGAGAGCTGGATTTGTCCCTCAGGGACAGGGGAAACCGCAGAAATCCAGGTGTCCTGCCTTCTCATGTCTCCCTGGGGCAGGGAAGGGGCTTGGGGTTTTAGGGGTGCTTTTAAGGTAACCCAAGGACCTGCGACAAATGTGAAAATATATGGTCTTTAAAATAACTGCCCAGTCTGAATGCACTGCTGCAATTCCATCAAGTGCTCTGAACCCAAATCTGTCTGTCCTCTTTGTCTGCATTGCTTTAGGTGATTTTTTTTCTTTCCTTTTTTTTTTTTTTTAACTTAGGGCATGGGGAAAAACGTGGATGAAGGGCCTGTTGCTTCAGAGCCTAGAGCTGCCTGCGTGCTGTGTTGCTGAATGAGTTTTGGGGAGGAAGCCCTGTCTCTGGATGCCTCTGGCTGCAGTTTTGTGATTTTAGTCTCACTACTCAGAGGCGTGAAAGCCCCGGGAGGAAGATGCTATGTGAGAGGGAGGTTTGTTGTGCCATTGCTGGTCCTCCAACACGGGCTGCATAGGGACCACAGGGATCGGTGATGAAGAGAAGGGTAGCTTCTGGGCGGCAAAGGCTTGGCTACATCTTCTTATGTCCCAGTGCTACACAAGTGTAACGAGGCTGCTCATTCTCAGCTGCTGCTTTTCAACTCCTTGGCTTTTTTTTTTTGATCACTTGTATATTCATCTCCTTGGCTGAAATACAATATTAAAGAGATATTACATTTCACTCAGCAAGATGAAAATACATTTAATTAATGTCAATTAATTGACATTCAAAAAGAATTCTAATAGAGCTGGGTCAGGCAGAGGCACTGAGCTGCTCTGGCAGATTTCCTCCCCCGCAATGGACCCAGGGGCTGTGACGGGTTGTGCCTGGGCTGTGCCCGGGCTGAAAGCTGGTGCTGCTTGACCTGGGCAGGGTGCTGTCGACTCCACGGGTACCTCTGGATGATGCATCCAGGCTGCCATGGGGGTCTGGATTTCGGAGGTGAGGATGTCAGTAGATGGAGCTGTTTATTAATGTTTCCCAGTGATTTACAGTGCAGAAGGCTGCTTCAGTGTTGAGTGGAGGCTGCAGGAGTTTATGGTCTTTGGGAAGGGTCCTCTCTTTCCTTGTGCTTCATGGGGCCATTGGCAGCACGGGGTAAAGGCTGCACCTCCCTGCACGACTTCCCAGGAAAGCAGATTAGTTGCCCCCGCTGTGAAGGCTGAGTGGGTGGCCAAGAGCAGGACCTTCCCCATGGTGACTCCTGAGAGGGATGCAGCAGCTGGGTGTCCCACAGTGGTGGCATCCCCTCCACCGGGACCACAGTTAAAACCAAGCAGCTCTGCGCAGTACCCGGCGCTCCATCCCGCTGAAGACCACGGGTCCACACACTGTGGCATGAGGTGGCATGACATGGTGGCTGTGCAGCGTGGTGGGATGAAGATGGAGTGAATTAAAGCAAAATTCTGCCTCTTTGTTGTCCCTCAAAGGGCTGTGGCATCTGTAATACTTCTTTTTTTTTTTTTCCCAGTAACTAGCGGAGATGGAGGCTGTCCTCCACTCTGCTGCCAGGTCACCCCGCAGGATGCCACCACAAATCCAAACACTTGTCCAAAGTGTGCTGCTCCATGCAGCCATGTACCTTCCTTAAATACCCTCCAGTATGGGTAACTGGAAGATGGTCCATGCTATTTCCAGTCCTGTCCTTTATAACATTTTCTGCCAGATCTCACTTTTCTAGCATTCTAGCGTAGCTTCTAGGACAAGTCCTTGTCTGAAGTTTAATGGGATGGTGAGATTCAAGTGCTGAAGAGAGAAATCTGCTTGACTTCAAGGGTATAGCATGAAGATGTGAAACCAGTGGTGTTGGTTCAGACCATGCATCTTGCCCAGCATCTTGCTCTGTTGCCCAGCATCTCACACCGAACACGGAGAACCAGGGAAAGTGAAGAAGAGCATCCTCACCTCTGCTTCATCTGCAAGTGATCTCTGGGTCAGGGACTCCCGTTCAAGGTCATCCTCAGTGGTACAAATGAGGGACGCCCCAAGGCTGGACACAGCTGACAGCAGCAGAGCCTCATTCCTCACATCCTCCAGGTCTGTGCTCTCCTTTGTGCAGGCATCTGGGAAATTATCCCCGGCTGCCACAACACTAATTTTAATTTTAAAGAAATGAGCCATGAACTGTTGAAAATAATAATTTTCAGTATGAACACCTGAGAGGCTGCTGTGGATATCTGCCAATATATTAATTTTATCTTAAATTCCAACAGGCTGGAAATCCACTTATTAGTAACATAGAGAAGAAATGTGTTGAGATACGAGTAAAGCAGCTGCAGACAACAGAGGAAACCCCATTCTAGTAGGGCTGGAAGGAGGTACCCCTCCTGTCCTCCTGCCTTCACTGAGGTCTTGTGGAGGGAACTTATTTCTTCCGTGAAAAATGCAGAAAATTGGGAAACTGGGGGAGGGAAACCTTAGATGATACCAAAAATGAAAAAAAAAAAAAGGCAAAAATCAAAAGGAAGAACTCTGCTTTGACTTTTGCATGATCAATTATAGTATTTTATTATCTGCAGGCCAGCACAGGACTTTGTTTCTGCTTATTTTTAAGCGCTTGAGTAATTTGCTTGGAACATTAATGAACTTTGGCCCTGGCCAAGGAAACATTAACAGTGTCTTGAATTTGAATATACAAAAAATGCCATGGAAACTGCAGAGCCTAGGGGTGACCCTGAGACTGCGGGTGCCGTCTGGCAGCGAGGGGCAGCACCACCACGAAGACACCTTTGCGTGGTGCTATTAAGTTTTCTTTAAAGTCTGAAGAAGTATACTTCATGTTAATAAGTTTATATTAGGTAATTACTTACAGAAGAGAAGGCTGCGGGGAGACCTTATTGTGGCCTTCCAGTGCTTAAAGGGGGACTATAGGAAGGATGGGGGCAACCTCTTTAGCAAGGCCTGTTGTGACAGGACAAGGGGTGATGGCTTTAAACTAAAGGAGGGTAGATTGGGCTGGATATAAGGAAATAATTTTTTACTGTGAGGGTGGTAAAACCCTGGCCCAGGCTGCCCTTAGAGGCAGTTGATGCCCCATCCCTGGAAACATCCCAGGCCAGGCTGGACGGGGCTCTGAGCGACCTGATCGAGTTGAAGATGTCCCTGCTCATGGCAGGGGGTTGGACTAGATGGCCTCTAAAGGTCCCTTCCCACCCAAACCATTCCATGATTCAATGATGCTATAGCTGCTTGATGTTATAATCTAATGTAATGTTGTATGGGTTAGCTAAGTCCCACAGCCGAGTCGCCCCGCGGTGGGCCAGAGGCAGAGGGCCCTTGGGTGTGATGTGCTGGTGGTGGGGGACCCCGCCTCACGCCGGCTCTGCAGCCAGAAGGGGCAATGGCACCCTAAGGCAAAGGAGCTTTCCCAGTTCAAAGCCATGCTGGGATTATTCTGGGATTGCCTTTTTGAGCCAAAGCATTGGAGAGCCCCTAAGAGCCACAGGGTTTGCTTTTGCTGGAAAGCATTGTGACTGTGGTGCAGGGGAGAGCCAAGGGTGCTGCAGAATACACACGAAGGGACCAAATGAATTTTCTTGGAAATGGCAACTTTTGCCATTTTGCCTGTGTCGTGCTGGCTGTCCTGCAGACGGTTGTTGTAGTGAGCTGTGAGCTGTGCTGGTGTGTGCGTGCATGTGCGAGTCTCTTTTCGTGCACTGCTGGGCATGGCTGGATGCAGAAGTGACATCTCATTTCCATCGCTTGAATATTCAAAGACTCCATGGAAAATGGTGACGTGGTTTTGCTGCGTAGCATCAGTGCAAGTGTCATTCCAACGGCCCTGCGGACGTGCCGGGCTCCAAAGAGATTGCTCTAAATATGTGGCAGGTGTGCAGCGCGCATTGCAGGATGAAGTTTTGGGAAATGCTAGATGATACGTGCCCTGTTGTGTTCAGCAGGTTGTGGACCAACTACTAAAATTCCAGCAAACCAGGGAATTATTTTTAACAGGATCCCTCCTACAATGGGCATGGCGTGCCTGTGTGGGCCTCCCACTCCTGCCCACTTTGTGTTTTTCCCCAGTGGGCATCGCAGCTGCATTGCAGAGGTTGTGAGCGCTGGGCTGGTCATTGCAAGGGGTTTTTTGGGTGCTCTTCCAAGCTAAGAGCACCCCTCCACAGCACCTCCCACCCCCGCGTCTTTGCCCAGCTGGTGTGGACGCCATGCCCCAGCAGGAACAGAGCGGTGGGGTCAGCTTCTCCCGCTCCGAGCAGGGATGGAGAGAGGGTCTGCCGAGACGTGTTTCCATGGAGCGGCTGAACTGGAGATGAATATTCCCCTGAGTGCCGATAAAATGCTGGGGTTGCTGTAGCAACATGTTTGGAGCTATAAAAAACAAAAAGGCAACAAAACCGAGGCGGAGAGGAAGTTTTTAGGAGGGGAGAGTTGCCCGGGTAGCTGAGATGGCCCAGGGGGGCTCAGCATGGGGGTTGCAGTAAATTGCCTGGGCCAGCGAGCGGTGTGGCAGGAGGCTTTGGAGAAACCATGCCTGAGCTCGCTGGTCCCTATGTCCATCAGAGAAAATGACTTTTCCATCCATTTCCTGAAAGCTGAATAACAAGAGCACGGTTTTCATGTGCATGCTGCTCATTTGTTGCAAAGCTGGAGGTAAATTTGCTTTCCGACTCAGTGTTTATGTCTGATTTAGCAAATCGGCCAGACCCAGGGAACAGCCCCGAGTACTGCAACTCTGATGCCTGTTTTGGTACATTGCTAAAACGATTCCTGCGGCCACCCCGTTTGGGAGACCTCAGACGTACGGATGCAGGTTCATCCGCACGGAGATTTTGTTGAGTTTGTAGGTGAAATATTTCGCTTCCCCTTTCTGTTTTTTATTTAGCAATGTTGTGAATGGAACACAGCAATGACTTGTGAATGGTGATTGTGGGAGTTTCTTGCTTGGTGGTGCCCAGCATCATCGGTAGGAACTGGAGCAGTGCTGGGCATCCTTCCTTCAGTTTTTTTCCAAACCGAACAACCGTGAAACAATCCAAGGAAATCCCTTTCCCAGAGTCGTTAAAGCAAAGCTGATTGCTGTCATCTTCAGCCTGAAAGGCAGGTTTTATTGTGAATACTGCGGGGTTTTTTTACTTCCAGTCCCAGGAGCCCAGTCCTAAATTCCCTGCTCATTTATCTGCTTTTTTCCTAATTCCTCCTGAACGCTTCCCTCTTAGAGTACGTAACTGCAGTTAAAAAATAATGCCTACTGGAGGGTTTTTTGCCTCCCGGCTGAATAATGTTGCATACCTAATGTGATCCCAAGCAGGGCAGGAGGCTATTTTTCAGAGTTGGATGAACTTTTTGGGAAGGTACCAAACCCTCCTTTTGCTCGATAGGTGCGGTTTGGGGATGCAGCTGGGTGGCGTGGGGATGGGTGGGGGCTGCCTGTGCTTGGTGTCGGTAGCGGAGGGGCTGGAGGTGCCATGCCTTGCTCGCCAGGGCGTCCCCATCGCAGGGGTGCTCCCCTCCAGCACCCTGTGGAGATTCGATGTTGCTCCTGTGCCCTTGGCTTTTACAGGCTGATTTTTTTAATTCCTCCTTGTGCAGCAGTGGTAATACTGGAGACCACATAAAATACAGCTTCCACCTCTGTTCGACAAGCTTTTCTTCTTCTCTAACTGTTCGGTATCTAATAATAACAAGCTATTGAAGTTGTCTTGCCTTTGTATTTTTGCTTTGTGGAATAGCCTTACTCTTTGCATGATATATATCTTAATAGCACCTTGGATAAAGCAGAATGCTGCTAATTCCATATTATGGGATTATTATGAACTCGTATGAATTAATGATGCTTATAAATATAGTCCCATTGAAATCCTTGGCACTGCACATTAACCTGGTAGCTGAGCCATAAAATGCAATGCATATTAAAAATCAGCAGTCTGCACTTCCAGTGCTTTCAAAATAGCCGGTCTTTCTGTGATATATATGGTGCAAAAGGGTTCTGAAAATCCTAGAAGAAAGTATGGGCACTTTTATGATGAGGGCAATGCATTTATATGGGAGGGCTGTCACTTGGCTTGGAGACTTGGGTGGATATTAAAACACGTAGAGCCTGTTTTAGCAGAATTTAACTCCCTGTCCTGTTCAGGCAATAATTTGCCCACCAGGAAGATCCGAAGGAGTTTAGGGGTGCTGGCAGTTTGAGCCTGGGTGTGGGGGGGATCTCTGGCTATCTGTGGATATTGTTGTTCTCCCCTGCAGAATAAATTTTTGCAAGAGGTAGTTTCCTCCTGGTTTCGCTCTTTGCACTGTTTTTCTGCAAGAGTCAATAAAAACAACCCATTCCCAGGAACCGCCTGGTTTTCCAGTGTGCTGGGCCACCTTGAATTTTAGGGCGTGTTGGGTTTTTTGTGTTTTTGTTTTAAAAAGTCTCTGTTGACATGTGCCATTTGTTCCCTGATTGTTTCCTCCCACAACGAGCCCCATTTCTGGACCTGGTTGCTTTAACAGCCCAGCCGAAGCTCACATTTATACGCTCTGCTCACCGTGCAAGCGCATAAACCTGGGATTTGTGTGCCCACCAGTTAATTAAGCATCCAAATGAGTGATTTGTACATGCTATTTAGGTAAGGGCTTCAGAACATCACTGAAGGGATCGGATGCTTTCAACGTGCAATGCCATGTAACCTGATGACTTAATGGCACGGGCTGGCTGCCGGCAAAAATGCATCCGTGTCAGGATTAGGGTACCACAAGGATGTGTGTTGTATTTGGTTTGAGCCAGGCGTCTACTTCTGCAGATGATGAGCTGGGGGAAATCTTGTGTACCATTGCAGGGCTTCATTTGTGCTGCTCTCGGTGCAGTATGAAGCCATCACTGTCACCTCTTGGACCACAGCAATTCAGAGGAAAAATGCCTTGGGAATACAAAATTCAGCCTCCTTCCTTCTCCTGGCAGGTTGGGTTTGCTGGGGTGTGTTTCTATTTGTGCGAATGGAATGAAACACTTACTACGTCTTTACGTGTAGTACGTGTGACTGTGCAACAGTGTTTAATGGGCACGGGGAGCACATCACCCGCTCCACGGGGAGCTTTGGTGCTCTCCTGCCCTCCTGATGAAATTATCACGTGGCATCCACTGTATTTGCATCCTTAATTACTATCCCTAATTATGTTTCTTCTTGCTGTTGCTGTTCAGAGCTCCAGCCTTGGCGTGCTGGAGTGAAATGTCTGTTATAAAGATAGATTAGATGCAACTAAAATATTGCCATGAATATTCATCCCTTTCTGTTTTGGAACATCTTCTCGTTGGCTCCATTTGCACACCTCGCTTGTTTTGCTGTTGGGCAACTGAGTTTGTGGACAGGATTGTCAGTCAAAACAGTGTCTTTTGCAGAATTGTTGAAGAAAGCAATATTTTTGTTGTTGTTGTTTTCACAGCCAAGATAAGAATGCCCAGAAATTTGCTCTGGGAGGCACCACTGGAGGTGGGTATGGGATGGCTGGGTGGGGATACCTGTGCTCCTGAAAATGTGCATGGGTGGAAATGGCCCTGCGGTAGCAGGGGGCTGTTGGCTGCGGTTATGGGTGCTGAGCCTTTCGCCCTCTAGTCCTGTGAGCTGTTTCTGGCAGCCCAGTGGCTTTGTTCTCCTTCTTAACTACTACAGTATTAGTGCTTATAAGGAGAGGAGTCAGTTTTGTAGTTACATTTCAGGTTGAACTGGAGCAATGAAAGAGGATCAAGGTTTATTTTTAAGCTTTTTATTAAAAAATAATCTGAAAGGGGAAAAAGTCTGGCTTGCTTCTGTTTTATTTTTGCTCTTCTCAGTTTATTGCCTTTTCTGCATCAGTTCCCCTTTTTCTTCCCGGTGTGCGCAGTCTCTGTGCCCCATGAAGGAGTAGAAGGACACATGGGGCAAAACCCATTACTGTTTCTCCTGTGACCTCCCTGTCGAAGCATAACAACCTTTAACCCCAAAGGACCAGTATGTGAAGCCCAAAATGATGTTTTTCATATGTTCCATGAAGTCTGGCTCTTTTTAACCATGCTTTGCTCACTTTTCCTATGTCAAACCTGCAGCTGGTACCTGACACCTCGGGCCTCACCAGCTGGTCTATAAAATTTGTGAGAAAGCAGCAATGAAGGGTCAAAGGCCTTGGTGTTGCTTATTCTGGAAAAGAAAGCCCTCAGTCTAGATTTCCCCATCCAGTAAATGAAATTATGTTATCGGCTTCCCTGCAACCTCGACTAAAGCGGGTGCAGGACACGGAGGTGGTGCTTCAATGAGAGAAATCAAAAACCCTGTCTTGGTTCGTCCAGGCATGGTCACAGCTTTAATTCTTCTATCAGCAGCGATGGATCTCTAACCTGTGCCTACTGCTCTTTACGCCTCCGGCCGCTTTTGCTCAAGGACACCAAATCCTGCTGGAAAATTAACTGTGACTTGGTACAAAAAATTTTGCAGACGACAACCAGCAAACCCCAGAGCAACACACCCAAAGTGCCCAAAAATCCCTTTGTCCCCAGTCTAACGCTGGCTGTTGTCCACTCAGATTTAATGAATCAACGCAATAGCAGTTTTGGTTTTGACCTATTTAATGCCTGGCCCTGGCTGTCCCCATAATTCAGCTACCGCAGGCAGCATTTCAGTGTGGGGCTTATTTTGATCCATCGCCTGGACATGGTGATGCCTTCTGGAGAGCAGAGAAGGTCCTGAGGTTAATTCCAGCGTGCTGTAAATAGAGCTTATAGTGGCTCCCAAACCTCCTGCTGATCTCTCTGGGAGGAAATGGCCTTAAAAATAGAGTTTGTGATGAATAAATGTATTTAAGCAGGTATTTTGAGCTTGGCTCTGCTCTGGGTCCTGGTCACCCATAATGCACCGATTGTGCTGCTGGGGTCTCCCTCCTGAGCAGCTACTGAAGCCAGGCATTTTCTAAAAAGGCTGAAGCCGGGCATTTTCTAAAAACCAGCTGTATTATTAAGTAGCTGCTTCTTTTAGTGAGAATTAACCCCATTATTTAATCCTGCTGCTTTTATAATCTCATGTAGGAGAGCGCCCATCCTTGTCCTGGAGAACCCCTAAACCAGGTCTGCAATGCTGCCAAGAGCTATTTGCTCTCTGCAGATGCACAGCTTTCCACCTGGGCTTCTCAACAACCACGTCAGGAGAAGAAGCATCACCCAAATTGGGACAGATCCTGACACGTGCACGGCATCCTGCTGCTGCAGCTGCCTCCGTGGCAGCTGGGAGTCCCAGCTTGGAGATGCAGCTGGCAGACAGCCTGGGGAAGGGCTCCTGTTTCGGGATGCAGATGGAGGTGGGGTGTGACGCGCATGCATGCCGGAGGGAATTCGGGAGGCATGTGGGACCACGCTGCTGGCAGCTGCATCGGGACCAGGCTGGTTGGAGGGGGCTGCTGGAGATGTGGGTGGTGGTGGCCACAGCTGGATGGATGTAGTGACGTGCACTGACCCATTGCACACAGGCACTTGGTCGCTCTGCATGCCTTAGGTCTTCCATTTCTCATTTTCCTTCTTTTTTCACCCCGTCTTGCCTTCAAAGTTGGTATTTATTTTAAATGAAGTGAGCTACTCTTCAAACAAATCCGAGCCATGGATGCTATAATTAGCAGGATATAGTAATTTTTCTTCAAGCATAATTGGAAGGTTTACCATTTAGGGATAATACTTAAACTATCCTATTTTATGGCTCATTTGCCAGAAAATGCCTGTGAAGCTTACAGCTTTATCAAACCTTATCAATGGGTAAAGAGTGTCAAAGGAGGTTGTTTCTGCTATCTGGTGTTAAACATTGCTGCTGCTGTTAAATCTTCTAATTTTACTAACTTCTGTTAATTGGACAGTCTTCCCTGAATGTTTGGTGATAACAACCTGCTAAAGCACTCCTGAAAACCAACACAAAAGCCCACTGCAGGGGCTGAGGATTTCTATCTCCTCTTGCCAGGGCTGGTTTTAGGCTGGGGTAATTTTGGGTGGATGCCCTGGATGATCAAGTGCCTGCCCTCAGTCGTGCCTGCAATGCTGTGCCCAGCCCCAGGAGGTGATTTAGCCCTAGCCACAGCTGAAGCAATCCCATTAAGATGCCCGTGGTGTGTTATCCTGATCAGCTGCTCACCTAACTGGCCAGACTTGTTTTCCCTTTCTAATGAGCCTAAATTAAATATATTTGATGGATTCTCTTGGTATAGCTTTTCCTCCTTTTGCTGAAGGCATAAAGGCATCTTCATCCCTCTTCTTCCTCCTCTCTGAGCTGCAAGTCAGGAGAGAAAGGGGCTGCTGGTGCTAGCCAAAATGCAGCAATGCTGCCCCAGTAGTCATGGGACAAGAAAGCATCTCCTGGCTGCCTGGGACAAGAAAGCATCTCCTGGCTGCCTGGGACAAGGTGTGGCTCAGCACCCTGGGATTAGGTTTTACCTGAGCAGAAACAAGTCCTGAGGCTCTGTTTGCTTGTAGAGATCGTTCAGAGTGGGTGTTGCAGAGATTTGAGCTGCTGGCTTTGATGTGGAAGGTATTGTACTGCTTGCAATGCCCCCGTAATGCTGTGGGAGAGCCCCAGCTTTGCAGCTGGGTTTGCAATGGATGTGTTTGTGCATCAAGATAACTGCTCCTGGACTACCTCGAGCCCTGTTGTGCCTCTGTGATTGCAGAGCGGGCTGGCTTCTGCAGGACCCTTTTGATGAAAACACACTTCTGGGCTTGGAAGTTTCTCTTGGAAATGTGATTTGAGTATTTGAGTTGTATTAACTTTTAATCTTTATTTTTTTTTTGATGCTTCTCTGGCTTCAGTGGAGATTTATGAAGTGCTGTGGCCTTGGCAAAGATCAATAGATAGACTGTTAAACAAAGACTCAAAATTTACTGTTTGCATGATTTCAGGGGAAAAAAAGAAATTGAAATATTTAATTTAGTATTGAGCTAAGTTTCATAATAAGGAGGGAGAAAGCCCCTATCCCAAATGAAATGTGAAACTTTTTCCCTTGGATTGCCTGAAGCCTTTAATTAAAACCCTGAAGAATTATATTTGTACTGCTTAGTAAAAGCACCTGAAATGTTGGAGCAGAGGGTGGGAGGCTCCAGCCCCTGTTCTCTGCTCTTGCAGCACAGCTGCATTCACCGCCTTTCCTTAACCCACTGAGAGCCACCCCAAAACCTGGCAGTCATCCTCCTCTCTTCCCCTCTCTACAAAGCTCTTTTAGACTTTCTCCTGATCATTAGAAACCTTCTCATTTTCCAGTCTGACTGTGTTTGTGATTAGCTTATCCTGATATTTTCCCCATGATAACATTGTCTTTCAGCCTAAATTGTTGGGTTTTTTTCCCCCTCTTCCTTTGCTGGCTGCCTTCTGCAAGGGTGGAGGAACCAAACTCTGAGGCTCCCCTCTGGGTCCCAGCCTTCCTCCTAACCCTCCCTTGTGCTCCAGGTCAAGGGCATCTCTTTTCGGCTGTGTGGTCTAGATTGCGCAGCATCCCAGGTCAGCTCTAACTAGTGGAACTGGGCATCATGCAAAGCACCAGGGCTGTTGGACCTCTCTCTCCCAGTCCAGCTCATGAAAATACTTATCTTTCACCTGCACTGCCTTACACCAGTGCTCTGGTTTCTTGTGTAAGGTTTGGTCTTCAGCATGACTCCTTTCTCTCCTCTGTGCCCAAACGCTTCAGGCTTTCGTAGTCTCTGACTTTGGGTTATCTTTGGCCCCTCTAGCCTGGTACCTGGGAGACCTCAGCTAACTGCAGAATCTATTCCCAAAATGCACTGCCCCCTGTTTTATTAGGTGCATGTGCAACCCACTGCAGAGGGTTTAGACACTGGGTTTAGGACTCATTCTCACTGGGTTTAGGAATACACTACTGATACTAGCAATATGGCTCGAGTACCACCTTGTTGGAGGTTTAGAAAATTGCGACAGACTGGAGGACTCTCCAATATGGAAAATCCACCTCTGATACCAGAAACTGACTTCTGCACAGGGGGTTAAGTGATGCTCTAGACCTTGTGTTGGTCCCTAACATGGGCAAAACCCATCCTGAGCAAACCGCTTGACCTGTGCCTGTCTATTAGCTCAGCGGGAGGGAAGTATTGCCAAGAATGTGGAGAGGAAGCCGTGGAGCAATCCTGTTTTATCTCCCTGGAAATAATGAAGCCAGGAGCATTTGCTCCTTCTCGATGGTTTAAATTTACAAAAGTGAACAATAATTTTGCAGCCTCTGAGAGTGAAGTGTGGGGGAAACAAACCTACCTTATTGACTTTTTTAGCTGGAACAGTGCAGGGAACATTACTTAGAGCTCCACCATGCTAAATTCTAATCCCTGGAGATGTCTTTGTTGATGCGTGAGCTGAGACCTAAAATATTGACTTTATAAGGTAATTGAATCCTAGAATCATGTTTCAGATGAAAAGCACTTGACAAATGACAATAGGAAGGAGCTGAGCCCAAAGGCCTGAGTGCGACTGTAATGGGATTTACTCTGCTTGACTCCCATCACCCTCACTAGAGAAAAGTCCACACCAGGCAGCCCTGCTCCGGGCTTGGGGTGAATTATGGGGCAAGAAGAGGTAAGTCTCAAGTTTTTTTTTTTCCTTTTTTTCACAGGAAGAAGGATAATAAGTCCTTCTGGCCCTACAAAAGAGGTGGAGACTGAGCACCATGTAGCTTGTGTAGGGGGTGGGTGACCGTTTTGGGATGGGGAACATGGTAGGTCTTTGCAGATGCTGAACTTGCTCTCTGATGTGCCTTGACTTGCTTTCATCCGTGGGTGACAATATCTTGTTTCTGCACCAAACCTGAGGTTGAGGGGATGTCCTGGCTCCAAATCTCTGCTTCACCCTTATGTATGACCGTGCTCACCTTGTGTCATCACTGCTCAGAGCAGAGCATCTACTGGAAGGAAGGGGTGGGGAGGATCCAAATGGGAGATGCTGAAAAGCCAAAGGACCACAGTGAGACTGTGGTACGGCTCAGGCCTTGCCCCTGGGCTGCACCCCTGAAGCCTGGGGATGGCTGGTGTTGAGGGATATGGAGATGCTGGAGGAGGACCTGTGCAGCTCTCGGTGAGAAATGCTTTCCTACCCAATGAGAGCTCCCTCCTTTCTGCGCTCTTCAAAACAAATTTCCCTTGTTAATTCAAGAGGGCATAATTATGTCATTATTTCAAATGGCTCAATTTAAACAAGGCCTTATTTCTGACTTATAAATTGTTACCTTGCTCATCCTGCAATGACTGTTTTTCTTATAAGTACGTTAACCTCTCCGCTTTCTTTACTCAGCCGTTTTGCATAATGTTATAATAAGCATTTAAATAACTGTAAAGGTTCCATCAGTTCTTGCTTTCATATCTTGCCGTCACCACGGCAACTGGCTATACTTCTCTGTCTATTTTACCTTTTTTTAGATTTGAGTTTCTCAGTCCAGTCGCTTTAAGATTGAGTTGGATTCTCCACTAGTTTGCACACAATGTTAAAGCGCTGCCTGTGCGTTGGTTTTGCCGCCGCGCTATGATGATTATTTTCACTGTTGGCTACTAGCGAGGATACTTTGAGCTGGGAGATGGAAATGCAGTTTTCAATTTGTGCAATGCACTGGAGGACGGTGAAGTACGTGGAGGTAATTACTGGGATTTGGAATAGCAGGCTGAAATCAGGGCGGGTTTAGTTGAGTTCAACTAAACTTTGCAAAGTGCTCTTATTCTGGTGCTGCCACGAGGGGATGACACATGAAGTCCTTTGCAGAACAGAAGCGTGATGATATTTTTGTCAAGGCGTTTGTTTAAAATTAATCTTATTATCCTATTTCTCTGTTTAAAAAAAATAATAATCCTACAACATCCTAACGCAGGATGGTATATATAGATCTGACAGACCCAGACCACGGGCTGTGTAAACAAACGGCAAAACATAATGCAAATTGCTAAAATGAACCTAGGAAAGACTAATTCAATGGGACTATCTGCCACTGGCGCGAAGTTCCAGCTTGTCCAGGGACATAATCTTTCCTGGCAAAGCGGGAGTGAACAGAAGGTAGCGACGAAGGCTCGCAGTTCGTGCCAATCTGCATTTCCATCTGGAAGTAGGTGCTCTCGGTGGTAATAGAATGGAAAATGAAAGAATTCCAGAGAGGCTGCTCGTTCCCCATCCCCCTGCCCCCCTCCGCACACCCCCCCAAATATAACACGCTGACATGCTGCTGCTTGGGAGCGGCGCGATAGGAAAGCGACACAGATGGAGCACGAGGCAAAATAAAACCCTAAACAAACAGGACAACAAAAGCTGCTGGCATTTTATTGCTATTTATTTCTAAGGCTGCTCAGAACCGGGCTGTTGGAGGCTTACGGTGACTCACAAAATGACAGGGTTGGTTTTGCCCAGGACTCGTGCAAGCGTGCGTGGGATCTCGGTGTCCGAGGAGGGATTGCTGGAGAGTTTTTTTGGTTTTAGATCCCTGTGTTGCAGAAACAGAAGGGCAGATGTTTTGTGGGAAGCCTGCTGCTTCGCACTGGCTCTGCCCTAACCACCTGGTCGAAGCAAACCCTGCGTGGCCTTTTTGTGGTGGAAATGGTGAAAAGCAGCTGCCCTGTCTCATCCGCGCTCTGCAAATCATCTCATGAGGAGTTTGTTGGCCTTGGTTTTGGGAGAGGTCTCGGTATGCACCGATGCAGGGAAGGCTGTTGTACAATTACCCTGTACTATAGGAAGAGGCTGGTGTTCCCTTAGTTATTAGATGTCTGTCGCAAGAATGTTGAAATTATTGAATGGAGCGAGACCAGTCCCACGAGAGGAAAAAAATCGCCCGTGGAAGAAAAGAACAAAATTCATTAAAGCAGCTGAAAATGAGCTGGTTCATTTGGGTTTTGACCATTTTCCACTGACTAGCAAAAGCAATGAGAAACTCTTATGTGGTGTTTTCTTCTCTGATTACAGCTCTCGCAGTGCTGGAGCCCCTGATTAATGGGCCCTGCGGTGGCTTTCATGTTTTCTGTGCTTGCAGTGTCAGGGGCTTGTTTGGAGACAGCTGGGCTATTCAGGAAACGTATTTTTACACTAAAGGGGGAATCTGAAGAATCCCTGTGGTCCCAGGTTCTGGGACACGCCTGGCTGGGACTGTCACTAATGGAGGAAAGGGGCTATGGGTGAGGCTGAAGCAAACAAAATTGCTAAGAAAAACCATTCTCATCAAGGACTCCTGAGGAGGAAAATGCCTGAATCAGCCAGTCCTCATCACTCTGTTTCTCTGCTAAAAGCAGATTCATTGATTCGGCTGACGATGAAACCTGACAAATGCTTTTCAAAGCAAATTTAAGAGGATTTTTCCTCTGCGCTTGTGGCCGTGTCTCTTCTCACCCTCGCAAGGAGGAAGGGACGTGCTCCGCGCGCGGCTCCCGACCAATTCGGAGAGAACTTGTCTGCAAAGCGTCATGCAGCCGTTGCGTGTACATTTTATCAGTGTGGGAATAGACTGCTTTGGGGCTGAGAAAAGCATCCCAAAATTCTGTAAGTGGCCTAACCTGTTCTGGTTGCTGGGACAACCTTTTCTTGACCAACAACAGCAAACACAGAGCAGGGGTCTAATATAAATGTATAGTACAAGTTGGGTTTTTTTCTGATTTTATTCTGCAGGAAGAGGGTGAACTAGTTCATGGGAATTTGTACCGTATATCTATATACGCATCTCTGCAAAGTTAACAACATTTGAAGAAACTTGCTCTTGCTCATATCTAATATGATATTTAGGGCAGAAGGAGAATGTGGGAGAAGATCAGGTTTGAGACCATCTAAGGAACCTAAAGGTGCACAAGTCCATGGGACCTGACGAGATGCATCCACGGGTCCTGAGGGAACTGGCAGGTGAAGTTGCTAAGTCACTAGCCATCATATCTGAGAAGTTGGGGCAGTCCAGTGAAGTTCTCGCTGGGAGAGTGCACCCGCAGCAAGTCTGCCGATGACACCAAGCTGTGTGGCGTGGTCGACATGCTGGAGGGAAGGGGTGCCATCCAGAGGGACCGTGACAGGCTTGAGAGGTGGGCCCACGCGAACCTCATCAAGTTCAACACGGCCAAGTGCAAGGCCCTGCACAGGGGTCAGGGCAATGCCAAGCACAAACACGGGCTGGGTGGAGGATGGATTGAGAGCAGCCCTGAGGAGAAGGACTTGGGGGTGCTGCTTGCTGAGAAGCTCAACATGCCCCAGCAACGAGCCCTTGCAGCCCAGAAAGCCAACCATACCCTGGGCTGCATCAATAGAAGCGTGGCCAGCAGGGCGAGGGAGGTGGTTCTCCCGCTCTGCTCTGTTCTTGTGAGACCCCACCTGGAGTATTGCACCCAGCTCTGGGACCCCCAAGATAAGAAGGACATGGACCTGTTGAGGCAAGTCCAGAGGGGGGCCACAAAGACGATCTGAGGGCTGGAGCCCCTCTCCTATGAAGAGAGTCTGAGAGGGGGTGGTTGAGCCTGGAGAAGGGAAGGCTGCGGGGAGACCTTGTAGCAGCTTTCTAGTACCTGAGGGGGGCCGCAGGAAAGCTGGAGAGGGATTTTTTTATAAGGGCATGTAGTGATAGGACAAGGGCTTTAAACTGAAAGAGGGTAGATTTAGCTTAGATATAAGGAAGAAAGTCTTGACTGTGAGTGCGGCGAGGCACTGGCACAGGTTTTCCAGGGAAGCGGTGGTGCCCCATCCCTGGAAGTGTTCAAGGGCAGGTTGGGTGGGGCTTTGAGCAACCTGATCTAGTGGAAGGTGTCCCTGCCCGGGGCAGGGTGGGTTGGAACTAGATGACCTTTAAGGTTGCTTCCAACCCAAACCGTTCTGTGATTCTATGAATATGTCTTCAGTTACTTTTTTTTTCATTTATCTGGATCCAAGTGATGTTTCTTGCACGTCAGTACCTAAAAGGATGGAGTGAAGTGACACGGATGGATGCCATGAGACTTTCCACGCTCATCATCAGCAGCATGTCTTGTACGAGGGATGTGTATATGCTGGGAGGTTCGTTTCTGCTAACGTGCTCTGTGCCTTCCCTTGCAGGAATTCCATTTTCTGGCATGAAGGCAGAAATCAAAGCAAAGGCTGAATTAATAGAGATGGATGCTTGAATGTACCACATCTGTGATTCCCCTTAGAAATGCTCGGTGTGTCTGGTTAATTCATCTAGCCCGGCGTAAGCTGACAGAGCAGCTTTTCTGAAACATGCTGTTTGGTAGTTTGCTGTACACCGGGCAGTCATGTTTAATATGTATAATTGTAATTGCATCATTTATTAAATCAAATGGCTTAATGCATTTCACAGCAGCGACGTGCAAACAGCTATATTGCTTCTGCTCACCCGAAGGCTTGTTTTAAAACAAGTGCAAAAGAAGTGCCAGTTGGACCTCAAGCCTAGTGATGCTCTGCATGTGGAAACCCTCTTCCCAAGCCGTGTTTGCTGGGGCTCAGCCCTGAGCAAAATATGCGTGGGGCTTTCCTGCCTCGCACCTTCTTGCTGCAGTGTCTGTGTCTGGGCAGGCAGTGTTTGCTGCTCTGTTGCCTTCTAGTGGGTATTTCATCCCCCCCCCCCCCCCCCTTTTTATTTTTATACTCTGTATAAATTAATTTCTGCAAGGTGCCTGCTCCCTTTTTTTAGCAAGTCAAAGAGGGCACAGGGAACTGTGAAACGAATCTCTGAGCAGTGCCCATACCGCTGTCTGTGCTGATACATCACATCCTGTGCTGATGAATCCCTCAGCAGTTATCAAAACGCTTCACACTTTTTCAGTGCATGAATATTCTCCCTGATCTGGCTGGGAACTGGGAAACTTTCTTTTCCTTCTTGGGAATTGCAAAACATTTTCCCACCCTGACTTTGCTTGGATTTGGGTAAGGTTTGCAGAAGGGATGTCTGTGAGGATAGCTGATGTCATCCAACAAATTAAATTGGTAATTTAATGAAATTGATTATTAAATTAAAAGGAAGGGAGAAACTCTGCAGCCTTACAGTTGTACGTAAGAGGGATGGAAGAGGGAAGGAGGCAGGGCACTAAAATCTTGTTGTAATATATTTGTGCCAAGGTGTATGTCAGCCTGGGGCTCAGGTTTAACTCATGGGTTTGGTGGGTCCCCAAGACCCTGCCTGCACAAGGGAGACCAGTTTCCCGCGTGGTTTTCCCACCATGTGTTGGAGGACATATGAATAAACCAACTTAAATTCCATCTGCATGCAAGGTATAGCTGCTTATGCAAAGCCAGTTTAAGTGTGCTTTACTGGTATTTATCTGTCTGGATATCTGCCAAATGGAGATATTGGAAATCAAACCCTGGCCAAATATTGCCCCTTCATTGGTTCACTGCTCGTTGCAGAGGAGCTGCTGAGAGCCACCGTGCACAGAGCTGTTCCTGCATGAAGCTCAACTTGCTGCCAGCCTTTCCAAGGGAATGGTCATAAAACCCATCAAAGAGCAACCTTTGTAGGCTGCTCTATTTTGATGGGATAAAGCCTTGCATTTTCTTCCCCTACTTTAAAAATTGGACTGGTTGTAAAACAATGGAAATGCTTTCTTTGTCCTGATTGATTCCCTCTGTGCTGGCCAGGTCATCTCCCCTGTCCTACCACGGAGCTTGCTGCATCCCTGCACTCCTCCAGCCCACGATACCCTGCCATCTTTATGGTGAGTCCCCCATGGCTATGTGGGCTGGGGCTGTGGTCCCCTGGGGGTGGGGAGCCTTCTGCCTCCACATGGTGCTTTGCTTATGTGGCACTTCCAACTCAATGCTGAGGAGTCCATCCCACAACCACTTTCCCCTTTTCTATCCCACCCCACCTCTCTGGGACTTCTCAGCCTCATGAGATCATCCCACCCAGCCTCTGCTGCCTCTGCTCACCTTCACCTCCTGATTCAGCATCTCCCACATGGCCAGTTCCCAAATGCATCAGTGCTGGGCAGGCACCTCCCTGCCCTTCCTCCTCCCCTGGTGACCACAGGTCAAGTTCGTTATTTCTGGAGATGGCCAAAATGCACCTTTCTCTTTGTGTATAAATGTAATGTTGGCTCTTTGCTCCACCTCTTATGCAGCATCAGGTGAAGCTTCTTCTGGAGCAATTGAGGAAAAATCAGTGGGAGATGCTTGAGGCTGGGGAGAGTCTGGGAAAGATAACCTGATCCTGTAATTCAGAGCAAGGCAGAAGCTGGCTGAAGAACACGGGAGAGGAGTCCCACAGTGGGAGAGCCAACTGTGACCTGTGTCTGAGGGTGATGGTTTGAAGGTGACAGCTGAAGCCTGTCTGGTGGGTACAGGCCAGACATAGCCTACTGCAAATCCCAGCTGGGTTGAGACAAGCGAAAGGCATGTGTGGGTGTTTCCTTCCCTGCAGAGATCATCCGAGTGACAGCAGGAGCCCTGAGGGGGAGGATGACAGGGTGGAACTATGGGCTTTGGCTGGAGAAAGGGAGGGGACCGAGCTCCCACTGTCCACCTTGGGGTGACTTTGGTGGGAAGTTGTGGCCAGGCAGCCTGGCGGTTTGGGCTGGGGAGAGGGTTAGGCTTTGGCTTTGCTTTCTCCAGTGCAGCCTGAGAAAAAGCCCACCGTTGAGTGTGAGACCTGGCTGTACCCCAGACACGAGTCCTTTGGGGAGGACAAGATGAGCCCGGGGAGACCAAGCATCAGACAGTCAGAGGCAGCCTGACGGGGCAGGTGAGCTTGTGAGCGAGCTGTGGGAAGGGGTGAGGGATGAGATGTACCTGTGCTCACCGAGTGTGTGGTCCTCTTGCAAGCCACCCCTTTCAGGGAGATTATTGCTGGTGGGATCCAGGTGGGAACTGCACTGACTACAGCTCCTAGCTTTTAGTAGGGGAAAACATTGCTTGTGTTGGGGTGGAGGCAGCAGCTGAGCTGCGCCTGGGGTAGCCGTGGCCGTTGGTAGCAGGTGAAGATGTTGGTCCCTGTGGGAATATACATTGTACCGAGGTGGCCTGGGGAGGTCCTGGTGAGCTCGTGGTTGTGAAATGGGTGAAACAGCCCCGGTCTGGTCTGAAACACTGCAGTTTCCCAAGGAGAGCTCTGCTGGGGGGAGCTCTTGGAAGGTGGTGTCGTGCTGCGCAGCCTCAGGCAGAGCTCACGTGACGATGTGTAAGAAAATGAGACCACTTTGCTATTTTTAGTTCGCACTGGCTGAACAGCAAAGTTTTCTGAGGCAAGCTTCAGATGTGATAAATGTTTCTTCCTTGTTCAAAACTTTTGACCTTTTTATTTTTTTGGGGGAACGAATCTGGAGAAGTGAGGGAGACAAATCACAGCAGAAGAAAATATAATCACAATTTAAGGAAAATGTCTTCCCATTTGTTACCATTATCTTCAGCGTCTGCATTTTTAATTTTTGTGTTTGGTTCTTGGGAAGAAACCCCCCCTTCCTCACAGCTGCTGTAAGCGGCACCGCTTCCCTTGTTGCAGGCTTGCTGCCTGCCTGTTTGGGAAGCCGCAGCTTTCCCTTATGGAGCTTTTACCCCTTTCATCATCTTCTGCTGTTTGATGCGAGGTTGTCGGAGCTCTGCGAGGGTCTGGGTTCCCTCCCCGCCATCAGTCACTCAATAGAAGCGATAGATACTTTATATACCTGTGGTAAACTGCTGAGGGCTGAGATTACCGCTGAGGTTGTGTATTTGAAGGGAGCTGCACACTCGAACTATACGAGTTTAGAGGTTTGATGAAGGAGAGTAAGCTTGCAGAGAGGTTTGAGCAGGGCAATGCAAGGAATAGAGAGGAATATAAAGCAGCGTATGAGCTGGGAGATGCACCTTCGAAAGCAGGTACTCAGCTTTCCTGCAGAGGTTGGCAGGTGGTGGTGGAGCTGAGCTGTGTGCAGGGTCTGCGTTTGCCTGTCACTGCTTCTGGCCGGGTACAGGTGGTTCAGGGATTACTTCTTTCCTGCAGTTTGAAATCTTTATCCCGCAGCTCCCTGTTGGCAGAGGTTTAATGCTATTGAGTTACTGCTCCCTACAGCCATTGTTTCTGTAGGGGAGTGAGGGATTGTATGAAAATGCTGATGGGAAAAATCATTAAATTTGTTTTAATGAATTAGAGATCTACAGTTGTTTAAATAACTTCCAAATCTGCTGATCAGCAAATCAAGCTAGTTAGTGCTCTTGCCTGTATGTATGAATTGCACATACACGCTAACAAGGTTCATTTGCTGATCTGCAGATCTACGCGGTGCTTAAGTGACTGCGCTGTATAAATTAGGGGAACAGATTCATTAAAATAAACATGTCATTCTTCTGGTAGCGGTTTCGTTAATAACAGAAAACCTCAGATGGGGAAATTGTTAAGCTGGTTTTCTCTGTAGGTTTGCCAAGTACTTCAGGTGCAAACAACCAGGCTAAGTATAGACCGCGAGCCTTGCTGTGGATAGTTCTTTGCTCTGCATGTTTCTAGATGTTGAATTCTTGAAGGGGAGAGAAAAACTGCTTTTTACTGGTATTTCAGGATGATGCATTTTTGACCTCAGAGCTGACATGGAAAGTTCCATCCTGTCATCATGTATCTTTTGAGAGGAGGCTGTAGCAGGTGGCAAAGTTGTTTCATTAATCATCGCCAGCAAGCTTTGTGTAAAAATAAATAAATAAATTATAAAATCAGTGCTCTGGCTGGAGGCGTCCACCCTCTTAGGTCTGTGCTCAGCCGGTCTCTGGAGCGGCTTTGATATTCAAACCACTATCCTACTGCCCTTCTCGGAGCTGTGGCTTCAGGAGCCGTGCTCAGGGAACGATGGAGAATCCACTCCCCGTGCTTGGGGATGTCAGAGAGCATTTTGGGAGGAAACTGTGTTATAAACTGCAGATCCATGCTCAACCTGCCACAGGGGTTGGCAGCCCCCGTGGAGGAGCCTGGCGAGGGCAGGTCTGGGCTGGGGCTGGTGTGGGTCTCCCTGGGGGTTTCAGACCTTCCCATCTGAAATGCTGCTGCATTTGGCTCTGTGACCTCATGTTTCTGTCAGGAGGGAAGGGACGACCCCGTTTGTCTGGGACTGCATTATTTGGGGCAGAAGGGGGCAATTTGTATGACTTGCTTTCCTTGGAATGGTCACAAATGTCTAATCTTGAGTGACTTTCCTTATACTTCACTTACAGTTTGGCTGAAAGACTTGACTCAGGTAGAGAAAGGATTTTCCTGCTGGTTTTCATTAGTTCAATGAAAATGCAGTGGAGCAATCCTCTCTTATGAGTGTCTTAATTTTCACTGGCATTACTTCCTGAAATTTAGCCTAGAAATCAACTTTGGGAGTGCAAGTCCAGATTAAGGACTCTCTGGGAGAAGCAGGCGTTCAGGTTACTGCAGTTCTTGAAAACTGGTTGGCCTTTGCATCTGGGGATGAGACGCTACCAAGGGCACCAGGACATGCTCCGGGCTCAGGTGCTGTGGGCACGGCCTGGCTGAGCCCCTTCACACAGCGACAAGCAAACCTCTCCTGGAAACTTGTGCCGAATCCAGCAATGCTGATTAACCTGTTCTTTCCTTGAAATGAAATTACGGTTGCTCTATTCATAGACTGTCCTTTTTTTTTTTTTTCACAATGAAGAAGCCTCCCAGGTTTTGATGGAGACGAAAATGAGTCTCTGTGCTTTGGAGCTCATTTTGAAACTCAAGTTACAGTGGCTGCTGTTCAGCAAGTTGCTTGGGAAGTTTAATACTCCTGTTTATTTAAAGATAGGTGCATGCTTAAGTAATTTGCTTGATTGGGCCTAAGGAGATGGTTAATTCAGGATGTTCAAGCAATGCCACCATCCAGCTACCAGGAGTGGTGCTAAGCTGATGTATAATTTTCATTTTGGTATAGCAAACGATACCTACCCTTTGCAGTTACGTTGAACTTTACAGGGAATATTCCAGCAGGAAGTTTTGGAGTTATGCACCTGTGATTGAAATAGCTGATTAGAAGGATAGTCCTGTCCCTCACCTCCACTAAATGCCTTTCTAAGCTGTCCACCTTGCAGGCATTGCCACGAGCCCTGACCATGGGGTCGCTATCTTGGCTTGGTGAGAGCTCTCTAACATCTGTCTCTAGGGCTGAAACAGCTTCTCCATGTTGACCATTTGCTCCACAGTCATTTGTAGTGTGCTGCGGAGAGTTACGCTCTTCTCAGTGTGTTGGCTGGAGGTACGAAGCCGCATGGCTTTTGTGAGATCTCTGTCATTGCCGCTCAAACATCACTCCTTCTCCACGGTGTGAGATCCCTGCAGACCTCCTCCCGCCTGGCCCCCCTCCTGGATTCGGTGTGGAGCCTCATGGAAAGGGGTGCAGGGAAGGCTGGCCCCATCCCTGCTGTTGCCTTGCTGCCTTCCCCACCGTCCTTCTGTTTGCTGGCTGCAAGTGGGACCCAGGTTTTCACTGTTAGACTCTGATCCTATTGGCATCAAAATGGACTTTTAATTACCTGGAGTCAGATCACCCTCTTTGCTTTCATTACTGCGGCTGCATTTACCCTTAGACCTTCAGGGATTTAATTGCATCAATCTCAGAACTTTCTGCTGAGTATAATGTGGCATTTCTTTAGTGCGTTCCTCTACTGCTGCTAAAAAGGTCTCTCCAAGTCTGACAGCAGTGGGAGCAATTTGTCACTGTTTGGCCCAGGTAAGGTTTTTGTCCAGCTGAGCATATTTTCCCTAAGCCTTCGCTTTTCCTCCTAATTTCAAACTGAATGTTGCTCTGGGTTTTTTTGGGCTTGCCACTCCAACAGCTTCTGAATACAAGAAGACCAGTCCTGAGGATTACTAAGCACACTGGACTGAGCACCAGAGCGGTGCTTGACCTGCATGCTCAGCTGTGCTCTGAACAGGGGACGTCTTCTGGGATAAAAGTTATGTTTACAGTCAGCTGCTAATTAGTGGTAGCAGAGTAATTATGTAACTGATGAAACAGGACTGTGATTTATGATTTCAAGGCTTTTTGCATCATAAACATAGAGCTCAAAAACCCCTCAAAACAGGGAATGTAACTTTATTCCGCCTAGGTTGTTTTGATGTGGTACATCCTATGTACTAGGGGGGTTGGAGGCAGATTTGGGATGCTGGTAGGATGATCAGTTATTGGTGTGGGTCTGAACAGCTGGGGCGCGTGCGGGAGGGACTGGGAGCAGCGGAGTCGCTCTGTCCGCCTCTGCGGCAGTCTGCCTCTCCTCCCCTGTGTTTTCCTCCCGTTGCCAGAAGATGAATGTCCCCACAGTGTTATCTCTGTTCCAAGCCTCCAACTCCCTCCTGAACTATCACTTCCCGCAGCCGTTTTTGTAGCTCTCCTGCTGAATCCAAATGAGCTCCCTCTGTGTCTGGGGAGATTGCTGTGCTAAGGGGGTGGCTCTGTGAATATGCTTCAGGCAGCGATCTTGCACCCAGACCCAGGGCAAGGAGGATGGCGAGGAAGGTGGTGGGGTGGCTCCATGCACACATTTCAGTGCTCTCTATGTGCTGTGAGAGGAAAAAGTTCAGCCTCCTCCTTTAAGGTCTGCATCGAGCCCTGCCAGTGCATCCTTCTCTGTCAGCTCCTTTCTTCTGGTGCCTGCAGATAGCTGGAAAGCAACACGAGCTGCCAGCTCTCTTGCATTGCCTTTGTGTTTTAATGCATTTTGTGTTTCTTCCAGCTCTGTGTGGAGCTCTGAGTGTTGCTGAGATGTGGCACAGCTCCGATAACGGGGAACCATCTGGGCTGCTTTCTGTGGGCAGAGGATGAGGGTGCCCTGTGTGGCTGTGGAGTTTCCAATGAGTGGATGTCAAGATTTGCTTTGCCTCTGATGTGTAGCACCGATCTCTGTTGGCTGGCTCGTGCGCTGCTGTTCCTGGCATTGTCTGTGCTCATCATAAATTGAATCCCCATGAGGTGGCCTTTGGTTCAGCTCAGCCAAGAGTCCTCCAACTGTGACAGCACTTCTCCTACAACCTTTAATATCTTTTTCACTTTTTCAGTTATAATGGGCACAGTTAAATCATCTCCCAGTCAGCTTCACACAGTGGTACCTGAGAAACCACCATTATTTCCTATCCTAAATAGGATCCCTAAATAGGGAACATCTGTGCATATGTCTGCAGGGTTACCGTTGGTAGATGTTGACTTCTTAATGGGGATGTTAAGACACAGCAGGGCAAGATGCTGTCCTGAACGCTTGAATTGTGGAGTGACTGTTGTGGCCTCTGCAGCGATGCAGGGGTGCGCTGGCTGTGACAACAACTCAGGCTGTGCACACCTGAGAACAAGATATGTGAAGACTGAAATACTCAGTAGAGTCATAGAGTTTTATTTCTTTGCAGGCCATCTTGTAAATCTGACTATCTTGGAGTGAAAATCAGAAGTGGGGGTATGCTCCAGAGCAACCTGTCATTGCACCACTTGGGAGCAGTCAGGTACAGGGGTTGGGGCTTCCTCCAGCCTTGGGAGTCCATAAATGTTGGAAACTGGCGGGGTGACCCTGGTGCAGAGACTGTGGGACGGGTACCCACCTTGCAAGAAACAAGCAGTATTCTGGAGTGTTGGTAGTGATGGGGGTGATGGTGCTAGGAGGGGATGGGAAGGCTGAATTAATTTCTCTTGTGCAGAAACCCTGATAAGGAGACAACCTCTGCTTACTGAGGGCTTTTTGGGGTAGTCTGCCTAGATCCTGAGTGCTTGTGCCCTAAGAGCTTCCAGTCCAGGAGCACTGGCAAAAGGTAAAGGGGTGGTGGATGGACTGTTCTATGTTTGCTCTAAATGTCATGTCTTTGCGGTGGAAATGTGAAAAGCTCTCAAGTCACTCCAGGCACGTGTTCAAGAGAAGTTTCTGGGAGAGGACTCTCTCCAGTGATGTAAGAAGCTGCAGTTTGCTCCAAACGTTAAGTATTATAAATGGGCTGATGTAATTCTATTTCAAAAAGCCTTAGAGGCTTGCAATAATAAACAGAGCTTTTTAGCACCAGGTTATTGATGCAAAATAGTTCAACAAACTGGGTGGCTGAAGTGCAAATGCCATGTATTATTCATTAGATGCTTGCTTTCCACAAATCACTACTCTCCATGGCATAATGTTTCCCGCTCCTGGTAGCACTGCTCTTTGGGAAGCTCTTTGGTGTGAGCCAAAACATGGAGTTGCAGACCCATCCATCAAGGCAAGCCGTTGGTTATGTTGTTGTCTTCCAAATGGAGTTCATAATGGGCAAAGAGGTTTAATTAATGCTTCAGAGTAATGTGTCTGTTTATAAAGAAATAATGTACTATAAAATTAGGCAATGCATAGTGAAATGTACCTCCTAATGGCTAGGCTGGCATTTTAAGTGATCAGTAAATCACTTAAATATTAAGACCTTCTTGAACAAGGATAATAAAGCAAGAGATTTGGAAATGGTAGATACCAGTACTTACAATTATCCACTAAATAAAACATTTTTATAGTGATCATAGAGTTAATCACCTTACAGAGCAGACAGGTGATAGGGACAGTGGAAGATATGTGGCATTATTGCCTGCAGAAAAAGGAATTTCAGATGTTCTTTAAGGCCAGAGTCAACAATGAGAAAATATAAATATTTTCTGAACTCTTTATCTATTCTTTTGATGAATAAATGCAAACAGCTATAGTTATATGGAAAAGCTCATGATCAAAAATATGATAGACCAGGAATATTCCCCAGACAGTGCTAATGTAGTTGCATGGCAGAATAGAGTGATGATCTATGAATATTGTTTTCAAACTCCTGCTTTAAATATTTGAAAGTGTCCTCAATTGCCTCCATATTTTCAAATGCAAGTCGGCCAAAAATACTGAATTACTACTTTACAACTCTAATAGAATAAGGCTTTGCAATATTTCTGCAGTTCTGTTCATTGATGGGAAGAGTGCAGGAGGAGGTTCCCAGGTCTCTGCTGCAAGAAGTTTTGGCAGTTTTGAAGGTGAAATGAGACTTTAATGAACGGAATGAGATCCAAATGATAGGGGTGATTTTCAAGTTAAACACACTGAAGCTAATGGTCTGTAGGAGGTACAAACTGTTTGCATAAGAACTCACAGGGATTTTTGTCCCAAGCTGGGAAATTATCACAACAGCTTTGAAAGGGTATGTAACAGGGTCGTGAAGAGGTGTCCCAGGTGGCTGGAGACGCTTAGGCTACCTCCAAAAGTGTAGTATGTAGACACGTGTGCCTTTGAGTATGCGTCTCTTATCATCTGTGTGAATCTCTGACTCCGGCCTGGACAGACTGTCCCCTTCGTCAGTGCAACGCCAGAAACAGTTCACAATGTCGTGCAACTCATGAAAGAGAGATTTTTCTTACAAGTGTTGGGGTTTTCTTATTCAAAAAGACAAGACATCAGTAGGCACCTCCAAGATCTTTTTGTTTTTACATAATTCAACCACAGAAAATAAGGAAAAATATTTGTGTAAGATATTTTGCGTCAACTGAAATGACTGCTGAATTTGATGAATGAAGAGTTAGCTCCTGGTTAAGAATTCAGAGAACTTAAATGTCTCTGAAGATGTGAATAGATTGCACAATGGCACAAGCTGCTTTCATTGCTTGGGATTTTATAATTTCTTTATGTAAAAAAATAAGCAAAATTTCTAAGCAACTTTGCATAAAGAGGATGAAGAGATGATGTGGCGGATCCCGTCTTTGGGTGGTGAGCTGGTGATTTCCAGACGTACGTAAGGTTTTGGCTGTCAGAGACTGGAGAGGAAAAAACCAAACCAAACCACAACAAAAAAAAACCCTCAAAAGACAAAAAGAAAATAAAAGGAAAAAAAAGAGGGAGGTGATCAAGAATGAAGAAAACTCAGCCCGGGCACCCTGAAACAACATACCTTCTAGAATATCTTCCATATTTTGTTTTGAAGTATTTAATGTTGGAACCAATACAGAGACAGTTTAGGAGCAGCTCTGTTTGGTTGCCAAGTCTTCACTTGATCTACTTTTATGGGATAAAAATTAATTTCAAAATAAGTTCATCAGTTAACACCGGAAATGTTTCTAAAATGAAGAAAAATGTCGCTTCAAAAGCCCTTTCATAAGAAGTAGGCTTGAAACTCGATGGTTTCACAAGAAACAACAGCAGTTCCTACAAGAGGTTTTAAACAAAATCTATTTTGCACTTCTTGGTACCAAGCCTTGTGCCTCTTGCAGTGCTGCTGGGCCCATGAAGCCCCTGAATTTTGAGGTGAGCTGGCACATGTCTCATCACAGATTCTGTTCCTGGCAGAATAAGCCAAGTTAAAATAGTAATTGACCCTTAGAAGCTGCAGAAAAGATGCTTTGGATGAGAAGTTGTAATTTATTCTGATTAGTGCTGACTGCTTGTCAAACACCAGCCTAACTATTCCCCAACTTCTGCCCGGAAAGGTCAGAGAGCTTGACCTTAACTCCTCCTGGATTCATCTTAAATAACTTGGAGGGGGTGGATGATGAGCCATTCATAGGAATGGGAACTTGAAGAAGGTCTATTTCATGGTCACTTGGGCAGTTTGCAGCTGGATTTCTTCTTGACCTTTCTACCCTGTATCGTTAACAGCAAAGAGGACCCCCCGACTCCATGATTTTATTCTGAAGAAAAGCCACCAGGTAATGTTGAAAACACGGTGGGCTGTATTTTCTGTGCAAACCAACCCAATTTGTGATGAACAGTTAGCATCCTTGACCTTCTGATCTCGGTTATTAGAGGAGAGAAGCGAGCGGCGGGGAGCAGAGAGGAGCGCCTCGGCGTCGGCATCTTCTCGCCGTGAATGGATGCGCAAAGGAAGATGCTTCCTGGCACCTACGTGGCAGGTGAGGTGTGTTTTTAAAGACCATTTTTCTGCTCCCTTCAGGGCACCCTGCGCAGGTACAACTGGAGGGAGAAGCTGCTAGGGCTGGGTCAGCCCCCCCCCCAAAGTCTCTGCAAACCTCCTTAGGGCACCTGGCTACCAGAATGGTAAATTCCTGGGAGGCCACTTAGCAGGGGATGAAAGCGTTCACCTTTCAATTATCAAAGCTGCAATTTTATTTCAAGTGTGAGAGCAGGAACGCTTCCCTTGCTGACCTCTCCTGCACCCAGGAAGGGAATCCTGATTGAACTATGAACAGGGCATCTTCACAGGGCAGAGATCAGGTGTATTAATGGCAATGCCATCAGCTGGCATTTAATTTACACTTGGATGGCAATCAGAAACTTATTTCCAAGAAATTTTGCTGCTTCAAGTATTTCCATTCTGGAATGAAAGGGAGTAAAAGTGACATTTTGTGATACAAATTCCAGGAACCCATTTGCTTTAGAAGGACCAAACAGCTTTATTTCAAATGGGAATTTTAAATTTTTTCTTAGGAAATGCATATAATTTTTTAAAAAATTGTTCATAGGATAAATCAAATAATTTTGAAAACGGTGAATAGGGCACATCAGTGTTAGAGTGCTTTTGCCTAAATAAAATATTACTGACATTAGTGAGGTTTTGAAAACATTCAGACTTGGATGAAAATGCTCACTGTTCATCGTAGCACTTTGAAAAATTTCCAGGCAGAGCTAACTCAAGTGACAAGTGCATTTTTCCTGATTTGTTTTTGTGAATGTCTCAATCCTTTAATTGCAGATGAGGGGAGGCAGCGTATAAAGTGCTTCAGTTCACGTTTAGACAGGCCACAATATTTGATTTGCCCTTCTGTGATGTGGATGTTCATCTTCAAAGCGTCTTTCAAACCGCAGGTCTCCATGCAAAGGCAACATCTGTCCTTTCTGCCTTTTTCACAGATTATGCAAAAGCATTAATTCAATTTGTGTCCTGATGCGCTGACATCCACAGGTCTCTTTTTCCCAGGTCTGACACTGGGGTTGCAAGCTGTAAGGTGGAGCTTTTCCTAACCAAAAGCGAGTTTCGTGTGTCTGTATGCTCAGCAGGAGGCTCTGCCTGCACCACCAGGTACTGTGTCGCTGGTGGCTCCTGCCACAGTCCTGTGAAAATGCCCTTTGCCTTCCCCCAGAAAACACAGGCATCTCTCAAATCTGGGAAAGCTTGGGCTTACATCTCCTTCTCCAAGCAGTCCCTCCCTTGCAGCACGTGGTCCTGCAAAAAGCCAACCTTCTGGCTCAGGTTCAACAAAAGCAACTTCTGTCCTGCTGCCCCAAAGGAGGGACACTGCCCCGGCTTAATTTGTGAAGTCTTTAATTTTTTTTTTTCCTTAGGAAATTCTGAGAACAAACAAATACTAAATTCTACCCCTACCCTCTTTCTCTTGGGTTTTAAGCTAAGATTAATTTGTATTTTTTCCTTCTGTATGTCTGGAGAGAAGGGAACGTGTTTCACCTTCACCCTTGTCTCCTTCCCAGTTCCCCCTGCTTCTGCCCCATCATCTCCCACAGGGGAAATGTTAAAAACGAAACACCAAACAAAACTTGTCATTTAAAATCACACAAAAATTTCCAACAACAAATGCCCCTGTTGGAAAGAACTGATTGGAAATAACCACTTATTTGGTAGGGAATATTTAGAGCTGTCTCTGGCTGCAGGTTCAAGCGGTTGTGCTGTGGGCATCACCATGCATCAAATATTTGATGCTGGAGAAAGTTGGTGCTGGAGCCTCCTTCGTGGCTGCTAGGAGAAAATGGTTTACAGGACTGTGGCTCGCCCTCCAGCACGCTGCTCTGGGAGGGTTTTGAAACGGGACAGGCCAGGTCCACTTTGGGGTCGGAAAACTGGTCTCGCCTTCCGTGAGAGTGACTGTTTTTGGAGCCGAGATGGGAAGAAATGTGTGCGAAAGGAAATGTATTTAAATATGGTTTTACACTCATTTCATAATAGTAGCATTTTGTCTTTTTAACATTGATTTATGGGCACTGAAGCAGAACAGAGGAGTCAGAAGAAAGCAATTAATGAATAAAGAAAAAACCCTGCACAAATGCTTCAAGATAAAAAAATAAAAAAATAAAAAAAGAGAGAAATCTTCCAAAAGCTGAAGAAAAGGGGGATAATTGATGGTTCCATTTTAACCTAATGTTATTTCTGGATCTCTTTTTTATTTTTTTTTATAATGTGTTATTTACTGCATAGTTTAGAGCTGACAGAAAATAAACAGCCTTTGCAATATAACGTCGTTAGCACCCTGATGCACTTGCTCATCCTACTTGGCTGTCAAGTTCCAACTCTAACCAACATCAGTCAACGTCGGCTGTGATGGAGTCTGTTTTTAATAAGCACGGTGCTTATAATTACCTTATTGCAAAGTTAAAGCCAAATGACACTTATGATGAAGGTTTCATGGCTAAACAGTAAAGCCAGTGAAGCATTCGCATACCAACTGTCAGATAGGAAATAGCTGTTGGAGGATTTGTTTCTTTATTGTTTGATGAGGGTCACTTCGTTTGTACTTGGAAACTTTGTCACGGCAAAACAGGTGGAAGAGGGAGAGGAAACTCTGAAGAAAAGGGAAATTTCTGCTGAGGCTGGAAAAGGCAGGCGGGCGCTGGGGGGGCAGGTGGATGTCTCTTTTATGGGAAACCAAGGGATTGATCAAATTTGATGCTGGATGTCACAAATTTGATGCTCTGTCACAAATTCCTCCCTCTGCTTTAAATCCAGAAGGTGCCACGTATGAAGGGGTAATAAACATTTTGGAGTTACGTTGATGGGGGTGGCTCATAATTTTCTCACAAGTTTCTCAGAATTTGAGGTTTCTCTTCCCAGGCTCTGCTGGTGCATGGGGCAATTGTGGGGTAAATTCTGCTTTCATTGAAATTAAACTACCTTTTACAGCTGTTAAAAAAGTTTGGAAGGGTGAAAGGATTTAGTTTGGTTTTCCAGCATAAAACTGGAACCACTCAGTGAAATAAAGCTTTTTGCAGGAAAAGAAATTACATTTTCTAGGGAACTTTATGAAAAATTGCCTATTAATTCTAGCCACTACAAACTGCACTATTTAAATCATCTTCCAGTTGCACATTTTTAGCTGTGCTCCCTGTTCATAAGCTGTTCATCTACTGGAACTAAAAAGGCTCTGCCTTGATGAGCTGGGTTTTCTAGATGTTAGAGAGGGATTTTTGCCTTTGACACTGAAGCGTCTGTGGTTAGGTTTAAATCTCTCACTCATATTACACTGATAGCTAAAGGGGAGCTGGTGTTAACACACCTGCAAGCACATGGCATTCCGTAGACTGACTCTCAGTTCAGTTAATATCAGGAATGACATTTTTTCCCCTCTTCTGGTTTTTTTTTTTTGCATTATAACTTAATTCAGGAGTCTTCATTCCCTCGTCGGCTGGGGACCACTGGAGGTAGGTGAGGCACCAACATCTCCTGGTTCGGGGATGTGTGTGTTGTTCGCTCTGCAGCTTTTCCTTCCCTGGCGTTTCCAAAATATTGCTTTCATTGGAGGCCAACTCTGCAGCCACCAGCCCAAGGAGGAGGCTTGAAGGTGGATGTTTTCAGCTCCCTTCATGCCTCATGGCCCCAGGCTTTGCAGCAGCTCCTTTGGGCAGGAGGCGGAGGGGTGCAGAGCAACAGGTCCCTTCTGTCCCTCCTGGAGCAGCTTAAAGGTATTGGCTGAGGTCAACGTACCCATCTTGGTTTGAGGAGACCATGGCCTCAGTGTGGGCATTGGGATGGTGTAAGCCAACTTCCCATGATTTAGGTGGACGTGAGCCACCTGTGCGCTCAGTTTTCTGTAGCAACTCCTCTGCGATGGCAGCCAGCCTTCTTGCTCCCAAACTGCATCTGGTATCATGGGGATAATTGGACGGGGCAAAAAAAGAAAGGACTTGGGTGATCTTGGGCCTGGTGCAGAGATGCCTTTCATTGAGCTTTTTTTTACTGTTCAGTTTAATGTGTAATTTGTCTGCCCAAAGAACCTATTGATTCAGCTCTTAAGATAATTACTGGATTTCACATTGAAAAGCCTTCATACAAATATTTTAAAATACAAAAGAACAAAGACAAAATAGCTTCATGTTATTAATCAATGAGAGTAGAAGGGCGTATTGTTATGAAAATACAGCACCCACTCCTCCAGCTTTCACAGAGCACCAGATGGTATAACATTTGTGGAGTCATATCTTCAACAAACAGTCTGGATTAACCATTTAACATTCCCAGCTCCTGTTCCTATTTTCTAAATAGGCAGGGGAAGCCTGGGCAGCAACTAGCTTTTGGACTGGCATCAGGAACAGGCTGAAGGTGTCCTTGGCTTAATGCAAGTGACTTTCTGTTACACTCAGATTTATGTTCTCTGCTTTTGGCATGCTCAGCTTGGTGTTTCTTTCAAGAGATGTAGAGGGATGTTACAGATATGTTGGACCGAGACCAGCATATATCATAGTCTATTTTCTCTACCGTGCACGTATGTTTGCAATGCAAAAAGTGGTGGCTCTGCTCTACCTGTGCTACCCCTGTAAATTGGCTCCCACTTCAAAGTGAATGAGAAGAGAAATAAAGAATAGCAAAACGTGCATTTCTAGCAGTATAATTGCCCTGGGCCAAATCTGACCCCTGCTCCCAGCACAAATGAGCAGCTCTCTTGTTATGTAGCTGCGTAAGGACCTGCATGACTTATGGAGGTGCCTGAGTACTTCTACCATAGCCAGGTGGGTTTTTTGTGCAGCATAGTGGGTGAGAGAAAGCAGGCTGTAATGCTGGTGCAAGTCTGTGGCATGAGGTCAAATCCCCGAGTCCCTTATATAATCCTTTGACTCGGTGGTTTTACATGGGAAGACTATTGAATGTTATAGTGCTAATCCAGTTCTGCATAATTCAGTGGACAGAAGAGCTTTCACCTGGCAAGTCCTCTTGTGCTCAGAGCCTTATAGACCCTCAGCAGTGACCCTCCTCCAAAAATAAGCTATAATCTGAAGAGAGAGACACCAAAAGGAAGGAAGCGTCCATCAGACATGCTAAACCCACCTCCCTCACGGTCCAGCATTTTGCCTTATTCACAGCCCTTTTCCTGCTCTTGATACAGTAGCAAATTTTCTTGACCACTTCTATAGACACCCCCCCTTCATTTTAATTTACTGTTTTCACTTGCAGTCCAAAAAGCCAGAAACATGCAGACGGAAATACAGAAAATCACTGTCCCAGAAACAAACCTGACAGGCAATGGGAGAGGGGGCAATCCATTTTCCTCTCCAGCTATTCACAGAATAAAAGGGAAACTGTATTTATTCTTTCATTTCTCTAGGGGACTTCCCCAAGTTATTAGAATCTGCCTTATTAAATAATTGAGAAGGCTTGTCATAAAATGACTTCTCACTCCCTATCTATCATTGAGATGTGCAGAAAATGGCACGTCAAGGAACATTTGCTAGGAAAGCTTCAGGGACCATTAACTCTTGTCACTGCTTAAGTGATTAAGGAACCAGTAACAGTGATACTGTTTCCCTGCTGGTTTGTAAATATCTAAAAGTGCCAGATCTTCCAGCCTCTTCTCAGAGCGAGGTCAAAAGAAGGAGCGTTGGGGTCTGGACAGGACAAAGACAACCCTCTGCCACCTTGCTGGAGCATGTCCCATAAATGCCCCATGGACAGGCCACCACGGGAGCCTGCCCGCCAGCCATCGGACCGCACTGCACTCTACCTACTTGGTGGTGCAATGTGCTATGACCAAATCCATTTTCTGTCCCCCGCATGTTGAGATGTTGCCCATCCTCACCATTTTACCAGGAGCACCATGATATCCCTATGTACTTTCCACGGTCTGTGAATATTTGGGTTCTCCCGCACTGATTTGATGAGCTGCCTTGCCCTTAGTCATTGTGATATGTGATGGCACATGAACTCCTATGTGTCTCTTCTACCACAAAGTCCCCCAGCATTGATATCTTGCCACACACCCTGACATAGCACTTGATACATCCCAGCTTGGTCAAACAGAAATCCCCTCTGCAGAGCCAGAACAAGGTTTGAACCTTTTCTACCATGATGTTTCTTAGGCAGCTTTCTTTGCCCAAGAACTAATGCTTCATGGAACAGGACAGGAGGGAGGTTGGACTGAAACTACCACTGCATCAAGCTAATCATGTATAACCTGAGGTTTTAAATTCATTATCTGAGATTTTCAACAGCAGCCAAACGTAAAGAGCCAGCAGTGGGATTTTTGACTCCCATCCTTGAGGACGCACGGGCTGCTTAAACACCGCTTTCCTTCCTTCCTTCAAGGACACCAGCTGGCCCAGAGGCACCTGTATTTGCTGCAGTAGCATGCTTTATCCAGCCAGAACAGCATTTTTGTGCTAGTCCAGCATCCATGGTCCTGTGCAGATGAAGTCATGATCGTAAGTTTCCTCCAGTGAAGTCACAGAATCATAGAATTATTGGAAAAGACCTATAAGATATTCGAGTCCAACCATTAACCTAACTCTGCTAAGTCCACCCACACTACTGGTCATTAACCATAGCCAAACTTTGCAAAGCAACTCCAGTTTTGCAACATTCTTGCTGCTTGTCTATTGATCCAGATGTCCCTGCAGTCAGTCTTCCTAGAATTACTGATCTATGATGCCAGACAATGTTGGCCATGGCATCTAACTTTTCCTCATGTCCCAGACCACCTCAGCCAAGATGACTCTCTGGATCTGCATAACTGGAAGAAACCTCAGGTGGGCTTTGTGACTTTCTCACCCTGAAGTCCTTTCCCGATGCTGACCGACTAAAATTCACATCTGAATGTGGTTTGCTTTGCCTCAGTGTTGTCGGGACACTGTATCCCCAGCTGGGAATAAACCACACTGGCAAAGGAAACAGCTGGTTAATACAACACAAAAATATGCACAAAAGTTTGGCACAAAAAATATGAGGCGATGGCAATGCCAGCGTCTTCATGGGAGTCTTGTCCCCAGGACTACGCCAGAAAAGGCTGGCCCCTCTAGTCGGACCTCACCAATACCATTTTGGCGGCACAGCCGTAGCTTGGACATGTTAGTCAATTTGGGAACCAGCTATAATTTTCACGAATATGTAATGCAAGTGGGATGATTTGACATATCTTTATTCAACAGACTCGTCCAAAGGGGAAGCATGCTGTGTATTTAATCTTTTGTTATCGTGCTTGTATATTCTAGGTCAAGGTGAACCCTTAGCTCCTAAATGATTATTTGTAAGTACAAGCTCATACAAGGCAAGCAGTACCCTTAAATCTTTTCACCCAAGTCTTCTCCTAGTAAATTACTAGCTTGTAGATAAGATCTTAGACATATTGTACTCAGACAAATAGATACCTTTTTGTTTTTAAAAGGCTAAACCCAGAAACAATTTTAGACTCTGAAGGGGAAGGTCATTGCCTATCTCTTACACTTATAAAATATTAGCCCTTGCAATTCGATGATGAGCAGAGCTGAGTCCTGTGATTTCACCTCTGCTGGCCCCACTCCTGTAAACTGCTTTCTCCCCAAACAGGCCTTGGTTCTCCATAAATCACAGTGTTGTCAGCTCTGGTTTCACATCTCAAAGTGAGATGCTGACATTTTGTTCTTTGTTTCCAGCAGATTTTTCTGCCCGTGCTCAGGGGAAACTGTCCCCTGTAGACAATTTATTTGATTAATTTAGCCTCTCTTTCCACATGTGAATTATCCAGCAAGATATTTGGATGTTTTGACAAAGACATTTACTTCTTCAGCTGTGATGATGAACTCCATGAAGACACCAAAGTCAAGCAATTCAGAGGCAGCACTTCTTGCTTTAGCTGATGAACCCAAAGGCCTGTTTGTGGTGGGCAGACGCCCAAAGACTCGTGAGTCTGTGCTAGGCTCTGAACAGTTGGATGTAACTCCTGTAAAAAGGCCTGAAGAAATGTCTGTGTTTCAGGAATCTTTCACCAAACATATGCTTGCACAGTTGCTAGGGACATGATTGAAGTGAGCATTTTGCCACCAGGCTGGCTAGCTTTTTATAGCTTTACAACACAAGTCAGTAGGGTCAAAATCCTGTTCCTGACTCTGGCTGCAGTGGGATCCGTGCCTTTCCTCTGCAGGCAGCCCCTTCCTCCAAACACTTCTTTCCTGTACTGTGGAAAAAGCCACTTCATGGCATTTTTTGCACTGTCCAGAGGAATGTGAGTCTAATTCACCTCTCAGGTTCCCATGGCTGGTACAATACTTGTTATCCAATTATTTTTAACAAAAAACCAATTTGTTCCCTTGCCTTCTTGTTACTAGAAGCAGGATGCACTGAGAACAGCGAAATATGGTCCCGACTTGTTATCACACAGTCCTTGCCTCTTACCATTAATTATCTGGGAACAGATTTCCCACTTGGCTAATTATTTCTAATTGTGTCAGTCTCGTTATCTTGCCATTTGCCTCTTGCCACAAATAGGCCTGATATGGCTGATGAGAAGAGGTTTCACCTGGGCTCCATCCATGGGCGTAGCCACAATCAAGACAGGCAGCTGGCCCCAGGGTGCACCTTTGCCCTCCAGGACCATATGGAGGGGTCCCATGTGGGCGCCTTGCTTGTGCTCTTGGCTACCTAGGCTGACCCTGTGGACATGTTACCCTGCCAAAAAACAGGCAGAGCATGATGTGTGATGACCAGGATATTTCCTTCTGGGAGGTATTTGCAGACTACAGTTGATACTTTGCCTGCACCTTTTTCATCTTCTCAATCCACCCTTGAATTTGCAATGTAATCGCGAGGGGAGCCTCCCACAGGCAGCAGAAAGCAAAGTCTGAGGTATGATGTACATGCTAAACTGGTGCTGGGTGGTTTCTTGTGGAATACTGGTTTTGGATCTGCTACTGGAGTAGGCGTCATTGGGCTGGGAAGCACCTGTAATGCTAACTTGTGTGTGGCACTTCTCTGCCGGGTGTGGGGAGACCCAAGACAGATCTGTCTGTGCTCAGCTAGAAGTGTGGGTATGAGCCCAAGCTGACCTCCCTGCTCTTCCCCAGGCATGTTAACCTTGACGCAATCTGGGGCTGGTCTTTAGAAATGATTTTGTTTGCATCCCACCTGCTCACATACTGTCAGTCCCTGGGTATGTAGATGTGCCCTTGTCCAGGTAACCTCCGTTTCTTCTGCCATCAGGCTCCCTTCCTGGCCTTGCCTGCTTTGCAGATAAGCTGAGGGTCTTCCTCTCACTTCCTAGCTGGCATCTTCTGCCAGCTTAGGTAGGTTTGGTGGAAGTTGGAGCTTTGCTGGGCCCCAAGTGAAGCTGATGGTGTAGCTGGGAAGAGTTGTGGCCAGCACAGCAGTAGCTGTGGCCTCAGTCCTGCAGTTGTCTTTCCCAGCCTGAACCAGCCTCTTTGGGGCTGTTTTTCCTGCTGAGCACCAGAGCCTGGAAATCTCTTTCTGGCTCTGGTTGGACCAAGGTTTGTTTATTCTGGTCCCATACAGAGGCAGCTTCCCTGTTGCACACTGCTTGGACGCTGTGGTTCAGTATCGGCGCACAGACCCTGTTGTCTGGCCATTGGTTTGGGTGGAGGCTGAGGATGCTGAAGCACCGAGTGTTTTAAGTCTCTTCCTCGGTGCATCAAATCCATTGTGTGCAACAGTTAAGTGTGCATGTTAGGTGTCATTAGTCTGCTATCAGCTTTCTTGTGCTCCACGCAGGCAACGTGGCAGGCTTGGAAAAGGACAAATGGGCTGTCAGCTAGCCTGCATGAGCTCTTTCTGACTCTTCACTGTGATCTAGTTGTAATTTAAAAGTCATGGGTATTTTCATTTGCTGGGTAATGGATAATTCTGTTTTCTGTGCCTAACAGACATCTCTAGATGTCACAGAAGAGAAATGATAAGGAAGAGGCAGAGCACAAATGGCTATGTTGTGTAGGTGCTTTTCTGTGTGTAATGATGCTCCCATTCTAATGTTCCACAGCTACATAAGAGAGGAGTGAGAAAGATATTTAAGATGTAAAGTTATGGAGGGTCTTATTTGTTCATCTATCTCCTGGAGTGCATCATGTTCACAAATTCTTGTAATAAGATGAGATTTTAAAGCTCTGAGCAAGTGTCTCTCTCATGGAAAATACTATTGCAAAACATGAAATAATATTTTCATAATTACTGTGCCTCAGGAACACCTGACAGCTGCTGTTTTGTCCTTTTTTGTGCTTTTCTCTTCATTGAGTGGAATGAGACAGTTCTGGGGTGGGGAGAAGACCCTGTTATTACCTTACAACAGCATTTCACTAGCTTCTACTGTATAATTTCCTGAGAGCATTGAGAAGGATGTGGAAACCCCAGCCAGCTCCTGTCCTGGTATCTAAGTGGTACCTCATTCAGAGAGCTACTGCAGCCTACTGCGGTTTCTCCTATGGACGTGAAGAATCAATATACTGTGATGGTATAATTATTAGCTGGCTCGCTCAGGTTGTTTTTCATAGTTATTTCCTAACACAGAAAGAAGGCCAAGATAAACAAAAGTGCTTAACTTTAGTGATCATAGGAACATTAGTGATTTTCTGAAGGGCTTTCTTTGTGGCGAATGGATACTCTGTCTTGCACACACTCTGTCACTGTGACACCTTATTTTGGTACTTGGCTTCCATAGGTGTATGGGTAAGTAACCTGGTACTCTAAGTGCATTTAGCTTATTCTACGGTTGTCTGCTGTGAACGTAATTTGAAACCCTTTGAAATCAGTCACAGAGTGTACTACAGAGGCGTATTTATCTGACCCCTGTCCTCCAATAAAAATGAAGGATGCTTTAAAATCTGTGACATGGCTTATCCATCACACCTTCAGCTTTGCCACTCGCACCGCAGTCATTAGGAATCACCAGTCTGTTGAGAAGGTCATGGTCCTGACAGCTATATGAGTCTTGAGAGAAAGCATGAGAAAACTGCCAGGCCCTTTGACAGGGGAGTCTAGGTGAACTCAGCACCAGATATTCTTCTTTCCTACCTTTGTTGAAGGCTTAAGCCTTCATGCAGCCCTTGGGATAGTCTATGTGAAATTTCCACTGTGCCTATAATTGTAAAGACTGCATCAGGAGAATACTTTTTTTAGAAATATAAGAGGATGTGAAGATGGAGTCTACCTCCCCCAAACCACACCCTCCACAGAGCTGGGGTAGGGAGAGTCCCTATCCTGCAGAATGAGAAATATCACACACTTTCTGATCTCCTTCCTACCTCTACTCCTTCTCTTTTGTGAGGTCTGGATGGTGGCATTTCAGGCACCTCTGCTCCTCTGGATCACCCTGTCGCCTCTTGCCCTGGTCTCGAAGGCTTCCCTCGGTGAAGGGTTGCTGTTGCCAGGATTCAAGCTCGGAGCTGAATTTGGGAAGTGGGCAAAGCACTTTAATCTCTTCTCTGCTTTTTCTGTTTTGTCAACTAAAGACGACCTGTGGAAGGTGCAGGATCCCCAGGTTCTCTTCAGTCAGCTATCACCTGTCCAGAGCTGCTGCCTCTCTGTTGAAATCAATGGCACTATATTGATTTATACCTGCTTCTCCAGACTGATAGTTTACATGTGCTAACAATGACCTGTATTTTGCTAGGACTTCCAAAGAATATGTTTTTGGACTTCTCTCTCCACCCTCTTCTTTCCATCGCTTCCATTTTCTACATCTAATGGGTCCTCACATGTCATTGTTCTGCAGAGGACGAATGACTCTGCACCTCTTCCTATGGCTCAGCTCTTCCATTTCTTTTGACTAGATCAATGAATCAAGGCTTTGCAGAAATCCGTATTAGGTAACGCACACTAAATGAATCATCGTATGATCGTGTCAAAAGCGCAAACCGCATAAAAGTCTGGTGCTTACTGCTCTTGCTGGGAACCAATGAATCTGCCTTGAACTTAAACTTGTTTGTGTTACCTGGGTGAATTCGCAGGCTCATCTCTGCTTTGCAGCTCCATTGCTCTTTGTCCTCCAAATCTGTGCTTGTGCCTTCACCATCACAAACTAACAGCTCAGTAAGTGTCCAGCTGGGGACAAGGCATCTGAGAGTTTAATCTCTGCCCTGGGGGAGATGCGTCAGGGTCCTGCACTGGCACTTTATGCCCTCCACAGATGTGGTTTATCCCTTCAACTCTTCCCTTTCCTCCCTGCATCCCACCCTTCCCATTACTATCATAAAATAAGCATATCCTCAAGCATTTTTTCAAATCCATGAGCCTGTTGGCTTCTGTTACTGATTCCTAACTCTCACTCTCTTCCCTAAAACTTACAGCTTTTCTGCCTTATTTGCAAATGATTTACCACTTCTATAGATGTGACTTGAGTATCTTTGTACAGCCCAAATATCTGAACTCTGTCTATACTGCTTTGAATAAGAAGCACTATGAAACTGTCTTCTGCTCATAAAAAATGCAGCACAATTTAACTAACTGGCTGACATCGTGCTGGAATATATATCCCTTTTTAACAGCAATTTTAAAGTGGCAATCGGACTTCACTCTGCTGTGAGTTCAATCCTCCATCAGAAAGGACACAGGCAAAGTTGCAGCCAAAATAAGCATCATTAGCTGCTAAGAAATGACTGCTTGGCCATGATGACTGTTCTTTAAAGAAAATCAAACAAACATTTGGTTGCTTTTCTAACCCAGCGTCACTTTCATTTTCAGCTATAATGAAGTGCACTTTATTTGTTTGCTGAAAATAAGCTGGAACAACAGCAAACCACTTACACCCCAATGTGTGTGACTGCATTTAGCTGCCAGTTTGTTAAATGACTGAGGCAAAAGGTCTTCATTTCTGGAGGAAACCTGTGTTTGTTGCAAGCTTTCCCCTGGAGAGGGTGGGCCATCTCATGGTGAAAGCAAGAGCTAGCTGTCAGGGCTAGGTACGGTTCCTGGTTGTCACAGACTTCTTGCACAGGTGGGTAGAAGCATCTGCCTTTGACCTGCAAAATAGATGCAGAAAAGCTTTCTTGCTCTCTTGCCTTCTTATACAATATGGCCTGGGGTGAAAATGCTGCCTACACCAATGGCTTTGGCTATGACTTTCTGGCCATAAACCCAACTGGACTTGGTATGTTGAAGCTATAGTGGGACTGGGATATCTCAGGGGTGTTTTCGAAGTAGGAACCTGGCAGGTACATGCACCAGACCGAGCCCTGGGTGGGAGCACCACCTGAGGTCCTGGATGTGAACCGGGGACCAGCCTGTGTGCTGGGAGGACGAGCAGCCAGAGCCATCCAGCATGGGAACAAGAAGGGAAAAGGAGAAAAAGCAAACTTGTGATTGCTGTAGGGACTTCAGCTTTTCTGCCCTTTTACTGCAGTGGCCGTGTGATCTCCAGCTTAATGTGTGACACACGTGCACAATTCTTCCAGGCATCCCGTGCTCATAAAAGTAATGGAAGGCTCCTGTGTGTATTATCAAAATCATCAGACAGCTCTCAAGTACGAGCCTACCCCATCTGGTATTTTCTAGCAGTGCTGGGCAATTCTTTGGCTTAAAAATGCTAAATGTGTAAGCCATGCTTCTCTTCCTGTAAAGGCATCACGATGTGGTCTGAAGTGTTGTGTGTGGGTCTTTCATCACAGCTTGCTAGCTTCCGTTGTTAAAATGGTCTCATCTAAAAAGGAGCTTTTCATTTTTTTAAAGTGTGTGGTTTCTGTTAGCCAAGGAGGTAATTGGGTTTGTCTCGTAGTCATTCAGAAGCCCAGGTGTCAACTAAAACAGGATTTCATCAGGAAATTTCTGCCCAGTGTTGTATTCATTAATGAGCATTGCTGCTGCAATTATAGAGGGATAGATAACAATTACCTACTTGCCCTGTAAGAGAAACAGAAGTGTACTAAAAATAAGTAACTTGACAAGAAAGAAGCACAGATGTAGTGCCTGGTGGAAATTAATAAATAGCATTTTCTGTTGTGGCACTAAATTTGTTCTGTGCTGTGAGACCATGTCACAGGCAAAAGAGAGCAGATGGGTAAAATCAACATGGAGAGGAGTGGAGGAGACAGTGAGGCAAGGACAAATCATTGCCTAGCCTGAGTTCCTCCTCTTCTTTTGCGTTACCCTCCATCTCAGGCTTGATGGCTCCTCTAGCTTGCCTGGCTTAGGCTGTGGTCAGGACTGTTGGCGTTGGGGGAGCACAGCGAACACCCTCGGCCCTCCCAGGAGAGAAGTGGCCTCTGTGCTCGGTAGCACATGGTGGTTTTGGTCAAATCCTGGGGAAATTTAGAGCTGTTTATTTAATCTTCAGAAGCATCTGAGTGTCTTTTTCTTGATTTCTCATCTCTGCAGTGGGAATTAGCCAGGACACCTGCACAGGACTGCAGTACTTGAGGGATGGATGCAGGCAATTCCCAGGAACAATCTTTCAGTTCTGCAATCTTCCTCCTTTTGCGGTCTCTGGTTCAAGTGCACTCAAGTGTGACCTCCCCATCCTGCTGCCAGGGAGGTTTCATGGTTTCATACAAGCCCTCTCCTCCTAGAGACACACAAAGAGTTGGAAAAGTGCTAATCCAGGGTATTTTCCATCTCTGTGGGAATTATGAAGGAAGGTAATGTAATAAGAGTGGAAACTGTGTTTTTAAGGTTTTTGGCTGCAACAAATTGAGAGAAAATAAACACTTTAGGTCAAAGTAATTTAAAATAAGAACAGACCATATTTATGCTGAAAGAAAACTAGATTGAAGAGGGCAGCAGGGCAGCTTTTTCCTTCTATATCTCATTCTGGACATATGAGACAAAGGCGATGCGATATTCAGGAAAATTGAAGCAGCCTCCAGCAACCCTGGGTCAAGGGTTGCCTATAGAGGAGATATAAAACACCCTGAACCACTTGAGCTTGGATGGGAGCTGTGCTCAGCCTTGGGACTGCTGTGGTCCCTACGGGCTCTGCCGCTCGGTGTCACCTTTGTGGCATGCCTTCTTGTTGGGTGAATTGACCCTCACCCAGCTTTCTGCTGCTGCTGTGTTAGTGCTTCGTGACAGTCATTAAAGCTGAGCTGGATCTCTGCTTTCTTCCCAGTGGTCATTTGAAAAGCCAGCAACATCCTAAACTTGTCTTTTAAGCATGGGGGTGCTACCTGAATGAGGACACTTATCATGGTTGGAGTTCCCATCGGGTCTTGACTGACACTTTTATACAGAAGTGGAGTAAGCAACAGAGTGAAACTAGTTATGAGGTGGGTGGAGATTGACTCAAAGTACGCCCTCGGATTCACTAGTGATGTTTCATTGTCAAACAGGGTGAACATAGTAACTGGAAGCCTGAAGGGGTCTCTTCTGGCTCCAATAGCATTCAGAGATTTTGAAGAATGAGCTGTATGATAGTGTAGAAAGAACTATAATATTTGGAGTTGAGACTGTGCTGTCAGAGCCTGAATAGGGATAGACTGGACGGATAGAACAAACCAGAGAAATGGTTTGAAAAAAGGGTGATTCTGTAAGGAGAAATGCCCAGTCCTGCACAAGGGCTGGAGCAGCCAGCAAGGTCACGGTTTTGGAGGAAGGATCCTGAGTGTGAGGCAGTCACTCAAATTCGTAATGCCCCAGTGCTATGGAAAAGGCAAGCCGTGCCCTGGGATGGGTAAGCAGGAGTCTCCCCTGCAAGGTGTGCAGTCAAGTCCTCCCACGCTGCTCAGCTCTGGGGCTTCAACTGAAGTCTCTTGTCCAGTTTTGGGCATTGGGTTTAGGACAGTCATGGGCCAAAGGGACATCATGCTGAAGGGGATGATTAATATGAGCAACGTGTAGAAAACAGAGGTCCTGAAAGACCTGGGGTGGTTTAACCTAAAGAAGCAAAGACTGAAGGGACATCAATGTACTGAAGGGGCAAGGCAGCTGCAGAGGGGAAGGGAATGGTCCGTCCTCCGCACCCGCTGTAGATGGGACAAAAAGTAGTAGGTTTAAACAGGGGTGCAGTTTTGAGTTACTCTGAAGTTACTTGGAGTTACTTTAGTTAGGTCCAACACCAGGACAGATTTCCCAAGCCAGGAGAGGAATCTCCACAGTGGGAGCTTTTTAAGAAAAGGTTAGACAGATGTCTCACAGACTGGGTAAGGAAAATAGCAAATTGCTGATCCTCATTCCTCCCTTCCACTGTCCAGACTTGAGGGTGCAGGGATGGACAAAGGGAAAAACAGAGGCTGGGTATTAGCGGTAGCTGCCTGTGGGTCCTGCTCTTCCCTGCTGCTGCTCTCTTTACTGGTGTATATTTCTGGAAATGTATCCCAACATCACATTTAAAAGGATATTTTTGTCAGCTTAACAGCTTTATCCCCAAACAGTTAAAAAAAGTCTTTGCACAAAGGACCTGATATTATTTGGCAACACAGCATTTATCTCTCTGGAGATGGCTGAGGATTTATGGATGAATCAAAAATAATCTTCTCATCTCTTTGAGCTTCCTGTTTGCCCTCAGTCTCAGCTTCTCCCTTAGGCTTTCCCCTTGCAGACTGGCTGGGACACATACTGGAAACCAGTCCGTCCATCAGTATGCATTATTACTGAGTGCATGCAGAAGGAGCTGGACCCCTTCAGCCTCCTAGTTAGTTGTTCGTACCATCTCCCCTCGGACTATTCAGCCTTTCCATGGCCATGTACTAACCAGAGCTTTGCAGTTATTTGATAATAATAATAAAACCTTAAAAAGTACTCCTTCTTTTAAGCTGCCAAACTCAAGGATATAGAGTAAAAGCACAGCCACAATAGCTAAATTGCCATAACTGTAGAGGAAGGAACCTCCTGAGCTGGACTGATAAGACACTGTTGTAGAAGTACATAAAATACAGCATATGGTGTAGAACACAGTGAAATCCATTGTGTCCCTGGTGGAAAGAAGAGAGGTCTCTGACCCATCAGCCTGTCCCAGAAAATATCCTGGACTGATGCTGATGGAAGCCTGAGTGGTTCAGCAACTCTTTCAGTGATGGAGATCCCACTTTCCTAAGAGCAGTCTTTGCAGTCCTTCAAAGCTACATATGTCTAAGGAAAAACTTACTTTTTTTGTGTTTCTCGGCTACAAGTCAGGAACATGGATCTCTGCTGCTCTGGCTAAAGGCAATTGCAATAGCAGGCTGCTGGGGCAGTGGACAAGCCAGTACAGAGCGACAGTACAACGGTTGCAGCTTTTAATAAATTAAAGATGTATCTGATTCCCCATGCCATGATTACAGAAAGCCATTAATAATGCACAAATCCTAACTACGTTGCAGGAGGTAGCGGATAAACATAATTTCCCTGCTGTGCTTCTGGTTGCAAACGGATTTCACAAACATTTGCTGTTTCTCATTTATTCCCTTCAGTTTTGTGGACCTTGCTAGTGTGAGCAGGGGCAGAGGAGGCGGGGAGAGGCGATAGCTCATCACACCGGGTGTGACTGAGCAACGGCTTCACGTTCTGCCGGCTGTAAAACATCCCAGCCTAAATCTCCTTCCTTGGATGACTCTTCTAGCGGAACAGTGCCATTATGGATGTGTCAGCTTGGATAAGGGAAAGTCCATGAGGCTGCTCGAAAGGAGAGCTTGTGTGACATATTAGGCCATCAACACGTTCAGGACAGGGAATTGTCTTCAATCAGTCTTGGGTAATGTTCTATATCTGAGCACACTTCTAAGACTAAGAGCTCATCCACCACTTGCAATGACTAATCCCAGGTAATGCATAACGCATCCGTATGCTGAGCTGGCCAAAGGGGCTGGCGGAGAGACGTCAGCCCGTTGCTTGGCAAAATCAGCTGCAATAATTTTGTGCTTTAGATTAATACCCTTGCTGCTGTGGGTTGATTTGTATAGGCAAGTTTTGTTTTTAGCATGGGTACATCATTTTCCCAGAAGGCTGCACTCCTTCCTCTGGCTGATGGGCAGTGAAGGAAGATCTGAACCAGGGCTGGAGGAGCCCTTTACCACTTAGTAGCCTTCTGAGAGTGGTCACAGGGTGTATGCTTCAAAGCTTTTGTGTTAGTTTTCTTTGCTCTTTTAGCAGCCAAATTCTTGCATTATTGATTTGCTTGAGGCTCTTTATATATGGGTTCTCTATATATAGGGTCACACAGCTGTGGTTTTAAAATAATGGAATAATTTTGCTTTTACAATAATGTAATTAGCTTTTGGAGTCACGTTTGGGACGTGACAAGCCGCCTCCTGCCTATATTTGTTTAGCTAATTATTCCTCTGCTATGGGATAATTCAGAGGTCCTGGTCTCTAACGCAGCAGAAATAGGAGAATTTTTCTTCACTTGGTAGAAGGGAGAGCTGCCTTTTCCCTGTTGCTGGAAACATATTGCTTTAGGTACAGAGGGAAAACACTGGGAAGCTTCATGCTGGTGTGTCTCGCCCTGAATGTGGGAAGGTCAGAAAATAAGGAAGGAGATTTGGGACTCCATCACTGCCCTGAATTAGGAGAACTCCAGTAACTGGAGTTTCATGATCCACAGTCCTGGACATCAGTCCTCACCAAGGACAGGGTGGTCCTCGTTCCCCTTAAACCCCAGCTCTGGGGGCAACTACTGTGCTCACCCACCGCAGCCCCAGCTACGTACAAGAGAAGTGAACCAGAAAGGTGTGCAGCTAGTTGCCATGTCCAGTTGCCCCAAGGGGAGCTGTGCCCACAGAAAAGGAACCATTGACCTGGAGGAAGAGAGCTACTGGCCTCTAACTCAGTGTTTCCTTTCCAGGCCAGGCACCTTGGTGGGGTTCCCAGAAGGGACAGCTTCCAGGAGCGCACCAATTAATTTTGTTGGTATGGCACGGTGGCAAAGCAGCTTATCTGCACATATGGCATCCATACTGGCCTCTGTTAAATCCCACTGGGGTTTTTACTCCCAGCTTTCTGCCTTCGAGGTGCTCTTGCCTGAGTGTCATTGGGCAGGAATAGCTGCCCTGTGTCCTGGTACTTGGGATTTGTGTGCAGTGGATACAGCTTATTAAACCTTCGCATCTGTCAGATTCACCTGAACATCAACTGAAGAGAGATCTCAAGGGCTGTGTTTTGGAAGTCTTGAGAGGATAGGAAAGCATTTTCCTGCTGTTCAGTCTCTCAAGTCAACTCCTCTATATGTCTCTAATCTACCTTGTTCTCCCCTAAAAGCATGCAAACAAAGAAACATAATGGCAGCAGGTCTCTGTTGAAGTCCAGACAAGCCATAGTAATTTGCCTTTTTTAAAGACTTTGTTACCCTTGTTATTTTTGCGTTTTAGAGTTCCCAGCTGGTTTTTGGGCTTGAAGATTGCATTTGACTAAAAGCTTTATTTCATAGAATCACAGAATGGTGTGGGTTGGAAGGGACCTTTAGAGGCCACCTAGTCCAACCCCCTGCCATGAGCAGGGACATCTTCAACTCGATCAGGTTGCTCAGAGCCCCGTCCAGCCTGGCCTTTCCAGGGATGGGGCATCGACCACCTCTCTGGGAAACCGGGGGTAGTGTCTCACCAGCGTCATCATAAAAAGTTTCTTTCTTAATCTGGTCTGGATTTAGGTGTCCCCAGGAGCAGGGTAGGACCCTGAGTGCATTGTTGTGGTGCCAACACACCCGTGGCTCTGGTCACCCCGTTGCCTGGCCTTGCGGGCACGTCCTGCAGCTCACATCACATGACTCTGGCTGCAGCAGGAAAACCAGCTCATGTTTTAAATCAAAGCAAAAAAGATGCCCTACAGAAAGACTATTTTTTGGCACGTTAGTAATCTGTACTTCTTAAATACCTTCTTCACTAACTCTCAATGTCTGACACATTCCCACCGCCTGGAGATGAAATCTTCTGAGAGGGGGTTGTTGCTCATCCAGTGCTGGTTTCTGGGGGAAGTTCAGGGCTGGGCTCCCCAGAGAAGAGGTTCCCCTGTTCTCCCATGAGTGATGGATGAAGTGCTAAAGGCACGGACACTTGCTATGTTTTATTGCCCAAATAAAGTTTGCCTGGACACTTGGGAGCAAAGCTGAATCTTCAGGTCCAGGGAATCCATTTCGCTTCTCTCTTAAAACAGGTTGGATTAATCTTCAGTATATTCGTTAAAGAAGTCCTCCCAAAAGGATTTTCTTTCCTCCTGCCTTGCAGAGTTTGTACTAAGCAATTTTTAAGCAAGGTCTTTGGCACCTGAGGACTAGTACTTTGGACTGAGATGGCTGAATGTGAACCAAATGCAGACACCTGAGCTTTCCAGTCCTCCTTTGCTCCACACTTGCACTCCTGAACACAAAACATGCTGCAACATGCATTGCCACTAAAGGCTGAGATCCTGGGTTTGTGGGTCAGGGGCTAAGCTCAGTAAATCACACAGCACTAAATGAGTCTGGCTCAAAAGCAGGGGCTCTAAACCCTTGCAATAAGCTTGAAATTGTGCAAAGTCTTAAAATTACCTGTAGTGTAGTGGTGACGTTGGAAGGTTGTAGTACACGTGGACTCCACTTCTGGTTACTAGCTTTATTTGCTACTGTAATATACACATTTAATAACACGGTGAGCAACCTGTGTACGTATTTGAATGACTTATTGCAATGGTTTCCCAGGGTCCTCTCTGATTAACGAACCTCTGCATGCTCTTCTGTTATTTGGAAATATCTGCCTCATAGGTTTGATAGTTTGTGTGTGCTCATTTGTTATTTGAAAGCAACTGCCAGCTACTTTTGATGAATAATTTTCTGCCTACTGGTTGGTAGCCTGCTGCTCTTTTTGCATAGCTGGTAATTTGGTCTTTTGGATACGGTACTGAACGTGCCAGTCATGTGGTCCTGTTAGGAGGTACAAAATATATTAAAGAGGAGAAGAGCAAAAGAGGAAAAGCAAAACCACATTTTCCCTGAAATTCTGGACTATTGAGACTGTAGAGTTCACTCCCCCTTGGGACACAAGAAAACTAAGTGCAGGCGCATCACTCATGAACTGGGTAGGTCTGGACACCCCGATGCTGGGATGCAAAAATATGGCATAAAACCATGAAGAAATGGGATAATAATTGTTGCGTATTTGCTTCTGAGCCTGCTGGAGCTGGGGAAGGTGGTCTTACATGGTGCGTAGCTGTGGGGTCCGTGGTTGTGTGGTGCCTCCTGCCGCTGGGGCCGAGTGCTGCTTGACCGTGCAGGCAAGGCTTGGGGACCAGCGCCAGCCACAGCACGCGCGCCTGCAGTTCAAATTTGCCTGAATAATTAATGCGTCACTTCAGCCATTTTAATAAGTGCGAGTTTCCTGCAGCCGGTGGCTTGTGGGATGCTCGGCAGCAGCCCACTCTGCACCGCTGACAGTAATTCACCTTTGCCAAATCTCCAAACTTGCGTCCTCCGTGCTGAGCGACCTTTATTAAACGAATCGACCAGTTCAAGTACATAATTTAAAAGTTCTGTTCAAACATGATATTTTGATCTGATCGCAGCTTCCCTGTAAAATTAAGGATTTAATGCTCCCATTCCAGCTAAATGGACTTTACAGCGTTCAGGCTGAAAAGACTGCACGGTGGATTAGAAAGCCATTGTGAAAAGTGTCATTGAAAACCTGTAATTTTCCTGTCTCTCCCTCTTACTTCAATGATCCATTTTCATGCCAAATTTCGGGAGACAAATGCATTAGTTCAGCTGGGCTGGTAGGGCTTTGCTCTTGGTACGTGTCTGCAGACTTTGGGGACCGGCACAGGAGCTTTAAGGTGGAAATGTGCAGTTGGGAAGCTGCAAATGGGAAAGTAATTGCCCAACGTGTGATAGGTGCTTTTAAGTATTGGGAATTTACTGCTATTATCAGATGAAGCAATGTTTTTTATGCTAACATGTCTAATTGCGTATTACCCAAAGGCTTGCATAATTTATTTGAAGGTTTAACTGACACTAAGCATTCATCTTGTACGGCTCTAACAATCCACATGCTTTTGGCAGATCTTCCACTCTCTATAAAAAATATCTAACAATCCATTAACTAGTCAAATTGAAAGCCAGCCTGTGAGAATATTATTGAGTTCTTTCTTTATTACTAAATTTAATGTCATGAATACTCACCTCGCGTAATATGATTTACTTTTCTCCTCTGCTCCTGCTGAACCTAACCATAAGACAACCATAAGCGCAGGGCTGCTTTTGGGTGGTCACTCACTTGGCATGTTCACTAAGAGATATATCAATTTACAGACACTTAAACTCAGATTAAAGACAGTGGTCTGACTCATGGTGCAGTAATTAAGACTCCATACGACATCCCTTTATAGCCCTGTTAATATCACCATAGCTTTATTCTGATGTGATTTTTCTCCTGTTAGTTGTGAGCGGGGGGCCCTGCTGCTTGCCACCCCAGTGTGTGCTGCAAGGGGGGAGGCTCTGGCCTCGCTGGGATGATGAGTCTTTTGGCTATGTGGTCTTACCTGCGTACCTGAGAGAGGATTTAGAAAAGATTGGGAGTGCTTGTAGATTAGTAAAGGCTAGGATTTTGGATAGGAGCCTCTGTGACAGCAGTGCCTGTGGCTTGATCTTTGCTACGCGTCAGCTTTTGGCACTGTTGAAGTTGGAGAAAAGCCTTTTAGTGACAGGTGGGGGGATTTCTGACATATCAGTTTGAAAATACATGTCAACAAATTTTGGGTGAGAAGTAGATGAAACATTCAATTAACCAAAAAGCTGAGAAAAATATTCATGCTGAAAATGAAAACCTCACACGAGGCTAATCCCCTGCCCCCAATTTCTTCCATTTCTGTGTTTTCCAATGACTCTGCTTTCTAATTTACAGGCAAAGGAAACATCGGACCCCCAAGAGCTGATGCAGCTGGGGGTTGGTGCCAGTGTTCTTACAGACTCTGCTTCAAGCACAGCATATTCACAACTGCACTGTGTCAGCTTCCCGTTAATAAATTGGGAATATTTATGCCTTGAGGATTAAGAAGGTGACACTGATAAACAGCGCCAAAGATTAAAAATACTTGCAATTGCTAAGTAACCACACTTTTCTGCACATTGGCAGTAATCCCTGCAGAACCTGCTGCACCAAGGTGGAGTTGTGAGCTTTGGGACGTCACTAATGCATATTTGAAGACCATCTACCTCTGGTTTTACTTCGATTTATTTTGCTTTTCCAAGAATAAAACCAATCCAGTGAGCACCCAGGTCTCTCTGCAGGCAGCGACGACCCACAGCACACCCGGACAGTGTTCCTCCTGCAATCTGTCCCCCAGCTACAGCATCCCCCAGCTGGGAAATGCCATTTTTTTAGGCACATTCTCCAGTATGGAGAAGCTAAACAGCTTGTGAAATCATAAGTGCTCATGGGTGGGTGAAAAACTGGGTTTTTAGGAAACAGGACATGATCTTAAAACCTTTCCCAGGTACATTGCCCAGCTGCTGCAAGAGCATCCTTTTCTCATTACTTGAATTCATCTTGAAATTCGGGCTCCAGAGTGACTTTGCAAATAGGTTAGTGAAAAATCTATACGTTAGAATAATGCTGAGCATAATGAATGACTTTGTAATAGCTAGGAAATAAAGCTATAGCTAGCTAAATAAAGCTTCGTGGTTCTGGACTCCTGCCTTATTCTACATAGGCTTTTAAACGAAACCATAAATTCCTTGAGTTTTACTATTGAGACACTTAACTATTCAAGCAGGAAAACTGAAATACATATTGCATTGGAAGGAAATGAATGCCTGAGCCGCCTTTAGAGTTGAAGAAAGACTGATTATGGCAGGCTAGATTTTTTGAAAAGTGGGAAAATATTAATTTGCTATTTAACTCAGTATCAAATGCTTCATAAACAGCTTCTGGTGGTCATTGCCATAACTTCTCTTCCACAAAGAATGTCAAACAGGCTTGAGAAATAGCCAAGCCCCTTCTCAAACTTTCATTCAGTCAATGTTGTAAAATAACTTCATCCCCATGTGTCTCATTGTTTTACAGTACCTGGATTTATTATAGAATCACAGAACAGTTTGGGTTGGAAGGGACCTTAAAGGTCATCTAGTTTCAACCCACCCTGCCCTGGGCAGGGACACCTTCCACTAGATCAGGTTGCTCAAAGCCCCACCCAACCTGCCCTTGAACACTTCCAGGGATGGGGCACCACAGCTTCCCTGGGAAACCTGTGCCAGTGCCTCGCCGCACTCACAGTCAAGACTTTCTTCCTTATATCTAAGCTAAATCTACCCCCTTTCAGTTTAAAGCCCTTGTCCTATCTCTACATGCCCTTATAAAAAAATCCCTCTCCAGCTTTCCTGCGGCCCCCCCTCAGGTACTAGAAAGCTGCTACAAGGTCTCCCCGCAGCCTTCCCTTCTCCAGGCTCAACCACCCCACCTCTCTCAGACTCTCTTCATAGGAGAGGGGCTCCAGCCCTCAGATCGTCTTTGTGGCCCCCCTCTGGACTTGCCTCAACAGGTCCATGTCCTTCTTATCTTGGGGGTCCCAGAGCTGGGTGCAATACTCCAGGTGGGGTCTCACAAGAACAGAGCAGAGCGGGAGAGCCACCTCCCTCGCCCTGCTGGCCACGCTTCTATTGATGCAGCCCAGGGTATGGTTGGCTTTCTGGGCTGCAAGGGCTCGTTGCTGGGGCATGTTGAGCTTCTCAGCAAGCAGCACCCCCAAGTCCTTCTCCTCAGGGCTGCTCTCAATCCATCCTCCACCCAGCCCGTGTTTGTGCTTGGCATTGCCCTGACCCCTGTGCAGGGCCTTGCACTTGGCCTTGTTGAACTTGATGAGGTTCGCGTGGGCCCACCTCTCAAGCCTGTCACGGTCCCTCTGGATGGCACCCCTTCCCTCCAGCATGTCGGCCGCGCCACACAGCTTGGTGTCATCGGCAGACTTGCTGCGGGTGCCTCGGTGCCACTGTCCGTGGCACTGACAAAGGTGTTAAACAGCACATGTCCCAGTTCCGACCCCTGAGGAACAGCACTCGTCACTGGTCTCCACTTGGAGGTTGAGCTGTTGACTGCAACTCTTTGAGTGCGACCATCCAGCCAATTCCTTATCCACCGAGCAGTCCATCTGTCAAATTCGTGTTTCTCCAGTTTAGGGACAAGGGTGTCGTGTGGGACAGTGTCAAATGCTTTGCACAAGTCCAGGTAGGTGACACCAGTTACTCTTCCCTTACCCACCAGTGCTGTAACCCCATTGTAGAAGGCCACCAGATCTGTCAGACAAGATTTGCCCTTAGTGAAGCCATATTGGCTGTCACCAGTCACGTCTTTATTTTCCATGTGCCTTAGCATCGTTTCTAGGAGGTTCTGCTCTGTGATCCTGGCAGGCACAGAGGTGAGACTGACTGGCCTGTAGTTCCCCGGGTCTTCCTTTTTTCCGCTTTTAAAAATGGGGATTATGTTTCCACTTTTCCAGTCAGTGGGAACCTCACCAGACTGCCCCGACTCCTCAGATATGATGGCTAGTGACTTAGCAACTTCATCTGCCAGTTCCCTCAGGACCCGCGGATGCATCTCATCAGGTCCCATGGACTTGTGCACCTTTAGGTTCCTTAGATGGTCTCAAACCTGATCTTCTCCTACATTCTCCTTCATTCTCCCAGTCCCAGCCTTTGCCTTCTGCAGCTTGGGTGGTGTGGCTTGAGCACTTGCTGGTGAAGACCGAGGGAAAATGTCGCTGAGTAGCTCAGCCTTCGCCGTATCCCAGGTAACCAGGTCTCCCGTTCCCTTCCGGAGAGGGCCCATATTCTCCCTAGTCTTCCTTTTATCACCAACGTACCTATAGAAGCTTTACTTGTTGCTCTTGACGTCTGTGGCCAGATTTAATCCTACCAGGGCTTTGGCTTTCCTAACCTGATCCCTGGCTGCTCAGCCAATTTCTCTGTATTCCTCCCAGGCTACCTGCCCTTGCTTCCACCCTCTGTAGGCTTTCTTTTTGTGTTTGAGTCTGTCCGGGAGCTCCTTGATGATCCATGCAGGCCTCCTGGTGACTTCCTCTTTGTTGGGATGCATCGCTCCTGAGCTTGGAGGAGGTGATCTTTGTATATTAACCAGCTTTCTTGGGCCCCTCTTCCCTCCAGGGCTTTATCCCATGGTACGCTACCAAGCAGATTTAAAATTTAAATGGTCATTTAAAATCATAATTTCCATTTTTGGGGGTTATGTTATATATGGTTTGGATTTGAAGCAAGATATTCACACGAGGTGAAGAGTTATCCTCCCGTGACATTAATCTGTGCAAACTTCTCTGGCTGTTGCAAAAATACTGTGAGGGCTCCGTTGAGCTTCATTTATGGAGGAGGTTGGGAGGACCTTGAGGACTGCTGTGAGAGGTCCAGCATATTGGTGCAAGCTAGGACAAGTCCCTTGACTCTGTTCCTGAAGAAAAGCGGTAGGAGGCAAGGATTAGGGTCAGAGTATTTAATTTCTGCCCATCCCTTCTGGTGAAACTATTCAGCTTTTTTGGTACTGTTGTATTTCTTTCCAAAGTGGGTTTCTTAATCCCTAGGTTCGTGATGAGCTGGCATGGGGGGGAAGTGCAAAGGGAATTCAGACCTGATGTTTGAATCTGGTTATGATTACAGGGCTTTTTTTTTTTTTTTTTTGATCTAGGATATGCCAGAAATAAATTTGCCTGATAATTGTGAGAGCTGAAGTTGCTTGGTTTGGGGTACAGGAGAGGGTATGGTCTTTTGGGAACCCTGTGCATGAGCCAGTTTTAGTCCTTGGATTTGATTCAGGGCCACTGCAATTATGGGACATGCAGTCATTTATTTCCTCGGTATTTGAACTGCTTAATAGATATGTTACTCTCCTTGTAACATGCACATTTTATACTTCGTGATACAAGGTTTTTTCAGCTGAGGCAGTGAGGGTAGGTTGTTGTGGGGACTCGCAGCTAGCTGGGCTTCAGCATTTATAAGACAGCCCCCTGATGGTCATAGGTTAGTGAACATGACTTTCTTTTTTTTCCTGTAGAAGTTTGGACCAATCATTATATTTTTGTTAGATGAAATTGTCCTGCTTTGGAAAAGTGTGCCATATTTCATATATAAAAATAATATATGCATGAATATATAATATATAAAATATAGGAATATGTATGAATATATACAAATATATATTTTATTATATATATTAAAAAATATATGTATTTTATATATATTTCCATGTACCTGAGTGAGTCCTCAGTAATCAGACCTGCAGGGCCAGACCAAAGGCCACGCCACAGCTCAGGCATTAGAGTGTTCTGGATGCTTTATCCTGAGAAACAGGTCAAGAGGAAAAGAAAGAAAAAATACAGAGATGTGGGACCAGTGGTCCTGAAAGTGTGCTGTAAATTTAATGCAACTTTGCATCCTGTTAGTCCAGCTTGAGCCGGGGCAGCATGGTGCAGTTCCCAAGGTCACGGTGGTTTGGGGTGTCTCTGCACGAACCTCACTGCAGCCTCCAGAAGTGCTCGAGTTCCTTTGCTGCGTGTAAGGGCTTCCCGGTGCCGCTGCGAAGGGGAAGAGCACAGCAAAATGCAATGGCTTCATCAGTGAGGTTATTCACTTGATGGCATTTTAATTTAACTTCATGTCTAATGATGTTACTCCTTCATTTAGACAGGAGGGCTGTGGCACACTCCAGCAGGTGGAAGCTGAAGTTAGATAAATTGAACCTGGCGTTAGGAGGCAACGGTTAAAAAGTGGGAGCAATTAATCACATGGATCACTTTATAAGGAAAGTCGTAAATGCATCGTTACCTGGAGCCTTAAAATGGGACATATGCGGGCTCTGTGAAAGATGCAGCTTGGCCCAACTGCAGGTTGAGGGATTTGGCAGTATTTTTGTCCTCAGGGAAGAAATTCCCAGAACTGGAAGATCTTGGGGCGATGTCCATGAGACATCTGCCCTGTGCAGGGTCTCTGATGGGTCTCTTGCCGTGCCTGTGTCCTAGGATTTCATAAAAATTCACAAAGCTGACAAACGCCTGCTGTTTTCTAACTCTTCCATTGCAAGCAGAGTGATTCAAAATTACATATTAGTTTAAGGGAAAAAAAAAGAATTGAGCTCCCCATTGCTCTCTTGTTCTCTCCCCACAGCCAAAAGCCCCTAGAACTATTCAACAAGTCTGAGCTGCAAAAAAGTGGGTCACTGAGAAACTTCAAAAATCTGGTAATGGTTCTGAACTGTGCCTGTATTTGCTTGATGCGATTTTTCCTTATACATAAAAACGTTTAATTAAATGTATTTCGAGGCCCTGAGCTGCACAACTGCTGTTGTTATTTAATTGCCTCAAAGAAACCCTCCTTTTGTGCATGTTGCTAATGAGCAATTTACTCGGTGGCACTCGCAGCTCCAGCAGACGACTCCAGTGAGCTGTTGGATGGTAATATTTGCCTCCGATTTTTTTTATTGTTCCTCTCAAACTACTGTCACCTGGTGTATGGAGAACAGCCCAGATATATGTGCACAGTGCCCGAGATCAGAGTTCCCAGCTGAACTATTGCTGTGCATTAAGAGCTGTGTAAACAGCTTTCTGGGTTTTACACCAAGGTAAATATTAATCTTTTTGCATGAACAGATGATGGAAAAACCCAGGGTAAATAGAAATATTAATAAACCTTAACAGTTTGAAGCAGTGTGGCAGCAGGCAGCGCAGTGCCAGCACGCCTTCCCCTCTCCTCTACGCTGGGGGTGATGCGGCTCTCCTGGGCGCTGCCATGGGATTTTGGATGGGGGGTGGCTGCGCACGGGCAGGAGGTCTGGGCATCATCTCGACACCTCTGCAGCCTGACACAAGTCTTGATTACACAGACTCCAGTGGGAACTGCGAATTTCCTCCATTAGCTAGATGCAAAGTGGTGAAAAGCGCTCGCAGTGGGACAGAGAAGGCTCCCTGGGTGATGCTGAGAGCTGGGAGAAGTGTTTTCCAGCAGCTTTGCCACAGGGACACTTGTCCTCCTTCCCCTGCCAAGTAGGTCCCTGGCATGCCCTGGGGTACGGCAGCACCACATCAATTCTCTGACTGATGTTTGTGGTAGACAATCCCCCTTGCAAACTCAATCTCGTCTTAAATGCCTCCTAGAAAAGGATGAGATAAGGTGACCTGGGCTGGTCTAAGGACCGCTTCCAACATGGCCAGCTCCTAGTTCAATTCCCCATTACCAAAACCCCAAGTAGAGCCCTGTTAGAAATTAAAACCCTACTTAACCTCATATAGCATGGGCATGGGCTGCAGATGGCAATGAGCTCCTCCGACAGGTTTGGTGAGAGCACGGACAGCAACGCTGTGATGGAAACCAGAGTGAAAACTCATTGCACGTCTTGGCAGGGAAAGAAAGGTGGCTTTATCACTGCTTTACTGCTCCTTAAATAAGGGGTATGTCCCTGCAAAGCTGGTGTGTCTGATGCCTATCTCTATGTGGCAGGACAGGACTTGTGCCGCCTGAAGGGGGGATGCAGGGATGGCGATGAGATTGGCTGGATGAACTGAACTGCCTGAGAAAATCCTGGATAAATTGCTCTATAATGCTCCACTTCCACTGAGAGCCGGGTCAAATAATGGCTTCATTTAAAACCTAGATCAAACAACGACTTCCTCTGCTCAGGGCATGATAGTGAAATATGGGTTGTTTGGCTACATTGCTGTGAAATTCTTTACCTCATCAGTATAAAAATGTCCCTGAGCTCTTTTGAATGTGCTTGTTTCCTCCCCCTGACACGTCCCTCCATTTAATTTTGGTGCGAAGCCGTGCCTGCTCCGTTGGGAACTCATTTCTGGGTCAATCCTTTCCAACCTTTCAGTGCATTAATCGTGATGTTGTAGCTTTGATTAAACTGCAAAGCGTTCTTTCCCTAATTTAGCTTTACAAATTAATACAGGGATGACCAATTGTGCACAGTCTGGTGATGATTTGCTGCTGTCACTCTTGGGTGTGTGTGGGGGGGTAGGGTGACCGTTGCTCCCCGTTTCAAAAGGAGGTGGAAAAGGACATGAAATCTGATAAATCCTGACTTGCTGGAGTATTTGAGCTTGGAGACCACTTGCTGCAGCTCCTTCATTTTTATAGTGGAAGAAAAAAATCCCTTATATGAGCCCTTGGGGTAAATCATCTTTTCCTTAGGTGTGCATGGAGGGCATGACACTGCATCTCCCTTGTTTGCTTTGCAAAATGTTTGATTTTAAATAGTGTTTCCTTGATATATGTATATTTTCACTTTGAAAGTACAGCAATTAGTCTGTGGCCCGGGTTTAAAACTGAGGAGGAGGTTTAACAAAGAGGCTAAAATATTATTCCTTGGAGCAGGGCAATAATGTCTGAGTATACAGAGCCCCGTTCCAGGAGAGCTCTGAGAGAGGTGTGGGATTGAAGTAAAAATTAATAATAGCTGAACAACATTCATTTTACACTGATGTTGAGACCGGGGGCCCTGGAGGAAGGAGACATGGGCTTGGCGGAAAGTTTCTGTCTGGATCAGCAGCTTTCCTTCCGAGTCAGTGCCGATCAGCCTGGTAGGATGCTCAAAAGGATGTCCTATGATTATACAACTGGAAACATTTTAATTAAGTGGTGCAGCCTGGGTTGCTAAGTGAATTTCAAATGCATGTAAATAATTTCCCAAGCCTTGTGCGTGCTGGACAGAAGTGAGGTATGCAGAACGTGAAAACTTTGGTTGCTTTTTAGGATTAAAATGTTTCCAGTTGCTTAAGTGAGAAACCTTTTTTTTGCTGTTAACAACAGTGACTGAAGGTGAGCCAGAGCGGCTTCCTCATCGCTGGAACTTGATAACACAGGGGTATCAATCAGCCTTACTGAATTAGCATTTCCCTGATAGCGATGCACAAAGCCTTTTAATGAGGACTTTCAAGTCTCCCAGCTCAGGGTTTCTGCCTGCCTGTTCCTTAGCAACAGAGGGGATTGGCAGGAAGAAGGGTTTTGATGTATTCTTACATAAAGGATTTACAATGCTGGAAATTGCATGCAAAAATTAGGATAATTGTGTTTTGTTGTTTTGGCACAAAGTTCAAAGATAAACAAACAACCTTTGGGCCCCCAGAAGCTTCCTGTTGTGTTCTTGTTCCTTCCTCTGTTCTCGTGGAGAAGTTATCCACCAAGTCTGGAGTCTAAATTAAATAGACTGTTGTCTATTTTCTAGAAATTAACACATCAGAGCAGCAAAAGCAGTGCTCATTGATCTACATTAGAAAGGAGAATTAACGAGCGGGGGGCCGAAATGCACGGAAAGGCAACGCTCCGTAACGCTTTTGCAAAGCGGCAGCTGGTCGGTGGTGGCATCTTCTGGGCAAGCTGCAGCCCCTGGTCCAGCCCTGCGTCTCTCTCCAGGACGGTCCTTCTCCTCCCACAGCTCTTGGGGTGCCTCATGCCCGTGGCTGGGGGAGCGACGTCCGGTGCTGCCTCACCAAAACCCTGCAACGAACAGTCTCCTCCGCCTCCGGCTTTCTGCCTCTCCGAATACCTTTGGTGGTTTCCCTGTCTCTGGGCACAGACAGGGCAAAATCTGCCTCCTGGCTCCCCAAACCTGCTCAATTTTAATGGCACTTACATTTTTGGGATATGCAATATGCGCATTTTTGGGATATGGCTGAGGCCATCCTTTGGGGCAAGCCAAACTCTTGATTAAATTCTGTCTGAAAAGAGGAAGATATTTCTTATCTGTCTTGCTCAGCTTAGCTGCCCATGTAAAGGAAACCCCTGGGAATGGGACCCTGCCTGGTGTTGTGGTGGAAGCCAGCACTCAGCCACTCTTTTCCACACTTCCCACGTCTGCTTGGTCTCCTTTGCTCCTGCCCTGGCCCCTGCCTGCTGCTTGGCGGTGTATAATATTAACATTATGCATCGATCCATCTCTTTCTGCCTTCCAGGTGTTACCCTGAGCATGGGACCGCAGCTATTCCACCCTGAAAGCTGCTGTCAGAGGCAGGGAGAGAATCAATGTAGAGAAGACACCCTTCACTGGAGATTGTCCACCTCCTTTCCATGCGATGCCACCCTTCAGCCTCCCTGAGCTCCTGCAATACCCCAAAGCCTGCTGCAAAGCCAATGATGCCAATTAGGCTTTCCTTTAATGACCTTTGGTGTGTGCTGCCTTCCTGCTCGGAAGAGATCTCTTCACGTCTCCTTGGCCCGTGCCGTTAACTGAAGCTGGGTGTGAGGCAGACTGCGGAGGGGCTGCCGGGAAGAGCCGCAACGCCATCACGTATGTCTTGGCATGGCAGCAATGTTTGCGGCAGCCTGGAGAGGACTTTATTCATTATAAAGTTCCCGTGCTTTACAGAAGCGAGGGTGGAAGTGCAAAGCACAGCAAACCACGGCTGCTAAGCTTTTCATCCCCAGGACATACACTGAGTACCAGTTTATCCCTTGGCACTGCACATCCATGCGTTTGCCGCTCAGCTGGAAATAGAAGTGCCTTTTCCTCCGTTGGCCTAAGTGCATGAGCCAGAAATACTCCACTGACTCCCAAACCCAGTGCAAAGTGTAGGAAAACCATGAGGTTTGCTCCTGACATGGCTGCTTTATGCAATGTGCCCTGTATTTTCAGTCAGCTTTAAGGCTGACCATGGGGCAGGTGCCTGCTTGGCTTTTGCTGTTGATGCAGGACCCACACAGGAGCAGATCTGGTACTGCTCGTCTTATCCTACCTTGCCTTGTGCAACAGCCCAAATTCTTGAATTAAAAAAAAGCAACACCAAAACAAACCAAAGCAAGAACAGCAAGAAAACCTCTGCAAACACTCCTTGGAAATTTTATGAGAGTTCAAACTTTGCTTTTTGTTCTGTGCCTAGAGGAGGACATCAATCCCTATGCACCAGCATTTGGTAGCTGTTAACCCCACGGGTTATGCAGCCTTCATCCCGTCCCACTGCAAGGGATGAGCTTCTCCCAACAAGGCTCTCATGCTCCTCTAGCACTTACTTGAAGCAGGTGATGCCCAGTTTAACTGTGCACATAATAATCTACAATGCTAATCTAAAGGATTGAAGACCTATTTAGTTGTTACAGTCTGTTTCCTAGGGGCATTTTGGCGTGCTCGGGCATGGACGACCTGATCCGTGCTGGTAATTCCCCATTGCCTGTATCGCTCTGGTCTGCACCACCAGAAGGTGCTTCTGCAGCCAATATTTAGCTCTCAAATATGCAGACCCTGCACCTCTGGCAGGCAGCGCCCCGCTCCCCGGGAGCGATGCACTCCCGGGGCTCCCCCCAGCCTCCCGTTTGCTCTGTGCCATACCAATCCCCTAGATAAAGCGATGAACCTGTTACCTGCTTCTGCCAGTGGGTTGTGCCACTCCCCTGCGCTATGTGCCCAGCCAGAGCTGCAAACACCACCCAGCTCCGGCTCACGCCACTCTCCACTCTTTGCTGAGCTATCCCAATTCTCCCCAGTGCCTGTCATCCGCGGGGAACTTGTGTCTCTTGCAATCTCATGGTCGGAGTTAATGCTTCTAGGCGTGAAGCGCAGCGGTCCTGTTTGTGCTGCTGAGCCTGGGAAATGCAGGGGCTGGTATGACTTGGCTTCTACCCGGCAATGTTTTGGCCCTGGGTCGGTGTTGGGACCCACGCGTGACTGCTCAGAGCTGATGGCACCGCGCGTCTTGGGTGGCAGCGTGGGCGTAGGACACGACGAACAGGAGGAAAATGTCCCCCCGTTTGTTCACCAGGCTTAAAATCTTGATGAGCTACACACGGCAGATGTGAAAGCCTGTTGGTGTGGTCTTTGGCTCCTCTGCCCCGGAGTAAATCCGAACTGGTTTTGCTGAAGTCAATCAAAATATATTTGAGAGCCCTGAGGAAGATGTGATCATCCAGCTTGTGCCATCTGCTTGAAACAGGCGCTGATGGATGCAGAAAATACATTCTGGTGTCTTCCCTCATAGGGATGTAAAAAACAAAGCGGTGATGACCTGGGACACCAGGGCTTTGCTCTAACGGGATGTGCGGCAGCCCGGGGCCCCGAGCAGGCAGCGGCTCCGCTCCCAGGGTCTCCGTGCAGCACGGCTGCTCGCTGCTGGTGCCTGTGAGCAGGCTCTTCTCCTTAAGCTTTCTGAGGAAGGTGAGGAGGGGATCTGGCCCCCTCCCATGCTTGGGCCACCACAGCCCAGCAGCCTGTTACTGGTGCCAGCCTGAGCTGCTCAGTACCAAAATTATGGGAATCTGCTGTATTTTCATTCCGTGGTGCTTTCTTGACACTTTTTGAAAACATTTTCTATTTAAGAATAGAGCCTTTTTGTTTTTTCTTCTTTGAGGGTATCAACTCATTTGGATTTGAACACTGGGGAACTGTCATTACATGCCAGCCCACTTGGTCAGCACCTCATTTTGTCCAGTATCCTGAGTATTAATTCTTTTTTTTTTTTTTTCCCATAATTGAAATTTGAGGAAATTTTGTAGGTTGTATTGACTTTTTCTGAAAGGCTTGCGTAACTACTTTTTATTTAAAAAGATCAAAATTTTGAAGAGCAATAGCAATATAAATGTAAAAACTGTGAACTAGCCCCCAGTTTTATAGTCAGTTAGTTACTGAAATAGTGCAGCACATTACTGTGTGCAATAGATATGTGTATATATATGCACATATACAAGGTTGATCATTGGAGGTGCTTGAACGACATGCCCTTGGAGGCCCTGGACCTGCTCTCTCCAGCAGTCTGGGACAAGACTGAAGACGTCCAGGCAACCTCCCCTGAGGACACAAGGGCTGAGGGAGAGTCAGCTGCAAAACTGCTGGGAGTTAGTCCGTGCACGAAGCCCCGCGGAGTGCCATGCCCCCACCCTTCTGCTTGTTTCTTCTTGTCCCTCTCTAAATACTGCTGAGTTTTGTTCATAAAGATGTTCTCTGGAGCCGGTGAGCTCTTCCTTAGTGAGGACATTGATACACCCAGACACAGCAATGGCTGAAATCTGGAAACCTGGCTGCATATTCTGCGCATTTGAAAGGAAAGCTGCATGTATTTTGTTTGATAAGGAACTGGATGGTATGCTATTTGCCATTTTTAATGCATCTAGATGAAACGCACTCTCTGACATTTCCTTCACTAAACTCAGTGGCTTAATATTCAGCAATCTACCCTTCATTATGTTAAATGCCTTTTAAAAAGTAACCAGAGCGCTATTTGGAGAAGGCCCACTGGCATACAAAATGGCTTCATCCCCATAAAAATGCAAATTAACTCTCTGGAAGTGTAGGTCTAGCTCGTTTGTATAGAAAATAAAAAAGCGCTTCGAACAGAGCCCAGAGGAACTCTGCTAACAACAAGATATTCAGTGACATCAGCAGCCCGATACGTTACCGCCAAGATAATTTCTCAGCTCTTTCCCAAATTTTCATTTTCATTTTTAACCCTGAATTCCCACCAGAGCTCAAGTGAGGAGACCCTGATCTCCTGACAGCTCTGCTTTTCTGAGACCTTCATAAATGATACAATGCCATGGAAAATAAAGGGTTTTTTTCTGTCTTATTTGGTCAAAAGTAGTTGTACTGGCATTAACACGCAGTAGTTAGTTGTTCTTGAATTGATGGTCATTTCTGGAAGACAAGTGTCCGTTCCTACATGCAGGCGAGAAGAATATCAAAGCACACTGCAAGAACCTCTTTCCCAAGGATCTCACCTGGGAAACCAACGGCTCTGAAGGGCCAACATCAACGTCCCAGCTTGCGTATTTTGCACAGCATTGCAGTGCTTTCCTTAGAAGCAGTGCTGGCAAAACAGAGAGCTGCAGTGAGCCATGTTTTTTCCAGTTTCTGTGAAAATAAGACTTTTCAATTTATCTGGGGTAAGTTTCTTACGCCAGCTGTTCTTCCCCACAGAAACCTGGGTTTCCCATGGAGGAGGAGTTGAGCTAATTTTCAAAACCTTGCAATGCTCCAGGGATTTCCCGCAACTGTGGGATGTGGCTGCTCTGGGGGCTCTGCGAGGGGCCTAGAGAACTTTGGCTCTGCTGAGGTGGCTTGTAGACACGAAATACGGCATTCAATCAAATGCAGCATACCATGGAAATACTTGCTGTATGAAATTTCACAGAACTGTAGTTTCATTTATTTTATTTACTCCTCCTATGTTGCTTGCTTTCTTCTTTTAGTGGGGTTTTTATGCCTTACTCACAGTGCATGGCCAAGACCAGCCTTTTCCCATGGGTGCCTCCCTTTGCACAGTGGGATCATGTCACCATCCCCATCTGCTCCAAAGGAACATTTCCAGGGAATGGTGAACACCTGAATTTTGGGAGCTTTCCTGCAGAGGCCATTGCCTTAGTTTGTTCATTTGTTGAACATGCATATTTCTATTTCCATACTTTGTCTCATTGAAATAGAGGCTCTGTTAGGCTCTACTTCCACTCCCTATGAACAGCAGGGTGTTCCCACCACCACAGCAAGAGGTAGGAGAAAGACACTGAAAGAAAACATTTAATGTACATGAAGGTGCCCATTGCCTCCCTGAAACTAGTACGTATTTGCACAGGACACCAAAGGACCCCAAGCACAGGAGCTTGGTCACATTCAGCCCAGGTCGCTTTCCCAACAGACTCGGTATCGGAAATTGCGTCTGCAACTGATGCTGGAAGTGACGCCTGGCAAAATCTTTGGATCACCTCTTCAGGCCATTAGCAGTAATTCAGCTATTATGGTATTCTGCATAAACTTTCTTTTTTGGTGTTAGGATAACTGGATTACCCGCGTGAGAGACTTGGGTAGGTTTAGCAACCTGAAGCCTACAGACGCCGCTTCCAGCATTGAGCCATGTTGGCTTCCTGTTGCTGCTCCCTATTTATAGCCTTTTTTTACCCCTTTTTGGTGTAATTTTCTACTAATATTCAACATCTTAGGCCAGGTTTTTCACTCCAGTTGTAACTGTTTAGCACACACACTTTTTATTCTTGCTTATTTTGTGCTCGGGCTCAGTCAGGCAGGAGTCACCGTGCCAAGGTGTCTGCCACAGTAATTGTCTGGGCTATGTTCCAGTTTTGGATCATATTTCTGGAAGCACTTTAAGAATCACAATATCCACGGAGAAGTTTCGCTGTATCTTCACAGCCAGGTTGTGCCCAGGGTTTTGAGGACCCGTGGTCCTACCTCAGTAACGCTGGGTTGCACTGATGCTCTGGTCAGCTCTCTGGGACCAGGGTGCTATGGAGAGAGGGTGTGTGGCTCTCAGTGAGCGATTTCACGCTGCTGCTGTTGAACTTGTTCTGCTGCTCTCACTCCAGCAGAGAGCCGCGTGATGGTGATGAATTTTCTCACCGAGCTGTTGTCTTTGGTGCGCATTGACTGGGTTGAATAGCCATGGCATTCCTCAAACATTTCATTTCCTTTCACCTGCTTTTATTTGCTTGAGGCAGATATTGCTGGGGATTTCAAATTACTTTTTAAGATGTCGGTTCATTTCAGTGGTGCTTCTTTTGGTTGGTTGAGTTGGATGGTATTGTATGCAGCCTCCTCCCTGATTTCCCCACTGTGAGTCCTGGTCACACTGATGCAGAGGGCAGCAACAACCCTTGGAGATGACCTGGGAGAGGTAGACCGGACAGGAGGGTGTCAGGAGTGGCAATGTGCAAATTTCTTGTATTTATGATGTAGAACATTAAATTTCTCTCATGCTATTTTCTGGGATCCATCTGGAGCCTTCTATTTAGAGAATTGTTTTGTTCCAGTCTTTGCTCCAATTGTTTTTAATCAATTCCAGGTTAAAAAATGTCAATTTTTGTTGGATGTTCTTGAGATCCATGCATGTCACAAAACCACCCGCTGCTTGTTTGACTTTCATCATAAATGAAGCTGCACAGCAAGTCCTTGATCCATTATTTCAGTGCTTTTTTCTGATGTTTGGTTCAATGCCATTTTCAGACCTTTCCCAGTGTAATACATAGCCAAACCCCCTAACACTCGGCAGGTTTCTGTGTCCGGTACAACAGCAGATAAAAAAAATGTGTTCCAAAAGGTTAGGGTGGGTCTGTTTTTCCTGTATCCCTTCACAAAATCATCTTTGTTTTCTAAATATGTGTTTAATCCTGTGTTGCATCTTTCACTGTCTTCATGTCCGCTCTTACCATCAGGAATGCACAACACAAACCCGGAGCGGGAGCAGCCCATCGCAGGTTTGCTAACAGATGAAGCAAACTGGTAGGTACATCCTTCTGAAATCTGTTTATTATTGAAAACAAACTGAATGAAGAAATGAAAACGCAACATGTAGCTGAAGCTGGACGTGCACTGAAGCTGTGGGGTGTAACGTGGTTCCCACATCTTGCTCTGTGGCATTGCTGCTATTACTGAGGTCTCAGCCCCACCAAACCTCACGGGTGTATGTCTACACCCCCTGCTACAGTGCATGGTAGAGGTACCTCAGCTGACTTTAAGCACTCCAGTTCAACACCCAGGAATGGGCAAAATGTGTAAAAATGTCTATAATGATAAAAAAAATCCAGCACCCCATTTCTGACAGGGGCTGGGAGGGCGGGCAGGCTCAGCCCCTTGTGCTGCCCCTGGCTCGGCTGGGCAGCAGGTGGGGGGCTGCCGGCTCCCCGCTGCCTGCAGCCATGGGGCCACGGTACAGGAGACGACATGGTTGTGCTGCCTGGGAGAGGCTGACCCCAGAGGAAGCAAATCCATATAAAACCAGTCCTCATGAGCTATTCTCTTCTGTGCAATACTTATTTACTCCGAAAGCGTTGCAGCTGCTTGTACAGGTCAGCAGCTCTGTAGTTCTACAGCAAGAGGGAGAAGAAGTGCCAATGGCAAGACGTAGATGGAAGAGTGGTGTTGAGCGGTATGTTTATTAGTGCGTTGAGTGAGGTTGTGCCAGAGACACCCCTCAGGACGAAGGGCTTATTGCATCTGGTGCTGTACAGACCCGTGAGCAAGCCAAGCCTTGAAGAGCTTGCGGCTCCTGCAAGCTCTGCTGGAAACTCATCTCCAGGCGGATTAAAGATGTAGTTAATCAGAACAGCTGAATTTCACGGCAAGGTAGCGTCTGTAAGGCCAAACGAGGTGCAAATATTAATTCCAGCCCCATCGGTCCTTAAGAGGGTGGGGAATTGCACCATGACCCAAGAACACGGTTTGTTGCGTTGTCTTTACAAAACAGGAGCTTGATTTTTGTGAAGAAATATGATCACAACCTATCAAGTTTTTTTTCTGAGATACTTTGAACAAAATAATTGAGCAGGAAAACCCCACAGGCCTTCATTTCTCAAAATATTAAAATTGTAATGTAAATTATTTTATGCCTGGAGCAAAAAACTTATAAAATGTCAGGGTTGTCATGGTTTTAAATACACAAGCAGTCAATCCTTTGTCAAATCATATTGGAATTTTAGTCATCCAGATAAATTGTTCCTTCACACAGACACACACATATAGACATAGTAGACATAGGTCTTTTTTTTTTTTTTTTAATAACGAACCTGGTCCTTAAAAGCTATTGCAGAGACCTGCAATTCCTGGCTTCCAGAAATATCCGCAAAAGGAGCCAGCTAATATCTTCAGAGCAAATCCACCTGGGTGTGGGGAACTTATTAATGTAAAAAGATTTGACTGTATAAAATGCTTTCTGCTATTGCATCCATTTATATTTTTGTCTTGGTGTAACTAATGGATGCAGCAGCAGGCTGTGATGGAGGAACATTAAAGAAGCGCAGACTGACTTGATCCAAACAATAGATCTTTAAAAAAAAATCCAGTTGTGAGCAAATTTTTGAATACAAAACTTGTCTCAGGGTGGATTGTGATTCAAATGATGCATCCTGTGAGAGAAAAGAAAACATGCCCACCTCTTCTGGGGATGCGGCGGGCCTGGGCTCCAAGGCTCTGGTACACGAAACAGCATCGGGGCATCCCCGGGCAGCTGGGTGCGATTTTGCAGACCATTAGCTGGCAGCAGCGGTCTGCATGAGAAGGGGTAGTTTGGTGCTGCTGCAGCCAATAGTCGTTTGCTGCATCCCAAGAAAAGAAGAGGGAAAATGGGATGAGCCATGTCTGGGCACAGCTGGGACGGTGGTTTCTGAGGGTTAGCCCTGGGGTAGCTTAAAGGTGTCTTCCACTTCAGCCTGTGTGTGGAAAAGCAGTAGCTCTCAGAGGGGATTTTAAAATGGCTATATTTAATTTAATGTAGATTTACAGTCTCTGCAAATACTTTGTCCCTGCTGCTAGAGTTTCCTAGGATCTGATTCATCAGTGTGCAGACAGATTTATTAGACATGAAAGCATCCCTTACACTTAGCATGGGAAAATTTGCAGTTTGTTTGTGGGTAATTTTTTTTTTGGGACTAAGTATCTGTTCAAGTCTGAAACAAAGATGTGTACAAACAACTTTGTGTGCACACACGAGTCAGTCCTTGATGGGCTCAGGAAGTGTGGGAGGAGAAATTCTTCTCAACTACAATTTTGCATGGTGCTTTTTATAGCTCTGTTAGAAGTTAAGGCAAGGGTGGATGAGGTCGCTGGGAGTCTTAACCAGCATCTGTCTGGTAAGGACATGGCAATAATGTAATTCATGTCAAACAAAAAATTGGCATGAGGGTGGCTCGTATCTCATCAGTTAGACGAAGTCTGCTTTGACGTCTTGCCTGTGTTCCTCCTCTGGGATCTCCAACAAGAGGTGGTGAAAAGACCTGTGCAAAGCTGGTTCCTCCCAGCTTACTGTCACACCAACATCTGCAGATGCGTATAGAGAAGATGCTACTGGCAACCCCAGTCATGTTGGTTACATGGGCCATACTGGTTTATGGCTCGATTAAAACAAATTCCCATGCAGTACAAGCAGCTCCTTGTCCCTGAGATCCTGGCTGGGCTTCCAGTTTCAAGACAAGAGTCATTCCTGCAATGTACTGGATGGTTTGTCTTGCTTGTGCACAGCTTCTTAATATACTGGGTTTTTGCTTCCAAACTGCAACATCATTAGCATCTAACTGACCATATTTAAGTGTCTTTGTTATGTAGGGATCCAAGTAAAGGTCTTTTATACTTACTCTTATGTTTAATTTTTCGTCTGATGAAATTCTGCATCCTGAGCTCTCCGTCTCTTGTTTTGCAGTGTATCCGTCATAGCGGTGTTTGGCATTGTTTTGTACCTATTTGTTTACAATATCCCATCCACAGTAATCAAGGGTCTGATTTAATCTACCTTTCTTTGTGTTGCTGATTAAAAGGGAGCATGAGAGAGAGAGACTGCAGCACAGGATCTCATTTATGCAAAATGGAGTCTTTAGCAGAAAATGGTGTTAATTCAGTTATAATCATGCCCAAGAATGCTGATATTTTCCTGTGCGTCTCAGTCATCTCAGACAGATCCTGTTGTCTTTTGAGGTGTTATCTCACGCTGTTGACCATGGAGGAGGTGAATGCAACCGGTTTAGTTTAAAAGTGTACCTTTAAATGTCCACAGTAGTCTAAGATCTATTCCATCCTTAAACTACAGCAGTGGGTCGCTGTCCCAGCACCATCCAGTAGTGCCCAGCCCAGGGCAGCTCCAGATCTAAGGGACCAGTCCCAGAGCAAATGCAACCCAAACCATCCTGCCATGGTGCCTGCTCTGCCGACACAGGTAATTCAAGCCTTTGAAGTTGCTACGTAAATCTTCCCCTTACTGAGACACTCTGCGTGATGACAACATAAATCACTCGAGGTTTTCTAAGCAGGATGATCCCGAGCAGGGCAGCGCTGACCTGTGCTCAACGTGCCATTTGCTGGCCTGTGTTGATGCATTATTGAGCCAGTCATAATTATTGTGTCAAGGAAAGCCAATTTGTACTTGGGCAGACTGACATCTGGTTTTAGGTGGCAGCAGCCTTTCCTTCAGTAATTGAAATGATTGTTCTTAGTGTGCATTGTCAGAAAATGACATTCTTGCTGATATCACTGAAGTGACTTATATTCAGTCTGGAGCTAAACAGATATTGTCAGGTCTGAGCCGACACGTAGTTTTCTTCTTTCAGGAAGAAATCTCATTACCTCTGGCAATAATGGACGGTAGCCCCGGTGCTCATGGAGGGGTGCTCCAGGGTGCGGGTGTCGTGCCATATGCCCGAGGGGTGCTAAGGAAGGAGGTAAAGAGGTAGTGGCTGGGCAGAGGTAAGTCTAAAAACCATTTCCTTGCAGGGAGGAGGCAGATCAAAAGTGACTTAAGGGGTCCTGAGCATGAATAACTTGCAGGAAGACTTTAGAGTAGAACAGCAGCCTGTCCCCGTGAATCCAATCCTGCTCTCTAACTGGGTGTGGGTGCAAACTGGAGAGCAAGGCAAAGGGTGTTTTGCTGCCCGAAGCTGGCAGCTTTGCCTGTTTCTGCACGTGGGCACCCAAGGAGCTCACCTTCCCTTGCCTGTGGCTCCATTTCTCTTCGTGAGCCCCATTTGGAGTGAGATTTTCCCTGGGTTGTGCCCCCAGTGCCACGGCCTCGTTGAAAGATGTTAAGGAGGACCCTGGGAAAGGCCTTGGCATGGTGTGACCACAACCATGTCCTCCTACACCCCTGCCCTTCTTAGTTCATCCTTTATCAGATTTTATTGGCGAAGCAGCAATGTAGAAGAGCAGGCATAAGGTCTGCAGTCAAAGCCCGTGTCTAACGTTGCGTATTCCCCCAATGAAAAATCAGAATATTTTAGCCTCAGTCTCTTGAGAAGGAAATTTGAAAGAATGTCAGGCTCTTCTAATTACAATCAAGCTGCTATTTAAGGAATGTTTTCTTTTGTGAATTGCTCACAAGATTTTATTGAAACGTCTATCAGAAATCGTTCTTTTCATATTTCTCCAACAGATTTGTTGCTTGTGTGTTTTTTGCTTTAAAACACACAAAAAAAGGATATTTTCCCCCCACATAAATTAGTCTATTTGCAAAGTTTGTGAAAGGGAAAGAATTTCAGATTTTTTGACTCTTTTCTACTACATTTATTACCATGTAATGATGGAGAAAACAGCAGTTCCAGTGACTTTCATCACATGGTGAAGTCAGTCTCCAAGGGTTGAAATGGATATTGCTGAACACAGTGCGGGCTTTTGAGTTTTCTAAAGCATCCAAAGCACAGAGAATTACTTTAAATTGTACTCAGCCTACTTGAATTTCTCCCTAACCCAGTCTTCTTGATATTTGCCTCCTTTTTTTTAATACTTTTTGAGTGTCAGTCTAGTTTTAAGGAGAAGTATGCAGGATTGCTGCAGTCGGTATTCATTTCAAGGCCAGAAAACAAACAAACAAACAAGCTAGCTTGTAATAAAAAATGCAGTTTCCTTTTTACTTTAATGAGACCCACCTCCAGGTTTTTATACCTAAGTTGGTTGTGGATCTTCCTGCAGTTGTCAGGGTCACCGGGAGGGCTCCGCCTTTCTTTAATAAAGTTGGACATGTTAATTATATAAATATAAGAATCTGGGATGACCCACTTTTACTCAATACAGATAAGTACTGACCTATTGCACCAGGCAGTTGGTAAGCATTACGAGTTTGTTATCGACGCTCCCTATTTGTTCTAAAATATCAAAGCTCATTCTTAAACATATCACTGAAAGGACAGAAGAACCTCACACATGACAAAACAATAAAAACGGTACGATAACCTGCAAAAGGCTTGTAGTTTAACAAATTTAAAGGAGGCAACTTGTCGGATACCGCCAGTTGCTATTGGGCCAATATCTATATTTCATTAGTTGTTATTAATTTTTAGAGAAGAAAGTCAAGAATGGGAGGAGAGTGATACAATTTGCCACTGACAATTATTTCTGTATTTGTATTCTGATGCCTGATGCATTTACAACAACAGAGTGGCTGGTATGCTGAAATGTGTAATATAAACGCAGCAAAATAATATATGAGGAAGGGGCCGTAAGGTGCAGAGAGCTTTCAGTATCATTACCAGCTTCCTTGAGAAGCAATAACTCCAGGAGTAATGCTTTTTGGGTTGGACTACTTGTACTTCTTCACCATTTTCTCTCCTCTGAGACTCTCTTTGGGTATAACAGGGAATTAAGCATGTGAAAGCAGGGAAAAGTGCATCATCAGAGTGCAAAAATCATGTTTAGCACTTCAGTAAGAAAAGAGCAGCCTGTAAGGAGAGAAAATGACAGTGAATAAGCTTGTGGAATAAACCAGTTATGTGTCATGTCCTGAGCAGACTCAAAGTGTGGGCTGATAGCTTTAGAAGCAGAATGCTTTTTTTGATTATTAATTCATATTCTTTTACCTGGCACACCATACCGAGGAAAGGACACATGAGGGAAATATATATTCTTGTGATAAAAGACCAAAAATGAAACAGAAGTGCTATTATGCCGTTTTCTTGATGTCTATAGATCATAATGAGGAAAAGGTATAAAATAGCGCCCACCTGAATATGCCCACAAGGACATATATTTGGTGCTACCAGGGAAAATGTCCTGAAGGCTTTTGTGCCTAAAGCACAGGTACATAATGGGTCTGAATCAGCCTGCTGGGAAAGCATGAATTGGATTCAGGGCTTTCCTGTCCGGCAGGAGCTGTTTGTGGCTGTAGCACGCTCTGCCTGAGCTGCCGGTATGGGTTTCCCCAGCTGGGCTGCTCTGTGTTACCAAGGGTCCTGAGGATCCAGTGGTAGCTGGGTGGGTGTGCTTCCTCACCAGGGCAGGTCATCTGCTCCTGGCTGTTGCTAGGAGGGGGGAATGAGGCATCTTTCTTGAGTAAGTGATGTCTGCACAGGATTTCCTGCATCTTGGGAAGCTACAGAGGTGTTGGGAACCAAACCTACAAGCAAGAATCTCCCCTGCAGAGACACATGGTAGGAAAACATGGACTTATAAACCCTTTGCATTTCTGTTGTGGTTGACCTAGTTGCTTAGTGCTTCTTTGCTTTAAGTGTTATTTACCTTCACCAATATTCTGATAAACTCACTTTTAATCTTGGGATTTCTTATAAAGAGATGTTCCAGGTGTCTGCTTCAAACCCATGGTTGCTCTGAAGGGCTGCTGTAGGTGCCTGTGGGCTGTGTGCAGCGGTGTTTGCTGCGCTATACGTGCGGGATGCAGGGGTTAAACCCTGTATGACTTGGTGGCACCTCTGTGCTGCGTGGGCTAGAGCGAGCCAAAGCCTCTGGGTGTTGCTCTGTTCTTGTAGAAAGGACAAAAGGTTTCTTCTGTGACCAGGTTTTAATTGTGGTTGCCAAGCCATGCTTTCCTTGAGCTGTTGTGTAATTTCAGAGCTTTGAAGACAGACCAGGGTCTGACTGTGATAACAACCTTATTTTATTTCCTTAAGCCCATTAGTCTGGGGATCACAATGTCTTGTGGCTATATAGTGCAACAGCTTCTTTATTGGGAATTGCTTAAACTCAAGTTTTTGCAAGTTGTCTGAAGGCTTCTTTTTGAGTGTTGTTTCAAGCGGGAGTACAAGCTATCAAGGTACAGGTTAAACATGGGCAGGAGTAATGCTATGTTGAAATGCTGTAGCTTGTGAAAAAGGATTTGATATGCACATTCAAGAGGATCTATTTTCCTAGCGTATGCATCTTATGTTCCCTTGTAATGGAAGGCTGCAATAACAGACTTGAATAAGAACATAGATTTCCTGGCCAAAAAAATCTCAGCAATTTTTCTCAGCATTGCTGTTTATCTGAGGACAAGATAAAATTGGATTTTTCAATTCTGTGAACTTTCTGTATCTCTTTAGCTATACCTTGTAAGAATTTGGGAAATGCTGGAAGCCAAAACTCCCTGATATGGTAGGAGTTCCCCTTCTGGTGGGAAGTGCTGTTTGTTGTCAGCATTGCTGTGGCTACCAGAGCCCGTGCCTTGACCAGCGCTGAATGCGTTCTGGTTTTTTGTTTGTGTTACTGATGATTCCTGCCTAGTTCCCCTTTATTGCTTTTCATCTTGCCAGTCGCAAAGCCTTGATAAAGGGCATCAAGCAAGGCTTATGGATGACAGGGAGGTGTGATTAGAGACAGCCAGCATGGCTTTACAAAGGGTAAACCTGATAGCCTTCTACAACAGGGTGACTGCATTGGCAGATAAAGGAAGAGTAACTGATGTCATTTATCTTTACTTCTGTAAGGCCTGTGATGTAGCCCCATGCAACATCCTTGTCGCTAAATTAGAGAGATATGGATGGACTATCTGATGGATAAGGAACAGGCTTGGTGGCTGCACCCAAAGAGTTGTAGTCAACGGCTTAGTGTCCAAATGGAGATCAGTATCAAGCGGTGTCCCTCAGGGGTCTGCACTGGGACCGGTACTGTTCAATATCTTTATCAATGACGTAGCTGGATTGAGCGCAAGGTTGTGGATGACCCCAAGCTGTGTGGTGCAGCTGATATGCTGGAGGGGAGGGGTGCTCAACCTTGACAGGCTTGAGAAGTGGGCCCACGTGAACTTCATGAAGTTCAGCGAGGCCAAGTGCAAGGTCTTGCACCTGGGTCAGGGCAGCCACCGGTATCAGTACGGGCTGGTTAATGAATTAATGAATGAGAGCCACCCTGTGGAGAAGGACTTGGGGAGCCTATTGGTGGATGAAAAACTGGATATGAGCCAGCAATGTGTGCTTACAGCCCAGAAAGCCAATCATATCCTGGGCTGATTCTGTGATCAGCTTTACTATCTCTATTTACAGTTGGGAAGACCTAGGCAGGGTGTTCAAACATAATTAGCAACCCCCAAAATTTTCTTGTTGCCAGAATAAAGATACCAGGGTTTGGTTTCTGCTCTAATGCAATCCCATGCAAAATATTCCCAAAACCAGCTCCCCAGTTTCTGTGGAGAATGCATTATACAGAACAGCAAGAATGAAAGATGGCCATTGGTGACATTTCTTGGCAAGTTGCACTTTTGAAGAGTAGAAATGATTTTTTTTTTTTTTGTATTGTTTGTCAGAATGACTCCAGCTACTTTGCCTAAGGGCAAATGTGTGCCCCTCCAGTGGGACTCGCTGGGCCATCCAGGAGGGATGCTGGCCAGCCCTGGGTGACGCTGAATTATGGAGATAGATTGACAACTCAGAGAGGCATTTACTGCAGCTGGACTGTTTTGCTGGGGTAACACTTGGGTATATTACTGGATAACGAGGGGAAGGCACATTAGAGAGATGGTGATAGCAGAGGGTAGCGTTTACAGGAATACACACAAAACTAGTTTTTCCTGCAGTTAGGTTTGCAGGGAAGATACTTTTTTGCAAAACAACAAACAAATCTCTCCTGGGGCATAGCAAAGGGCAGGGCACAGCTCAGACCCCACAACCCTAAACCAGTGCAGGTGATGGGATGAACGCTGTGTGGGGGGCTTCAGCTAATTTCAGCCCACTTTTGAAGTGTTTTCTGCACAACTTGGTTGCAGGTGTGGCTCTGGATCAGTGTACCTGGAAGGGGGTGGGGGGTAGGGAAATAGCTTTTTTTCTGGTGGGGCTGAGATTTGAAGCAGATGTGTCTTGTACTAATTCCTGTTTCTGACAGGTATGGCTCCAGAAATACCCTTACCACGTGGCTTTCCCTGTACTTGAGATTAACTTCTTGTTTGGCCGGATAAGATTTGAGGCTCTAAGTGTGAGATTATAAAATCGCTTGGCCTTGGAGATATTTCCTAGCCAGAGCCAGCAGCTTACTCAAATCCTCTTTTGAGATCAGCTGTAACTACTTTCCCTCCACTCCACCCACTCCATGGTGGGTATTTGTGTGAGTCTTTATTTCATGTACGATAACAACCTTGCTGCACAAAACCCCAGTGTTTTATCAGCTGTGCTTCTCAAATGGATGCTTTCTTTATGAAGGCTTCAGTGTTTCGTGGGAGATATGAAGTGGTTTTCTTTTTTTTTTTTTTTTTTTTGTTTTCTTCCCATATCAAAGGTCTGGTAATTCAGCAGATCACCACCAGCAGCAGGCTGCTCTATTATACATGACATCCTCCTATGCTCACAGCATGCTCTCTTCAGAAGTACTCTTCAATCCTTTGAAACAAGGGCACTCATCACTTTCTAAAGCAGACCCTTATTCTTGTATCAGATATGCGTTTGAAATAGTTGCATGCTGTATCTGGCTATGATTTGATGTATGGGGGCTATATTTCTTTATTGTAGGTTGCATATTTAACAAGCTGAGTAGCTTTCAGGCTCAGCAAAATGGTTTTGGCTTCCTTGCATCTCGGCACTATTTCTTTGAATATGTTTTGGAGGAAGGATGGGATAATTTGGTGTCTGCGACTGCTCTGGGTTTGTAGATAATTCTGCTCTATTGCAGAAGCTTTCTCCTACCCTGTCTCACCTTCGCAGATCCTGATTTAAACTGTTGAGAGCCATCACTAAACAAATGTTTGGGTTGTACTGGAATCAGCTGCGGTGTGGGTGTTCCCTGCCAAACTCAGGACATAGCTGTGGCTGGAAGGGTTTCTGCCAGTTTTACATGGATAATTCATGAGGGTTAATAATTTTTCATTATTTGAAGATGGGATAAGGGAAACTTAAAGTTCCAGACTGAAGCTGTGCAGATAGCCAAGGTTCAGCTTTGTGAAAGGTTTTTGGAAAGAATTTTGAAATTTGGCTTCTTTGTCAGCAGAAATTAAGACGGCAAACTGAAAGGCTTTACAGAAATGGAAGAGCAAAAATTCATCAGTGAAAGATGTTTGGTTTATGGTATGTCTTTTATCCCTGGTCCCTTTTTCAAAAGTCTTATTATGAAAAGTTTATTTTACATATGCCACTTCAAAATGAGAAATCGGAAGATGGTACGCTAGTTGTGACAGTAGTATTTTGAGTTTTTCCTTCGTAGAGCAAAATATAACTAATATCAGACTGATTTATTTTTCTTTGAAGAAAAAGTATTTTTCAGCTGGAAGAAGGCTTCAGTCAAACTTTTTCTGCCCAGCAACGCATTGGAGGGACAAACCCTTCTCTGAGGGAGGAGGCTGATGGCAGGGCTGGCTGGACCACATCTGGGCATGCCACCGGGCATGGGGCCAGATGTGTTTGCACCCGGCAGCGCAGCTGGTGCATCTTACAGTGCTCTGCAGAAATGCTGCTGGCCATTGAAAACGGACTGTGTGCTTTAGGCAGGTGCTATTATGGGGCTGAACAGCTCTGTCTTTGCCCTGGGTATGTGACAATAGCTCTTGCTCTGCCCTGGCCCAGCCACGCTGGTCCCCGAGCCGCTCCAGGGCTGTCTGCTCCTTGAATCTATTCCCTCCAAAAAAGCTTTGGGGAAAAGTTTATCGCATGTCTCTGGCTTGCAACTTCTGTTTTGCAAAGAAACTGGCTCGGAGGGCGTGTGATAAAACCCCAACAGAGCTGGAGGTAGCTCTAGCTTTATAAGAAGCAGAGCCTAGGTTGCAAGCTTTGGAGACAAACAAAAAGTAGATCACGCGGTGGTAAGTTAATTAGGCGTAGCGCTCCCCGAGTACGTCAGTAGCCTGTCGATGGCATTGACTATATGATGCCATCAACAATTTCAGTTCTTTCGATACTGCAATGAACTGGTACTGGCTAGAAAGGACTGAGCTGCGCTGCCATCATTGGAGAAGCATACTAAGAGAGCAGAGCGGGCAATAAATTATATTAGTCCACTTCCACTAGCGGCTGTGCGCTATTAAGCTGCTAATTTTAGTCTGAGTTGATAAGAGGACAGTGGTGCTGACTGCTGCGTTCCTGGATTTTAAGCTAAAGTACGTTCCATTAACAAAGATGAGGATATATTGGCTCGAACTGGAAGAATAAGTGTCTCCTGCTCATTTAACTGGCTCCTTACGGCCCCCCTCTGAGCTGCTCTACTAGGGGGGATTATTGTCTGTACTCGGTTCCTTATGACTTCCTAATTCCTAAAGAATGCACGGTCACCCTCATTGCAGTGTGTCGTGGAACATCTCCTCTTTTTGCCATAGATACAGTTAGAGCACCAGACAGGTTTCGCACGCAGCCTTGTGGTGATGATCTCTAATTATTGCCACACTCAGCTGTAAAAATGGGTGTTTTGCTTTGTTCCATTGGAGAAGGAACTTAATTACAGAGCCGTGAATGTTGTGCTTGCAAGTGCCAGCACGTCCTACATGACAATAAGAGATTAATTAGGAAAGCTGCTTTGTGGTACAGGCAACGTTCCCTCTCCTCTGCCTCTGTATTAAGTCATTGAGCAACATAAATGTTAACCTATTATGAAAATCAAAACTTAGAAATTGACTCCAGTTTCACATGCAAGGATGGCTCAAAATTCGGAAAACAAGCTCAGCCTTGGCAGGCTTATAATATGATACACACGCTTTTTGTCAACTCATTTAATATGTGATTATGATTATCAGCTCTAATAATAATGACCAAATAAGCAATTTATGAGGTTGAGCTTGGCATGGGCTTAAGATAGAAATGCTATGTGAGTAATCTCAGTCTTTAAAATTAAAATTTTTTCGCTCTAATTTCTCTTCAATAGTAGTTAAATGAAGTGCTCGAGGGGTTGGATGTTAAGCTGGAACGCTGTGAGTGGGTGGTGGAGTCACCGTCCCCTGGAGGCATTCAAGAAACGTGTAGACGTGGCACTTGGGGACGTGCTTTAGGAGGCCTGGGGGTGTTGGGTTGGGGGTTGGACTTTTGTTGATCCTAGAGGTCTTTTCCAACCTTAATGATTCTGAGTGCCTCCACAGCTCGTGTTACATCCGTAAGTGTGATGGGACAGTGGTGTCAAACTGAAGCAAAGGGTGGAGAAAATCTCTGTAGCTTCTTTGACTTCTGGTGGGCAGCATCAGAGAATTGGCCATCAAAAGTTTGGGCAGAGATTTCTTTTTTTGATTACGATACCTCTCAGGGATGGAGATGGTGACAGCACTGGGAGAGCTGGAACAAGATTGGGGGCGGGGGGGAGGGTGAGGATGCTCAGCTTTCTCTGTCATGAAATTTTGGCACCTGACCTTTTAAAATGTATTTTAAATTATTTTTTGACAGAACCATTTTATCAGAGTACTTCCTGTATTTTCACTTTTTCTTGGATTTTTATCTATATCTGGGTAATATTTGGGGTACTGATATAACTGGCCATGGCTGATCATGCCTGTCAGCTCTGTCTGGACCCCAAATGGGCTCCCAGTCATGTGAGAGCATCCCAGGACTGGGTAGGTTGCTTGATTTCCCCATCCTGTGAGAGTCCTGGGGTTACAGGGTCTTCCTTGGTCTGTTTGAGGTCTATGTCAGCCCCGTGGGGATGGGTCTTCCTCCCAGGGAGTGATCGCATCTTGTTGCCCGATGGGGTGGCTGATCCTGGCCTCAGACAGGAGATTGTCACCTTGGCCGCAGGAAAGCAGTTGGTGGGACTGTGACTTAAGTAACAACTGTGATAATAAAAATCCCTCTGTCCTGCTGCCAGCATCTCCTCTGGGTGGGTCTTCTCACTGCTCCAGTGGGGCTCTGGACAGGCCGACCGAGAGCTGGGTCCCATCAGATAACTCCCCTCAGCTTGGGTGATTACTGGGGCTCAGGAGTCTGGAAGACTTGTGTATTGTCCTAGCAGGAACAGATTTTCTGTTACCTGCCACTTAGATCTGGGCCAAAAATATGGTATAACATCAGGCATCCACCTGTTGTTCCGCATTTCCCATTTGGGAACCAGGCAGCATCTGGCAGTACAGCTGTAAGAAGCTGGCAGGACGGTGCTGCCCTCTTTCCCGGTGCTGGTATGTTAAAGGATAACAGCCCAGGGCTGCTGCCACATAGCACTGAGAGGGCTTAATCAGGGAAATAAAAATGAGTAGTAATGCAAAAATACTAAGCCATCCCTGAGATTCATTATTAGCTGAGCTCTATGAAGAGGTGGTGGTTGGAAAGCAAAGCTGCCTTTTGAGGTTTGCAACTAAGTCCATGCTCAGCAGCTCCAACAGCAAGGCCAGGTTGGGTATTAACAGAAGCAGATCAAATTATCGCAATCTCTCGACAGCCTTATATTAGAACAGAGCTGAGAGATGCTAGTGCTTAATATGGAACAAAAGGCATATGGGATCCTCAGGCATATTATTGACTCCAAGTGCAATTTACTCTCACTGGCACACATCTCATTTATATGTTTTTAAAGAAAATCTTTCAAAACATTATTTGCAGTGCTTTTGGACTTGCCAGGGCCTGCTGGAGAGGAATACGTGCCTACAACAATGGAGCTCTGGTGGCATACCCCGCTAATTCATCATTCTAAATTGCATCTTGATGATGTATTACATTAATACATCATCAGAAAAGCAGCCTGCTGATCACTAGAGCTTTAATGATGTATTTGTGTGAACTCTGATCAAAAGGCCACCCTTCTGTTGATGTATTATTTAACAGCGTAACCAGCCCTGTTTGGCAAAAGTGTGCTGTAGAAAGCAAAGAACCTGGATTTCCTGACTTGAGCTGGAGACGGGAGATACATCCTTGGCTCTTGTGTACGTAGTGGTGATGCAAGGACGAATGTGAGAGTAAAGCTGCTCTGAAGTCCACTTATTTGCAAGCTGACTTAGGACTTCTGCCAGCTGAAGTGTGAGGCACTAAATGCTGTTTGTGTTTGCTTGATCTGGGCATAAGACGGGGGATAATAATTAGCTTAAAGGCTGTTCTTCTTGTGGCCTGGAAAACAACTAAGGAAACTCCGTTAATCTGGCACTTTGGTGCTCAGTGGTCTTGCAGCCAGATGGTGTAGAAGGTGGTCAGTACTGTATTCAGTAAGTTAAAATGGCTTTCTCTGGGTTATTCTGGTGGCGCTTCCTGCTGCTAGGGAAGGGAGGACAGAGTGTGTCTCATGATCTCTGAGTATCCGGAAGCTGAGACAGTGACCAGGTGCATATCTTGTTTGGAGCAGGATCTCAAAGGTCCTCTCTGAAAAATCTTGGTTACGGAACAGTTTTGGGTTTGTTACCACTGCAGAATCATCCTTTGGATTTAGCAGGTTTTTACTGCTGAATGGGAAAGTCCATGGTGGGCAAGAAAAGCGACCAGGAGATGTTTCTCTGAAGAAAGTAGTCTATTGGATTTTTTTTTTCTTTTTTTTTGCTGACTTTGATTGAATCCTGGTGTAGTAGAGGATGGCTATGCTTCCGAAGTGCATGGCTTACATTATCTCAGTTGTCATGGGTTGTGGCAGGCTGGGCCAGAAGCTTGTGAGAACACATATTGACACATATCGACAGCTGCCTGAATGAGAGCCAGCAGAGTGCTCGGGTGGCCAAGAAGGCCAGTGCCATACTGGCTTGTATCAGGAATAGCGTGGCCAGCAGGAGCAGGGAGGTGATGATAGTGGTGCTGTGCTTGGCCCTCGAATGCTGGGCTCAGGTTTGGGCCCCTCGGGACAAGAAGGGCCTTGAGGGGCTGGAGCGTGTCCAGAGAAGGGCAGCGGGGCTGGGGCAGGGTCTGGAGCACAAGTGTGCTGGGGGGCGGCTGAGGGGGCTGGGGGGGTTTAGCCTGGAGAAGGGGGGGCTGAGGGGAGCCCTTCTCGCTCTCTGCAGCTGCCTGAGAGGGGCTGGAGTGAGGGGGGGGCTGGTCTCTGCTCCCAAGTCACCAGTGACAGGGCGAGAGGGAACGGCCCCAAGCTGCGTCAGGGGAGGGTTAGGCTGGATATTAGGAAAAACTTCTTCACCAAAAAGATTGTCAAACATCGGAACAGGCTGCCCAGGGAGGTGGCTGAGTTTCCATCCCTGGAGGTATTTAAAAGAAGGCTAGACGTGGTGCTTGAGGATATGGTTTAGTGGTGGGCTTGGCAGTGACAGGTTAGCGATTGGACTCGATGATCTTAAGGGTCTTTTCCAACCTTAATGATTCTCTGATTCTATATGGGGCAGGGGGACCTGAACACCTTGGTCTTGTCTCTGAGCTGGCTGTGCATGAGCAAACTCGTGGCTATGAGCTGCAGACCCGCGTTCCTGCATTTGTGTGCCTGGTTCCTGGCTAAGACACCCCTGTGGATTTAAAGAAATCTCCTGCCACCCTCCCCTCACTTGGAAAGGGTGCATCTGTGTTGCCCAGCAAAGGGACGTCCTGCTCAGTTTTACCCTGTCCTCTCTTGGGACAACATGTTCAAAGCCAGATATGAGCTTCTGAGCATTTTGCCTAATTCTTCCTTCAGTGGCAAAGATTTTAGGTAAGTTCAGTCCCACTTTCTGCATGTGTTCTGTATTTTACAGGACACGCTCACCGTAGCATACAGTCTCCCAATCCTGTTGTGCCCCTTCTAGAAGAATATCTTGGATGAAAAGTGCAGTTTGCTGAAAGGTGAATTTCTGTTGGTAACAGAGCAGTCCCAGAAGAGGACTTTTTTTCTTTAAGTGATTCCTCCCTGAGACCCAGAGGGTTGGAGATGAGGGTTTGTGTGTCTTCCTGCTACGTGTGCTAGAAGGAGTAACATTAATCCCAGAATCCCAGGATGGTGGGGGCTGGAAGGACCCTCTGGAGCTCATCCCGTCCCACCCCCTGCGTGAGCAGGCACCCCCAGAGCAGGGGCACAGGGCCGCGTCCAGGCGGGGGGTGAATGTCTCCAGGGAAGGGACCCCACAGCCTCCCTGGGCAGCCTGTGCCCCTGCTCTGGCACCCGCACAGGGAAGGGTTTTTTTCTCATATTGAGGTGGAACTTGCTGTGTTCCAACCTGTACCCATTGCCCCTTACCCTGTAATCCCAAGAGTAACTGTAAACTTCACCTGGCACAGGAGTTACAGCCAGGGGCCCATGGGTCTGTGCAAAGAGGTGACTTTGACAAAATCCATAATACCAGTGCTCCCGCAGGATTGGGTTTGGAAGACGCTTCTCTTACCCAGCCAAAGCTTTCACCTTCCTTTGGGTTCAGCTCTGTCTCTTATCTCTGCTGTGGGTTGCACCTTGGGATAATCCATGATCCAACAGTCATTGCCAGCAGCTGTCCCACAGCTGGTAAAGGGCATCCTTTAGCATATGATGAGCGAAGTTCCACATCTGGACAGTGAGGGGTCTCAGGAGACATCCAACATCAGTGCAGCCAGCCACGTGATGGGGATGCCCTTTGGAGTTCTAGGGAGTGTTTGATCTGGAGGCAGCTGTTTTGCTGTTAGTCTTTCCTGTTTAAAAGTAGGCTACTGGCTTTGCAAGCCCCACTGGCTTTCCATGTCAGGAAAGCTTTTGTTTTTTGAGATTATCTTTTTAACTCTTTGCTACCAAAGAGCTCACAGCAGAGAGATTTTTCTTGTAGGCTCCAGGCCAGGTAGTAATGGCACTGTAAAATAGAAGCAACAGTGGCAGCAGTGGCGTGAAATCATTCTTATTTGATTTTGATTGAGTGCACTGTTGGTGAGGCACTCCAATGTCCAGAGTCAGATCTATATTTCAACATTTCTGGAGAGTTCATGCCCCCGCCTCCTGTTGCATGCTGTAAATAACCTTGTTTGAGAGCGATGGTGCCTCTCATTTCTCATCCTTCACATCTCCCTGGGTGGGAATCTGCATATGACTCAACACTGAGCGCTCTGCTCTGTTCTGAGCTGGCCCTGGAAAAACGTGGGGGAGGGAGAAATGGGACATGTGACATGGATAGATGCAAAAAAGATCGCATGCAGACCCCTCTTGTGGGGATCTGCTCTATTTGTCCCTGCTTTAGCAAGGGGTTGGACAAGGTGATCCCAAGATGTCCCTTCTAACCTCAGTGATCCCATCTGAACTTCTTGAAACATATATGATAGGCAGGATAAGAACGGTAATTTTAAACCAGAGAGACACGGGCCTGGGGGATGGCTAAAAAATGTAGACAATGAAGTGGCATCTTCTGTCTGGACCTGTGTAGATCCTGAGTCCTGCAGGAAGTAAAGGGCCATGGCTGATCTATAGATGTTCTGTCCTAGTCTCTGCTTTATAGCAAGTTTGCAGGGGACAGGATGGGTCATCTTTTTTTCTTGAGGAAGGCTGAGTGACTTCAGCGGGCCAGTGGCTTTTCATAAGCAAGGGGTATTGCTGATTTTGTGATGATCTGTATGGAAAAAGAGGCCTTACTAATTTTATAGAGGATATAACGCCTGAAAGACTCGGGCAAAATATTGTTAGCATCATGTAACCTACTACCAAACATCAGCTGAGGTGTGATAACAGCCTATATGCACGTTCTTACTCTGCAGCAAAATCAAAATAATACTACTTAATTATCTGTCAGTGCAGAATAAGCTCAACAGTGTTATTTTTCTCGTGTCATTAGTCAGCACTGCGTATGAGAAACGTCACCCTAGCTCAGTAGCTATATGGTAGCTTAAACTCAGGTCAGTTGTGGCTGAGCCCCATAGAATGGAATTGTTTTTGGCAAAGCACAGGCTAACTGGGATTCATTGGTATCCCCTTTGGAAAGACGGAGCATGTATAATTTTCTCTGGAGTTACCTACTGTGCCTGTTAAACAGCACTTTGAGTGTGTGCCCAAGAGCAACCTTGGCTGTTCCCCAAGTCTGCAGTGGAAGGTGGCCTTTCCTCTGGCTCTAGAGCTTTCTGGAAGTCCTGAGCCCCTCAGACACCTCAGTATCTACCCATTCTTGCTTGCTGGGGTGGCCTGGGCTGGGGGTGCTGAGGCCCCAGTTAGCAGCAGACATGCCATGTGGTCTGGTGGTCGTTTCTAGAGAGGTTTCAGATGTCGTTACCCTTTGCTAGCATACATCTCCCTTTGGTCTGGGCCTGGTTAAGTGCAAAGTAGAGGCTGTACACCCAAACTAAAGAAGGGCTGAGTGCTGCCAAGTCAGCTGCGCAGAGGTTGGAAGACTTCGAGCAAGCTTGATTTCAGATCGTTGTGCAGAAATACCCTCAGAAAAACATCAGGATGGTCCCTTTGGAAGTGATGGTCCAATGGCTCCTACAACTATTTTGCATCATGTATATGGAAAGTATCACACTCACTTTTTGTTAAAAGCATTTTTGAGAACATAAATAGATTGTTGATATTTTGTGAGGAGGTCAAATGGATAACATTTCTGTAAAAATACAGAAGACTGTCTAAAGAGTGATAAGCAGTTCCGGTCTTTCTTGCTAGCAGTAGTATGAAATGATGAAAGCAGGTCTCCCAGGGCCTGCCTTGGGGAATGGTAGTGGTAATTTGTCCCCTCCGTGGCTTTGGTGGTAGGGGAAGGAGACAAGGTGAAATGCAGTTATGTGGGGGTGTACGTTTGCTTGAGTGTCCTCAGCTGGATAAATCCATTTTAAATGTTCCTGATGAGCTTTCCATGAAATGTGGACAAGACAATCCTCACCTCAGCTCTGGATCTCCTGACTCAACCTCTCTGTGAATAGGGCTAAATTCTTAGATGGAGTGGGATTCACCAACCCTGCCGTAGGTAAGTTTTCAGTCTCTCTGTGGAGGCTAGTCACCTTGGGATCAATTATAGCCAGTGGAGTGAAACACTTGCCTTCAAAGTGTGATTCATCTCCTCTTCCGGCAGATGTCTATGGTAAGTCAAATGAATCAGCCTTTGCATGTGTCTATCTTTTGAACTCCAAGAGTGAGGAAGAGCAGCCGAGTTAGATGTATAACTATTGGTCATATGAAATTATGTGAGGTGTCTCTTACTCGCTGTATAACTCACAGAAATATCACAGATGTCATAGCATTTTGCACCAGCAGAAGTTTATAGCATTATTAAAATAAAAAAAAAAAGAAAACCCATCAAAACCTCTTTCTGCAAAACTCCTTATGTTCTCTATAGCCTTCGTCAACAAAGTGGGTTTTTTTCCCGTCTTGGTAGAAGCTTTTTTTTCCCTCAACCAGATCGGGTCTGTGGGCTGCCTAGCCCATAACTCAAGATAAGCAACAGTTAGCATGAGCAACCTGTGGCTGAGCCCAGAGCAAAACAAGGGATGAGCCGATTAGCTGCTATGGAGTAATTAGCATTCCTAAGCAATAGCGGAGATAAGGAAAAGAGCGTAACAGCTGGGTGATGAGTAAGCAGAGGCATTACCAGCCTCAGACAAAGAACTAGGAAGATTATTATAGGGGATCCTTTGCTTGGAGCAAACAAGAGCCAAATGTACCCCTTGAGTGGAGCATCCTTAGGTTCCCAAAATGGCAGGTTGCCAAGATTGTGCTACCAGGGACTGTCTATCCCTGCTTACTGCTGCACAGCTCCATGTATATCCCTGAAAGCTGCTCTGTGAGGAAGGCTTGCCTTTCCCTTGCTGGCTGACAGTGGTTGCCTGATGCTTGGGCTCAGCCCTGTGACGATAAGAGATAAAACTGCACCTCACCTTGGGATGGGGTTTGAAGGTCGCTGTTCAGCTCTGAGCATGATTTTAAATCACCCAGACACTGCAGACACTAATGTTTCTACACTGTTTTCTTCACTAATATTTTCTGTATTTGTATGTATTCCCTTTGTAAATCTGAGGAGTGGGAGAAGGCCAAAGTCTAGCACCAACCCAGCTGTTTAAACCTGCTTTAATGCTAAAGCTGGTACTGTAGCACAATTGCTTGTTCTGGTAGGTGGCCAAGAAATCTATTTATGGAAGAAAGGAAGAAGTTAGTCCTTGCACAGACCAGACCAAAGGACCTGGCTTGGTTTGTGTGAAATGCAAGGTGTTAGTGAAGAGTAGTTCAGTGCAATCACACCTCACTGCTAAGTGCTGACAAGAGCCTGAGGACAATAAAACTGCATTTTGTTTTCTGAACTCTCTGGGAAGGGTTACGGAGCATCTAAGCCACTGTCTCTGCATTATAGCTTCCAGAGCTGTGTTGATTTCTGTTGCAGTGCCATCATCTGGCTCTCTGGAAATGCCCCCCACTAAAGGGCTGATGAGCACTTGGACAATCCCATGCAGATGTGGTCAGAAGGCCACCTCTGTCATGCGCTTGCACCCCTAAAAGGTGCCAGAGCGGCTGGGTGAAATTCAGCAAGACAAGTTCAGCTACTGCATGATATCAAAGATATTTAAGACTGTAAAAGATTAGTTACTGTCTGGAAAGGAGAATGGCCGAGGCTGGTAGGTCACGTATGAGCTGGGAAGAATGGGCATGGTCAATGCTGCTGTTGGAGACAGTTACTGGGGACTCTGTTTCTCGTTATTTCCAGTTAACAGATGCTGAAACATTTCACTTGTGAACCAAATTCTCCAAAGCCCACAAGCAATGTTGAATGAAAACCAGATAAGAGGAAAAAGTTAAATGAAAGTTTTTAAGAAGTGCTTCCTTGTGATGACCAAGAAAAAAATATTTAGTTAAGTCCCTGTAATTTTGGGTTTGAGGGGTTTTTTTTCAGCTTAATTTTTAAGATTTTAAGTAGAAAATTGAGGCTTGGAGGTCAAACTATTCAGCATGTGATAGCATATATTACAATGTAATGTCATGACAGGCTAATCGCTGATAATAGTTATAAACTAGCAATGATGGATCGGACAGAGAAAAGGGACGGATCCAGTGACATTGGAACCCTCAAAGGGAAAAAGACTCAAGGGCTCAATTATCCCTTTCCCTCTGGTACCTCAATACCTGCTGGTGCCACTGTAAATTATGGCAGAACTTGGGTCTCTTCTCCCAAAGCAGACTTTCTGTATGCGTTCTCGGGCTGTCTGTAAGGCGTGTCAGGAGCCAGCACGTGTCCCTAGCCTACAGCTCAGCAGAGTGACCCCACCATAACAAATCTGAAGAGCAAAGAACTGCAGCAGCAGCGTTATGACACAAAATATGTCAATTTGTATGAAATTGATCCACTGTATTTTCCAATCTAGATACTCTTATATCAGCAAACTAGCCAGCGTCCTTTCGGGACATGTGGAGGTTACAGTCACTGTTACTACTCCAGGTGCATTAGCTTGGGGTTTCTTGTTAGCGGAGGCTCTGTGGATGTAACAGCAGTTTTTAACATGTCTGGAAAAAAAACCTGCTTCTTTTTTATAGAGACTCAGTCCTGAAAAGTGGATTTTTGACAAGCAAATATCAAAAGGATAAAAATAATTTATATATATTTTAAGCTTAGTAATAATTACATATCCATGGAAAAACTGGTGCCTGGCATCTGTTCCAGTTTTTCATAGTATAAGCATATATTTCTTGGATTTTTTGTGCCAGGAAGGGTCTCACAAAGGTATAACCCCAAGTCTGTGACCCAAGTCACTGAAATTGATTGGTGTGTTTATTCCCTTGCACGTTTTGATGGCAGGAATCCTCTCGATGGGAAAGGATAACACAGGAGTTAAGATTCAGCATCTTCTTCTGAAAGTGATGTCTTTTAATTTCGAGAATTCAAGTTGACAAATGGGCCTGTACCACAAGAGCTGTTGTGATTGCTTCTGAAATGCTTTCCCAGAGCGTATTGCACCTGCTAAGTGAAAGCCTCCTGGAGTACAGTTTTATCTAATTGTGACGAGGATGATTATGAAATGCATCCATTACTTAGATTGCACGAGTCCTGTCAAAATAGGGATCCATTATGCTGGGAATGATACATGCACCAGATACTGCTATTTTAGCAAGCTCATTAGGGAACACAAACAGATGAAAGGTAAGGGGTAGGCAAAATATATATTGAGAGAATATAGGGCTCAGGAACAATTTTGCTTTTATGCTTAGATGTCTTTGCTCTATGGTAGAACTCACAGGGTGCTTTAATTAAAGCCCCCAAAACAGGACTTGAGTAAGAAATGTGTTCATTAACTTTATGTTAGCTATTCATGTAGTGGTGATTCTGATTTTAAATGTTAAATTTCAGGTTTCCTGGTAAAGACAACATGAAAATTTAAATGTTGCTTGTAGGAGCATATGCTATTTTACAGCCTCTAGAACAACATGCTCCAAGTAGATAAAAATAGCTTTCTGACTAGAAAAAAATTTTTAAGGTAATATTTAGGCAATTCATAAAATCTATGTATTAATAGAGGCAAAAAGAACTTGCCTTTTTTTTTCCAGGTGTGTGCGTGCTTGTGATATTCTTGAAATCAAGTATAGGTGACAACAATAGCTGTCAAATACAGTATGCCACAATCATTATCGCCATCATGGATAAGAAAATTGTGTTCAAGCCTTGAATTGGGAAAACCTTCACTGGGATTAAACAATTCAGCACAAATGTGCAGGAAGGAAGAAACAGCAAACTGCGGGTCCGAAGTTTCCTTGTGTCATTGGTAGTGACTTCAAATGAAGTGCAGGAGAGTGCCAAATCCACCTCGGTGACCGTCCTACTTCTTATCAGGCTCAATGTCAAATAAACATCACGAAGATTTAAAGCCTCAGTGATAAGGGTCCAATTGGAAATGCATTTCTATTATGCATTTATAGCATTGGGATATTGCCTGTTAACCAAACAGAATTTAAAACACTTGAGCCGTTGTGAGATGCAATTCTCATGGTCTAATACTAATTTTCATTGATCACTTTTATGACACAATCATCATCTTTGAGATTCAGCTTTTGCTGCAAACTTGAGGCCACTATAATTTGGGAATATAACCACCTGTGAATTACTAATGAGACAGCCTAGGGATCATTGCGTGGCAATCGTTTAAAGCCAGCCTGGGCATGGGTCGTTTATAGCCGAGAAGGCCTCATAAGGAGTATTTGCTGCATTCAGAGTTCGGCTACAAAATATTTATGTGATCTAATATTGAGGTGAGCTGCGGTCATGGTAATGGGATCAAGGTTTTCAAATGTGAATAGAGGTGGCGTGAACACAGTTGTATCTGAAAGGGCATTTTTTTGTCTCTCCTTGGAAGAGATTTGATATAAAATTGTTGTTTATCATTCATACCAAATGCCATAGTCGAAACAGAAGAGGTTTTAAATCCTGGAGTGCAAGTGACAATTCTGCTGGGACACACAGAGGTCAGGCCGTTGTCCTCTATAGACTGGCTGCGACTGAGAAATCAATAGAAACACTAGTGGAAAGTCCAGCTTTACCAGTAGCTTTGAAGATAATTGAGTCCGTATACCTGACTGGTAGCACTTAATGCTCTCTTCCCATGTGTATGGATAAAATCTGGACAGCGGTTGTAGTGATATAAAAGTTAACCTCATTAATGAACACCATAATTTCTTGTAACAGTCTTAAATTTTAAATGCCACTGTTTACCTCTGACTGTGGCTGGTTTAATGAGGATAAGAAATGCACACATCAAGGTTTTGCTGTCACCCCTCTGGGCGTAAATATGCAATGCGAACTTTTACCAACTGGAATGGTTATTCTGGCGAATCATTAAATTTCCTTTCTCTGGAGTTATATATATATAAAAAAAGCCACTCTGGCCCCAGTGAGTGAGTGACATCTTCTCCTGGATGACAGTCGGAGGAAAAGCAGGAGGCCACTTCTTCTCCTGGTGCGTGCCGGCAGAGCTTCGGGGGTGCTGCACAAATTTGCATCAACAGAGCGTCTGGCCCAGTGGTTATGAAAAGTTCAACATGAGCATCGGGTGGGTTAGGAGAAAACAGCTGAACAGTTTTTCAGGAAGGTGCCAGAGAGAAAAGCACATGGTATATTCAAAATAGTCTTTCGCTTGATTAGTGCTGTAAGTGATGCCAGATTGCACGATGCGTGTCCCGTTCTTTAGGATAAATGAGCAGCTACCGTTACATTTTTATCCATTATGGCTTGGTAAGTATACGGCAAAATGAAAACAATTAGGAAAAACGTATAGCTTAAACCAGTGATATTTACAAAAAAGATAATTGGTTACATGCAGCCTAAGGTGGAGGTATGACAGCGGCTGTTTGTAATCAATTCATACACGTGTTCTCAATCTTGCTTATATCTATGGGACTGCCTTGCTGTGACCATGACTAATTACGCACACCAGTCATGCATCGCTTCTGGTTATGAACAAGGTGGAGCAAGAAAATGCTGATACAGAGTTCAGCCTGAAGTTTCCCAGGGGCTCTGAGTATGTCAAATTAGCGGGACAGAAATATCTGGTCTTGTGTTTAGAGTTGCCGAAGACTTCTACTTTTCCTCTGCAGCAGCATCTTCATTTCGGTGGGCGTCTTCATGGACCAGGTACTCACAACTTTATTTTTCATCTTCTGTGCTCTGTTTTGCTCCCCCTGGGTGTGCTGGTTTTGCTTTGCTTAACAAAGCTTAGGCTTTTGATCTAGGGCTGCTTAATGCAGACATTTGTAGCTACTATCTGCACTTAAAAATATTATTGGGGGTGTGTGCTTATGAATTTTTTTTTCAAGATCAGGAACTTAAACACAAAAGTTATCAGTAAAGCATGATAGGATGGAATTCACTTAGCTTTCTGAATGAATAGGGCTGGCTCGTTGAAATAAGGTCTGGGATTACAAGCAGTGTCTTGTGTACGTGTGCAACACCGCTGATTGTAACACGTACCAGTGAGCACAGGGATCAGAGCTTGCTGCTCACGTATAGTTTTTCACCTCAAAAAAGATGGAATACATCAAGATTAGTTTTAGGACCAAGCTAATTTAGATCATCGTTTTCCTTTAAATGACTCAGAGGGAAAAAAAAGCCTTGAATTCACATAATCCTTCCATACAGCAGATAAAAAAAGTGCTTTGTTTTGGGCAGATTAAAAAGCGTTAATAAAGGCTCAAGCGTACTGAAGTTAGCAAATGGCCAAAGGACAAATCCTTACCCACAGTGTTTCAGCAGCAAGAGCCGTTTACTCAGCTGTTGCAGGTGCTTGTTCGAGTACTTCTGCCGCCCTGCATCCCAGGATGGGGCTCTAACTGCTGCACAGAAACACCTGGTGGCCTTGTGCCTGCTCAGCCTGTTCCGCTGACCCTCAGCCGAACAATCATTTCGGCTGGGAGAACAGCTGCGGGTGGGGTTTGTGGGCTCCCTGCCTGTAGGACTGTCTCGCACAAAATGCGACACCTCAAGCTGAGGTCGTTTCCTGCAAATGGGATGGAAACCTGCACCCACACCTACACCCTGCGCTCCGGGTGGCCGAGGGAGGAGGAAAGTGCCTTGGGTGGGAGAAAACAGGAGGTGGGGGGGGTGGGAAATCACCACAAACAGAGGCTGGAATTAGGCTTTGTTTCCTTCATCTGGAGGAAGCAGCTTAGTGACCAAATTATTGGATCGAGGACAAGGGTTTATGGTGCTTGAAGGCTTTGGCAACATGTTGGAAGGATTTGAGTCCTCTTATTACTTTTTTTTGATCTGAAAATGTTTAGGAAACGTTTTTTTGAAGTGTACTAGTAAAGTTCAATTTTCTAATAGTTTCTAACTGCCTCCTTTGGCAAACTTTGTGTTCTCCAGAAACAGTTTTCCTACTTTTAGTCAGCAAGTGAGCAAATAATAATAATAATAATTTAATTTCAAAGAATCAGTAAGCATAGAGAGATTAATCTAAACTATTCGGTGCCGTGAGAACTTTTTTTCCCCACATTGAATGCAAATCCTTGGTAAGACAGAGTTGGGATGCTTGAATGGAGCTAGAAATTGCAAAATAGGAGTATGTGCAAGCAAAACAATTACACGCCTCTGGATTGAAACCCCTTCCCTCCCTGATGAATAAACCACATGATTTAAAACAAAAGAGGGAAGGCACTACCAGTCTAGTGGTTCAGCTCGGTCTCTTTTCTCAATAAAGGTGTTGATCTGTGCCACCTGAGAATATGAGGGAAGGTGGGAATGCGTGTGAAATTTTCATGAGCCTTCCCATAAACACCCCCGTTTGTCTCCATTCTTCATTTTCTAAGCACACGGGATGCGCATTGGGTATTTTGTCTGGGGGTCTGTGGGTTTAAGAACCAGCTGCTCAAAGAGAAGACACTAATTGAGCTTTTTAAATTTTTATTTTATATATATATAAGGATATTTTAAATTATATATTCTTAGGCAGACTTATTTATATACTAGACTACGACAGTCAAAAATACCTTTTCAGTTTCTCTGTTTGCCAGGACTAGTGTGTTCCTATGGAGTAACAATCAGTAGCAGGGTCTTACTGAGAAATTTTCAGGTATTTCAATAAAATGGAGGGACATGTAATTTCTAAGGAAAATCCCAGACTCAAGGACAGATCACTGTCTGTTTCACAGATGGAACAGGAGAGGGCAAACTCAAAAACCTTTTAGTTTAGACTATAGAGCAATGCACTACCTAATTTGAATATATCTGCCGCTGCAGGAGAATGAAAACGATGGGTAAGAGGTTTCTTATATTCCTTGTTAAATGGAGCCCACTGAGAACACAAACTGTTCAGGGAACCCTTGGCAAATGTCATGAGGGGGAAAAAAAAACCCAAGCCATTATAGCAACCGCAGATATTGAAGGGAAGTTGTAGCTCAGTGTGGGGGGAAAAAAGCTGGCTTCCACTTAAACTAAAATATTCACGTTATTTGCTGAAAACACGGAAGGAAGGAAGTATTGACGCTTTCCTATGAATGTCACTTCTTTTAATTTTTTGTTTTATTCTTGAAAAATCCAAATTCATCTGTGGCGCTAGCGCTGTGAATTCCTGTGCCGTCACTTTTATTCTGTCAAGATGCCTTTCTGCCTGTAGGCAGGAGCTTTAATGAATTTGTGGAAAATGCCGAAGGAGGGAGAGCGGGCTCCCTCTTGCAGACAGGGCTGTGCGCCCTGCGGACCTTCGGCCTCGCGGAGGCTGTACCGCGCGCTCTCGTGGGGACTTGCCATCGCTTCGCAAGCAGAGGGCAATCCTGGGGGCTCCTGTATGGACCAGTGACGGCATCTGCGAAGGGAGAAAGCCCTGCTTTGTGTGACCGCTGGAAAGCTTCCCGTTGTTCTTCTTGGGCTCTGGCTCCGGTTCGTCACGGGTTACCCTCCCTGTTTCACGCTTTGTGCTGCTTGGGTTTTTTTGAACACCAGAGCTTTACAGGGGAGGCTGGTGAAGACATAACAGCGCATAATACGAGCTGTGAAAGGGGCTGGGTGGAGCAGTTTGTATGTGCATATACATCTATATGTGAAATGGGAGACGTATAGGCTCTCCACCAGTGATAACGGGTTAGAAAAGGTCCAGGTAGGTCGCAGGATGCAACAGGGGAAGGGGCAGAGAAACTAGATGGTATCAAACAAGGGTAAATTATAGAGGTTCAAAAGAACATAATGGCTAAAAGCATAACGATAACGAGAGCAGATGTACTGTACATGAGGCAAATCTTGCTCACCACTGGCCTCGCTCGAGCCTGGGAGCTCACCCCCAGCATGCAGCCCAGCCGCTGCCGCTCGGGCAGGACTGGCAGTGGCGCTAATTAGGGCGGTGTGTTTTATGACCCTGATGTTAAGCAGGGTTATTTATACTATCATACTTTTCTCTTTATTGCTTGCCAAGTTCAAAGCGTTCTCCTTTTGGATAATGAAGCTCAATGTTTTCATACCTCGTGATGTCCCATTATTCTGCCAAGACACTGATGTCGGTAAGGTGCGGTGAGCTTGACAGTTTTATTCATTGACTACTGTTAAATACTCATATTCTGTATGGAGCTATTATGTGTGTTGTACTTCAGATAATGGGCTGTAAATAATAACAAAATCTAGTCACCGAGTGCCCTTATAGGTGACATTAAGTTTCATGAAGAAATATGTTAAAGCCATGCCGAAATAATTTCCACAAGACAGCCTTAATTTTCAGCCTCAACTTCTAAATATTGCCTATTAGGGTCTGCGGCCTCCGGAGATTTCATTTTTAGTCAATGATGACAAATGAAATTTCTTTTTAAGACTATCACTTCACCAAAGAGGCCCGCATGGTATTTTTACGTTACCCCGGAAGCCCTGGAGCGGCGCCTGGGATTTGTGCGGAGCAGCCCACCCGGTTCCCTCATCCCTGCACGGCAGAAAACCATAAACTCTTTCCACTAACACCAAAAGAGTGGTGAAGGATGCAAATGTAACCTGAAAACAACTTTTTTTTTTTTTTTTTACCCCTGAAATGTTGATAGCATTCACTACCTGTTCTTAGAGGTTGTTATCAGTATAATAGGTTTCATCCCTCTGGAGATGCTAAAAAAAAGTAGTTTCCATAGGCAGATTCTCAAAAAAAGACGTAGATCTCTCGTCCTCTCTAATGAGAAGGAATCCTCCTTGCTAAAGCCACATATCTGTAGCGATGGCCTCTCCTGCCCTCCTCCGCTGGTTGGCTGGGCAGAGGGTGCCAGCAGTAAGAAAAGATCAGGTTGCCTTGAACTCCTTGTTGCCCTAGTCTTCATACTTGATCTTAATTACTGTCCAATATTAAAGAGATTTTTTTTAATCTGTAGTTGTCTAAATGGGACTGTCTGATAGCTTTAAGGGCAGATCTGCCAAAGAATGTGAAACTAAGTGCACCAGAGGAGGAATCAAGGTGCCTCAATCTTTTGGGTGATGGACACTTAAATATGGACTATCGGCATCAATACTTTAGGAGTATATTCCCTTGAGGGCTAAGAAAAGGGGATTTGACCACAGGCCACTGCGATCCTGTCAGCCTGGAGTGGGTCGGGTGGGCAGAACCAACATGTCCATGTGATGCAGCAAACCTGCCGTGGGCCAAAGACTCTGAGCTGAAGGGTGAGCAGAGGGAGGCAAAGCTGCGTGGAAAGGCTGTGTGTGCTCACTGAAGGGCTAGTTCGTGAAACACAGTGGTGGAGGACCTCAATGGGTGTTGATTTTCAAAAAAGTGCACTCTCACAGGTCATTTTTATGTAGGTTAGTGCTCTTTTGGAGAAGCCTTGGAGAAGGGAACAACCTAGTGCGGTGTCTAGGTGAGGAGAATGCCGACCTTGCCGACTTGATTGTAAAACTCCTCCCAGATCTGCTGGCTTCAGGACTTCAAATATCTAATACATAAAAAATTTGTATATACTATATATTGTTCAAATTCTACAGGTACAAAGTTTCTCAGACACGTACAGACATGCATGTGCATCTATATGCACATATACGTAGGTACGTATACACGCACACGATGCCCTTTGCCCATTGTTTTTTTCTCTAACCCTGTCCTGAAGGAGCATCTTATCCCCTCACTTTGCTAAGATCTCGTGCCAAACACTTGTTTACTTGCCTTTCCTTAGTGAACTGTCTCTTCCTACAGCACACCTCAAGACTTGCCTGGAAATACCACAGAAGACTGCACTGAGCTCGGCCAGATGTTGCCTCCTAAACCTTCCTTACCTTCCTCAATTGATCATATTTTCTTTTTTCCTCTCTTTTTGACCTCAAATGCCCCTTTTTGCTTTCCCACACTGACTGCAGGAGGATCCAGGTCTGGTCTCCTCCCATCGTGTCCACCACGGATCCTCCTTTCCTTTTTTTATTGCAGTCCCCCTACGCTGCTGTGCCATGGCTGCTCTGATACGTTCCTCTCCTACCTGATCCACTTCTTGTGATGCCTTTGCTCCTTTCCAGTGGCAATATTAATGCCTTCTTCTGCTGCTGCCCCCTTCCATCACACTTCTAAACATCCTGTCTTTACTTTCAAGTAATTTCAAAGCTTTCCTCCCCTCTCCCTTCCTTGTCTTTGTCTAGTACATTTCCCTCTCCCACTCTCTTCTGGTTTCCCATGTGTATTTGTCTTTCTCCCACAGGCCTCGTAGCTTCTTCTGCAATGTCCTAATTTCCTAGCTAATCTAGTAGTCACTTGTCTCTCAGCTCCTTTCTCAGCCCTTTTCTGCCTCTAGTACCCATAAGAAGGCATCAGATAATTTGCCTCACCCACCTTTTAGTTTCAGGTTTAAGTGCAAAGCAACCATTAATCTCCTTTTATAACAAGTGGAGACAAAGGAATATAGGGAAAGCAATTGTTATCTTAGCAGAACGTGAGTTATGTCATGGAATTATCTTGCTCCCCCCATTAATAAAGGAGTTTTGGAGAGTTGCTTAGGATGAGCACCCAAATTTCTGTATGTTAAGGGATAGTCCACACGGACAAAAAGAGAGGAAAGGTTGGGAGAGGAGTCAGACTTGCCCAAGGTTCGTAGTTTAGTCAGGAGTAAAATCCAAGACTTGTGACTTGCAGTTCAGTTCTCTATCCAGTAGAGAATATTAGTCCCCTTGGAGGTAGAAAAATAAGGGAAGGAAAAGAAACCAGAGTGGATTTTCAGTGAGCCATAAATAATAGCTAAAGACAGGAAATACTGGTAGAGAAAACTGAATCTGGTAATATTAGGTGGGAGATCATAGGGCAATTCCTGTGCAGGAGAAGGGTTCTCCAACGTGATCACCGACCAACACCTGAAGGGTGTGAGGTTGTGTCCTGAAATGGAATGGCCTCATTCCTGCGAAGCCCCAAGTGGCGAAGAAAGGACACTCATTCCCAACGGTCACGCATGTCCGTCTTACCTCTGCTGGAGGTCAAACCATGCCAGCAGCAACTTGCTTTATTGTGGCTGGCTGGCTTCAATGCTTCCGTATAAAATCCATATAAATAATGACATCATATACATTCCCAGAAGATAATGCCTGAGATCTGGCTCATTAAAATCCAAAGAGCACACTAGTAAAATGGAGTCTACCAAAGCACCAGATTTGCACGTAGAAAAGTAGGATGCAGTCAGATTTTTTCCAATCATTTATGCGCCATAAATATTCAGTAGCTTAGAATAAATGCTTTCCTGATTTTTGACTGCAGATTCTGGAGGAAAAGCTTGGGGACACATGGGGACAGCTCTTGCTAATGCTGAGGATACCCTTGCATGAATGCAGTGGTCCGGGGTCGGTGCAAGTGGCGTTGGATGCACAGTGTTGATCTGCAGCATCACTCTTGCACAAAAGACTCGCTGCCAGCAGCTGGAGTAACGCGCTTGCAGCACCTTGCTTGCGAGTTTGTGTGCTGAGAGTGCTTTCTGCAGCTCAGCTCAACGCACACAGCCGCTGCAGAGAGGAGGGTCCCACCAGGGAATAGTGGAGAACAGTTTTTCTGCTTTAGAGCCGCCAAAGTGGTTTTGTTCTGAGTGCTTTGTTGCAGTGTTTCCTGAATAGGGACGATATTACTCAGTCTGAAGAGCTTTGCAGTTTGGAGCACAAGATGGCTTAGAATTGGGCCCAATTTATATGGAATGGGCTTATTTCTGCAGAAAATGGTTTCTTCTAGCATGAGAGTGTTTATGGCCTTTCCCTTTGGAATCATTTGCTCAGACTAGACTGTCTAGACAGCTCAGTTTTCAGGCATATTCACCACACTGTGCCTCTACAGTGGATAATAATATGCCAAAGCCATAATATTGCCAGCTAAGGCTCTGCAGGGGGAAGCGGCTCTGGCCTCTCTTTGCTTCGGAGGGGAAGTGGAGAAAGTCCAGTTCTGTTGCTACCATTTGGGAGGGGAAGGTCCATGGTCTGCTGCTCCTCCAGTTTGCGTATTGCAGGTGTGAGAGCCCTAGGGGTGCACCCAGGGGTCTTTGGCTCCCAGATCCCTCACTTCATTAAATGCAATTACCCGAATGTGCAAGAGTATCTGGAGCACTTGCAGAAAGGAAAAGAGCCAGGCAGCTTTTAGTTGCCTACCTCAAATAATACATTCTTTAAAATATATTTCCTTTTTGGAGAAATGGGTGGTGACCATGCTATGTAAATACTATGATAATAGTTGTCCTCAAGGAAATAGAATCGTCTTTTCCCACCCGTTTGTGATTCCAGGTCAAATGGAAGGTCTTGACCAGCTTGACCTTGTTTTATGCACCTTTACCTTCAAGGACACTCAAGAAGCATGGAGTGATTTGCCATGCGTGACATGTGGCCAGATGAAACACCACTGTGAATGAAGTTGTGGGTGATGATTTCCCATGCCTTTGAGTCTTGTATTCTGTGCTTTTGCTCCCTTTGACAGCTTGGTGAGAAATCAGAATATTGTAGAAGCATAATTAATTTCAAGTAGATGCCCGCTGGGCCCTTCTGCGCAGTCTTTGTGATTTTTAGTGAGTGTTCAAGTAACCTTTTTAGCTTATCTTAAAGACATTTAGAAGTGAAAAACTGATTATACTATATAAGTGAATTTTGAAAGGGAGATTGCCTTTCTTAGGTGTGCTGGTTTTGGCTGGGATAGAGTTAATTTTCTCCATAGTAGCTAGCGTGGGGCTGTGCTTTGAATTTGTGCTGGAAGCAGGGTTGAAAACACAGGGATGGTTTAGTTACCGCTGAGCAGGGCTTGCTCAGAGTTGGGCCCTTTTCTGCTCTGTAACCCACCCCACCAGCAAGGGTGCTGTGGGGGTGTAAGGAGTTGGGAGGGGACACGGCCGGGACAGTGACCCCAGCTGACCCCAGGGGTGTCCCACACCATATGGCGTCATGCTCAGCGTATAGAGCTGGGGGAGGAAGAGGGAAGGGGGGGACGTTGGGAGCGATGGCGTTTGTCTTCCCCAGTCACCGTTAGGTGTGACGGAGCCCTGCTGTCCTGGGGGTGGCTGAGCACCCCCTGCCCGTGGGAAGGAGTGAAGGAATGCCTTGGCTTGCTTTGCTTGTGCGCAGCTTCTGCTTTCCCTGTTAAACTGTCTTTATCTTAACCCATGAGTTTTCTCACTTTTACCCTTCTGATTCTCTCCCCCGTCCCGCTGGGGGGTGAGTGAGCAGCTGGGTGGTGCTGAGCTGCCGGCTGGGGTTAAACCACGACAGTAGGCTACTTACAAAAACGCATTGCACAACCTTATTCACTTTAATTACTCATGGATCCAAAGTTATAATACCTGCCTCAGGATTTCTGTACTTCCCAGGAAAATGACAAATTGAATTTGGCACTTTCAGGCCTGAGCCTTGCAGACCCCTCAGGAAGCATAGGAATGCCCCTGAAGCCTTTGGATACTAGTAGAGGACCCCCCTGGCTGTAGAGGATTATAGTTTAGAGAGCGCATATGGGTTAGGCATCCAGGGGAAAAGTAGGTGCCACTGACATAGAACCCCTTTTAGGCAGTGGAAATGTGGAGAGTAATATCAGATGCTGTTTCTGGTCAGATATACAGTGTAAATATAATGTACTGTGTATATCTTATATGCAGTGTGTGGGGCTGATGGGCAGCCTTAGCACAGCTATCAGTCCTACGGTTATCGTGAACCTGGTGTTTGCCCATGGAGGGATTCAGAGGGAAGTCATGGGAACATCCCTTTCTTCTGGATCACTGACTCCAGTATCTCTGCCAAGAAGCCTGTGTCACATAATCCTTTTTCAGAAAAATATCAAGCTCTGGAGTTTAAGACTCTACTACTCTTCACAGAAAGGCTGTTCCAGACTTTCACTGCCTTAATGGTTGGAAACTTTCTTTTAATTTCCAGCCCAGTTATATTCACAGTCAATTTTGTCCCATTTGTTTTTGTGCCAGAATGACTCCCTACTTCAAATATAATTTTATTTTTTTTTTTTCCCTGTTAGTGGTGTTTTGAGTTTGCTGAGACTGTCTGTTTTATAATGAAAAGCAATAGAAACATTTGTGGTGGTTTACAGTTAAAATGAGGTGGAGGTGAAACTTTGTGGCATCTCAATAAATAATACCTCATTAGGCACAAAATCAGGTATTCAACTAAAATATAGCACCTCTTTTGACTGAGACACATACACTTGAGTTGCTGAGGTCCTTTCTAATGGTCTCTCCTGGCCAGCACTCTCCTGCATACAACGCAGAAGCAGAGGCAATGTCCTGTTGCTTAATGATGCTGCCAAAATCTCTTTCAGAGGCTTCTTAAAGTTAAAGTCCTTCTCAAACAAAGCATCTCGTGTTTGATCTGAGTTTCTGGCAGAGCCAATGCTGTTACCCAGCTATCAAGCCTCTGCCCATTTCAGGAAATACATTATTTGAAAGGGATTAATTTATATCCTATAGTCAATCAGACTCGCAGCGGTTAAACCCCAGCCATCCGCTCCCACACACTCCCTGGGAGTGCCAGCACCTGGCACGGGCCCCTGCCCTGAGTAGAGAAGCTTTCACAAGCTACAAACCAAAAGTAAACCAAAATGAGCCAATTAACCTCTAATGTGATCAAGATCTGACCGTGAGATTTGCCAGCTTCTCCATGGCTTGAAAAGCTGACAGCTGAACGAATGCAGCAGCAGCGATGAGCGTGGATGGGTTAGGTGGGACCTGACGTAAAGCAGGGCACCGCTGCAGGGGTGCTGTTAGAGTAACCCAAAGTGACAAGTGTATGAGGCTGCTTTTGTTTCTTTTCAGCCTGTCGGGGGGTACAAAGTCCCAGAGAATCTGCAGCTGTAGTCCGGGGTGGCTTTCAGACCTAAACCATTCAAAGTAACTAATTCTGGCTGTATTCGTGCTTTGGTGGCTTTTTATTGCTCATCCAGGTCTCAAATACTGCACTACACTAAAATTGTCACTCGCTTTGACGGTTGGTAAGACTAATGGAGGGGGGGAAAAAGGGTATATAAACCTTTACTCTTTCAAGAATTCAATTTTGGACTTGACTTGACTCAAAGTAGCCTGTGGAACGAGTCAAATAGTGTATTTACTCACATGTACTGAGGTTTATTGTTTAAGAACAGTAATTTATCTGTGGTCACTTAGAGATTTTCATTGTATCTTCAGTTATAGGATCTAAAATATGACCCATTTCACGTCTCCACGGGCAGACTACAAAGCATGCTGGCCTGTTCCAGAGGTTGCTCCCCCTATATCCTGGTACATCAAGGCACTGTGTAGGAGAGTCCTTCACCTTTTCCAAGGATGCCTACTACCTGCTGAGACCAAAGCTGGGCCTCACCTGCCACCAGTAGTGTCAGCAGGAAGGAGGACCAGCTTCCACGTTGGCCAAGTGGGGAGCTGGTGATCCTCATTCCAGAGAGGTTGTAGTAAGTGTTCATAGCAGTTTGGGGAACAAGGAGGGATTTTTCCCAGGTCACATAACTGTATCCCAAATGTCAAAAAAAACCTGGTGCAAAATTTAGGATTGAGTGGAATGAGTCCGAGGTAAGATGTCTACGGGATATCTCTGTATCTTGCTAAGAAATGGTTGTTCCTTCCCATGTAGTAAGGTGTCTACAGCCGGGAGTCAAACTGTACAGTCAACTGCACAACTCCATTGCAGCCCTTTCTCTGTACTTGGGCTGGGTTAGCCAACAAAACACGTTGACAACCTACCTGCATGTCTCCTCCCGCTTACAAAGCCGAGGAGGGCGGAGGAGGTATTTTGGAAGCTGTCGTCTTCAGTGTTTTGTTCTGTAGATGACGCGTTTCAATTTGCATTTGGAGGTAGCTTTACAAAGAAAAGGTAGAAGCCATTTGGGGTTTTTATTAGAATAAGGAGGCCTAGAAGGTGTTTAACAAAGCAAAAACCAGTTTTCATACAGCTTCTGCTTCAGGCTCTGTGCAGTCAGTGCTGTAAGCTCTTCGCTGGATGTGAGGCTTCCCAAGCGGGCAGCGCTGTGCTGTGGCTCTGCTCACGCTTTCCTCTGCAACGTGGGAGCACGTTACTGCTTATGTGGAACAGACTGCCTCCAAAGTGAGCAGCTTTCTAAAAATTTAAAGGACAAACTTATATTTTCAAGACTTGAAGGTTGCACCCCACGATGTTCCTGACACACTTGCGGCAGTCACCAGCCAGCTGATTTCCTGTTCGTGCTGGCCAGTGGCTTTGCCGGGGACCACGCTGGCAGGAGGAATTGCTGGCTTTGAGCACAGTTGTCATGTCGGATTAGTGTCAGAGGGATTTGATGTGCCCACGATGATGCTGTTGAGTCTATATGCACCACAGAATAGTGGTGTGTAGTGTCTCTCCTACAAATGCCTCATCAAAATCACTGTGTGCATTAGTCTCAGCATTCAGTATCTGTCCCCTCCCAGCCATCTGGTACCCCACTGAGGTTTTGGGGCGTCTTCCTTCTGTGCTGGGCACCTTGCTCCAGTTTCTCATGTCTAAAATTAGCTTTGCATTGGAGAAGGGGTGAGTTTCAGGCCCTGGATCTTTAAATACCCTCCAGAGCTACAGTTGTGAGACATTAACAGAAATTAGACCTGTCAACTGCGGGCAGGCTGAGCCTTGCCAGGAGCCTGACTTGGATTAACATTCCTCTGCCAGAGATGCCCTGGGCTGTCTGAGTGCCTTGCCCTCCTTGATGACTGTCTTGGCAGCCCGCACAGGTTGAGGACAGGTTTGCCCTTTGTAGGCAGGGACCTGAGGGGCAGAAGATGCACCTCTTTATCAGCCTGTGGTCCCGAGGAATTCAGCGCCTCGGATGAGGCACTGACACGCACACTGAAAGGAGCTGTTTAAACTTACCCCGTGTTAATTCCTGTGACAATTATTGATATAGAAACTAGAGGGAGGGTCTTCTCTTGCCTAAATGACTGCTCAAATCACCGAGCCAGATCCTCAGCGTAAGGCTTCCAGGTTAAAGCTTCAGGTGAAGCAGAAAGCGTTCAGCAGCTCCAAAAGAGCAGGGGAAAGCTCACTCCCTGGAACACGTTGCACGTAGGATGCTTACGGAGTGATAAGGAAGAAGTAAATCCTAGTTTCCCTAGAAGATGAGCCTATTTTGATGAGATCCCTGAGAGAGCTCTAACTCTGAGCTCTGGGCTAAACAAAAGCAGCAGTTAGCTCAGGAAAGAGGGGGAGAAGATGCTGCAGCATCCTCCCGAGTTGTGCATTGCTCAGGAATGTGCTGAGCTACTCAGTCTTGCCAAAGTCACGGTAGTCCTGCACACGCCCACAGCAAATCGTTAGGAACCAAGAGGACTTTATGGTTGGAAACTCACGTCAGTAGACAGTTTTTACTCTGTTTTGGTTTTGTAGAGGCTGTACGAGGATTATGAGGATCTGCATTTTGGGCTTCTTTCCTGTCACGCAAGAAGGGAGCTTTCCTAGCAGATTTACTGGAGCAAAACTGCTGCCGTCAGCATGGTGCTGGGTTGCTCTTCAGTTCTATTAAACTGTTCTGGCTTTCTATATTTCTGTATTAACTGCCGTTTTTTAAATATATGCCACACTTCAGAACGCACAGCAAATATGCGGAGCAGGGAGCTTTGCCACATAAAATATTAACAGATTGCTGAATACCCTTGAATGGTAGCTGGAATCAATTTGCAGTGTGGTTCTTGAAACCTGACAGCTCCTGGAGGATTGCAATAGCCAGATGCGCTTGCAGAGCACAGCTGTAGTATCTGCTACTGTTACTGACTGATCATCCTAGCACGCCGTACTCCCCTGCAACCCACTTGACACATATTCTGGTTATTCCTGGTGAGTGATTAATACCTTGTTTCATGCAGCCCACCATAGGTGTTTGATTCAGGCAGTTTTGTAGGGATAACAAGATCTTGGACATCTTAAAAGGATTGTTCTGGGAGTCCCGGGTAGCAATAGGACTCTGCGGTGTCTGGGTCTGCCCTGTCAGGGAGGAAAGGCGTTAGTGTCCTGGCAATTCAGGGACAGCTCTGGCTGTCAAACTGGTTCCTTTTTCATCCAAACATTTGAAGGTTTTATGGGCAGAGCTGCCAAATGTGTTGGACCAGTGGCCTGCTGTCAGCAGTCACTTATTCTTGTGACCTCTTGTACACCTGCCTCACCCAACTTTTAATTGGAAATAATTGGAAGTCTCAGCCAAAGCCTGAATGCGGAGTTGGTGCCTCTGACTGAAGCTGTTCCTGAGCCTTTGAATGCTGGAGCATGGATGAATATAACCTAGTGCTGCTGCCCCAGGTGTAGCCTCAGGAGGGACCCTTGCTGCTGATTTCCAGCTACATGCTGACAATTGGTTTAAAACTCTTTCTAGAGTTTTGAAATTTATCTGATAATTTGTGAGCTGTGATGCCAAGGATTGGGTGCTGTCTTGGTGCAAACAAGCCCCAAGGATGCGGGAGAAACTCCCAGCCTGCTCCCCATGAGCAGCCTGTCCCAGCCCACTGAAGATCCCCCTCCAGGCTGAGGTGAATGTGTAGCCACTGGGGAAGATGGGAACAACGTGTCTTGAAGGCAGATCTAGGAAAACCAAAGCCTGAATTTTTGGACTTTAACCATTTACAGGCCAGAAGGACTGGACCTAAATTGTGAGCAGAGATCTGAATCATCAAGCTTGCTGTTGCTTTACTCCCCATTGCCCCGCTTGGTTCTCTGCTGAGAAAACTGTCAGTACAAGGCAGGTTACTGCTTTGCAGGGGTAAGGAAGTCTGGGGGCAGATAGAGGCATTGCCTTTTAGTGGTAATCCCCATGCATTTGAAGATATTTTAATTCTGGGAAATACCAGACTGTGCCCGAGGCAGCAAGATTTGCTGGCTAATCTACCACCACTTGCAGTTCCTTCAGAGGCAGCCGGGGCAGGTGGTGGTGGTGGGTGGGGGTTATATCAGATTAGATGCACATGAAATGGCCCCCTTAGCACTGAGTTGACACTGCTAGGAATTGCAGAGAGGCTCACAGAGCATCTCTGATCTCAGTAGTGGACACAGGGCCCTGCAATTCCCCAGGCACATCCTGTTGCTTGATCTTTTAAGATTATGACTGAAAACATTTCTGGCAGGAGTCTGAGTTGTTGCCCTTTGTTCACCAATGGTCTCCTTGCTGGGAAAGGCTGATTTTTCAGGAGTGCTCAGCACTCACATCAACTTCAGCGTGTGGATGGAAGGTGACATGATCCTACAGTGGGACCTAAATTAGCGGGGATGCCCATGTAAGTGTCTAGGAGCTATTTTTGAAAATGTGGACTCTGCGTTGAGGGAGGGGTAAATTCAGAAGTACAGGAGAAGGTTGATATGAGAACGGTTAAATCTGTAATTGTGATATTCTGTCCCTCTGCTGAAATTCAGGCTCCTCTTCTAGTTTAATACCCAGGACCATGAGCTCACTCCTGAAGAGCACTTCACAAAAGCGCTGTTTGCACCACGTCGCGCTGAGCATGGGCAGCGGTATGTGTCCGAGCCTCTCTTGTCCCACCAATGCAGTTAATATTTCACTGCCCAAGCTGAACCAAAGGTAAAATATAAATTGGTCCTATCCATGCGTAGCTGGAGCCTGTAGAGAGGCTTCATTAATCATGTTAATGCTGGAAAGAGGACTTGCTCCCTTCCTGAGCAGGCAGCCATGCTCCATGCAGAGAAGTGATATAAATGTACCCTGTGCCTTGGCATTAGCTGGGCATGAGGGATGCTGACGAGCATGATTAATGGTGGAGGCGAAGAAGCCTTTACTGAGCTGCGCCTGCAGAGGTTGGTTTTACCAATGAGCCCTGCACAGGGATCCTGGCAGCTGAACCCATCCCAAACCTCCACCAACTGTGGGAGACAGCAAGGAATTTCATCCCACCCATTTTGTTGCTCTTTGGTGTGGGATGGACAGCCGTGCTTTGGGAAGAGCTGCAGCGTGGTACAGTGATCCGAGGGCTTGGTGGAATCCGGTGGGAGTGTGAGGTTTGTGTGGTTTGGAGAAGGGCTGGAAGGGTGACCACGGTGATGGAGAGCAGCCCTTTCATGCTGCACTCCCAAAATGTTTGAGTGATCCTAAACGAGTGCTTGAAGAAGAGGAAGACAGGAAAGATCTAGGGACTATGGGGGAGAAAATGCAAGGCGGGCAGAGCTGGCTGTTGGGATGGATGGAGATATAAAGCCCTGGTCAGAGAAAAAACGGAAACCTGAAGGGTAAAGGAGTAAAAAAGCAAAGCGAGGAAGATGTGGTGAGATAAAAGAAGTCCTGTGTGTCACTTTATATTTTTGCTCCACTTCCCTTGGCAAATAGGCAGCTTATGAAGGTTGGAAAAGAACTCTAGGATCACCAAGTCCTACCAGGCCTCCTAAACCATGCCCTGAAGTGCCACGTCTACATGTCTTTTAAATACCCCCAGGGATGGTGACTCCCCCACCTCTCTGGGCAGCCTGTGCCAGGGCCTGACCACTCTGTCAGTGAAGAAATTTTTCCTAATATCCTGCCTAAAAGGGTCAAGTCTTCCTGGCATGCCTGGTCAAGCTGTGTGGCTTTTGAGGCATACTCAGAGCGTGGCTTCTTTGGGTCAACTCCTCCTGCCTCCTTTGCTTGCTCTCAAAGCCTTTGACAGGCACAGCTTTTCTCCCGTGACACCGCCCACTGCCACAGAGCGGCCTTGTGATGTCACTGATGTTTGTTTGGGATGTTTCTCAGCTTTTGCTGGTGCTCATGGGCTTTGCAGCGCTTGCTTTCCTGCATCTGTAGCAAGGGATTTGCTGAAGAGGCAATCACACTGGCTGCAAAACATGCAATTAAAATGCTCCTAACATGCTGTGGCTGTCAGGACATGAAAATGGCTTATTTCCTGGCGTTTTCATGGTCATCCAAGGTGAATGTCCATCTTCTGGATGTTTGCAGTGTGCTGCTGCGTGTCATGGGTTACTTAAACCTGTGAGTACAGTGTCCTCATCTCTGTTACCAAAGCTCTGGTGGAAATTAGGGAATAACTGACCTGTGCCACAGAAGCCATGGGAACGATGCTGGCGAGCATTATGGATTTCCAAGTGAAATCATCCAGAGAGGCAGCAGAGATGCCAGCCAAAGTAAGGAAGGACACAAGGAAGGCATAACGTGATCGAAACTTGTTAAGGAATATTGCTGAGGAGAGCCAAGACCAATGCAGGGGCAGCAGAGATGTTCAAGAGCACGACCTTTTTATGCAGCTCGGAGAAGAGAGCTGAAATGAGGAGATTCAGGTTTTGGCTGCCATAGGCAGTTGTCCAATCCCTCTATTCCAGACCCAGAGCTAGTGGCACTTTGGGTCGGTAATACTTTGACACCTTTTCAAAGCACTTTCCAATCCTCGGCTGTGATATGATGCAGGCATAATGGTAGGGGGCTAATTATTCAGCTGCCTATCTAATCTGTTTGTTCTCACTAGTCTAATCTCCATTATCTTCAAAAACAGGTGATGGGTGTTTTCGATGCAGCCTGTGATCAGAAGCCATGCACAGAATGCAGGAAAGTAGGGCAGCTGGCCATTTTCAAAGCAAAGCTACAGTCAGTTCCTCAACTGTGTTCTGATCAGAAATAGGCTTTTTCCATCTACAAATTGACTTTTTATTTTTTTCTACTTCTCATAAAAACCTGCTTTTTGGGTAAAGTTGCAATGGCTGTTCAAAAGGCTTCTGCATTGAAGGTCCTGGGATGGAGAGACAGTGTCTGGGGACTGCCTGCAAAAGCTGTTTGGTGTGGGTTTGAGAGGGTTTTTCTCTCTTGCACTGCAGTTTTTCAAATGCTTGTGGGGTAAAACATTTTGATCAATTATTACGATAATGACACAAGAGTAGAATTATGAGCATAATTATAATTACCATTTTTATGCACAGTTAATTAATCATAAAATACTACATTATAGAATTTTTCTGTTTAATGAAATTCATTATAGAAGCCCCTGAAGCCCTAAATTTAATGTTAAACAAATTAAACCTGTGTCTGGGGTTAGGGCTATTAGCACAAATGTGGCCTTGAATTAGTTGCTAAAACAGGACTCGGTGAGCCATTAGCTAAAGGGGTGGTGGTGGAGCAGCCCTTCCTGGTCAGATAACGCTCCACATTAAGAGGAGTCAGCTTTTGCCTACCCTGGTATTTACGCTGGGTAGCTTGTGGGCTAGCCATTAAAAAGGCTGAGTTCATTAGTCTCTAGCCTGAAAGTTTGGAGGAGAAAAGCTGCTTTTCTCAAGGTGTTGGTGCAGAGGTTCCTGGAGGGAAACCGTTCTATGTCTTATCGGGGATAACTTCTTATCCACGGTCCAGGTTTCAGCTCTTCCATCAGGATGCAATGCAAAGAGAATAAGAGTATGGGGGCACGGTGAGCCTGCCTTGCTGAAACGCTTTTACAACTAGATATTGAACTTATCAATGCTGCATATCAAAGGCTTGTGAAGGAATGTCCACTGGAAAAGCCGAGTGTTTTGAGTTGCACAGCTTTGGAAGAGGAAAGGTTAATTTTGAGGATGGGAAGGCCAGCTGGGAATAGGTCGCAGCCAGCAGCAGTGTCATTACTCCATGCTCATGTTCTCTCTGAAGAGCTGTGCTGATTTGAGGCAGGTGTAGATCATAGCACACTCTACAGCGGATCAAATGGCCACCCCCTGTCTTAGGTTACAGGTTACAACCTTGCCCTCTTCAGGTAGGTCCTGAACTGGCATCCAGGTAGCTCCATCACAGACCTCTCCAGTGAGCTAAGCAGCAGAAGGGCCAAGATCAGTGAATTTGGTCAGAAAAATACTTAAGAGACAGAGAGAGAGGAAGGACTGGGATCATTTTCACTTGCCTTTAGGCCCAGGCAATATTGTGTATGAATCTGGGCTAGTTATCTAGTTGCCTTTGCCAGTGTAGACCAGTTCACTTGGCCTGTCTTAGACCCCCTTATAGGGTACGATGGGGCACATCCTCCGTGAGCCCATGTTGTCTGAGGACAACAGGGTCTGGGGGGTGGTGGGGGCAGAACCTGCACTCAGGTTTGCAGGGTGGCTCAAGGAAAACCTCCCTGCTGCTACCTTCAGAAAGGACTTGGAAGAATGCAAGAACAGCCTCACCGCTTGCTTTCTTACTGGTTGTCATGCCTTTTGCAGTGACGGTGGCTGGCACCCATCTTTCCAGTCCTGTTCAGCTGGTCTTGTCCATGTGTACTGTGAAAGGATTTTGAAAGTGCATATGCCCAGAGATGCTGTTTGGTTTTGTTTTTACCAGCGTCCGTGTAATGGAAAGAGCTCTTGGAGGTATTAAATTATCAATTTTCTCGCAGGTACCCTGAGCGCTGATTGTTACGGTTGTTTTTATTGATGTCTGATCTGGAAACAGATTGTAGATTTTGTTGTTTTTAATATAATGTGACATGCCTCAGCATGTAGCCATAGTAATGTAATATAACAAGAAATGGGTCTATTCTGAAAGTACAAGCATTGGTTATTGCCCTTTGGCTGGAAAAATTGCTTCTCTTTTTTTCTTTGCAATTCTTAATCAGGGAAGCGAATTCAAACCTTTGCCAAATTCTGTGTTTGTAACTACGTCATTGTTAATGCAACACATAATATGATACTATTAACTTGTGTTTGATGGGCATATCTAAAACCCAGGTGGTTCCTGTCTTGGGAGCCTGATGGTATATGGTAGTATATTCAGAGTCACCTCAAGGTTTCTTCTCAGCATTAGGAAATTCCATTTCATCGACCTGAGAATTTTTGGGCAGCCAATTTAAATTTATGGTGGTGGCAGAACAGATTGAGCTGGAAGTGAGGGTGGTCCTTGGGAGGTTTGGGAACTGGGAAAGGTCAGTGGTTATTGGGTTGTCTGCAAGGAGTCTCTGGGGGAGCAAATGGGATGGCAGTGTCAGCAGCAAGGGAGTGGCTGAAGGAAGAGATCTGGGCAGCAGCCAGACTTTGGGGAGGATTAGGGTGGGGGTAGAGACCTGGGAAATCATCTGTTGGAGCTTTGAAGGACCGCAGCTGCTCAGCTTTGCCACTGGCACCCTCTGAGGGAGGGGATGAGTGCTGTGGATACAACTCTATGCGATGCTCTGCTGTCTTAAAGCCAGCACGTATAATTATTGATGTTACACTGGTTTCTGCGAGCTACAGAGGAAAACCAGAGTTGTATGTTAGAATCTGTCCTTTCTTTGTTCTGTTGAATGCTTTTTGTTTTATTTTTGTGCATTGCATCAGAGGTGGTGCGCTGACTTGTTGGAAAGCAGAGGGGGAAATGTTGAGCTTGCGCTGTTGAGCCCAGTGTTGAAACCCTAATGTTCTGCAGCCCATCACTAGACGTTGGCCATGGAGAAGGAGAGCTGGTACCTCTTCAGGGCAGCGGCGTGGTCTGTAGCATCCTGCCTGTGCCCAGCCAGCGTCTGGTGTCATGGGGACCAGACGAGCACGCAGAGAGCAGTAACAGGGCTATGTCTGCACATAAAAATACACATACATTGAGGGGACAGGTGCCACGTGCCTGAGGCTGGCTTTGCAAGATCCTAGCAGAACCTCGATTTGTTGTAGTCCAGTTTTATTGGACAGCAGAATATGCAAATGGGAGCAAACACACACTTCACTTGCTGTGATGTGCTGGGAAATAAGTCTTTAATGTAGCCCTTGATGGGGATGCTGGGGGAAATCAAGTCCTGCTTACGCATGCTGAAGTAGCTGCCTATATTGTTGAATTAGTCCTTGGCTTTTTAAAGTGAGTAATGTAATACTGTCAAAAAAAAGAAAAAAAAACATAAAGGAGACTCTTATAAGAAAGACCCCTGCTTTCCAGGGTTAGGGTATCCATAACCTATTCACGGAGTAGGTACCATCGGAGCAAATGCAGCAGCCACCGCTGTTAACCACATCTCATGGAGTTCTCTGCTCGTGAGGAGTGACCCCTTCAGGACCGAACCACAGCCCGGTCCGTGCTGCGGTTTCTCTCCTGGGTAGCAGGCGAAGTGCAGGCTGCAGAGAGGATCCTCCTTCAAAAATACTTATAACAAACCTACTCCTTTTTGATAAAAACACGTCAGTTTCATATTCTGGGGTTTTATTTTTAGGAGCTCTGCTGTGAAATCTGTCTCACTTAAATGGACCATGTTCTCTGTTTTCACTGGCGTTTCTGGCATAAAGTCAATAAACTTATTATAAGAGAAATCCCTGGAGGGTTTCACAGAACTTTGTTAGGCTGACAACAGGTGGAAAAAATGCATTACTGGTTATATTTAAACTGCACTGGTTCGAGGCATGCATTCATGTAGTGAACTCATGGCTATTCTCAGCTGAGTACTTAAACCTGCAGACGGGAAGTGCTCAGAGGGGCAGGGAGTCCTTGGGTCCATCCTCCTGTGCCACGGCACGGTCAGCTGGTTTTGTGCCACTCCTGTGAGGTGCTGGGAGGTCGTTAAGAGCAGGCTTAGAGAATCATCATTTAGGGACTCCCTTCAGAACAGTGCTGGAATACAGCATGACAAAAACTAAACCTCCCGATGACCCTGATTCAGCCTGAATACCTACAAGAGATAGACAAACACTAGGACTTGCAACTCATTCTTCAAAGACCACCTATAAAACCTTCCAACGGCAGCCAGAAAGGTAAAAATTTATAGCTCTGAATATAAAAAGTCCTAAATTCAAGTGACATATTAGCTTCAAGACACAATTCTCTCTTCATCACTGCATGCTTTCTGCTGCCCCACGCTTACGCAAACCTCTTGCCTTTCTGTAACACAAAAAGGGTATCACCATTTCTGTGCCCTACAGGTGCATTTTCCCCTTGGATTGTCTAATTAGTTAATATAATTAACTTAAACCTGGAACAATTGTTCTCAATCTGTGCTTGGCTCGGTGTTTTCAGCCTGTGTGTCACACTTGAAAAGAAGCTCCTGTGCCTGTGAGTGCGCTCATTATGCTTTCAGCTGCATCCAGTTGATTAAATCCAAGATACTGCTTCTTTCTGAAAACCTCCTCTGTCCAATAAATCTTTAGCGGTATAAGGCAGATATTCTGCACATCTCAATGCGTGCTGGGCGGGGAGCGGGGATTTTGAGGCAGTAGCACCATTTGGGTCCATCAAACCTCATCACTGGTTTGATGGACCTATGATGGCAACGTTCAGAAGCAAATGGAAACAAACAGTGCTGGCAGTTTAAATTTTTTTTTTTTTTTTCTTAAAGGGGACTACAGCGATTTTCCTGACATTACTGTGCTGGCGTACGAAGCAAAAATGTCTTATCACTCATGCTACAATTGCTGAGGGAAACTTTGGGGACTGATCATCTCTTATTCAGGAGCAGAGGTATTTCTTGCTATGGAAAATCTAATTGAAAAATCAGTTTCTGAGATGTCTCAGCTTTTCTGCCAGAGGTGTTCTGCCAGTTTGAGGGGAAAAGAATAGTTCTGATAAATAAATCCCACAGCAAGCACCTGAATGAAAGAAATGTTGGGGAAAAAAGACTTGTACTTGGAAAAATGAAAAAAAGCACTCTATCATTCAGAGACCGATAGGAAATAAAGCATATTGAGCAATTCTGTTTATGGGGAGGAAGATTAAGGCTCTTGGCCAGGAGCAGCCTGTCGCCTGAGACTCCCTGTGGGGAGGGAGCTGCTTTGTCAACATGCTTTTACATGCTTTTGGGTCAGAGACGGGTTTGCTTTTGGGGGTGGTGTGAAGCAGATCCCCTTGTTCAGGACCTCTCTGAATAGTCCTCGGGTGTGATGGTCAGCATGGGTGGGTGCTTGTCGCTGGAAGGTTTGCCTCTGTTAGAGATAAAAAGTTGCTTTTTGCTCTATTCGTAGCACTCCGTGCCAGTCCTTAGGCATTTAATGGGCACCAGTGCAGTTTGCTGCAGGGTGAGGGTCGCTCAGTGTTTAGGATCCGTACGTACAAGCAGGGGGGATCTTCTGGTGACATAAATACTGCTAGGGTTGCTTGCAGCATGGCTCTCCCGCACGCTGTGCAGCACACTGTTAGGGTCTTGACCCTGGAAGTAGGGGAAGCCAAGCTGGGATTCACAGATGTTCCATGCTAGTTTGTAGTTGGAGGTGTTTTTGGACACCTGAAGGACAGCTTTGGATCCTTCTCATGATGGGCAGCAGCTGGCTGTGAGCCCATCCTTAGGCTGGGTAGCCCACATAGGCTAAAGCAGCCCAGGGGCCCCACGTGGGTGCTCAGGAGAGGAATTTGTAGACACATTTTAAAGATGATCTACATGCACCAAAAGAAAATGAGAAATTTTTTAACCTTAATTCCCCTCTAAACGAGAAAACACTTTGAACGTCCTTATTCTTCACCAAAACTGTCAGCAGATGTTTAACCTTCCCAGAATCTATTTTGGCACTGAAGATAAATAACTTCAGCGGATAACATCATGACTTTCAGAAGGAAACTTAGCTCCTGAGAAGGGAAGCTTAACTTGAGATTGTCTTTTGTGCGCGCACCGAGCGTGAATCCCGGTACTTTATAATACTCACGGTATTGGTAACTTGGCAACTTTTAAATCATGAAAGATTTACACAAGTGCTGCAGAGTTGGAAATGTTTTATGACATGTTCATTCACACTAAATCAGACTCTGTTTTTTTAGAGTTTTCTTTCTAGACAGTTATGTAAATGCAAAAAGACAGGAATGGATTTGGAATGATTTTCAGCATTGGAAGATTAGTAGAAAGTGACAGACTGCCACGGAACACTCTGCTGCCTCTGTGCCTGCAGACTTCCAGCCCTGGTAGGGGTGGGATGGGCAGCAGTGAGAAGAGGAAAAACAGATTAAGGGTCTTAGTTGCTTGGGTGGGACGATGGGGCTGCTTTGCAAGGTGGCTGTTACAAAATTATAATTAAAAATGGCTATATAGAAATCTAACGTAGGGCTTGACTGTTCCCAGTGTGCGAGTTCTTTCCTCACCTTTAATTGAAAACGAGCGAGGAAACCTTTCCTTTTGGTCTTGTCCGACGACCGGACCCTGCAAAGCCTCTAAAGTGATAATTATCTCTTGCTTATGTGGCTGAGCTCATTTGCCTCTGTATATGGAGGGATGAATTAGCTGCCACCATGCAAAGGGCACAGGCAGGGTTATCCTGTCCTGTTGCTCCCCAACCCCAAATCCCTCACACTGGAAGTGCAGTGTTTAATAGCACTCATCAAAAAATTGACACCACTCTTCAGCGCCTACATGCAGCCCTGAAAAGCTCAGCTCTCCCCGTGCTCTTTTAAAGACTGTATTGCCCATACTATTTTCTATGTGCTTTCAACTCTCATGCAACTGCAGTTCTTAATGGATGATTAATTGGCTTAATGTAAAAGATAAATTCATGGAAATGACCTCCTGAGTCAGAACCCTGCACCCTGCTAAGGTAGGCTACTCATCATACAGTCCCCTAGGATATTTGATGTCATTCGCAAAGAATAATCCCTTAAAAGAATTGGAGTTTAGGGTCTCGTCTGTGTCACCAGCCTGGATGTCCCTGACACAGGTGACATGCTGAGGACAGAGGTATTTTGTACTTGCAACCTTCACTTTGATTTATGAGTCCTTTGTACAAGTGTAGGTTCTCTGAAGGCCAGAGCCAAAGAAGCCAAAGAAATCCAGAAGATCCCCATTTATTAGATTTTTAAATTCAATTCCTGGTCAAATTTTCATTTGGGAGCTACTCAGGCCATCTGAGTCACTACTTTGCTTTGAGAACAATGAGATTTAAAAAAAAAAAACCATATAAATCATCATATAAATGTCAGAGCTTTCTCATTTTCTTTAGAGTGAGCTCAGATTGCTTTTACAGGGTCTCTCAGCAATGGTCAGGGTGCCTGTTGGCCCAGGTCAGCAGAGGTCCTCTGTGCATTAGGTGATAGCTGGGTCTGGGACTCCAAGGAAAACCCTAAAAGCACAATAATTGCCTCAGTTCTGACAGCCCTTGCAGTACCTAGCACCGAGAGATCCTGATCGACCCCAAGGCAGGAGGATTGCCGTTCTTGGAATGTTTTCCTTCCTTTCAGGACACTTTCCCAGTTTTCTTTCTGCCCCTCAAACACCTCTGAGAGTCTACAAGATCTCATCATTCTCCTTCTGGGTCTTCTGAGAGCTGTGTTGCTGGTGACCAATCATGAGTTCATGAATTATGATTCTCCAGTGCACATCAGATCTCTTAATGCTGATGTTTCACCTACCTACCTCCGTAGTCCAGGTTTGTCTCCCTCTTCTCATCAAGCCCTTGCCCCTCTCTCTGGTATCTTCTCATGGACACCCACCCCTGAGCTCAAGCTCACCAAGCATGACACCAGCTCTTCATTTGCCTCTCTAAGCTGGCTCTGCCACCTCCCTCCTTAGTCCCTGGGCTGCCTCACCCTGTGCTGCGCTAGGAGCACAACCACCCCAGAAAATACACCTCAAATGAGGGAGGTGCTCTGTTGCAGAAAAGCCCTTTTAATAACACAGAGGGTGTCACTTTGAATATGTTTTTATGGCCATTTTTGTGGCTCTTATTATACCTTAGATCTAGAACAGATCCTTGCAATTGCTCATAATTGCCAGTCTTTGGCACTTGACAAATCCTCTTCCTCAAAATGTGCAGCTGGGGAAAAATAACCCTGCCCAGTAAGTGACTCTCGCGTGGGGAAAATAATGAGAAATGTGGAGTGCAGGAGCAACAGGCTTTCTGGACAATTGTAAACAGCAATCATGTTTAAAAGCATCATCATCTGATCGCAGAGCATTCAGCAACAGAAAGGGAAATGCTGTGTTTAATGAATTAAATTGTTCATTGAAAATAATGACCCATTTCTGACTTGTAGGTACTTACTGGCTGCTTGCGATGCTGGTAGCCCTTCATCAGCACAGGGTGTGAGCAGCTCCTGCATGTGCTTTCTCTAAGCCTCGCTGCTTTTGCTCTGTGCCTGCTACATCTGATTTGCCTGTCTCATGCGGCTGTCTGGATGCTAACTCTATTGCAGAATAACTGCTGTGCATATGTTAACAACAAAAACATATGCGGAATCACAGAATCGCCAGCTGGCTGAAGCTGGAAGGGGACCTCTGGAGGTCATCTGGTACAGCCTTCCTGCTCAAGTAAGGCCACCTACAGCCAGTTGCCCAGGACTCTGTTTAGATGGTTTTTGAATATCAGCAAGGCTGGACAGTCCACAGCCTCCCTGGGCAACCTGCTCAGTCACCCTCAGTGTAAAAAAACTTTTCCTGAAGTTCAGAGGGAACCCCCTGCATTTCAGTTTGTGCCCACTGCATCTGGTCCTGCCACTGAGCATCGCTGAAAAGAGACTGGCTCCCTCCTCTCTGTAGCCTCCCCTCAGGTATTGATGTACGTTGATAAGATCCCCCTGAGCTTTCTCTTCTCTGGGCTAAACGTGCCCAGCTCTCTCAGCCTTTCCTCACAGGAGAGGTGCTCCAGAGCCTTTAACCATCCTCGTAGTCCTCCATTGGACTCTCTCCAGTGAGCCCTCGTCTCTCTTGTACTGAGGAGCCCAGAACTGGACACAGGACTCCAAGGGTGGCCTCAGCTGTGCTGAATAAAGGAGAAGGATCACTTGCCTCGACCTACTGGCAAAACTTAGTCTAATGCAATCGAGGGCATCATTCTCCTTTGCGGCGAGGGCACATTGCTGTCCAGCCTGGTGTCCGCCAGCACCCCCAGGTCCTTTTCCGCCAAGCTGCTTTCCAGCTGGGTGGCCCCTAGCGTATATTGGTGCACGGCACGGTTCTTCCCCTGGTGCGGGACTTTGCATTTCTCCTTATTGAACTAGAAAGCAAATGTCTCCTAGTATTTCTCCATTAAGGCTTCAGTTGCCTCAGATAACCGTTTTGCCTCTCAAAAATGTTAACAAGGTCTTTTTCTATGGTACACGGTAGAGGCAGTGCACCTGCAGCTCCCGCAGGAGGTAGATCGTGTACTATAATGTCTTTGGTTTCTACACCAATGCATCAAGCAGGATTACTATGTTCCCCTATATTTTCCCTCGGGCAAACTCCTTGTACCTGCATTTAACACAAATGAACTCTTCAAAACATCAAGGAAACTTTTCTTAAACATGGAAACTGGTTGAGAAGATCTAACAAAAATTAAGGCTGTCACAGATGAGAAGAAAAGACACGTATAGGCTACGACCCATTTAGGGATGTTTATTGATGGAGTGTTTCCATCCTCCGAATGACTCCTGCTTGGAGCAATGGCGGCTTCAGGAAGGTGCTGATAAATATTCTGCTGTCGCTGGCGAGGCTCCGGCTTTCCCCATACATTTTACTGGAGAGGTGGAGGCCCTTCCAATGGCAACAAGTAAATCTTCCTGCTGATATATTTAATCTGCTATTTTTCCCTATTTCCTGTGAATAGCTGCAGGTTGTGTGAGTGATTATTCTCAAACTTCTTACAGTCTCCTCAGTGTCAAGGGTAATGTGTATATGTAAACATATATACAGAAATACAAAGATAGTGCATAGAGAACAGGGTCTTCATTCCCCATCAAATCTCTCCTTCCAGCTCAGGCTGGCAAAGGAGGGAACAGAGGGTTTCAAACCTTTCCACTATAACCTTTCCAATATTTTCTGTGTGCTAACATTTAAGGGGTGAAAAGGGGCAGGAGAAGTCTCCTTTGCATGGCCTGTCCTTGGCACGTGCTCTCTTGGGTCCCTGCCTCCGCCGGGATTGCCTGACTCCAGGTGTAAGCACACAAAACGCCGGGCTCAGAGGGGTGTCGTGGTGTATGGGGAACTTAATGCCACAAGTTGGGTTGTCCGATACCCCGTAGTCCAGAAGAGGACCTGGGCTTGGTCTGTGATGGAAGGCGTGGGTGGACTTCTATTTGGGCACTGCTGACGATGGTGATGGCTGCTCTATAGGCTGTGCCATGTTTTCCGCTCCAAAAGGCTGGCTTTGGTGCTACAGAGAGCAGCACGATTGCTTGGACCGCGCCTATAGCACATGAGTCCTTTCCACGTCAGTGGTGATTAAACCACCCTTCTCAGGAGCTGGTGAGGTGGAAAATGCTGTGATTACCAAGCTGATATCCTGGGATTGCTATTGACAATCAAATCGGGCGATTCTCCTCTGGCTGATTAGGCCAGATGTACAGGACGTTTTTAGTAAACTGCAAAACAATTGAGATGATTTGATAGCAAACCTGAAGAGAATGGATTAATAATTTAAGGCTCAAGCAAATACGGTCTTTGAAAGTCGTGTATTCTGTCAGGCGGGCTAATGCTCCCGCTTAGCAGCCGTGCTGCCCTTGCGCTCCAAAAGAAACCTGACAGGCCCCATTGGACCTGTGCCTTGCACTCTGCTTAAAGTATAAACCCAACTCTAGCGCTCGGACTCCGCATTCACCTCCTTGATTTGTCTAGTGAATGAAATGCTGGTGCCAGTGGGATGAGGGGTGTGAAGGGATGGGCTGATGCAGGGGTGGGTTGGGAGATGCAGCTGAGGCACTCGGTGTAGTAGGTAGATAAACCTGCTTAATTACTACACTATATGCTAATTAATGCCGTCATCGCATCTACTGCAAAGTAAATCTGTCAGGTTAGATGGGGTGAGCTGTGGCAAAGCACGGGAAAAGGTGCTTCTGCTTCGGTGGTGAAGGGCTTTGCTCTTTTGCTCCAAACCGGGCCCGCTCCGATTTGTCTCTCTCTTATAGACTTGCTCCAAAGAGTTTCCATCAATGCTATACACACATTTGAACATTACTACTACTACTTTTATTTTTAAAAGGGAAACAGTCAAGCAGAGCAGGCGTTCTAATAAATGCTGACACAAAGCCAAGTGTTGGACTGTCCAAATCACACAGATCAGAGAAATGCATTAAAGAAATTAAATTTCATGAAAGCTTGTTACAAGGGACAATTAGCGGGAGGCAGGATCCTTATCAAATGGCAACTACATCTTCAAAATACAAGGAAGTGCTGACATTGGGGTGATTAGACCAGAAGCCGTGGGTCAGGCTCTGTGTAATTAATTTATTCCAGAGCTTGCACTGAGAAATCAGATGGTAGTATATTAGAAACCCCATAATTATAAAAGTATAGCTTACGGACCACGTGCAGGAAAGCACTACTTTTATGTGATACTCTGTCTCTGGTCACGTTGAGCCACCCGGTCTGGGTGCTTCCTTATGTGACCTCCCCGAGGAAGATGTTCTCTTTCTACTTGGATATCTTCAGATCTTGTTGGGATTGTGTGTTTAAATCACAGTCAAGCAGTCCAATTAGAGGCACTTTGCCTTTGATGGGCTTGAATAGCGATATTATTTAACAGAAAAACCTGTTTAGCACCAGTGGACAGTCAGGCTTTTGCTGACTCCCTTTAGAGTCAGCTTTGAATCCCTTTAGAGGTCTGCAGAGCAGCAGGAGGCTCTTGCTGAGTTCAGCTAGCCTATTATTATCTGTACATGAGGGCTGTGCTTCATTTCTGTGCTTAGGAAAAGGCAAAGCACCACATGCTTCACTTTTGTTTCTGAATATAAAGATGGGAGGCAGGGTGCAAGCTTCTCCAGGCGTGTTGTGTTATTCGCACAAGACGAGATGCGGGCAGTTCATGAGAGGAGGTGAAATGGGCTATGTGCTTTTCCAGAAGAGTCATTCCTAGGGCTTTTGGTTGCTTTATTCAGAAAGCTTCAGTTTTTTCAGCCTGGAACCTACTTTCAACTTTTCCTTTCGAAGCAAGGGTTTTGCTAGTGATAGATTGTTTTGGACTACACAGCACGGGCGGCAAATGCATCGGCTGCCGTTTGTGCCTTACTGTTTGTGTTTGCAGACTGATTTTGTAAAATTTAATATAAAAGCAGTAGATCGGCACACCTGATTAGAAAAAAAAAATCCTAGCCTTTCCTAGTGTCCTTTTTCTGGTAGGGACCAGAAGCAGAGCTGCGGGAATAAGAGAATAAGGCAAGCAGGTAGAGATATGTTGTCAAAATACTATCCCAGGCTTCAGGAATTTGCTTCTTGGGTATTTCCTGACCCAAGACTGGTGTCTTGGTGCTTAATAACTATCTAAGTCATCTCTTTAGCGACTTTTTTTCATCTTGCCTGAGGGAGCGAAGGGTTGGCATCGTTGTGGCTGTTAAAGGGACAGTTGGTGCCCCTGGGAATATGTGTAGCATCGTGTACAAAGCTCCCCTGCTCCAGAGACGGTGCCGCTTCTGAAATTATCCAAAAACCATCTCCCAGGAAGGTAAAGGACCACACCACAACTCGCTGATCCATTTGTAGTGGTCTGAGGGTCCTATCTGCCTTCTTAGGCAGGCCCAGCACGATGTTGTAGTGGTACTCAACGAAACACTTATCAAGATTACAAGGATCTGAAAGACACTGTTGGAGGTTTATGGGTTGTTTTAACAACCAAAGCCTTTTTCTGTGATGTTTCTCATGCACTGGTTGCAGCTGGGAAATTAGCCATAGAGGCAGCCTGATTTTGTTTTATGATTAGTTTGATTTTTAGACGTTATCTCTGTTCAATTGCCCTTTTAGGGATTTCTACATTAAAACACAAATTGTTTCTTAAGAGTCTGAAGTTAAGAAGCTCTTCAGGTGCTTTTTGGTAGAGGTGCTCACACATTCTCTCACTCATTAGATCATGCAGCAAATTCTGATGTTTTATATGTTTTATATGTTTTATATGGCAATGTTTAGCTGACACAACACAGCTCGGGAAGGGGCGACGTGGATTAACTGAATTATAAGGTGAGATGTCTCCAAGTGCTGCAGAAAAGTGTCGCTCTGGGGAGCATTCCCTTGCATTAGAGAAGCGACGCCTCCCTGCAGGGCTTGCAGCAGTGCTGTCCCATGCCCTCTGCAGAAAGCCTGTCGGAGGCTGGTCCTGAGCACCCAGGCTCCAGGCACGTTGTATTCATGATCCAAAATGAGCGGCGATAAAAACATTTCCACCCTGCTCATGTCCCTACAGCACAAGAAAGTTAATTTAGAAGTGTTTTGTATCGGTTTTAAATACCTGCCTTGGTTCCTTACCTTGCACATCACTGCCTGTTAAAGCCAATTGCCTTAATTACCCCAAGTCCAACTCTGCATGACTGAGAGGATATTAAAACTAATAAATTTACGTCTCTCTATATCTTTCTTTATGTATCTATAGAGCTGGGCCTATGAGCAAGTCAGTTAACCTCTCTGCCTCACTTTCCTCATCCATAAAATGAGACTAATAATCACTTCCATCATAAGGATATTCAGAAAATTAATGTGCTTGGAAGGTGAGGAGTGGGCTATGAATAGTGATCATAGTGAAATAGATGGGGGGGGGGCGGGGGGAGAAAACCTTCCTCAAACAAAATTTTGTTTATGATATCTCTTTTAATGGAAGTGCTGGCATGAGTTCTGTGTCATGGGGTTATGGAAATTTAGGACTGGAGAAAAAGTTTCTAAAGGATACATTTAGTTTGCATTTGCCTTGGCTTAGTCCCCACGCTTTATGCTTCCAGCTCCTCTGTGCATCTTTGGAAGGGATTGGTTCCTGTGTTTTTAAGTATTTTTTGTAAGCAGAGGCATCTGAGCATCAGGACATGCACAGAGGGGGTTTCTGAGGGTGCCACTGCAGTGGTCATTGCCGCCCACTTCAGAATAAAGGCTCAGCTCATAATTACACTGCTATAAAGTACAGCAGGGCAGGTCTGCGCATCTCTGTACACCTGCACCTCCCCAGTCCCTCCAACAGTTGGAATGGTTGTTGGAACAGGAACGACCTTCCACAGCCTCCTAACTCTGTCCTACCTGAAACCCCCCTGCTTTGGAAAATCCTGAGTTTTTAGGAGTCTTTATGACAGTCCAAAAGAGCTTTGTTAGACATTCCCATGTAGTGACTGTGTTGTTGTGTGGCGTCTAGAATAAATGTCACAGATTTTGAGTATCTAAAGCATATTTTGATTTTGAGTATTAAGCGATATAAGGTCATCAGGTGTTCAGGGAACTGATGAAAGTGCAGACTCTGAGGAGAAGCTGCTGTTCTGCCCGTAGGTTTCACGCTTGTGCCATTTCCATTTCACCTCGGGAGGAGTTACAGGCAGAGCCTTAGTCTTCAGAGAACTTCATTCTTCTGTCTGTCTTTCTAAATACGACTCATAGAAACACAGGCACAATTAGGTTAAGAGCACTGAACAAACGTCTCTAAAAGAAAGAAGAAAGAATGACTCATGCTATTCTCCTACAGCATAAGTTTATATCCCTCTATCTGATAGCGACGTCAAAAATATGAATCATTTCTGTGTTAGCAAAAGCCAAATTTGGGCGCTGCCAGTGGTACACTTACAGTCACGTCAGAATGAATCACCATTACAGGGCTGCCTTTGTCACCCATAAAAATTATACCCGTGAATTCTAGGCAGTCCTCCGTATTTGACGTGAATATTCATTCATGATTAAAAAGCACTTGCCCAGCTTTTTAAGCAGAAAAAAACCATAAAACAGAGTCACCATTGGTGTTTTGCGATTGTGGCTGTCGTGTTATGGCTCTGTGGTTGGCATCAGACAGCAAAGCCGAGGGTGAAAGCGCGTGAAGAAGCTGGCGAGGGGGTTATATAGTGTCCAAGCCCGACTGTGCCTTAGCAGTGCTTTGCACTTCTATGTCACCTTTTTTTTTTTAAGATGGTCTTGGAGCTTTACAAGCCTCGGAAAGGCTCTGTGCGCTCCTGCTGAGGCAGCACAATGCCCTTGTGCGGCTGGATTAACGGAGGCACAAGGCAAGGTTATGATTTTCAGAAGTGCTGAGCCTCCGCAAGCCTCTTGGACCCCGCGTGGGCTCTCAGACAATCAGGTCCAAATGACTTGTTTAGGGCATACCCTGAATTTCTGTAAGAGCTGGAAATAGAAATCCAGGAGTCCTGACCTCTATTCTTGATGTTAAACCTGTAGCCGCATTGCTTCTCCCTACATGTAGTAAAATGACCTTCAGCTGAAGAAAAGCAAAGCGTCAGCAAAGTCTGTTCATAACTGGGATGGTTTGCTGAAGATGGCCATTAAAAGAAAGTTTTGAAGAGCGAGCGCAGCAGCGTTGATCTGCTCCGTGCTGCTGGTGTGGGCTGGAAGGTGCGTCGTAAACGCCCTCAGGACGTGGCAAGTGCGGTCCCAAGGGCTTCCTGGGGGATGCTCCATCTCTTTTGCTGAGAAAATGGAAAAGTAACCCCTCTTTGGGCGGCAAGTCAGCACACGGGCTGGGCTTTCAGACACCACGGTGTGCAGTGCTGCTCCTTATGAAGACGTCAGCCTGTCTGCACTGCAAACTGGCACATTATATGCTTCATTAGGATACAATATCAGGATGGGGAACAGTACTGACAACAATATGGTCCGAGCATCTGCACTGCAGCTAGAAAATGGCTGATGCTGGGCAGGTACCGCTTACAGTGCAGCTAATTCTGGTCAAAGACTGGAAATAATTGTGTAAACTGCAGCAGCTTTGTACTGGGAAATGTATAGCTGTTTGTGGTGCGTGTTACCCAGGGACACTTGATTTCTCTATTGGCCAATGCTGTGTGGAGGTTCCAGGTGGCAGCAGGACGTGTTGGATACATGTAATCTGGGATGCACGGAGGGGAGAACTTGGAGAGGAGCTGCGTCGGGGACAGAATAATCTCCAGCCTGAATTTCCTTGCGCTGCTTGTGAACTGTAAGCAGGGTTTTGCCTATTGGGCACTGGAAAAACTTCCCTCCACGGTCCATAAAGTCTGGTGTGCTGCCTATGCCCACAGGAAAGCTGGACCTGAAGCTCCTGCAGATGTTCGTGAGTTAGCTCTGCTTGGCTTGGGCAGGTCCCGCGAGCACCGAGCGTGGAGCTCGGTTTCTCCTAGGGGTTTTGGGCTGAGGGTGAACCCAGGTCAGGTCTTCTCAAGTGACATATCGGCAGTGCTTGGGATATAACCGCAATCACACTGAGCGGCATTTGCTCACATGGGATCGCTGTCTTGGTGCAAATCAGTGAGGGTTTTGCGAGGCTTGCCACACGCTGGAAGAGAAAGATGACTTTTTTGTTTAAAGCTGAATTAGCATCCTGTTTCCTGTTGTCCAAATGTTGCCTGTGAAGAAATAAGGGAAGGAAGAAACGCCTGTGCCATCAGCCAGTGCAAAACCCCGATAATCTTTTGATTGGCTTTGGCAGTCCCTGCTGAGACGATTGCTTGCACACCTGTTCCCTCATTTCAGCCCTCAGGTGTAAATGAATCTGAGCCATGCACTTGCAGGGTGGTTTGCTTGGGGTTTTGGCAGCCCCACAGCTAATATCAAGGGGGTTTCTATTATGCAGCTTGGGGGGGGACGCTGTCGGCAAGGGGGAGAACATCGATTTTGCACCTTCTCCGAGGGAAGGAGAACAGACAGCCTGTGGTTTTTGGACAGCTGGAAGGAGGGGTGAGAACTGGTGAGCTGCAGAGACCCTCATGCAAATATCAAAACGCCCAAGAATGGTTATCTGTTGTGGAAACTATTATTTAATATGGCTTTTGAATTGCAGGAAAGCATTGCAAAACCCTGGACCCTTCATACCGTTAAGTGATAAGCTATTTTCTTGGCAATGCCACATGTCCAAAAAGGAATAAATCAGAGGTACAATTATTGTAATAACGGATAACACTCAGCATCTGAAATGGATTTAGTAAAGCATTACTAAAAGAAAAAGAAATGAAAGGTGTAAATTAAATCTCCATAATGATGAGGGATTTGCATGATATAAAAAGCTAAGATACCCTATTAGCTGATAAATAACCCTTGTGCTGGTTACCTCCGGGAGCCATGTTTGCATTTTATGATAATTATTTCTTGTCTTGGGGCATTTAGTAAATTTAGAAAAAGCCCAGAAAGTTAACAATAAATTTTTATAATTAAACTTCAAGCTGAATTGAGACTTTGTAGACATAAATCTTTTCATTTGTGCCAAGCCAAGCTGTAACATTTTGTTAGCACGATATCAACTCATTTATGGAAATATTGCCAATTACGGACACTTTCGTACAAATGAAACAAACAATACTGACAATAATGGAGCGAGTAGCATATTTTGATACTCCATGAATGTGACTATGTTATTAATGAAGACAACTTCAGCTAGTTTAAGAAAATGCCAGAGCTTTTTTTTTGTTTAATGAGAAGAGAGCTCCCATGATATACAAGCAAAAGCCGAGGAATTAATATGACCGTCATGATCCTGCTCCCCCCAAAAAGTGCACTTGATCTGGGTCCTCTCTCTTTAGGCTCTCTTAGATATGAGAGTGGGAGAGCAAAAGCCCTAACCCCAGTTCTTATGCCAATTTCTTCATGATCTTATGTGGGTTATGTGACCTATCTGGATTGTTTTACCCCATCTCTAAAGTTTTGCTAAAGGGACAATGGCAAACAAGACGACAATAATTGCAGGTCTCTACAGAAGGTATCATTAGACCATCAATGAAGAGGTGTAGGAGGATATTTCAGGCCCCCTTCCTCCTACCCCCAAATTAGGAAGTATTTATCCACTGCAGGAGGCGAGGATGGATGTACTGACAGAGACCCGTGCTACCACGCTCCCCTTCAGTAGCAAAATCACCCTTCTACGTTGTTTAGAGTCTGATTTGTAACCTCCACATCACCACAGCCCCTTAATTCGCTCAGAGATTGCCTGTCTTGGTCTATAATTGCTCCTTGTACAGCACAGAAGTTGTTGGGGCCATCAGTGTCCCCGTAACCAGCAGACTGGAAAAAAGCCAGGTGAACGCGGAGGGAAAGGCTTTGGGTTTCTGACAACAAAATGAGGTTCAAACAATCACCAAAACATAACGTATCTATTTATCATCTCCCGAACACCTCGACCAAGGTAATTTGTCAGGCTTGGCCTGGCACAGGACCGTGCCTGTGATATATAGTTGACAGGTTGGTTTGGTTTTGACAAAGTTGAGCAAGTCAGCCGGGATAACCAGGTTGATGTCATAAGACTCGGCCTTAATGACGAATGCGACGACTTGTTCAAAACGCAGAGGTAAGGGCTGAGGGGATTTGTATCGATCGGGAAAGATCAGAACGAAAAGGATGTGTTGGAGGGTTCATTTTTTTCCTACCCAAAAAGAAGCGGCCGGCTATAAACAGATTCTGCAGTTTAAAGAAACAGAAAGGAGTAAAATCTTTTGATTAACTTTAAATCCTGACAAATGGGGAAGCCCTCACAGCGCTGACAAGCCGCGAAAGGCAAATGTTTTTTCTGTCTGGTGCTCGGCGTTTGGGGGAGGTGGGATTCGGGGGAAAGGAAGGTTACTGCTGCTGCGGGGGAGCGAAAGCCACACCGCGGCTCCTCAGCCCAGCTCCTGGCGGCCCCTGTGAGCTTGAACCCCGCTCTGAGCTTTAGGATCCAGATGTGTTTGCTTTTCATGGGCTTTTCTTCCGCTCCTGGAGCCTGTTCTGTATCAGCCAGTGCTCTGCCTCTGGCCCTGTGACACCTCCCTGGGTTATTCAGTGAAGTGTGTAATTATTTCAGCGCAGCCAGGTAGCTGTTACTGCAAAGCAGGAGCTGGGTGAACCATTTACATGGTATTTAGCTGTTTTTCTGGATTTGTTACGGTTCCCCGGCTCTCTTGTTGGCCTAGCAAAAGGAAACAGCCTTTGGACTGGTGCAGCGCAGGTGCGTGAGCATCCTGGGGCGGGTGTGTTCGGTGCATCCCTGTCGCTCCGCGTGGACCAGGGGACTGGTCTCCTTTAGTGCTTTCATTCAGCAGGAGGAATTTGTCCCAGAGCATAGGATGTGTCTGGCTGAACCATGGGCTGCAGACTCCCCCGCCACAGTGAGACGGCCCCAGCTCCTTTTGTGCAGAGACTAGGTGTTTTTGGGTTACGATTCACCTGCTCCTCTTTGGATATCTGCTCCAGGTGGAGACAGACCGTGTGCTTGGAAGGGACTCGTTCCTCCCACGCCGCTGGAGCCTCGCTGCCTGGCTCAGCCCACGCGGTAGCTGTCTCCATCTGTCTGAAGGGATCCCACAGAGACTCTCGCTCCTTCTGAAAACAAGCTATGCTGGGATTTTTAGATATACTGGGATTTTTTAGCATTGTTTCCATGTGGTCTAGCGGGGAGGTCCTGCTTAATGACAGATTGCAACATATGGCTGTATTAAAAAATAAAGCCTGTTTATAGCTTAAAGTAAAGGCAATAAATTTCTGGCTGTTGGATTATGTTGGTGTCAGTACAAAGGAGACTTCATGTGATACAGTAAAAGCGATACCATAATTAAACATAGCTGTAGGGAAGTCTCATTCCTACAGGGTTTAGAATAGGGTGTCAGTGCTCTGGGAGTGGTTAAATCCCAATATTCAATGCCGGCTTATGGAGCACTGGATTTTTTGGGTGCCTGAAACACTTCAAGTTTCTCTTTTGGTACTGCTGAATTGGGGTAAGGCATGTGCTTCTTGTTGCCGAAACTAAGGCTCAGGATGGCCAAAAAAAAGGAGACCCCCAAAGAGAAACATCTGAAAGTGATTGCCACAGAGCTGGCAGGGTGTCACAGGCTTTCTGCCCAGCATTTAGCATTAAACAAAAACAAAACACCACCCCCACCCCCAAAAAACCCCCAAACAACAAAAAACAAACAAACAAAAAAGGAAAAGTAAAGCAAAATAAACGAAAAGCTTCTTTCAGCTCTGTGGCACCTTCCTGCGATGGGGATGGGGACTGTGCAGCAGAGGAGCAAGCGACAGTTTTATAACAGATTGTCTGAGAGTTTGGGTGTCTGGAGGTAGAGGAGGAGATTGGTTGCAGAAGAGAAATGTGGAGATGACAGCTGGTTAGGGCTTTTGAAAGAGGATCTCAAAATATGCCCAGTGTCCTTAGCAGGAGGCACGTAGCCATAAACACAGAGTGAGCGGCTGGCATAGTCCCTGCAGTGATTCAGCTCAGCAAAACTCAGCCAAAAAAAGGGGAAAGAACAAAAGGCATTGCAAGGAATTCAGAGAAAGTCCAGTGAAATTCGGAATGGAAAGAAGAGAGTAATGCAGCAAATCCTGCAGCAAACAAAACAATTAAATGTAATTTATGGCAATGTAAAAATAGCGTTTCATTTAGCAAAGACCAGGTGTAGAATATCCCGTGCAGCTAAAGGTAGTTCTGCCGCTTGGCATTGCTTTACAATCATCTTCCTTGTTCTTGTCTGAGTGTTTTAATTAACCTTTTGTGCCCTGATCCCACATCCACTCTTCATCTGTAGCAGTGCTCATACGGAGTTAAGATCCTGATTAGCAGCGCAAGGCAGAACTGGAAGGGAGAGGTTTCCAATTAGTCTCTGTCTCCACACAAGCGAACGCCTTCGCTAGCGATCTGTTGTTTGCCATAACATTAAACTGTTTCTTTGTCATTTAAGGAATGAAGATAAGACATCTCCCTGTGAATTTGTAGAGGCTTATTTGCAGAAAGCTTTAGTAAAATAATACATGATCTATGGAAGAGAAGTAATGATTTAATTCCAATAAGCAGCGTGACAAGACAGTACAACGCAGATGCTTTGCTACCGTGTATTTTAAATTACTCTCTTCCAACACCATAGTACTCTTGCTCCTTAGTTTGTGGTTTTTAAATTGCAGGTACTTAATGTTCAGCAATAACTCCCGCCAGAGTACCCTGGGAGAGCACGTGTGGCTGCAGACCCAGAGCATGGCCAAGGTGTGCTGAAGCATAAACTGCGAGGGAGGTGGGACCTTGGTCTGACTCTCGGGCACCACAGCCTGTGAAATTGGAGGGAATAAAAAACTGCTTAACCAGTTTGCAGTGTTAGATCTTACAAAGTAAAAGCGAAGGTATGGCCAGAGTGATGAGGCTGGATGTGTTTAACAGGGACAAATAACAAGGTGGTGTTTTGGTTTTTGGGTGGGTTTTTTGTGCTAACGTAGCTTATTTCCTCTGAGTTCAAGGTGACATCGCTATATAACTCTCAGGAACAGCAAGTAAACAAGTCCTCTGGGCTTTTAACGGATAGATCTTGAATGATTCATCACCTGGCCTTGTGGCTCAGGGCTTCTTTTACTTTTTGCCTCATGCTGACTCTTAGCCAGATCCCTTAGAAACCTGTCCCCTGGACACTTGCACTGGTTTCATTATCTGGAAGGCAGCTCTGTGGTCTGCTATCCTTGGAAAACGAAATGCTCTTGGAAAATGAAATTCCTACACTCACCTGCTGTAACTGCATCCTCATTAAGATTACCCAGAAGAGCCTTGGCTTTGTAGCCACCTCCTCTGTTTGGAGCAATGTTCAGTTTTAGTTGCAAATTGCTTCTCCTAATCACCAGGCAGTCATGGCCTGGTTCCCAGTATAGTGAAGAGTATAATTACTGCTTTACAGGCAGTAGCCTACCAAGCTAAGGTTCACTGGTGACTCAGGGCAGAGAACAATATAACAGTGTCTTCCCAGGGAAGCCTACTTCCCTGCGCCGCAAGCGCTGGGGCTGGGGCTCCAAAGGGGCAGAGCTGCTTGGGTGATTTCCCGTCGTACGTGCAAGTGTCTGGGCTCCCTCCGCACTGCGTGGTGTCAACGTGGGGTGCTTGCTTGCGGCTAAAGGGGCCAGATGGGTCAGGAGAGCTGAAACAGGCAAGGCCTATAAAAGGGGCTTCATGGTGAGGAGCATGGCAGGAATCAACATCTAAGACGGCCCAAGCAACATAGGAGGGGGTCGCTGTGATTGCTCCCATATATTTGCTTGTATCGAGGGGAAAGGACATCCTCCCCTTCCCCCAGTCCCACTCAATAGTTATTAGAGTTATTTTCTGCTGAGGCTCAGGCTGAGGTTTAGTCAGAGCCTCACACGAGCAGCCTTTCCACGTGGGCACTCCGTTATGCAGAAATGTCTGGCCATCTCTTATGCAGTTTTTGTTTGGTTGGTTTTTTTTTTAGTCCAATGTTTTCTGTTCTGCGCTGTTGAGCATAGAGCATCCCTTTTGGGTTGTTGCTTTTGGTATCTGAGCTCTGGGACAAGAGCCAGGAGTCAAGAGAGTGGGTGGACCAAGAGCTCTTAATCATAAGCATCCTAATCCTGATGGGAAACTGTCATAGCAAGGGCTCAGGGAAAGGGTGATAGCAAGTGCACAGCCCTTCCCTCTAACAGCGATGTTTCTGGCTGCTGCTTTGGACCTGCCCTGTGGCCATTTCCACCACATTCAGAAAACCCCTGCCTTTTGGTTTGTTGATTTTTGCTTCTTTCTATAGAAGAAAGACGCCATGAGCTTGCACTCACAAATCTTGCGTTAAGGCTGTATTTTCCTGCATAGCTGCTGTGTGGTTTTTGGAAAGGTGGGCACTTCTGACTACCAAGCTTTCATGCTTGAGGAGTTACTGCCTCTTGTGAGTTGTCCACAGCCCCGAACCCTGATTTCCACTGATTTCCCCTCAACCCGCAATTTTAGTGTCCATCTTTTGGATTTGCTGGTTAGTCAAGGACCCGCAGTCAGGACCTGCCTCCCCTTGTTGGTGCGGGTGGATGAGGAAGGAGTTGGCTGTCAGCCTCCCCTTGCACCAAAGCATTTAGTGGCCTCCAGGTGCCCTGGGGATGGGACTACCTTCTGCACACCCTATGCACAACCCTGGGGAGGTGTGTGAAACCGAGCCACGGTTGGTTTGGTCCATCCTGCCTACAGAGAAGCTCAGGGAAGGAACATGGTGGGTGGTGGAGTAATCTATTTCCATCTGCATGGGGCTGCCTCCACCCTGCAAGTGACAGCAAGGCAGGGCCATTGGCACCGGCGGGCCTTGGGCTGTGATCCTTGCACTGTTGACACCCAGCTCCCCACCTCTGCATGGGGCAGTCACCCACCCACTGCGCCCTGGGGCAGTACAGGTCCTTATGGCAATAACCCCCCCATTTTTCCCCCTCTCGTTGCCCACACCGATGCTCTGTGTATGGTGTTGGCACAGGCAGAGCATCTTCTGCATTTCCCCACTGCTTTGGGGCACAGTGAAAGACCAGAGGAAGCTTTATAAAAACGCTCTCCTCCATCCTATCCCACCCCACACATACAGTAAGTGCCCGTAAAATTGTGTTGCATCAGAAAGATTTTCCTACTGCAAACCCATTTGTTCCTCTTGCTTTTTGGCTCCCGGAGAGGTTTTGTGCAGCATTCCCAGCCTGCTTCCACTTGGGTGGCTGAGCCAGCCTGCAGCCTGCAGAGCCATTCCTAAATCTATTTATTTCTTTATTTTTTGTAAAAAATGTATCTATTCTGTTGGGGGATGTCATCTTTTTCTGTGTTCACCCTGGCATTTTGTGCATTACTGCTGGAGTTTGCCCACGGGAAAGAATCAAACAGATGAGTCTCCTGTAAAAAAAAACACTAAACAAACTTTGAATCAGATAAATGGGGATGCTGCGCTGTGCATCGGTCCTGCTCTCTTAATGCACTCTTCCAATTTATTCAGTTCCAGCTCCATCCTTAAAGGAGACCACCTACTTAATTCAAGTCCTCTGGAGAAGTTCTCAGCCTGATGAACAGGGCAGCCGGATTAATGAAGAGTAATGGCTGGGAAGGCAAACCAGGAGCAGCAGCTGATGTGGCTAAGACTCACAGTTATGTTATGTTGCTTTTAGATACAACATCTGTGGCTGGTGTTTTCACATGTTTGCCATGTTTTCCACAGCAGCAAAGAGGATGCTGAAGAGGGCTGAAGTGCCTTTCTGAACATAAAGGGGTCAGGTGGGCTCAGGCCTCTCCCCTGCGGAGATGCAGTTCTGCATTAAGCCCCCAGTTCTTGGCACGTTACAAGTCTCCCCTAAATTGTTTTTGATCAGAGATTTTATGTTGTCTGCACATCAAGCCTTACTTAGTCTGCAAACTCCTCTCAGTCCTCTTGGCTATTCCAAGAATAGCCTTGTCCTTACGTACATCCATCCCATCAGCACTGGTGGTGGCCCTGGTCAGGCCGTCATCTTCAGAGCTGCAGAGTATGTGGTGGCCTGGAAAGGGGACGTGATGGCCCATCCCAAACCCCTGGGCTGCTTCACCAAACCCCAACTGTCCCACGACCCTGAGCTTTAACAGGCTCCTAACCCAACCCTTCATGCTGCCACCACTGGTCCTGCTTGTTTCCAGGTCTGTGTTTTACTCCACTCCTTTGGGTGATGGTGGCTTGGTTTTATGCTGCTAAGCACTGCTATATGGAGACCAAGGGCCTCCTCATGGCTGGACGCCGATTTTCCTGAAGAATCTTCTGCGCTAAATAGGTGGCCTGGATGGCAGGAAAATCCAGTGATCCTGATGGTCTCTTCCAACCCTTTTCCCTATTTTCAGTTAAAGAAAGAAGACCCTGTCCCGTTGGAGAGGCTTTTGGGCTGCTTTGTACCATCTCTGCTGCCACCTCGCTTGGGTCTGGCTTTAGGCAGCCCCAGAAAATCCGCTGATCTTAACTGGGCCAAGCTGGCAGAAAGTAGGTGGTCCAGTATGATAAAACAGAGGGTCTGTCTTCATGTATTTTTGGCATGTGAGTGAGCCTCTGGGAGCACGGAAACAGAAATTGAGCTGTGTTAGCAGGCTATTAAGGCATAAAATACAGCAGCATAAAATACAGGCTAACTCCCCGTGTTTTCTCTATGTCTTGTCTTTGGCACTTCCTTCTTCAGCATGTCTCTCAAAAAACGGTCTTGTGATGTGACTGTGGTGAAGGGTCTTGTAAGAACATGAGTATTTTTAAGTTTTAATAAAGCTTAGGAAGAAAGAGAGAGAGAGCAAAGACCCTGTAGTCACCTATAGACCTTGTTATTTAAACCTGCGTGGTTTTACGGACAGCCTTGCTTTTCAGCTTGAGAGACCATTCCTGATGGACAGAGTCCTGACTTAGGGCTCAGGAACCCCCAGTTCCCCCCGACCTCCAGCCTTCTGGCTATTTAATTATGCCTGGATTCGTTTCCCATATGTAAAATAGGGATAAGAGTGCTTAATTTCACCCGTAAAGAATTTAGAACTCTGCTGTTGGGGCCTGCATGAGACAAGGATTTATAACTCTAAATTCATTGAGTTGCAGCCAAGTTTTGCGTTGCTGCTGTAATTGTTCTTAGTATATGGTGTTTTTTATTTTTGTACACCATACTAAGAGCTTGTTAGTACTGCTTTGACATCTATGCTATTAAGTACAAGAGAAGTAATTGATTGCTTTTATTTAGACCTGCTCCTCACACAGATGATTTTTCTTTGTTAGACTGCGTTTCAGCACAGTGCGTTAAAAAGCTGGATTTCCAGAGACTCTTTCTTTAGCAGGAGTAATTTTTCAAGGGAACACCAGGCCCACGGTGGTAGATGAGTGAAGCTGAGTGAATATTACTGGGAGCTGCTGCCAGTGAGCAGGGCTGGGCTGGCAGTTTTCTGACGGAGGATTTTCTGATGCTGTGTTTTAAAATTCTTATTCTGTGGGAGTGCCTAAGGGCATCATCAGGATGTTTTACTTCAACTTTGTTGTTTTAACTCTTCAGGGATGCTGTGCGTTATGTAAAAGTCAAAATGATAAAGCCAGGGCTAAAAGCAGAATGAAATTAAACTTTAAAAATTTTGACCTACAAGAAATATTCTGACCTCATAAAAAAATGAAGGCGTGAGGACAATGCCAAACTGTGTTTAGAGTATTTTGTTTCACTGTAAAGTTGAGATTCTGACTTATTATTCCAATTTGGGTGGAAACTTAATGTGGAATTATTTGACTTTCTTATAGCAGGAGACATAATATCAGCTGTAGCTCTGCATGTTTTTGTAAACTGGACCCATAGCCGAATTTTTAGCAGTCTGCTCATATTGGTGTCCACCCCCTCTTTGCAACTCACTTGTAAAATTGTAGATAGAGATTTAGAATAATCACAGAAAGAATATCCTGGGTGCTTTGATCACAGATAGACACAGACCTTGGCTGCTGAACTCCAGCAGCCTGCCTCTGATTTCAGTGTCATTGTAAATGGAAGCATAGTGAGGTTAATTAAACTTGAGGATAAAAATTCATTGATAATTGGAAGCATTTCTTGCTATGGATATCAAAGCCTTGCTGACACCCGGGTGCGCAGACGGAGAGGGACGGTAGTGAGAAGAGTCCTGTTGCTTATGGACTATGTTTGATGGGGAGTTGAGATAACTGTTTGCTTCTCTGCAACACACTGAATTTAATCCTCCTTTATGTATAGCTATTTTTCTTTCCTGCGTAGTGTTCATGTATGCAGCCATTTTGGGCTAGAAGCTGACCACATACTTTAATTAGCAAGCAAGACCAAGTGCTGAAGCAGAGGTTTATGGGGGTGAAATGCTCCTCTGACCCATTCCGGAGGAGATGATCTGGAAAACAACATAATTGTGAAGAATAGTTTCCTTCTTCCTCTCCTTGTCCGTGTGGCACACGGGGAAGATGATCCATAATGCCTGTGGCAGGCCATCTCAGTTAACAAGGTCTAGTGTGAAGATCTGCAGGTAAATCACCCACGCTCAGGGACGCTTGACTTTGATAAGGCTTGTCAGGGAACACCTGGTGCCCTGAGCAGATTCACCGTGTGCTGTGGGTTTCGTAGAATCACGGAATCATCAAGGTCGGAAAAGACCTCTCGGATCATCAAGTCCGACCCGCAACCCAACACCCCCAGGCCTCCTAAACCATGCCCTGAAGCGCCACATCTACACGGTTATTGAACACCCCAGGGACGGTGACGAAGGTCTGCAAAGACCCCGCTATGAGCGGCGTGTGGGAAGGTCTGCGGTGCAGAGCCACGCGCGAGGCTTGCACAGGATGAGGGTGGACGCTGCTGAGTTGTCAGCCTCCTAGCTGCAGCTGCCGAGAAGGAATCTTGGGTCGAGGGGAGGGAGTAGCCTGCCTTGGCTCTCCTCTCCCAGAAGATCCCACGCACTCCTCCTTTTCCCTGCCTTTGCTCTAGCCCTTGCCCAAAGCCGTCCTTCCCATGGGTAAGCTTTCTTCCAGTGTCGTCTTTCATTTATTCTTATTCCAGGCTATTTTCTGTGCAATTAGTATTCTGATTTTTCTGTCCAGATGCTCTCCAACATCATGTCCAAACAACTGAACTAAAAAAATAAATAAATCACGTTGTTAGGCGCCCAAGTGGAGGAAAATTTATGTTCTGGCTTTTCTAACACAAGAAAGAAAGTATCACTGAATTTTTCTGGCATTTGGAGCGAATGGCTTGCCTAAACTGCATAGGTCTTATACTTAATCTTATGTTTGGTCTTACCGAAAATGAACTCCACTAGCCCAAATATTAGATTGTCAAAAATTTTTTTAAAATGCCCTCTTTTGTGCATGGGTTTCGCATGGGCATGCTCATGCAAAGGGATTTATTTGCTGAGAAAGAAATGATTGCAAGTTAGATTTTTGCCTTGCGTTTTATTTTCATTTTTGAATGAGCTGTAATGTATTTTATTTTAAAATAAAATTATGATACGCACATATGCACATTCTCAGACATACAAACACATGCCAGTATGTTCACAAGGATGTGTGCCTACGTGTCCCTGCTTTGTTTTGTAACTAAGGGCGTTTAAAGCCAATGAAAGCAATAATGAATAGCAAGAAAAGAAAACTTAAGAACAGATATCTGGAATCCTCTCCTTTTGTACCTAGGTCGCTAACTTAATTTTCTCCTCTGATTGAATAGACTTTAATTTCTAGGAAGTCTTACAGATATCTTGAATCTTTGTCAAATTATCATTATGTTGATTTATTAGCTTCACAGAAAACGTTAGCTCCACCACACAGAGAAACCAATCATTTCTAATGGAAACCTTTAACCAATCCTTTCTGTTCAAAAGGGAGACTGTAATATACAGCGCCGAGTCTAATTTTCATTAATTTGTGCCTGAGCAAAGAGAACTTTTTTTATGGAGCAGGAGACTCACTTCATAATCTGCACAAAAACAAGTCGTTGGAGAGCTGAGGAGCCAGTGCCAACGCACTTTTGCTTGAGGAGAGCTGAAATATCCTTGAACTCTCTTATTTTTTTTTCCCTACTAATGCCTGTCATGCCCTACAGCCATAAGGTGATCCTAAACTGGGTCTGGAGAACAATACACTGGCATGGCTTCTCCAGAGTTGGGAGCATTACTAGTTTGGCAATGCCGTGGGGTGTGATGGGCACAGAGTCTGGCGATTTGCGTTAAGGGAGGGCGAGACACTGACGGCTTGTCCCTGACCCGATTCTCAAAAATACATTTTTGTTTTGTACAAGATAAAATCTTGACAGATGGGGAGGTATGAGCTGCTCTCCGGGTGGCTCTAGAGCCTGGCAAGGACCTGCCAGTCAGGTTGGTTAAAAAATATGACTACATGGTGGCGGTCCTCACCCTGCCAAGGGCAGCCTGGTGCCCCCCAGTGCCTCACGTACAAGCGCGATTAAGCTCATGCAGTTATTGACGTTGCTGAGTGTTGACCCACCTTGGCAGTTATGGGCTTCCTGTTAAATAAAATACCTGACCCCAGGTAGTTCAGCTTCATAAATGAAAGGTGTTGGCCCACAAAGATAAAGTGGGCCCAGCACTGCAGATCCCAAATTATGAGGGTGGATGCTCCCTTCTCCCAAAGGCCAGGCGCCTTTCACAGACCCCCCCCCCCCCGCCCCAGTCTTGGGTACCAAGTTGGTGCCATGAGCCTGCGCACCCTGGTGCTGCCGTCTGCCTCCCAAATCCCCTGGCGCGTTTTTTGGGTAAAAACTAGGGTAAGTCGGCTGCATTAATTCATACCCCAGTTTGCTTTTTCGTCCCCTGCGAGGCAGCATCTGAAAAAGCACATCACTTATCTGTCATCCTTCAAGGAAAACATTTCTATTGTGGTTGAGCATCTGTTACAGCTTTCTAAATTGCACACCTTTTTTGGAGTGTATCTTACTGTAATGACTTTATTTGATGTGATGATACCAATATAAGAAATGATATTTCTTCTTTGGCAATACCTTCGTCGTTACAGAGCACGCTTGCGGTGTGGTAGGTAGCAACTCTGAGATATTCAGACTGCAAAGGTCACGCTGCCGACTCCTGTTTCGTAAAGTTGCGATATATATTTGCTATAAATACCCCGATTTGTTTCATACCTGTAAAAAGTATCTGAAAATTTACAAAATAGGTAAGATTAAGAATAACTGAATTAATACGTACCTTTTCCTACCCTTCCTTCTTTCCTTTCTTCCTGGAAAGATTTAAAACCCAAAGCACCTTCTGGCTATTAGTTCCTGCTGTTTCAGGTTTGAATCTTCTGTGTAAATATTTCATGTTTTGTCTTTGCAATATGTATTTTTTAAAAAAATCCTTCATTAAAATTTAAATTGCAGTCCTGAGTACAATTTACTTTGCATATTTGGCATACACGATACTCTATTTAGCATAGCGTACACAGGTTCTTTCTCTGCTTTTAGGATATTGGACGAGGATGTATATGGAAAGTGATTATTCCTCATTTGCCAACTGCAGGATTTTTAGAATTTCTTTCCAAGCATCTGGCTTTTGACACAGCCGCAGACAAGAACTTGGGCGTGATAGACGGGTTTTAATTCATTGTTGCATTTCAAATTGTTCCTGTGGATTTAGTAAACCGAGGAGCAGGGTTGGAGCTGTTGAGTTTAATGCCATACTTCCTTAATTTCTTTTTTTTTTTTATTTGAGTAATGTCCCTTCTTTTAACAACTAAGTTTGTAAGTCAAGACTAGAGTAATACCAGGTAGTATATTACCTCTTATCCTCCTAGCCAACATATAACAAATAAATAAACCCCCCTTACCTTAACCAAAAAAAGCAATCTGCTGTAAATGATACCTCTGGCCAGGTATTGCACAGCTCCTGGCTTCGTAAAGACCTTGATACTTAGTAAGGCAGAATGAGAAACTAAAGCAGCACTTTTGAATCTGAAATAATCCCATTTTGGAAGAATCCTTTTGTTTAACAGCCGGCATACTTTCATTAAGCATAATTCCATCACTCGGTTTCTGCTGTCAATGAGATTATCCTGTGCAGCTTCTGGAGTTCAGCTGCAGCAAAGTAGAGAACAAAGAATGTAGGCTTTGCATTGGTATTAGTGGAAAGAAGCAAACGTAGCTGCGTTTTGCCCTGGACATCCTGAGTCACATCAGCCTTGTGAAGCAGCAAACCCCTTCCCAGTACAGGGGCCAGCAGCGGTCTGGGCGTCTTGCTGGAAACGTGAAGGCTGTCACAAGGTGACATTGAGCTGCAGGTTTTGGATTTTACTAATTACTCTCAGCCTTTTATAAGGAAAAGTGGCAGGACAAGTGATGGCTTAAGCTGTTGGTTTAAATTCACGGCATTCCTCCGCTGTGGAGCACCTCCTCGGGGCTGATCCAACACAAATTCGGGATGAAGGAGGCTGTCCCTGGGGCAACACCTACTCAGTTTGGTCCAGGGCTTGCAGCTGTGAAATGTGTGAGCTACTCGTGTGATTAAGGGGCAAAGATTCATCTTGGGTCTGAGAGAGCAGCAATCTGTTGCAGATGTACGTGAAGCTACAGTTAAGCATATCCCAGAGGTGCCCATTTCACCCTGCTGACGGGAGGTGAACCTAGAGGGCACCTCACGTGGGGGTGAAGCCCTGGTGGATCCTTCAGCTGTAGCTCTTGGTGCTTGGGGCAGGTGCGGGTTAACAAAGGCACTAATTTGGCCTCGTGTCCTCTCTCCGCCCTTTTTGTTGGCTATTTCACGCGTACCGTCACCTCTCACAAGCAGAGATCACGGTTTCTTTTGAAGGAGAGGGCTGGTGCGACGTGCAAGGTGACCCCCCTGCAGGAAGCGTGGGCTGGTGGGACTGAACCAAGCAGAGAGAGAAGAGGCTGGTGTGAAATAATCTGAGCAGGCACTTGGTGAAGGCTGATGTTGGGGGATGAAAGTTTCTAAAGGTTTCTTTTTGGATAGATGAAGTCAAAAGGCACAGGCAGAGAGGGATATAATGTCCCTCTAAGACATTTTCTTGAGGGTATTGACTGAATATTGTGGGAGGAGATGGCCAGAAGCAGGGATGCTCTCTAACTGCCCTTTTTCATGCAGTAGTTACATAAGCCTCTGTTTCATTAGCCTGTTTTTAGGGACAGGATTTTTGGGTCTGACCAGAATGGCTATTCATGGGGGTAGATAATCCCACAAGTGGTGATGGCAGAGGACGGGACTCTCTGAACAGAGGGAGCATGAACTGTTTTGAAAGTTCTTATCCTTAATTGCTGCCCTGGGGATGCTGAGGCATGTGCTCCTGCAAGACATCTCCATTCAAAAACACTAGAATTTTGCATTCTGTATCAAATTTTAGACTGAGAAGCAAAGAAGAGAGTTAAGAGAGGGAAAAAAACCTCCTTCAAACTTCAAAGTCTTTACAGTAATCTTCCCCAGTGCGTTGTTGCTCAGGCTGCTGGCTAGGATGCAGTGAGGTTTCCGCTGCCAGGGCTCACGCCTTGCTCTTTAAGACCTGGGAAGTTTGGAAGGGCTGCGATTTATGACCTGCGTGCAATTGTACCCCTCACCCGTGAATACAGCTTTGTTCTAACGAGCCGGAGAAGTTGGTTCAATCAGCAAGTCAGGGCGTCCCTGAAGATTTGGTTTCCCACTGAAGCTGTCAGGCTTTTGCTTATTGCTTCCCCGCTAAGTTTCGTACACGAGCTGCCACCAGCTCTCCTGGCGCGTGGAGGCGGTGCTGCCTTGCTGCGCCGGGGGGAGCGAGCCCGTTTGACACCCAGCCTGTTCCCCCCACCTCTGCTACCCTGCAGCGGGGCACGGTGACCCTTGGGATATTTTTGTCACGGAAGAACCAATGTCTCTGCAAGCCCTTGGGGTCACTGTTGTGTTTTGGTTTTAACTGTGTGCATTACTGCTTAATAACCACTTCTTCCCTCAGGTATGGACCTTTAAATCTCATTTATTGTTCTTCAGTGCTGCTGTTCAGGCTTTGTGTGTTTTGGGTAGAGAGGAGGCACCGCTATCACTACGCAAAAGGAGAGGCCAGTAATGCCCTGTAATAGGAGGGTGAAAGCTCTCTTTGTCTGCGTCCACCTTGTTTTATCCTGATGTTTGGAGAAGAAACAAACTTTATGGTATGTTTTGTACGGCGCCTAGCTCATTCTCCTCCTACCCCAGTTCTTTAGGGGTGCAAAGCATTTCTACCATAAGCATGAAGAGCAGTGGTGCCCTAAGAAAATAAAGGAATATTTTTAACCAGTCGTGGAAGCGCAGATCTGAATTTCACACATGTGAAAGCGCCCATGGTTCAGACTCCCTGGAGCTCTGAGGTGTGCTCCAACACAGGGTGGTGCAGGGGAGCTCAAAATGTGCCAGAAAACAGCTGAGCACTGTGTTTCAGACACATCTCTTGGGAAGGGAGTTTTTCTTAATGAGGAATGAGTGATGCAGGAGACTCAGTGGGAGGAAGTAGTCACTGAATGTTGACATTTGTTTGTAAATCCACATGTAAGGGCTAGTTTATAAGCACATAAGGATGATTTGTGCTATACATTTGGGAAGAAAAATGCTACTTTATTTATATTTTAATTTGTGTAGACTGAATTTCTTTACAGTTATTCACAAAACCAGACTCTGCTGTGTGGGCACAGGTGGGAAGTATTGATTTTAGTGCAGAGAGCGTAAACATGTTTTGGTAACAAATAAACTGTTACGTGGGCAAACGGAAGGGAACACGGTCGTGTTTATCCTGGTGACTCAGCTGTGCAGCCAGAGGCAGGCAGGAGAGGCAGCACGACAGGCATGGCATGGGGACCCGCTATGGCGGCACGTGCCCAGTGCAGGGTTTGCTGACCATTTCTGCGGCCTTCTGAGTTGGCAGGCACAGATACCCACATGCATATCGAGAAAAAATAAATGCCCAAACTCATTTATAGAGAAATCCTAGTGCTGGCTGGGGATAGCTCAGGTTTCTCAGCATCCCCAGTTGGGACCTGGATGCCCAAGACTTGAGATTGTGCCTTCCCTGAAGTCCCACAAGGACCCCGTGTGAGCTGACATTCAGCTTTTTCCTAAAACCCTCACCTCTCTGGCCTTACATTTCAAATTACTCGGCTCATTCGGTTGACTTCCTCTCCCTCCAGGTGTATAATTGATATCTCATACTATATCTCTGATTGATATGTCATAGAATTAAATCTCTGTGTGGTCAGGTAACTGGAAATAGGTAGCAGTCCTCCAGCTGCTGGTTCTGAACAATGAAATGTTTTGCTCTGAGAATAACTGGGTTAAACATTCAGGTTTCTAAAGCACACAGTAATAGGATGTATAGAGCCTTTATTTTAACTGTTTGGATTACCCTGCACTGCTCTGGGGTCATCCACCTTCAAGCAGAAGCTCCTCTCCTGCAGCTGAGAGGTAATTTGGGCATTCCTGTGGGGCTGGGGACGTGTACTGCCCAGGGGTAGTACCCCTACCCAGCTGTGTTGACACCACACCATATTTTTTCACCCCTATGACGTTGTGCATCTCTGCTGCCGGCCCAGCTGTGCAGGACAGGTGTGCCTGTGGTTTCTGGGAGGGAAACCGTTTGCATTTGTGGGGCCAGGAGGAGCCAGCAGCAGCTGGCTGCATGGGGGGCTCTGCAGTCGATGGGCAGGAATGGCCCGAGATCCTCGTTCTTCCCCAACTCCGGGGAAAGCGCTCGCTGTTTCCTCGCTCAGCCGGAATAGCAATGACCCACCATTAACCTCTTACTAGCTAACGATTTATTGGAGATGGCAGAGGAGAACACAATTTGCAGACTCCTGTAATGCTGATAGCCAAATACTGCCTGAGCTGATACAGGGAGGGGAAGCAGGAGGATATTTTGGACCTTTTCTTGACAAATTCAACCTGTCTCGGTGGAGATATGAGGCAGGTGGTAGAGGTGCACCCCAGCTTTCCCTATGATAAGGAAAAAAACTGATGAGGAATCAGCTGGAGGTGTGACACATTGCATAAATCACAGTGTGTGTGGTAGAGAGACGTGGTGCTAACAGAGGAGACGGGGCTGTAGAAAAGCTGCCCGCAGCATAGGGATCCCTCCAGGGAAGTCCGGCCCATGAGCCAGGAGTCAGGGCTGGGCACAGGCTCACCTCGTGAGCAGCTCCGGCAAGCTCTGGGTGCCCAAGCAAGAGGGTGCTTGGACTGGGGGTCCCGGTGAGGCTGGTCAGGGCCATGAAAACCTGTTGGTGTCCTCAGGATAATAGTAATGAAAGCAATCTGAGTTAGGGAAACAGATACGCTCCTTGAGAGCGCAGAATTTGCTCTGCAGTGCACATTTCCCAGACCTTCACTGGTGCTGTGCAATGGGGCGAGACTTCCCAAAGGAGGGTGGATAGACACAGATGTGGGATGAAGCTAGACGTTTCCGTTGTTGAGCAGGACATGGGCTTTCTCACCGAAGCCAAAACCTGAGATCGCTGCGGGAGACTGATCACCCATTTTTCCCCTCAGCCTCCTGCTTGCCTCAGCCCACGTGGCCTTGTGAGCTTGTTGACCCTCACCATCTTGCTCTGCTGTTGACAGCCTGACTTCCCTCTCTCCAGCAGTTTGTGTTGTAGCTCCTGCCTGTGTTTCCTTTCAAGTCCTTGTGAACTAGCCAAAGCTCATTGTGCTGCTGTTCTGACACCGGAGTCTTTCGGCATGAGAATTTTCCACTTAAGCCTGCTTCGTCTCTTCAGCCCTCCTGCTGTTTTAGGCACCCGTTCAACGCTATGGAGCAGCTTGCCTGGTTTCTGGACCACTGGAAATTGTGGCAATTACTGCTGAAAAATAACATAATTTGAGCTACTGCATCATTTTCTGCTGGCTGACTTTCAGGAAGGAATTCTTTCATGCCAGCAGCTGAAAGGAGAGATGTGAAGACGGAGCACGGCTTCTTCCACGCCTGGAGGGTGGGCTTCACAAGGGATAGCATAAACGCTAGTGCAGTAAATAACATGGAGGATGCTCTTTTCCCCTTGTTGTTCCTTGGGAGCAGATACTTTGGTCTTGGGAGAGAGGCAGGACCCTGCTTTATTAAAGACCATCATGATAGTCGGCATGAAAACACCTGAGTCATGCCCTGAATCCTTGGCTGTTGCGGTACAAGGGTAAGTTAAAGACTGCTCAGTTTATTTAATCCTGTGCTGCTGCTCTCTGTCTGGTTTGAAGGTGGACCCAGAAAGATAGCAATTAAATACAAAGATATCGTAAGGATATTCCACATTGTAGTGACGGAACCTCTCATGGCAATGGTTTCTTCCGAAGGGTATGCTCTAATCCCACAGTGCAATGGACTTGGTGAAGGGCTAACACCCAGCCTGCACGCTGGGTCAGACTACACGGGACAGGATTTTACAGATATACACATATGTGAGTTCAACCTCTGTTGATGTCAACTGAGGTCAAACTTCTGTGGTTCTGAACAACCTCTTAACAGAGATTTTGTGTCACTTCTCTTGGCTGTCGAGTGGAAGAAGGGCTTTTTTTGATGGCTCTCCAAACGCACCCTGGTGCTGTGCTCTGCCTTGGATGTGTCTTTGGGCACCACTCCTGAGTGGTTCTGTTGCAGCAGGCAGAGGCCAACCTCTTGAATGTGTCTCCAGAAAGCGATGGGTGCCCGGGTACCTGGGGAGGTGACCTGAGCTCCTTGGGATAGGCTGGTGTGCACGTCATGCCTGGTTCTGAGACGGTTAAGTGAGGAGAATGGACTGGGCATCTGATTCGATGCCCCCCTCCACCGTAATCCCCTTGTCCTCACCTGAGATGCTGAAATCTATATGTAAACATCTATGTTTACATACATATGTGTCTATCTTTTCCATGCTTAGGGAGAAGCAAATGGAGTTTTTTCCCTTGACTTCACCTGCACAGTTCCAGCGATTACCAGACAGTATCTGGCTCTCAGAAGTCTCTCTCTGCAGTTTAGAGTAATTAAATGTGCAGAAGGTGCTTACCTGCATTAGAGAAGGATCGTTAGGGGAATCACAGCCTGTGTGTGGGTGTAGAGTTGTGTTAGTGTCATTCTTCTAGTACTGAAACTCATCTTTCTTTGCCCAAATCAGGACACAGGCGACCCAGCGGGAAAGTTAGGTGCGGGACCTTTCTCCATTTATGATTTGTCACATGTAGCGGTGGAGCGGCTGGATGAGCTGCACTAATCAAGATCTGGCGAATCTGGTTCTCCGTTTGAAGGGAGCATCCCTTTTGTATTAGTCTCTGAAGTTATTTTAACTTGCATTGACGCAAATGAAACAGGAATCTTGCCGTCTATTGATTTTGTCAGCAATGGTTTTTTTTTTCCCCCTCCTGAAGTCATCTTTAAACACTTTTATTAAACTAAATGCTGCCAGTTAACTAAAGTCTTTGTTTTTATAGACTCGAGAGAACAAGATCTAACATAAATTAATCATGACTTAATTGACTGAACTAATTCAAGTTCTCTCCAGTCCACTGCACAGCAATATTCCTGTCTTCCCAATGTTGTAACTGAAGGCTAAATGGTACATTGCTTTAACAGCATAAACTTTTTATATATTTAACACAACACTTTTACAGTGGACAAAAGTTTTAATTTCCTTGGAATTAAGTCCTCAAAACATTTCCACCGTTAGGAATGCTGAAGTGAACACCCTTTTTTGTAATGCATATTAGAGCTGACTTCAATTTCTTCCTATTATCTTTTTTTTTTCCTCTCTCTGCATGGACTAAATTATTTATTTGGTATTACTATTTCAAAGGAAAACCAAGCATTAATTCAATTTACGACAGTATTCTCTCACCCTACAGAACATAAAATGAAATGCAATGAATTGCTAATGCCTCCGATGTCAAGAACACAATGCGTTTAGCGAAACTGGCTAAATCATTAATACGAGTAGCTCTCCTCAAAAGGGCACCGCTGCCAGCAACCAGCGAACCCAGCGCGTGGCTTCTGGGTTTAGCCTATGCAGTGAGTCTGGGGACAAACCCATCAGTCGTGCCCCACACGGTGGAGCAGGGGAGGGAGTCTGGGGCTGCCTTGTAGGAGAGCTTGCTGTGATGCTGCTGCGATGGCCTTTCAAGGCCATTAGACACCAGCTCCAAAGACGGCAACCTGGAAACTACTTCACCCCTTCCTGGGGATGGTACCAGCAATCCAGGCAGGCACAGCTTCTGCTCAGGATATTCACGGCTGACCCATCAGGCAGGGGGTTTGAAGGACTATTCATCAAATGCATTAGAATAATGAATCCATGCAAGGAAACTGCAGGCTGCTCATGGGCTTTTCAGTGCTGAAAGAGGCAGAATTAATCAAATAAGCTCTTCCCTGCCTCGTTCCTTTCTTCAACTCTGCTTTTTTTCAGCTCTTCATTTCCCAGTGCAACGTTTTTTTCCTGCAGCAGAGCTTTAAATACCCCAAGCAATGGTGGGTGCTGCTATTACTTCCCTTAGGGGTCTGTTCTTTAATCTAATATACCTCTGCCAGGAAGAGGGTTTTCCCCCCCCATCATCCTAAACTCTTCATAGCTTTATATGGTGCTGTTTTGTTTAGTTTTGCCCCTTGGTGTCATCCACAATAACTTCTACCCTTGGGACAGTTCAGAGAGTTGTCCTGTGTTATCCCACCCCAGCATGACTCCCATCTCTCCATTGGATGGACTGCGCATGGTTTTCCTTGGTTGAATTATTTCTTCAGCTGAAAGCCGCATCTGGCGCTAGCCTCTGTGTGCTCTCCGATGTCACACCGTTTTGGTGGCTTCCCCACAACCTGCCGTCAATGCCCTGTTAATGTCTGGTGGTTCGCAAGAGCCCAGTGATACAGTGAGCTTTTGAGCAGAGGTTTGGAGAAAGGAATACCCAATTTTACCGTGTCTTAGTGGTAACACTTCCTAAGAAGCTGCTGCGAGAGGAGGTTTCTGTCCCCTGTGCCAGGTGATTTGGGGCAGAGGAAGAAGGGTTTTTCCCTGGGGTTTGCAGCCACTGGAGGGGAGTGTACAGGCCTGGGAACCTCAGCGACGACTGCTGTGGGGACCGTCCTGCTTGTCTTCTCTCAGGGGCTGCTGGCAGCCTGCCTGCTGCCTAGGGAAGGGCCAAAAGAGACCTTTAAAGAGGTGTGGGGAGAGCTTCCCTAGTGGGAGTTTTTGCGTCAAGCCTAGAAAGTACATAATGGCTTAGACCCTGAGTGTCCGGAGCTTGTCCAGCATTTTGTTAACGTGCTTGAAAAAAGCTCTGAAGAAGCATTGTCCTTCAATGACAGAGGTCTGTTTTGCCATTAGTATCTGCTTTTCCAGCTGTTTTATTCTGCTACGTCTCTCTCTGTTTCATTCTGTTCTGTTAAGAGGTTTCAATCAATTTACACGGTACTGAAACAGGCAGCAATGTCCCTCAGTGCCTACCATGGCTGTGGTCAAACCTTGTTGCTTTGAAGGTGGCTCAGGTCTTTGCTACCTACACCCAGTCACTGCTAATACTTCAGCTTTGCTCACAGGCACCTACTGACATCTCTTCTGGCTAAAACCTATGCAAAATAATCTTGTTTTAGCTTTACCTCACTCTCTAATACCTCTTTTTCTGTTTCAGCTGTGGTGTGAAACAACCTGCACACTCCTGGGAGGTTGGGAGAGAGACTTCCACCCATAAATAAATACAGGATTACAGTCTGAAGGCTTTTCTCTCTTCCCAAAGTCCCTCTGCATCATTTCATAACAAGCTGACTTTATCAGATTTGGTTTCAGAAGTCAGCGAAGCTGCTGCCACTTACACCAGTGTAAAACTGACCCTTAGGAAGGGATTAATCTTGTGTACCTTCCTGGCCTAGGAGATGCGATTAGAGAAATTGAGAGACTCCACAAGGGAGACACTCCTCCTGCTCAACCAGGCGTGGAGCTGCGTGGGGCTCCTGGGTATCCCTGTCGTCAGCCCCAGTGGCGGCCAGCAGAAATGGGGCGGCGCTTCCAGGGGTGCTGCGCTATCCTCTTGCAGCACAGGATGAGCTGCCCTCCGAAGCTGCCTCACTGCCTCTGCTCACCACTGCCTGTTTGTTGCCTAACTTGGACCAGAGGCTTAGTTTTTGGTGAAGAAAGTAAAAATGGATAAAATCCCAACTTGCATTTTATATAGGAACGCATGCAAACGGCACTATTTTCAGTAAAATTACAGGTATGTAAGCGCTGAGAGTCGGAAGCAACAGATTTCAGTTTCTTGAAGCCCATCCGGGCTCTGAGCTCCTGGATGCAGTGGAGTCAAGGTGTATGCGTTCCTTGGACTCTGGGACTCAGGAGGTGTTAAATGAATTAAATTAATGACACCTTTATAATCGTTCGAGCAGGGTCTGTAGAGCAGTTCTTCATCGCTGGAAACTCTCACCGTGAGAAGAGGTTCCTCTCCGCCTTCCTCACCACGATAAAAAGACTCTGCGGTCCTTCTCACAAATGCTCGACAGATGCACACACAAAGCATTAATGTGTTTTAAGACAAAAAAAGTTAATGTACCGTACAGCCCAGTGTACTATTTAAACTTAATTTGATGAAATATCAACTACCAACAAATGTAAAAGGTCTGCAGTAAATATACGTAGCGCTCTCCGTAATGAAAGTGTCATCATAAGGTATAATTCATTATAGGCTCATCACTTTGCTTTTATGTTTCAGGTCATTAATTGCTGATAGAGGTTACAATGAAGAATGGATTAGGTGATAAAATTACATTTCAAAGTCTGCCCTTTTTCCTCTAAAGACTAAGGAATTTACGTCTACAAAAGCAAAGTAGCGTCCAAATATCTCAGGGCAGATGTAGACTATCAGCATCGTACTTCAATGCAGCTGCACGTAATGAAAACCTGAAATTGAATTTTAACTTAATAAAGTAGATTGTTTTTTAATTGAATGTTGGGGTTTTTTTTTTTTTACTTGACTGGGAACATTCCCACTCTTTAATTATGTTTCATTTAAGAGAAGAACAAATAAAATCAATGTATTTTCTGACAGTGAAAAGGGAACATGCAGTTATTTCTTAGCAGTTTGAAAAGCAGAACCTTGAGCAAATCTATTAAAATAATGTGCTTAAAACAAGCAGTCATTTATAATTAAAAGACCTACTCTCTGTAAACAGCTTATATATCAAGGAATCATACATATTCCCACTCCGCGCTGCGTTTTTTCTTGAGGGCAGCCCCCCTTGGAGAAAGCTGCTGTCTTATTTAATGCTGGACAGGCGCCTGGCAGGGACCACCCCAGCATTGTCTGACCCCTCCACGCACCGAAATTCAGCCCCTGGTCCCCGGCCCCACTTCGCATTTACAAAATGGGGGAAAAAAATATTCCTTGAGTTTTGCCACATTGACCCTGTTTTGCTGATAATGGAAACACATTTCTGCGACTACCTTGTTCTTCCCAGTGGGGCTGCAACAGCCTTCCTTTCTTCCGCTTTGACGCCTTGATCTGATTTTCAGGGTGGAACCAGTTGGGGCTGTACTTAACTGGCTTTCTCAGGGACCAAAGTAGGTTTTAGAAGGAATAAAACTTACATTTAGTGATAAATTTTCATGACGGTGTATCCTAAATACCCAAATCCTCCGAAGTTCTTTAAAATTTCCTCTCTTCAGGACGTGTTGAGCAAGACATTTGTAGTCAGGATTTTTGATCTCAGTTGTAAAGTTTGGAACAAAAACATCAAAGGAAAAATGTGGACGATCTCACGTTGCATTTGCGTGCACAGCGTTGCTTCTCCTTTCGAGAACGATGGTGCCTCTGTTTGTGTTTTAGGACAGCCGCTTTTTTCTCTCTGTTGCTCACCCTATGCTGGTTTTGGCATTAGAACAAAAGAGGGGTATTAAAAAATGCCCTTACCCCAGACAGGGAGAGAGCAGGGAAATGGTAAAAGCAATGCCTCTGCTTTTCCATCATGTTTTATGTTTTCTCCTTGTTCTTTCTCTGCTGGAAAGATTAAAAGAAAAAATAAGGACAATAGTTTCCTGCTTTATTCTTTTGCTGTTGCTGATAGACTTTGCTGGAAATCTTGTATTCCCAGGTCATGGGAAATCATAATCAAAAAAAAAAAATGATGGTAATAACACATTTCTGTGGAATGGGGAAGCCAGAATGTCTGCAAAGACAGAGCAGTGTTTTCTTTTGAGCATTTTGGGATGCTCTGCACCTGCTGGGCATGCTGCAGCCACTGTGCAGGAGGGCAATGAAAGGTGCGCGGGCACCCCAAAACCGGGGGGGTCTGGTGCATCGCAGACCAGGGTGTCCTTGCAGGCTGCTGGGGATGGACGCGAAGGGCGGATAGAGGCTGGGCGGCACCGCTTTCCTCAGAGCTGCCCTCCTGAGGCTGTGGGTGCACGAAGTGTCCCTTCCTAAATCAGCGCTCCGCGAGGAGGTCGTGCGGGAGCCGCTCTCCCACGGGGCGTCCTCACAGTGACTTTAGATTTTAGTTTTTCACTGCAGCAGCCCGGTGGTAAAGACTGACAGGGTAGAAAAGAACAAAAGGTGCCAGTTTTGCAATGGCATGTGTCTGAAATCCCTCACGGGCTGAAAGCCCAGGGTGCTGTAATGGGAATATCTTCTCTGGTGCGATCCAAAAACGGGAGCAGTGATGTGTGAGGCTGTGGGGCCTCACAGCGTTGTAGCCAAGTCCCTGCCAGAAGCTACTTTCCTTCCCCACAACCTCTTTTCCTTATTTCACACCCCTGGAGGGAAAATACCAAACGTAGGTTTCCTAGCTGGGTGACGGGGGCAAAAGCAAGAGAAGCAGAAATACTCTCCTCTCCTCTGCCCGCCGCTGCGCCACGCTCCGCGCCGGCAGCAGATGCTATTCAGTCCATCCAGCCTCCGCTTTAATGAGCACGTACTTGAAAACTGAATTAACAGCAGATGAGATGGGATTTTGTTGCTTCAGTCCAAAGGTGATTAAACATTTACTGACGTGTCTGAGCAAGCACGGGATGAGGTGATGGGGTTGGAAGTGCTGCTTGTGGAGCAATGCCTTCTGCAGAGCAGGTGGGGCAAGGATTAAATCGAATGAATGTATTTATACACCTGTGGGTAGCAAAGTTTTCTCAGGTTATTTTACAGAATAGCCATTTTTTTTTAAAGGTAGGGCTGATCCGGGTTGTGACTTGCTAGCTGGAAAGGGTGCTCTCACTGCTTTCGCCTCTGCATTCCAGTTACAGCTGCCCTGCTGCTGCGTGAATGCTGAGCACTGGGGCTTGCTCGCTGTGGGAAATTTAGTGAAGGTATTTTTCCTTGAAAGTTTCTTTCTTTTTGTCAAAAAGGCAGAAGAGTCCTTTCTTTTTCTGAGTTTCAGTGAAAATCTGGAAATCTTAAAATCAGAATGAGAAAATAGTACTACTACTACTATTAATAATAATAAAATATTGCTAACCCATTCAAACGGAAAAATATCTATGTACTGCAATGGCCATGTTAAGAGATTTCAGTTCAGCAACAGCAAGCTACTGTGAAGTCTTTGGCTGGCATCAAGGCAAAGATTAACTTGAACAGGGATTTGAAAGAGCGTAATGAACTGGAGGGATAATGCATGGTGTCCTATAGAGACCCTACAGAGCCCCAGCACGCTTGGCTCGTTCCCCCGGAGCTGTGTGGACTCTATAACAAAACAAAGTTGCTTTTAAAAAGTATTTGGGCTCCGCCAGCTGCCGGTCACCGGATTTCCGTATTTGGTCTACCCTGTGACTGGTATCAGTGGGGTCTTTTAATTGATTTTTAAGTGGTTCGCGGGATTCTGGGTCTTCAGCTGTGGAAATAACTAATTTTTCTGTTTCTGGGTGAATTCAGAGGAAAACTGGGTTAAATGGAACACTTAGTTTAGGTAAGACCAAGCAGTTTCCTTCTTATTTCTACTGTTTTCCTAAAGACCTAAACCAATAAACAACTGAAGGGAATTTGTTTAAAATAAATAAAAAACCCCCAAGCTCAAACTTGTTCCTATATATATATATATATAAAATCAAGTTGTTTCATTCAGGAAATGGGAAAATTAAACCTTTTCACTTTCACAGATTAGTGTCATTTTTTCTTCTCCCCTTTCTTCACAGGCAGGAGTTTCAGAGAAGCCAATACGCACTTGGAAAACATTTTGATGTATCTGAACCTGCAGTTTTTAGCCTGAAAAAAGCAGTGACCAAAAAAACTCTTCGGGTTTGCTATGGCTACAGAGGAAACTCTCCTTGCACCAGCGGGATAGCTGCATCCAGGGGCACCAGCTGCATCCTTCTTGCTGCAACCTTCCTGCGTAGCCTTTCTTAAAAATGAGCGGTATCAGTAATAAACCCCAAACCAGGAGATGCTTTAATTCACGTGCTTTACGGGGCTCCTTGCCCTTGTCCCTCGTGGTGGCACGTCCTCGAGGGTCTCTCCCTGGGGGTGAACCTGGTGAGGGGGACATGGCTGCTTCCTCCTCCTCCCGGATCCCGTGCTGAATAGCTAATCTCTATTTCAGCTCTGTTTGCAAGAAGTGGTGCACAACCCTTCCTCCCCCCCACCCCAAAAATACTAATTACAGGTTTGGAACTTCCCTGGGGGAATACCTGAGGCCTGGTTTCTTAGAACATCAAAAGGTAGCAGCCCAAATCTGATTAAGCACAGAGTGCCTGAAAAGGAAGGCTCCGTCAGACACCTCTCAGAGCAGCCACCATCACAAAAAACTTTTAAACCACTGCACTTCATCTTTTCCCTCATTTTCTCCATCGGATCTTATCAGAGAGAGCGCCTGTGACTGCTGCGTGCATATTGAAAATGAAGAAAGTGGCATCAGTTTCATCCTTGCTTAAATCTTCCACAGCTGTCGCCATGCTCATGCTGCGTGACCATGCGCTGGTCAACCAGCTAACCAGAGCTAACCAGAGCTAACCAGAGCTAACCGCGCAGTGATGGGGGACGGTGGTACCCCAGGGGACAGCAGATCCTACCTCAGGCATCTGCCACAGGGCGGGGTGTCTCACCTGAACTCCTTTTTTCCCACTGTTTTTCTTGGAAAAAGTACAGAATTAGTGTCTATGTTGCTTTTTAGGGGCTTCTGTTGATAGAAACAAACAGCCCTTAGGTCTAACTGTAACCTGTGATTTCCAATAGCATTGCTTTAATCAAATTAGTGACATACCGGTTTTATTTATATACAAAAATCCTATGGATACCAGCTGCTTTACACTGTGGAACCTGAGCGAAGGATAACTTTGCCCTGGGATGTGGGATGTTAGAAATGATCGTGGTAATGGAAAGAGGCTGGAAGAGACACAAGGATGTCTAGGCGGGTCCCATATATCTGACATGCCTCCAGTGATGCATACTCCATAGCTTTTCTTGTCAAACTATTTTAGTGCTTTGTTACAATTACTGTTTAAAAGTATTTTTCCTAAAGACAGTCTTATTTGCCCTTCTTGTACTTAGAGCCCATCCACTTCTTAATGAATCTCAGCTGAAATATATTTCACCTAAAAAAAAAATAATCAAATAAATTGTTTCAACATGAAGAATGTTTCCTTGGCTAATTTGCAGTCTGAACCCTCTGATGAATTTGACCTGAGTTCAAAATAGCTTCAGTTTCACCAAAACTCAACTCCTTGGTAAATTTACTATTCCCAAAAGAGAAACCCTAGATTTAAATTCATTGACTCACTTCAGTCGCGGGCATCTGCTGGCTTTAATTCTGAATAAATTCAGTAGGAGAAAAAGCCATCAATACTGTGGAGCCCAAAGTAAACACAGAGAGAAAATAAGGATTATCCTGCATTTATATAATATAACCAAGTTCAAATTTACCCAGGTATAGACTAATATAATTGGGGATTTGGGTGAATCCCATAACCAATGGCATCTTTTAAAGATAACCGGTCTTTTCAGAAATGAGATTAAGTGGGGAGAAAGCCTAGTTATGCTAATTAAAGAAAAGAAAAAAGACTATGGAATAATTGAATTTAAGAAATAGTCCGCTGCTTAAAGAACATGAACTTGAATGCTCTAAAATACCTCTGATCCTTGTTCCCTGCTTGCAACTAATATCCTAGAGAGCTTGGGGCTGTGCCTTGAGGCACTGCTCCGCGGCTGGGGCTGTGTCGGGTTTGGGTCAGGATAAAATTCAAGGGATGGGGTGGGCAGACAAATGCAAAATGCCCCACTGGCACTCACAGACGGGGATGCTCGTGGGTATTGCTAACGTCTTCCTGGAAGCCCTTTGGAAAGCTTTTACAAGCGCGCGAGCTCAGGAAGACTCACGGTGTAGGGGTGATGGTTTTACTGGCAGAGCAGTTTGCATCAAGCGGAATAAGTCTCTGGGCTGAGATGATGCTCCGTGTGGCGCCTGGCGGTGGAAGAAACAGCACCAGAGCTGACCGGCGATGAGAGCTAGCATGAGAAATGTGTCCTTCTGTTGACCAGAGCATTTCCAGCAGGTTCCTGTTCAATACACTCTTTGACAGCAAGACAGGGTGAGTCTCCTGGAGCAGAAGGCTCCGCGGGGCTCTATCCTCCATCTCGGCACTCAGCACAAATTCTGCTCCTTGCACAACCGCTCTTTCAGTGCAGACCGGCTGGGCTGCAGGACAGCTTCAGTGTCATCTATTAAATCTAGGGAGGGTAGCAATGGTTTTTTTAAAAAAAAAATTATTAAATTCTTAACTCACAACTTTATAAAATTCTTTCTTCTGTGGTATTCTTTTTTTCCCTAGACTACTTCTGCTTGATGTGCTTGGTGGCCCAGCAGTTTTCCTCCCTCCCGCTTGTTGGTTCCTCGGCTTTGGTGGCTCTGTTAAAGTTACTTTTGATTTCTCCACCTTTGCCTGGATAGTGGACTTGGGCACCCTCTTGCCTTGCTCCTCTGCTTAATGTCAAGTGCAGCCAGGTCCCCGGGCAGCTGCCAGGGCTGACACGGAGGAGCTGCCTGGGGATGTTCCCAGACAGCAGCTAACCAGGTACGTCCTCTTTTCACAGAATCCCAGACTGGCCGGGGTTGGAAGGGACCCCTGGAGCTCATCCCGTCCCACCCCTGCGTGAGCAGGCACCCCCAGAGCAGGGGGCACAGGGCCGCGTCCAGGCGGGGGGTGAATGTCCCCAGGGAAGGGACCCCACAGCCTCTCTGGGCAGCCTGTGCCCCTGCTCAGGCACCCACACAGGGAAGGGGTTTGTCCTCATGTTCAGGGGGAGCTTCCCGTGTTCCAGCTTGTGCCCGTGGCCCCTTGGCCTGGTGTTGGGCACCGCTGAAAAGAGCCCGGCCCCATCCCCCTGACACCCACCCTTCAGGTATTTATAGGCATTGATGAGATCCCCCCTCAGCCTTCTCTTCTCCAGGCTGAACAAACCCAGGTCTCTCAGCCTTTCCTCATAAGGGAGATGCTCCAGTCCCCTGAGCATCCTGGTAACTCTCCGCTGGACTTGCTCAAGCAGTTCCACATCCTTCTTGCACTGGGGGGCCCAGAACTGGACGCAGCCCCCCAGATGTGGCCTCACTGGGGCAGAGCAGAGGGGGAGGAGAACCTCCCTCGCCCTGCTGGCCACACTCCTTTCCATGCCCCCCAGGACACCGCTGGCCCCCTTGGCCCCAAGGGCCCGGTGCTGGCTCAGGGTCACCTCGCTGCCCCCCAGCACCCCCAGGGCCTCTCAGCAGAGCCGCTCTCCAGCAGGTCCCCCCCAGCCTGTGCTGGTGCGGGGGGCTGTTCCTCCCCAGGGGCAGGACCTGGCACTTGCTCTTGTTGAATTTCATTAGGTTTCCATCATCTTTTGTATCAGTGGTACCCCTTCTCCTGCAGTTGGCATTTTCCATAGCCAAAATTTTGAGGGTGACCTCTGTTTTGCAAAGTCCTACGAGGTTCTCCTGTTGTGGAGAGAAGATTTTGGCCAGAGGATAGTTGCAGCTGAATAGAGCGAGGTTGTGGGTGAGGAGTGTCATGGCTCAGGCCACATCTGTCCCCTCAGCCACAAGAAATAGGGACCTGAAATAGAGATGGAGCAGCATAAAAGTGGCAACTTGCAGGGTTTAATAATAGTTGAACTGAATTGCATGAGCAGAAGTGAGAAATTTTGCTCCTTTAAGGTACTGTTTGACAGATCACCAGCTGCTGGCCAGAATGCAATGCAGAGCACCACGAACTTACCCCTTTCAGGGATACCCGCCCCTCTGCGAAGGTCGTCCTGGCCATGTCACTTATCCGTTCTTGGCAGCAGCAAAGAGCCAGCATGCTCAGAGCACCACCACCCACCCTGTCTGGTGTTGTACCATCGTTGCATTTCCTCACCTCGCATTCATCTGTGGTTGCTTGGACTGCAGTACTTGCTGTACCCCAGTTGCTATACTTGGGTAATAGAAGTTGATCGGGGCCCATCTGGTTGCACAGCGCCGTGGGAAAAGGATCCAGCACCCACACAGCACCGCAATGCAAATGAGCTGTTTATAAATTTTGGGGGACGGAGAGTGTGTGTGCACACACAGACTCACACTCAGTTTAATTTAGTTGTTGGCTGAAGCAACTGTGCTCTTCTGCCAATGGTTCTGCAAGGATTAGGTATCATTTAAGAGCAGGATTTGGTTCTCTGCAAACAGTGCGTGTATTTTAATAGCGGCATTTCTCTGTTTCCACGTTTGGGGTAACGCTTTTGAAATGTAGAGTGGTGTGCTTACACCTGGTGCATTTATGAACTCTTGACTCTTTGAAGGAAGATAAAGGATCATTGGCTTTCCTGGTTTTAGAAACTTGGAATTCTTCCTCCCAGGGGAATCTTTCCACATGAGGAAAACATTTCGCTTGTTTGAGCAGAAATATTTATAAGTTGACTCCCAGAGAAAGTTTTTTCTCACACGGTGTAAAGTGGTGGTTCTCTCATTTGCACCCTCTCTAGCAAGACGCATCTGCACTCCCTGTAAGTGCAGAACAGCCTCAGAAGTAGCGGTGAGGTGCAGGATGAGGAGCGTTCATTAGTGTTCTTATTTTGCCGCTAAAAATCAAAGGGCGAGCGTGTGCTTGTGCACTTGTGCTGGGTATAACATTACAGCTAGAGCATTGCCCTTTATTCCTGAGCAATCACGGCGTACGCTGTGTGTTTAAGCACGTTATTTCTTGGCTGTTTGCCAGAGATCCCCTGCATAAAAGTTAACTGGAGGGAACTGTTTGATTTGGAAGGGGTACGATTCAGTGCAGTGTAAACATTTGCCTGCGAAATTCCTTTCCACCGCTGCATTTTATTTCAGTGGAATTGGTGGGGGGAGTCAATGTTCTTGTAATTCCATAGATTTTCTGTTCAAGAGATGCTGACCGTAATTATGATTTATGAATTGGATTAACTCCCCCTTCTCTCTAAGCCACAGTATGGTGCGATGAGGAAGAGCTTAATGAAATCATACCTCCCTCCAACACGTCCTTTAACTCCTTCCTCACCTACGAAGTGCTGTGTGCATTGCTGGTGCTTGCAGTGGCGTGGATTTTGGTGTGAAAGCCCAGCGGGTCTGGCAAGGTCTGGGCACGATGGGGCCACGGGCAGGATCACCATGGGATGCGCTCCCGGAGCCTGCCTGGGCAGGGCGATTGCTGCTGGGGGTCCATCAGCGAGTGCTGGGTAAGGGGATGTGAAATACAGCCGGTAGGCTACCACAAACGAGATTTCTACTCTCAAAACTTCACTTATGAGCAAAGAGGAAGCACGTGTTACACATAAAGACCAGGATTTATTTTTAAGATTTACTAAAATCTTAACAGTCTAATCCAAGAATCATCATTATTAGCCCAGATTTATTTATTATGGAAAGAGAAAGAATATATCTGTGCAGAAAATTATTTTAATGATAGTAATAATAATAATAATACATTTTAAATTGTTATTCATATACTCTGTAGTTTCTGCCCCCTTTCCTGGCATTATGTTCCCCCTGCTTTTCTGGGTGCTACAGTTGGGGGTTTCACCTTGGGGCTGCCCCTGGGTGCGTCACGGCGAGTGCCAGCATCAGCAGCCCTTTGCTGGGATAGGATGTCTATGCTGATGGTTTCTTCTTCCTCACCACTTGGAGTCATTTTCACTTGTTTGTTAACACACTTTTGTACCTTTTCCTTTCTCCATCGGTCCGCAGCTCCACGTCGCATCCCAATTTACTACGTGTGGTGCTTTTACACGTTAGATAATATTTCAGAGTATCTGAAATGCAGAAAAAAGAGATGCTGTTCTCCTGGTTACCCCAGAAACCAGTTTTGTCCAGCTCTAGCACTGCATTTCTTTAACTGTCTGTGGGTGAGCTGTGTAGAGGCGTGGGGTGCCCCATGCCAGCCTGTGCCTATCTCTCACCATGCAGAGTCTGTCCCCTCTATGCCACGTCCCGGCTCCCCACTTCTCAAAGCCTCTCCTATTGTAGCAGGCCTGGATTTCTCTACTCATCAGCGCATTAGTGATAAATATCTTGCTCTACCTAGAATAACTGCTTGTTACTTCTGTCTGTATGAAACCATGGTTGTACTACACAAAGACAAACAAAACTAAAGCAGATTAGCCGCAGACAGGTGGTCAATTAGAAAAACTGCTGTTACAGCTAAACCAAGTAAGAGAAAGCTGCAGGCAGGTCAGAAAAAGTTCAGGCAGAGCAGAGCTGATGCCATGCAAACCTGGGGCAAAACTTATGGCCTGGAACTAGCGATGGCAATACCCTATTACACGGCTGCAGCATGAGAGCTATTAATGATATGTAGCAATAGTGCAAACTTGCTGCCAATGGAGTCAATGCTTGGTCAAGTGGGCAACATATGATAAAGAAAATACGCATATGATAATGAAAAAAGACATATGAAGTAGGTGAACTGGGGCAGGTAAACCACCACATTTAAGTGCCAATGGGTTTTGCCAGCATACTATCCTTATAGATTCGATATGAGGGAAAATGTCTTCCCTGCAAGAGCGGTCAGGCCCTGGCACAGGCTGCCCAGAGAGGTGGGGGAGTCACCGTCCCTGGGGGGGTTTAAAAGACGTGCAGGCATGGCACTTCAGGGCATGATTTAGGAGGTCTGGGGGTTGGACTTGATGATCCTAGAGGTCTTTTCCAACTTTAATGATTCTGTGGTTCTGTGATTCTATCTTTGGTGCTTGTTTTGTTAACTCACAAACACGAAAGCAGCATGGCCAGCTAGGCAGTTTTCTTGTTGGCTTGTTGCACTGACTGCAGTAGAGCCTTCATATCCATTTTCTTTGGTTTCCTCAAGACTAACGTGCAAACATCCCAGTAACAGGTTATACACACATTGCAAAAGGACAAATGTGTAGAGCGATATGCGTCTACCTGCACCTGAGGGTTAGTAATAAGTGACAGTCCTGAGCTAATAATGTGCGGTGGATAAGAAAAGCAGGAGGTTTACAGGTGCAATATTGTCCAAAAATTACAGATTGAAGACATGTCCTCTCAAGCCTCACTTCTTAACCTCCCCAATGGCCTCACTCCTAAGGCTATCATAGGATGCCAAAAACATGTGAAACACATTTTTGTGCTTTACTTAAGCATTGGGTAAGATGTTGGAGAAGCTGCCGAAAGACCCCAAAGCAAGTCTGTGCTGAGGAGCAGTGCTGGGGAAGCAACTGATGAGCGGTCCCTGAAGCGGCCGTGCTGAATTTGTAGGGCTTATTGAGGATTTTAGAGCTGTCCCTGGAACACAAAGCCAGAGACACCCACGAGCCCCACTCACATGGCACAGCACCTCACTTCTCCCGTTAGCTCGCTCAGTGCCTGGAGGGTGTTGCTGGGTGCAAGGCAGTCTGGTGGCACTCAGGGTCCCACAATGAGATTTAAATAAGCATCATGCTATGGCAGCTACCCTGATATAGCACAGAAAAATCTTCCCCAGGCATAACACTAACTGTGCTCATTTATCTTCTGAGCACGGCCTGCCCCACTCCTGCGCACAACAGCTCAAGACGGAGGAGCAACAAGCACAACGTGCCGGAGCAAGGGTGGGTGAGATGACCCCTTGGCCTTTGTGTACGGAAGTCCTATTTAAAAAAAAAATAAATGGAAAAACTACCTCTTAATTCAGACCTGTGTCTCTGGAAGGAGTCACAGCCGGCTTAGCTTTGTCCTCCATCAGTCTCCCTTCCCTCAGCCATTCCCTGCTGCACTCCTCCTTCATTTTCCCCTCTTGTTAAGACAGGAATCTGTCTGAGCTGCATGTAATTTAACTTCTGTTGCTTGATCTGTAATACCAAATCGATGTGACAGAGTTTATGCAAACAGGGCAAGAAGGATGGAAGGATAACATGGGAGGAAATGGGATGGCAGAACCAGGCTGTTATTTTTGGGGTGAGGCACTCTTTGATAGGTAAAAAATAGGATTTAGTACTACCAATGAGCAGACTCTCTTCAGAGCCCTGTTATGCTGCCCTTTAAACACTGAGAAGGACACTTAAAAAGTCAGTAAATCCTGAGAAAGAATTTCTTGGTATTTGTTCTTAACATTAAAAGAAACTTAGCATTAAAAGAAACCAGCATGTCCCTGCTTTGCTTTGGAACTAAAAGATATGTTTTAAAAACATTTTTTTCTACTGCTTTTAGAAGGAGCCTTCCCACCAGGCTTGGATTGTCCCTTCCAAGGTCTATTATTTCCCTTGCCTAAGAAATGCAGCACAATGTCCTTCTCCCTCCCATGCAGGGGAGCGCAGAAGGGGAGGCTGAATTTCCATGTCCACTCTATACTGCACCGAGCGAGAGGGAGCCAAGCAGTGCATTTTTTTTTTAATCCTGAGCCCTCCCTTCTAACCTGCCGAGGTGTAAGGAGAAGTTTGCAGGTTGGTTTTGAAGTGCTTTAATCTGCTGTTTAATACCTGGGAGCCCTGGAGATTTGGAGATCCAGACTGGCAGGTGATGGAGTAAGTGGCTTCTGCAAACACAGGACAGTCTGGGGCCACACAAGCCTTTTATTCAATGAAATAAAGGAGAATCATCCAGAGGACAACACTTAATAGACAGAAGGAGGCTGCGGTACAGCCACACGATTGATTTCTCAGCCTCTGCGATGGGTTAGCACCCCATTTCTGCCTGCGTGAGGGGCTGCGTTGGAGCGGAAGCCTCAGCGCTGCATTCAGAGTTTAGGAAGCTACTTTTGAAAATTGGACATCTGGCGTTGATGAGGCTGTTAGTGCTGTTTGTGAGCTGAACACATTGCTTTTCCCAAGGGCGGCGATGCATTGTAATTCTTCGCTGTTCATTAAACAAAATATTTTCCCGGTTTAATATCATAATAGTCATAATTGCTCTGATCATAAGGACCAAGGTTTACTAAATTCAAATGATGCAACGGATGCAAAACCCACACATGAGTATTTTATCACTCATGCTATAAAGGCTTCCCTATAGCAAACATATTTTTATATGCTGCAAACATCTTTAGAAGATTAACAGAAAACATCATAAAAATACTCCTTAAATTAAAGATTGCATTGACTTTAGTGGTTTACCCTTCCCCCATACTACCGTACCAGCAATAAACCCACGATGATGTTTACATGGTTTCCAAACTGTAAAACACTCATTTTTCATTATTTCTCCAATCTCATAATGTAGAGTTGTGTTTATCTATAACTCAATACATTTTAATATAAGGCCTGACATTTAAGAGAATGCTGATAGGAAACAAGCACAGAAAGGGGTTTATAAACAAATTAACGAGGTTACTGCAAGAAAATTAATTGGAAATAAAAATGGAATCTATCAAAGAAACATACTGATACCTAGTTTGTACCTGAGGTGCATTTTTTCCATGAGTTTTTAAAAGCATCGTTAGTGTGTGGCTCCATCTTTACTGAACACCAAAATCATGCTATTTGACACCAATGTAACAACTGGCCTTACCTCTCTCTCCCCTTACTTCTGCCCAAATTATGCACCAGATGATTTTGCACCTACCCAGAACTACCTCTGACTATTCAAAAAGGCAGGAGGTCGGGAAAAGAAAGTTTATTGGTATGTTATTTTTTCTGCTATGACAGCAAAGTGACTCGAAAGGTTTTAAACCATTCTGAATTGAGATGGCCAGAAGCCACGGCGGCAAAATCAGCACATTTTTTCTGAGGTAATTTCCAAAATCCAAAGCCTGGGGTGTGTGGTCACCTCTCTGCATCCCGGCCCCATCCCTTGGAGGCTGGCTGGTCTGTGCCGGCAAAGCCACCGTGCCCACGTTTTCACTCAGCATCCTCTTGATAGACCTGTCCCACTGGCACAGGAAAGGTAGGAACAAATAATTACAGCAGAGGATTATTATAGCTGTAGCACACTTGAATGAACAGCGACTTCTCACATATTTCTCTTGGTGGCAGACAGGAACATGATCTAACGGATTATTTGTCACCATGCTGGAATTTTAATATATGCGTGAGAAATAGTTTGCAGGACGCTGTCCCCCACAGGAAGCACCGTATTGTTTCCAAGACGCAACTTTATTCTGCTCTTCATTTACTAGAATTAAAAATATTGATCTCCGTGGTAAGCACGAGCCCTTTAACAATGGTTGCTCTCTAACACAGTGGCAATACTGGATCCATTAATATAATTACATTATCGCAGAGGTGATATTGTATATTATTAGGCTGGAGGAGAACAAGGAGTGGGATTAAACACATCACACAACCAACCCTGAAGGTGTAATTCAATATAAATCATTTTTTAATCAACGGGAGGATGTGTTACAGTCGTTTGTTTGAGGTGCCTGTTCATATTGAGAAAATGCAGCCGTATCAAAAAAGAGTTTGTGTCTCTGGATGTATTTTTAAACTGTGTTTTTTTAATTGGCCCATAGTACAATAGGCAAATGAGATATTCTCAAATAAACATTTGTCATCTGAGATGGTTACATGTCTTTTGTAGGAGATATACCACTGCAAACAGTAGGTTGAAAAACAAACCCTGGTCTCTAGTCTTTGTGTTTACATATCGCCCCCATTTTGCCTTTATGTGATAATTCCTCCCGCAGTTAATAGCAGAACAGGCAGCCGTGCCGTGGCCGTGGTCTGCTGCAGGGCACCCTGCCCTGAGCACGGCTGCGGCTTTATTTGCTGAATTTAATGCCGTGCTCAGACCCCATTACATTAACGGACAGCAAAGAAACTATTTAATTGTCTCCTGCGCTCTGAGGGTTAGTGGTTTTAATTGCATTGTGGCAGTTTAATGCATTAAAAGTTATGACTTTAATGTAAAGATCAGCGTCTTCAGGAGGGAAGGGTGGTGTCCTCTTGTACCTGCCTTGAGTCAGCACAGGAAAGCTGCTGCAGAAGGAATAGTGCTGGAGAAGGAAAGACTGAATTTGTGCAACTCCTGCAGAAACAAGTTTGGTTCAGCGTGAGAGCGCAGCGGCTGCTCTCTCCCCTGACCAGCCAGCCGGTGTGTGAGATCACTCCTAGCTTATAAAGGTCATAGATTTTCTCCCTTCCTAATCGAAGGCGTGATGCCGGGGGGTTGCATGAGCAGCCTGACCTTTTCCTGCAAGGATGTGCCGATACCAGTAGGATTTCAGCAGTGCCCTGTTTGGGCATTGCTCACGGTCTGTGGTTTGTGGGAGACCCGTGAGATGTGAGAGGGACGCCAGGGGCAGGGGCTGAGTCTTCCTAGCTCTGCTAAGTCTCAGCTTTCCCATCTCTTGGGGGAAAAAAATTACCCTTTGACTTCCATGTTGCCTGATCTAAACAGTTTTTCACCTGCTCTGAGATTTCCCAGCAAGCCAGTTTGATTCAGGGAGAGTAGGTGGGTCTAAAGGGCAAAAATCACCTTCTTCTAACAGGCAGTGGGAAACCCCTGCCTAAGCAGCAAAGCAGGTGGAGTGTGCAGAAACGGCACCGTCTGTTAATTAGCCCTGAAAATCCTCTGGTCTTTCGTGTCGTCTGCACTGCTGATTGCTGCTTGGGAGCTGGAGCAGGACTGAAGAGCTGACCTCGCTGCTTCTCTGCAGCTTTTGCACTCGCAAGTAATTTAAAGGGTAAAGAAAAGATCCCTTAGCTGTTAGAGCTCTTAACAATTACTCATCGTATTAGCTGTACCTCCCCAAGACAGTTTGCCTAACAAATGAATCCGCTGTGCTGATATTGGATTCTTTGGAAAATTGCTAAAGATTTTCAATTATACATGCTTCTTTCCCTAAGTTTAAAATGATATGTGCATGCATTACGGACTTAAATTAATATTTGATCTATTAATTGGAGATTGCACTTGGCAGCAAGTTTTTTTTTTTTTTGTGGTGCAATGCTCGTGTACCCAGAGATAATACGATGACTGCATTTTTAGCAGTTTATAAATAAATAAAAATACATGAAATTCTTCAAGAACTACTTATATTGAGCTATCAAAATGAATCAACTTGATTGCTGTATGACCTCACCCTTAGCCTCTTGCCTCTCTGTGCAATCCCTCTGGACCTGGGAGGAATATCTTCAGCGCTTCCGAGGTGTCCAACACACAAGCAGCACCACAGCTTTTTAGCGTCCCACTGATTTTTGTGCTGTGAACAAGCTTTGTGAACCATTTGGTGAACTTCACTCCTTTCTTGTGTTTGTGCGTTATCCGGGAGAAACCTGCTTGGTTTTATGCCTTCCCCAGTACCTGCGGGGAGCAGTTCTGTGCCTGTGTTGGAAGAAGAGCTGTTTTGCAACAGGGCTATTACGTGTATTTACTATTAATCAAGTGAAGACTCTACTAATTGGCAAAGCATCATTTTAAAGGTTTATCAGATAACCTGAGCTCTATAAGTGAGGGGAAAACCCATCCTCTTTCACTTGTGAATTATTTGTGGATGTTTATTACCATAAGGTAAGGCCATTATGTGAACGGTGAACTCGGCTTTTAAAAAATGGCCAGTGACCCACATAGTGCTTAAATTGTTTATTCATAATATTGAATGAATGATAATAAGTGCTTTAATGTGCTCATTACTGTGTTTGGAAATTACCAAGAAAATAAATAGGCTTAATTTGTCACAAACTCATTAGTCTTTTTTTTGGATCTTTGTCCTGCCGACCTCCTCATGGCTGAGAGGTTTATTTCTACGAGCTTGTTCTGCACAGTGGTCTAGACCTTATCCTTTACACATCTTGCCTGGCTGCGGAGCTGGTGTTTGCTGTTCGAAGGGACCACGCTGGAAGGAGCCTGGCAAAGCTCTTTCCGTGCCTAAATTAGTTATCAGTTATGCAACCAGGATATGTACATGAGAGGGGGAAAATATCAACTCACAGGAGTAATTTCATTAGCAAGTTAAATCATTCCCATGTGTCAGCTGTGTTTTAGCAAGACAAAAACTCTCGCTAAACTGTTTTCCGTGGCTGATTGTGTCACTCATAAAGGCTGCTAAAATCAAAGGAGGCTATTTGAATCTTTCACAGGGCTGCCTTTCTGTCCTGCTTCCCATGAAGCGCTCTCAAACTCATAACATTTTTGATCCATCAGTCCACATAGCTCTTGCAGTAGCTGATTTACAAGCTAACAGATATTTCTGGGGCTGTCAGAAAAAACAAGTGGCTGCTTCTCCTTTTATTAATAAAATTTATTAACAGCAGTTGTCTCCAACATCTCCTCAAACAAAATCAGCTTCAGCCCCATCTTCCACTCATGGGAAGGAGCTCATTCCTTAAATGGAAATCTGGGCAACTCAGTTTGAAGTAGTATAGGTGGTGATACTATATGCTCTGTGCTAAATGGTTTCACTGTATAGAGAAGGGAGATATGCTTATTTCGAACCTCCAAGTTTTCCCACTTCTCCTCATTTATGTGTTAATTATTCAGGCCATGATGAAAGAGGATATACCTGGAGAAATCAAAGCACCATTGCGCAGAGCAAAATGACTCAGTTCTTTTCAGAACGGAAGCAAAACACAGGAAAACCTGCAGGCAAGACCTGCAGGCAAGAGTTGAGGTGCGTAAACCAAACTCCTGCTCCTTCTCCCTGTTCATCCGGCCAGGTGGACCTTGTGGCTGTCCTGCCTAACACAAGAAACAAGTGGCGGTTTGAATGTTCCCACGTGCAATGTTCATGTGCATCCCTGGAGGAGGAGTTGGAGGTGCGTCTTTTATTGGTGTTGGAGACGTAGCGGTGTCACACACGGGACATCTGTGCCCAATGGATGCCCAGGGTAAATGTCCCTGAGCCTCAGTCCCTTCTCTGCAGAGGGGCAGCTCTCTGCATGACCAAGACACTGGGCTATACACTGGGTTTGGAGAAACCCTTGTACGCTATGGTAGACTATCATCTTACTGCCACTTCTCTGCTCTCTTGTATTGATAATCCCAGTTGAGATGCAAAACAGCGGCAGGTGGGTGTTCTGGGGCCAGTATCACTGGGTTGTCCTTGAATCCAGGTGTTTACCCATCCCATGGAGGAGCCACTAAGATCTTGTCTATGAACCGCCCTGCAAGTTCCCTTTCCCTCACTTTTCTGCAGTGTTTGTATGTCTGAGGGACCTAGTGCACATGAAGATTTTAGTATAGGGGCTGTAAGGGCACGATGGTTGGCTCTGCTAGGTCTAAACAAAAAGAAGAGGTTCTAAATTACTGCTTGCCATTTTTCACTTTGATCTCATATTTAAGTGGTTTGAGATTTAGAGTCCACTCAGTAGTTGAGATGTTGCCTAGTTACCATTTTTGATATCACAGAGGAAGAATAAATAAAATGACATTTTAATATTAAATGCTGTGGCTTGAGAATTGTAGATATGCTCCCTGTGCGTCAGACAGCCAAGTCAGAAATCCTCTTTTGAAAAAGCCCTGATTCTTCCTGGGAGACTTTGAAAACTGTCCTTTTAAATTTTTTTTTAATTTTTCTTTTCTTTTTTTTTTTTTTTTGGCAGTCCCTGCATTGCATTTGCTCTGCAGTAGGGAATCTGAGACCAGGCATTTTGTTGGCAGGGCCCATTAACCCTAAGCATAAAATCTTGCTGCTTGGGCCGGCCGTTATGGGCACAGAAAAGCCCAGCAGTGCAGTAGCCACCACCCCAGCCGTTGCTCACTGTTGTGATGTCCTGGCCTGCAGTGCTGTATTTTGAACTGGCACATACTCCTCGTGCTCATCGCAACACGTTACAGAGCTCCCCACCATGCTGCCTTAGGAGAGCAGACAGCTACTGCTGTTCAGTGATGACAATTTATGGGCAATGCCTGCTTTTGAGGTGGCTCTTGACTGCTGACCCTCAGTCATCCTCAGTGCCTTGCAACGTAAGAATTAGGCATTCTTCTTGCTTCCCAAACCTGACATTTGAGGAGAAGCGCACACAGTGCTGAGAAATCTTTCATTCTGCAGCAGCTGTCTAATCAGTGAAAAGGTGAACATCCAGGCGAGCACATCGGCAATTTCTTGGGATATTGCCTGATTGTTGAAAATGTTCATATCTTTAACAATAGGCATATTTAGTACTATCTGGCATGCAGAAGACATCAGTTCCTAACCCTCAATCAGCCCATTATGAACTCTTCTGAAAGTGCTGGAGAGGGCAGAACATGAGACATAGCTGTCCTCCCGTCTACGTGTCGTGCGCTGCTTCATCTGCTAACCACGACTCGATGGGATGGCCGAGACCGCCTCTCTGCTTCTGTGTTTTGTCCTGACTTTCCTCCCCCATTACCTCCTCTGTAAAGAATCCACTGATGCTGGTTTTTAATGACTGGCAAGCCATTAACAATAAACAAGAGGGGTCTGGAAATTTTTACTCTCAGAGCGATTTAGTCTTATAATTCCTTTTTGGTTTTTTTTTTTTTTGGTCTCCTTCAATAAAGATTTGGGGGTTTTGGTGAGTTTTTTTTGTTTTTTTTTTTTTTTCTGGTAACAATGTGTATTGAGGCTTTCCTGGGTAAAGCCTGAAGTTTTCTGGGTGTTCTTTCCTGTGTAAAAAAAAAAACGCAACAAGGAACACAGAGAAAGAGATTAAATTATGGAGTTCAATAAGTACTTCATAATCAAGAATTATAAACTCAGCAAAGTTTCATCTGGCATTTATATTTAACAGAAATCTATGAAATGGAAAGAAACACATAGCTCAGGGATCTGAAGTGCCTTTAAAATCATTAACATTTAGAGATACAGACACTGAAATACTTTAACTGTATGGCTGTTGCATACTGTCATCGCATCACTAAATAACTGGCAGGAGTAGGCACTGTATTAGGTGCTGAAGATAACGCTAATTCATGTAAAGGCTTTAAATTGATTTTAATTCCTGCAGCAACATAAAGTAATGAGAATGTTCTACTGCAGCCAGCAGATATCAGTGAATCTTTCCCTAACCATTAGCAGCAATATATAAATATATGTATATACAGAGATAAATAGTAACAAGCATAGATATTTTAAAAGCTCGCAGTGTGTGGTTTCCAGTGGCTAGAAATATCATGTAGAAGGATTTTTCTGGGCTTCTTGTTAATGAATCAGAATATTGACTGTTTTCTGGTACAAGGAAATTTTCAGGCAAAAGTCTATGTGGATCTGGAGTTGTGGCTGAAGACATGTATTCATAATTTAAGATTAAAATTCTTCCTAGGAATGACACTGCAATATATTTCAAAGCAAGAAATGTACAGTGTGAGCTACTGAGGGTATTAGTATTTGTTTAGAGTTAGGATGGACATTAGAACAAATGCTAATTCATCAAGCTAGGGGAAATCAGCAGTTCACCTGTCCCCAGAAACCTTTTTTTCTGCCTCATGGGGGCACCAAGGATCATTTCCAGTGCTTGAAAACGTCTCTTCCAACTTTGCCATCAGCTGGTTGCCTACACCTGAGGTTTTGGCAGTGGGGAGAGATGATGAGTGCCAGCGGAGGGGAAAACCTCCCAACGGCTTTAGGAGGGAGGTGGGAGCCGTACCATGAGCTTGGCTTTTCACCAGCTGAAGTGAACATGTGCCCTTCCAGACCAGAAGAATCTGATTTCCACATTGAAAAGTTGCTGCAACTAATTTTAAGATATTTGTGAAATAGAAGTGTCTGTTGTCCTCTTTATGGACAAGGTGCAATAAAGCAGAGTTAAAAGCCAGAGAGCTGCCTTAGTTTTCCACTGCATTGCGAAGCTGAGCCAGCCCGTGTCCCCCTGAGAAGGTGTCCCCTGGCATTTTTCTTTGAGTGCTCACTTTCTCTCTGTTTCTAGTTCTTTCTAGTTCAGAGATAAACGTTTTCTTTTGATACTCCTGAGCTGAAGCCGGTAGGACAAATATGTCCTTGTGATGCAGGATTTCTAGTTAAATTGGCACCAGTCACATGGACAGAGGAACTCTATATCTCTGCAGGACAGTAGAGCTAGACATCCTCAGTTACGAGCAGATAAATCAAGATAAAGTATGATTTCAAAATGGGAAAGATAATTTTGATTTAAGATGAAAAGAAAATGTGAAGTGATATTGCAGAAGGAAATGGATCAGTTCTTGAACGTACATATCTGGTAAATGTTTAAGCCAAGGGAGTTGAACAAGTTACCCAAGAAGCTATCAAGTGCAGACATATTCCAAAAACATTTTTTACTTTGATTGTTTTCTGTCTTTTTATGGAAGTACTACCCTCAAAATAGTTATATCTCATCAAAGGATGAACATTTGCCACATTTTAATTTTAGAAACCAGACAGCATTTTTGAGCTGTTCATTAGGGAATTTAATTTTCTTCATTTACTTTGTTGTTGCTCAAATTACTTTAGCAGGAGTGAGCTCATCACTCTCAGTGTTAAGCAACTAAACCCCAGTCATCTCTCTGCGGATGACACCTTCACTCTGTAGTTGTCTCAAACATATTTTGCAGCAGAATTATAAGCTATTAAAAAATAAGCTTTTACTCTGAACACTAAAAAAAATTCAGCTCAGGTGGCAAAAGCTGCCTTTCCTACAATAAAAGCCTTTTCTGAATATCTGGTTAATGGAAACCAGATCATTCAAGCTTAGCTGGCTAACAATATCTGCCAGTTTATCCGCAGTTTGGGAAATTAATCCATGAAACTTAATTGGCTTTATATATTTACATTCATAATATTCAAAGGGAAACTCCAGTTTATCTGACGGGCCGCCCACGCTTCTCTTTGATGAGCCTCATCATGAATAAAGATGGCTTCAGCTGAGTTTCGAAAAGAACCTGTAAAGCGTTGGGGATCTTGCAAGTCTCCAGGTAAAGCAACCTACATATCAGAGACTTATCTCCTAAGCTGGATTTTTCATAAATATGTGAAAAGAGTTGATAGCTGATTTCTTTTTCCTTCCTTCTCCTGTCCTCCTTCCTCCATCCCTTGGCCGTAAGAAAAAGCTATTCCCATTCTGCCTGTTCACACTTTGCCTCCAAAGCACACAGCCTGAGCTCAGAAAATCAACAAATAACTCGTTGATTCTTGTCTCCAAGTGCCCACGCCATCCAACTCTGAGAGTGATTACGTTTATCAGGCAAACTGCACCTGCTGTGACACCAGCCATTCACATCTTATAAGACGACGCTCAGTGGTTTATAAGGAGAATTTAGTGCCTGTTGCAAGCCAAGAAATCAATTTCCCAAGCCTCAGCGGACACCCAGCCCACGGGTCCTTCCTGGAACTTAACCTAGATTGAATTAATGCTTCAATTCCACCTGGCAAAGATGATGTTAATGCAGAAGATGAGTTAGGACAAAATAAATAGTGACTGCAGTAAAAATGCATGTGGATGAAAGAGAATGTGCTTAAATGAAATAACGTCTTCTAGATAGCATCACAGAACATCAGGAGGCAGCTTTTAACTCAATAGGCAGGAAATTAGACATGTGATTTCTGTATTACGAAGGGCAGCTGCACACCTGATTCCCAGCAAGTTATGATGAAAGTTGCCCCAAAGCCTCTTCTGGAACTGCAATTTTGCTATCAATTGTGCTCCATTTTGGTTATGAGGTTAGTAGCCCACCACGCCTCTACTAGAGTTTGCTTCCTCTGAAAACCACTCCCTCCGTCCCTTGATTTCTAGGGATATCCTAGCAACAGTTTTTGTGCGAGATTATATTTTCAGAAGCACCACATGCATTGCCTTGTGCCTCAAAATTAAGCTGCAGTGTGTAGTTTTGTTTTTAACGGCTGCAGGTCGTTTCCCAGCTCCTCAGACTGTGGTGTATGAGGTGATGGTCCTCAACATGCCACAGTCTCATGATGTTTTGGCAGATCAAATGGAAGACATTTCCGAGTTTTATTTTGTTGCCTTTTTGTCTTTACGCCCTCCCCAGCCAAGGTAAGATGGTTCAGCTGAAGCAACAGCAGCAGCACCAGGAAGAGCTGGTGGGCTGGTGGCCCCTCTGTGGTGGTTAGCTCTGGAGGGCTGGTTCATGGTGAGCAATTTAGGGTTGTTTTTACTAGTGATGAGCACACTGAAGAGTGACTGAGGAAAGCAGCTGATGATCCACTATGAGCTTATGTAGAGAAAACTGGTATGACTTGATTTTATGCAACGATCAACAACTAGCGACCATAAAACAAAAGACACAACTTGCCTATGCCTTGCTAGAAGGAGGGAGAGGGTGAACATCACCCTACAGCAGCAGTCCATGCATGGCTGCTAGCGACTAGCCAGAGTGTTTTCAGAGAGGAAGATGGTGGATATCTTCATCAACCACTGAAGCAATGACACATGGAGGCAATTTTTTCAGATGTCACTTTGGTTAAGGTAACACTGTAGAAGAGCCGACCAGAACAAATAACCTGGTGGACATGAAAGGTTGAAATAAAGTAGGAAGAGAAACAAATAGAGGTTTGTCTTTTCTTTTAAGGGCAGACTTTGAGAAATTAAGGGAAGCAGTGAAATAATCCGGGGGAAGAGTGAAGTAGAGCTGCAGTGGGTTCAGAGTGGAGGAGACATGGAGCTCTGGAAGCCAAAGGTACAAAAACTACTTAATACTTAACTTTTATGTCACAAGCAGAAGGGTTGTTTGCAGTGACTGTGAATAGCCATCTTGGAAAGACTATTAGGAGTGAGTAAAGAGGTATATGGCTAGTAAAGGGGCCTGCTCAGCAATAAAAAAGATATTGAGGATCAGAAAGATAATGACTTGAAAGGAGATCTTGCTCAACTCAGGCTCAATTAGACTTGAGAGAGACAGACTGGGTAGCCACGTGAATCACCAGTTACAAGCCTGGTACCAAGGACTTTTATGATTTTTCTCAAATCAGGGATGGTACAGTATAACTGGAGAATAGCTGACACACTACTATCCTTTCATTTAGGAAAGGAAAAAAGTGATGTGGGTGGTTTGTAAGGGACTAGAAACTTGTCTCAACATCGCTGGCAGGACAAGTTTCACTACCAAAGCTTAATCACCACGGCAACCGAGCGGGACGGGTCGGTCCCCGGGGCCGCCCAGCGAGCCCTGCCCGGCGGGGGCGTGTAGGCCCCGTTGTCTCGGAGTGCGTTCCCTCTGCGCATGCGCCGGCCCCAGCGCCGGCTGGCGGGGGTGGGCTCGGACCTTCTAGAACTTTCCAGCACCCTCTAGTGACGGTACTGGGCATGCGCGCCGCCGCCGTGCGGGAGGCGGGGTAGGGAAACCAGTCATTGACTATGCAAGAGGGCAATGCTATAAAAAGGGGAATCCAGGGAGGGCGCGAGGATTGTTCTGGAACGGGGTACCGTGGTGTGGTTCGAAGATACATCGGGACGACAGACCGCGTGGACCGCTGCAGATCCGTGGTGGTAGCTATTGCAACACTCTCCTGCTCTCTCTCTCTTCCTTCCTCACTTTTCTTCTTTCTCGCTCTGCTTTTCTCTCGTGTATTTATCGTTGGCCAGATGAAGTGACTTGGCACTTGACTCCATTTTGAGTCTTAATTCTGTCCTCGAGGATGTAAAAGGAGCCTGGTCACGATAACACATTGGAGTCACTCAGAAGTTAAGCCCAGCCGCCCCCAACCTCCCAGAGTTACCTGAGGTCGGTTGGAAAGCAAGGGGGTTTAACCTCTGCCAAATTGTTCAACCCAGCTGTGGATCGTGACATGGTTGTAGCCTACTTGGTCTGACCTTGCTACTCGACAAGATAGTGGTGTCAAGGGAAATAAAAACCAGGGTAAAACTCACTGCGATCGGTTGCAAAATGTAGATTGTGCTAGACTAACCTATTACCTTCTGGTAGTAAGACAACTGAAGTGATAACTCACTCTCTGGGAAATGTGGGAGAAATGACATTCATTAGAGAGGAAAAGATGTTCTTAAAAGAGACAGTATGGTGGCTGGTGGCGTCAAGTCACTGCAAATGAGAAGTAAAGAAAAGGACTGAAACAATGAATATTCCTTATTGTATTCAAATCCTACTTTAGGCAGGTTAACCCCATTCTTCAAAATACTTAGGTTTCCAAAAGGGGGAAAAGAAAAGCTTTGTTTTGTGTAGCCTTGCATTTTCCCCAAGGAGAACTTCCTACTTCCATCAAATAGGGACTTGTGCTGCTCACAAGTCTGTGGCCGGGAGCAGATCAGTATTAGGAACTGCTGTGGGTCAGGAGCAGGGCATGAACTGTGGGCAAGGACAGTTTTTGTTGGGCACAGAAAGGTAGAGATGGCATTGGGAACTAAGGCTGGCTCGCAGGGAAGCACAAGAAAGCACAAAGATGACTGGAAAGTCACGGAGGCAGCAGAAGTCTCCCTGTCCCTTTGGCTGTGAGCAGGATGGGGAACTGCAGCAAGGAACTGGGCAAGGATTGCTGCAGCAAAGCTGTGCATGAATTGACAAATGGGGACTTCCGGCCATCTGGAGAACTTCAGAGCGTTTTATCTGGACTTGCCCGGCTTTCCCTTGGCCACCATGGTGCTAGTAATAACAGCTCACCAGTTCTCCTTTCTCTCTGTATTAGCCGGGTGCTTATTTAGAGGCTCACATGCCCACTCTTGCTGGATCACTGCTGTAAAGAAAAATGGTTAGTAATAAGGACACTTACTGATTTTAGAATCAAAAACTAGGTTTTCAGCCAGGAGGATATGGGGAACAAGGTCCATTAACGTTAACCTGCTGAAACTGAGGTGACTGCAGACTGATCAGCAGGCGTCCTACATGTAGAGTAGCCGTATCCCACAGCCCTACCCCAAAAGAGCATTTTTTTCTGTCCTCGGTGTATTTCAAACACAATGGGGACACAGTTGGTTTTGTCTAAATGACAAATCCTCCTGTTTTTTCCTAATGAAATGGCAACATAGCCAGTAAATTTTGCCAGCACTGCTCTGCTTCACAACAGTCCCATCTACTTGATATGCTGAAGTTTTACCCCCCCCCCCCCCCCCCCCCCCCAGTTCATTTTGGGAGATGATTTCCAAAGGGAAACCCATCCTAATAACTAAAACTTAGCCCGTTTCCATATGCTAGGCAGAATTACCTCTCAACATGCAGAGAGATATATCAAACCCCAGATAAGAAAACTGAATTTCAGTGTTCAAACCATTCCTAGGCAGCATTCCTCCTTCCTTTTGGGAACTGGAAACATAATACATCCCTGGCATCCTTTTAGTACAGCTTCCCCACTGGTTACAGAATCATAGAATTGTTTAGATTGGAAAAGACCTTTAAGATCGTTGAGTCCAGCTGTTAACGCTGCCAAGTCCGAGGCCTAACAATGTCCCTAAGCACCACGTCTACGTGTTGTTTAAATAGCTCCTGGGATGGGGACTCAACCACTTCCCTGGGTAGCCTGTTGCAGTGCTTGACAACCATTTTGGTAAATAAATTGTTCCTAATAGCCATCTAAACCTCCCCTGACACAGCTTGAGGCTGTTTTCTCTCATCCTATTGCTAGTAACTTGGGAGAAGACACGAAACCCCCCCCTCACTCCAGCCCCTCTCATGCAGTTGCAGAGAGCAAGAAGGTCTCCCCTCAGCCTCCTCCAGGCTAAGCTCCCCCAGCTTCCTCAGCCACTCCCCAACACACTTGTGCTCCAGACCCTGCCCCAGCCCCGCTGCCCTTCTCTGGACACACTCCAGCACCTCCATGTCCTTGTCCCGAGGGGCCCAAACCTGAGCCCAGTATTCGAGGTGGGGCCTCCCCAGGGCCGAGCACAGGGGCCCCATCCCTGCCCAGCTCCTGCTGGCCACAGCAGTGCTGACACAAGCCTGGGGGCTGGTGGCCTCCTTGGCCACCTGGGCACGCTGCTTATCTTTTAGACTAACCTCTTCTAGGGTTAATGAGGTAGTAAATTCTGTGCTTTCATAGCACTAGTCAATGTTGTGCTAAGTGCTGGCTGGGTGCATCACTGCTGGCATCCCTGGGTTGCTCTGTCAGTGCTATGGCTGTTCCTGCTGCACACTTCAAAACAGGATGGCTGAACTCTGCGGGAGTCCAATTCCTATTCATCCCCTTCACCCGCTGCAACTGGGGGATTAGTAGCTATTTTAAGCCTAACAAATTAAACAGGCTTGCACAAGATTTTGCAGTTAGTGCTATCCCAGGGCTTATTCATTCCAGCAAAACCAATTTCCAGTTCCCAGGAGGCTGTAGTGAGAAGAAAGGAAGGTATTGGGCCATGTGTACTGCAATAGCAAATTACATTACTGGTACCACTGAAAAAGTCATCAGATTATTACCAAAACTGGCCACAATTTATTTCTCGTCTTCCAGTTGTCTCCTTAAGGAATTGGCATTGGTGGCACAGGTGGTGGAGAGCAAAGTCATACTCAGGGTTTACAGGAGACAGCTTGTGTTTGAACTGTCCCAACACCTTGGAGGGGTGGATGTGCCCTCACAAAAGTGCCCTCTGGGGAGCCGTTTACTCTTGCTGCACCCCCCCCCCCCCCCAACTTGTGTCAGTCCTCCTTAATTGCTTCAGGGAAAATTAATCAGGTTAAGGAAGAGCTGCTGCTTAAAGGTTGGCTGCTAACCCAGTTTAATTTGGCTGAAGTGGGCTTGGAAAGGCTTGGGCAAGTAGCCCTGGAGGCAGCTTTGGTAGGACTATCATTTGCAGGCCAGAGACAGAGCTGCTTGCTGGCAGAGGAAGACACAGGGTTTGGAGGAGGGTAAGCTCCCTGCATTGTGGATTAGATTTCTGTCTTATTTGTTTGCTTTCTGTATGCTGGAGTCCTCTGTCTCTTGCTTGTTGGTTAGTTTCTGCTGTGTTGAGGACTCCAGTGGGAAACTGCAGAACAGTGATTAATTGCTTCTCCATAGGTGACTTGCACAAATGTGTTTTGAAGCAGAAGTATGGAGCTGGGTACAGACAGCATCACAAGAGAGGCAGCTGGCATCTTACTCAGGCAGTTTTTGTGCTGAATCCACAAAGGATAAACAGAGCAATCTACTTATGTTGCCATGTTTTTGACTGAGTTGCTCTCCATTTTTGGCCTTAGTAGCCTATACAGGTGTGAGTCCATCCTATTACTTTGCAAGTTCCTGGTTTTATCAGCTACCTGATCATTTCTCATTTAAATCCTAGAATGTAAAGATTATTTTCAGAACAGAGATAATCTTGGCATATCTTGTTTGCTCAATGCTGGCTCTAACAGTGCTGTAGTTCCTCATTAGAGTTCTTAAATGAGACTTCAGTTAAAAATTTGCAATGGTGGTTTGCTAAATTATCTTTGCTTTCAGGCCTGCTGTGTTGCAGCTCTCTGCAGTGACCTGGCCACCTGTTCCTTTACCCAGGGAATCCTTTGGGAATCAAGTAGCTTCAGGCCACAGGTAGCAGAGAAATATAGCATTGCCAGGCTGGGTACATGATCCAGCAGGGTTAGAGCATGATTTCCTAGTAGCAAATTGAAAACCAGTCAAAGGAACTGTGTTTCACCCGGTGCATTAAATCACTAGTGCCTGGGTATGCCACTCAAAGGATCCCTAGGCTATGCCCCACTTTCCCTTAAACCTCTAGTTCCCACCATCATGGGACAGGATTCACTGGGCTCTGGGGCAGCTATTATTCTGCATTTGGTTGTTTATTTTATTTGGCTGTTGCTTTCTTGGAGCCCACCCAAATATCAGAACCAGTGCAGACAGCTGCTGATGCGCAGGCAACGCCGAGTGTGCAGTGCTTCAAACCCTGTTCAGCTGCTGATCCCAGTTTCCTGGATTTGTCAAGCTGGTGCAATCAGTCTGAAGGATTTTAGCCTTGCAAATGCGAACAGTGATGGATGCTGGCCTGACTGACCTGCTCTCCTAAAAGACTTACTTGTGCAGCAGGTTGCTTGAGGCTGGGGATGAAGTCTGAATAGTTTCTTAAAGGAAATAGGATCTGCAAATCCTTTCCTTGCACTGCTGTAGTCTCTCTGTGCACGAGGGCTCGCTGAAACGATGGATAAATGTCATACTTGGGTCTTTGCTTTAAACATATGTAGAACAAATGCTGTAGCTTATATTCATGTGGGTGCTGGTGATACTTTTTTTTGGGGGGTGGCTAAGGCAGTGACTCACTTCAGAAACTTGGGCAAATAAGCACAGGAAACCAAAGTCATAATGAATTTTGAATTCTGTGTGCCATGAAATAAAGTAATATTTTGGCTAAGATGGGGAACTTTGGGCTGGAGTTCAATGCTGCCTATCAGTGGTGAACTGGGTATGGTAAGCAACTCTCAGGAAACAAGTGTTTCCTTAGTATTAGAGCTTCAGATAAATCCAGCTAGCTCTAGAAACAAGACCTCTTCTCATATTTTCTTGTTATCTTTCCTAGAAATGCTTTCCCAGTGAAAAACTATACCCCTTAGATACAAATTTGATGAAAAAGTAATGAATGCGTTTACCACTGTACTTGCTTACCCCAAAGGAAAGCAAAAAGAAAATACAGTCAGAATTTTTGACTCCTGTTATCTTCATGACATTTTTTTGTGTTTAAAGTGCTAAATGACTGGATTCACACTAAGGAAATTGATTGGTATTTGTATTTGATTTTGATTCATGTGCCTGAACGAGTCAGTTTTGGTTAAAATGACATTGCTAGCTGGCTGCTGATCAGCTTACACCCATGAAGGGAGAAGCCTTGCACTGGGTAGCGGTGAAGCCTGTCTCTCCTCCATTCTGGGTTAATACACTTCAGGGATGATCAGAAATGGCAAATTCATAACTAGTAATTGTTTTTTCCCTGAGGGGTGGAGACTGCAGTGTTCAAGGAAGATAATTTCAACTGGAGATGTAACAGGACTTGAATGCCGAATTCCTCTGAAAAGTCCTTGCTTGCAGCCGTAGATCCAGAGTCAGTGGGAAGAGGATGACTGTCAGAGGCTCTGTGCTGAGTCCTTGGTGAGGAACCCATTCAAGTCCACATGAAGACAGTGCCTGCCTTCAGCAGCCACTTGCCTTTGCTGCTGCTCAGTTTTCCATGTTAATATTCTCCTGACTGATGCTCTTCGACCTTCTACTGTTTGTGATTCACTGCTTGCTTTGAACCTCTCCACTTGCCCATGCCCACCTTCTTCTCACCCCCAGGCTTTTTCCCAAGCCCTATCCACTGCTCCCCACCTGTCCCTGCTTCTTGGGCCCTTCCTTTCTTGGACTTCTCACTGTGTGAAAAATCTCGTATGAATAGTTATTTCCCATTCCTATATATCACCATCTGTTCCCAGATGCTTTCTGCAGATGGGGGAGGCAGTGATGGTGTAGGTCATGTTACCGTGTCACTTGTAATTAACTAAAGCTGTTATTGACCCTCGTGTGACCAGTTGCTTTGTGATGGTATGGGTCACTCAGATGAAGAGGCATGCAAATTATTTGGGGTTTCGCTCCTTGCATTGCATGCTGAATATATAGCTCGGGTGAATTGCCAGCACACATTTCTGGAGGTCACTGTGTAGTAGCTGGGCTCATGGTGGTTAAAACTCTGCAGCAGGAAGCTGTGTAGAAAATGCTGCCTGTGCTGCCAACGTGATCTTGGGGAGAAACTTGGAATTGAAAAAGTTCTTGCTTCCTCTGACTGTATTTTCTGCTGTCCCATCTCAATATACCCAGAGGTGCATGAAAATGATGAAAATTCTGATTACTCATATGAACAATGTGGAAAAGAACAGCTTTGGAATTAAAATTCAGAGAGAAATTGAATCCCATAACAGACTCTGCATCTATATTCAAGATATGCTAATATGCTGTTCCGTGGGATCTTTGAATTCAATCAGGAAATCACCTAACAATAAAAGCCTAAAAATATATACAGAAGAGAAGACAAGTGAGAAAGCCAGTTGATGACATTGATAAAGTCTCAGCATGGATCTAGACAAACTGATTGATGTCTAAAAATCTTTTAAAAATAAGCTATTAAACCAATGCAAGTGTTTATGCCTGGTTTCTTTTTGTTAGCTCTTGCCTGATGTTGGCACAGTGAATGAACACAGCTTCTCTTGTTTTTTCCTTCTCCCCTCGCCCTGGCATGATCTCGGAGTTCTGAAGGAATGAGCTGGCCTGGACAAAGCAGTGAGTTTCTAATGCAGTTTATTTATTATGTAATTGCTAGTAGAAAAACCAAGTTATTACTGGCTGATGCGCCTAGTTAACGAGAGCAAAGACCAAATCAAATACAACTCCGGTTTAGTAATGTCACTTGGCTTTTTGATAGGTGTGACAGGAGCTTATTAGTTATTTCTTACTGCAGAGCCATGCGGTATTTGGCGCGGTTACAGGAGAAAACGTTCAGAGCACAATAGGTAGTGGCAGTGCCTGACTGCACACAGTTGCTGGGGCTCGGTGCCACGTGCAACTGCCCGAGTCCAGATGTTCAAATATCTGTGGGCAATTAAGCCTGTTGATTATCGTGCATACTAAGAACTTCCATGCATTTAAGTGTTAGGGCCTTTGTCCTTAGAGAGGTCTCTGTCATTCAGTGGCAGCCTCTTGTATAATTTTTCTGGCAGTCTTGCTCGATGAAAGTGAGTGTTAGCAGCAGAGAAAAGATGTGCATTGCAGGATACAAAGATTGTTAATTGGCTGGTCCCATGGGAGATATCGAAGGGTTTTTTGCAGAGCTGAAGTATCTCCAGATGATTTTTTTTAAAGCGAAGACTGTCAAGTAATTGCCTTATGCAATATGCAAAGCACCTGATTGCAGACAGTCCAACCGTTGTTCAGAGACTGAGAGATCTCAGGGGTGCTGCAAGCTGTCTGCAGGAATGGGGGTGAAGGGAGGGACTGCTGGATCACCGTTAAAACTGTCAGACACTTAGCTATGGTCCATCAGACCCATGAGTTGTTCTTAATACGGGGGTTGAATAACTGAATTATTCAGAGGGGCTGCCCTCTGTTATAGTGTGGTGAGGGATTGCAGCTCATGCTGCGGTGCTGCAGGTAGATGCAGCGAAAGTGCATTATCTCCCAGTATGTGACAGCGTGCCATGTTTTAGGAACCTGGAATTTTTGTAGGAAAATGGCTGTTTCTACTTCAGAAGTGCAGGATCTTGTATGCTGAGCAGGCATTTTTGTGCTGCCCACAGGTACTATGATCATGATGCTAACCTCCCTGGGGTTTGAATGTTCCTGTGTTACACTGAGCAAAAGAAGTTTGCAAGCTGGACTTACAAAACTGTAATAATTGCATTATGTCTACTAATTCTTACACCTGCTCTGTAAACACTCTCATTTAGCTTTGGCAGCTAAGTGACATGCCCTGGCTTTTTCTAGAGTCACTTAGCTGCTGTTTCATATGAAATGCTGGTTTGTATAAGTTACCACAGTTTTTGGCATGTTTTTCTGGCAAACCTGGAACTCATCTCTCTGGCAACCCAGATGTGACTAATTGCCAGCTCGCACCCATAATTAAAAATCTCCTGAGTTCAGTCTTCCTTAATGACCGGAATCTATGCTGTGTCTTCACAGTGAGACGTGATTCAATAACAAGGCTTTGTGTTCATTGTTGCACTTCTGTTGCTTGTTCTTCCTGGTGCTTTCCAGTGACCAGAAGTGTGAACACTTAACAGAAAAAAGGAAGGTTTGAGCTCTTTATTTGTAGAATGGAATCACAGAACCATAGAATGGTTTGGGTGGGAAGGGGCCTTTAGAGGCCATCTAGTCCAACCCCCTGCCATGAGCAGGGAGGACATCTTCAACTCAGGTTGCTCAGAGCCCTGTCCAGCCTGGCCTTGGATGTTACCAGGGATGGGGCATCAACCATCTCTCTGGTAGCCTGTTCCATTGTTAATTCCCAGTTATTACCTGCTATAAGGCCTCAAAAGCATGGGAAACCATACAGTGAAAGTCTTTTCCTCTGCAGTTTCTGTCCCACTGGCTGGATTCTTCTCCCACATATGAATGTGTCTCTCAAACTCCAGGAAGCTTTCTGGCCTCTAGAAATTTGCATGGCCTGATCCTGGTTGGTTTATGTTGGTCACCATGAAAATTAAGAGAACTTGTACGATCTAATACGGGGGTCTGTAGTGGCAGTCGGTGGTATCTAAATCCTGACAGGCCACTTATTTGTGACTGCTTTGTCTGTGTAAAAGGAAAAGAGAAATTGAAGACATCTATCTGGATACTCATAAATCCTGTACTCTGTCCTATTTATGAAAGTAATTCTGAGCTGATATGGCACAGAAGGACAATATTCCAGTATCCAAAAAGAAACCCTACCCTGACTAGTCTGCCTGAGTCCTGGGGAGTTCTTACCTGTCTAAAGTGTTTGTATTGTGGAGGCATATGAAGTGCGTGTGTGGTCAGCAGCCTTGGAGGCTTTTGTGAATTACGAAAAACAAACCCCCAAACCTTTAGTACTTGAGAACTTAAAATATGTTGCTGCCAGTGTGCACTTAGGGCATGGATATGCCACCTTTGTGTGCTGTTGCAGGGGTAGGGGGAGAGCAAAGAATTCATGCTTTCAGGTCAAGGAGAGACTTGCTGTTGGTAGCATTCACACAACTGAGAGTCTGCTTTGTCCCGATACCCAAACACATGAGGTCTGGAAGTTGCTTGCATCTCATTTTGAAGTACTAATATCTCAAATTGCATATAAATCACCTATGCTCTGCAAATATTCATGGCTGACTTGTCAATAAGATTGTTTCATACTTCTAGATATTTCATTTGCCTTTTTTCTTTATTTTGATACTTGGTTTCTGGGAAGGTATTAAACAGCTTTTGGATCTTCTGTAATAAATAAATCCAGTCTGGCCCTCTTAATTCTTTGATAATTAGATTTGAAATTCTTTATGGAATAGGCATTTCCCCAAGACTATAAAGAAATTACCTAAACTTTAAGCCAGTCTAATTTCTTTGTCCAGGTTTAAGTTACCTTAATTCATGTACCAGACTGAGGTTTCTTTATAAAAAATACAAATCAGATTATGTTTGTGAGAAACTATGAAGTCTTGCACATGAGATCTGCACCTGTTTTCCTCTTTTCTTAAGAAGGAACTTAAGAAGGAGCTTGGGAAGTGTGGTATCTTTCCTCTTTCTCTACATCTGAAGCAGTACGTCATACATGGGCCCACTTCACTTAAACTGTAGAAAACGGGAAGTTCTGCTGTTCATGAAGCTGCCTATTCTCATTATCTCTCCAGCTTGTGGAAGTGGGAGAACAATTGATGCTAGCATGATATTAAACACAGGACATGTAATGCTAGTACACAGAGGGCTTGGATGTGTGAAGGGTGTGAAGAGTTGCTCTTTGTCAGTCTGAGACCATTCAGACTCTTACTGAATAACGTGTGTCTGAAGAATTAAAGGATGTATTTTTTCCTTCCATAATGACTTACTATCTACTACTCCTAAGCTTGGTTCTGCTGTGGTTTAAAACGGACAAAGGGACAGAGTGTATCCTCAGAGCTTGCTGATGATACGAAGCTGGGAAGAGTGGCTGACACACCAGGCATCTGTGCTGCCATTCAGTGAGACCTGGTCTGAGGGGAACCTACGGAAATTCAGCAAAACCAGGCACAAGGTCCTGCCCCTGGGGAGGAACAACCCCCTGCACCAGCACAGGCTGGGGGGGACCTGCTGGAAAGTGGCCTTCTGCTGAGAAGGTCCTGGGGGAGTGCTGGTGGGCAGCGAGGTGACCCTGAGCCAGAATGTGCCCTTGGGGCCAAGACCACCAATGGTGTCCTGGGGTGCATGAAAAGGAGTGTGGGCAGCAGGGCGAGGGAGGTTCTCCTCCCCCTCTGCTCTGCCCCGGTGAGGCCACACCTGGGGGGCTGTGTCCAGTTCTGGGTCCCCCAGTTTAAGGAGGACAGGAAACTGCTTGAGTAAGTCCAGCAGAGAGCTATGAAGACGCTCAGGGGACTGGAGCCATCCCCATTAAGAGGAAAGTCTGAAAGACTTTGGTTTGTTTAGCCTGGAGAAGAGAAGGCTGAAGGGGGATCTCATCAGTGCTTATAAATACCTAAAGGGTGGGTGTCAGGATGGTGGGGCTGGGCTGTTCTCAGCGGTGCCCAACGCTGGGACAAGGGGCACAATTTGGAACGCAGCAAGTCCACCGGAACACGAGGACAAACCCCTTCCCTGTGTGGGTGCCAGAGCAGGGGCACAGGCTGCCCAGAGAGGCTGTGGGGTCCCTTCCCTGGAGACATTCACCCCCTGCCTGGATGCGGCCCTGTGCCCCTGCTCTGGGTGTGCCTGCTCACGCAGGGGTTGGATGGGATGAGCTCCAGAGGTCCCTTCCAACCCCTACTATTCTATTATTCTGTGAATAATAAGATAAAACATACAGATACTCTCTAAAGAGCAAGGATTAGACAAATTGCAGGGGAAAAAAAAAAGGATCCCTCACACTGCTTTGCCAGGCAGGCAGGGCTGGACGGCTCAAGGCAGTATGTGCAAATGACTAGTTTCTGCATAGTTTGGAGCTGGCCACTCATTTTTTTTGTTGTTGTTTTTTTAGATGAGAAAGTGTAAGTACATAGACATGAGTTGTGCTTTCCCATGTAGCTGCAGGCCAGGGAGCAGCACTTACCCAGCTTTATTTACTACTGCAGACGTAACCTGAAGCTTTACCTGGAAAATCCTCCAGTGAATGCTAGGCAAGATTCATGGGTAGATTTTACTCATGTTCTGCTGCTCTGTCATAACTAAATCTTTCTGTCAGTGTTTTCTATCTAGGTTAGCTAAAGCTAATGTTTTGAGCTGTACATATGGAGATTTGCATGAAATGTAGGCTCTGAGTTGTAGTTGTGAGTCTCAAACGAATGAGTATGGCTTGTTTCCCCGCTGTCTTTTCAGCGGTTTGGTTATTCATCCAGGATGCATGAGATCCTGCATCAGATCCGTATTTGAGCCAGTCTTTGAACCACAATATGTCCCTTTCTGTAGAAGTAAACTCTACATGTTAGCTGTTAAAATGGTCTCTTTTGCCTAGTTATGTGAAGCAGAACTGTTTATTGAGGCTGTGAAGGAGGATGAGTAGTTTCTAGACTGGATAAAGGCAATCACCTGGGATAGGATAATGCAGGTCATGGGTCCACAGAGTGTTAAAAGTCATCAGGAAAGGGATTAAGAAATAATCGAGAAAGCTTTTAGAGTTGCCCTTTGAGGGCAATTTTAGAAGGGGGAAAAGAGTTTGTCTCAAATGTCTTCTGAACTGATCAAATAGAAAAGGGTTTTGAATGGAGGTGCACTATTAGCTTCTGCTGAATTTCTTCTGTTTTTATGGACTATCAAAACGTTTTATTTAACCTGGGGTAAGTTTCTCTGCCCCTCAGTAAGGGTCACTGATTTGACTAACAAACCAAAGAAATTAATTACTCTTGCAGCTCTGTTCAACATGCTTCACTCTCCTACCAACATCACTCAAGACTGCTTAAACTGTGGTGAAAATAGCATGAGGCTGTTTGCACTAAAATGTAACATATGGTAGGCAAGTCAGATGGATATTGGGAAAAAGTATTATTGCTCATGTCTAACAGCTGGAGAAATGTATTATCATTTTATGGTTGGTTACTTCCAAAGGGATTAAAAAATTCTCATGGAAGAGATCTCCAAAGCAAATAGCTGTCTCCTGACAGCCCAGGATCATGATGTTTAAAGGTCTGTGCGATATTGGCAGCCTCGGAGCAGGTTGTGTCAATCATTGTATAGCCTTCTGGCATGAATTCAGCATCACAATGGTTGCTTTGAGAGGTGTTCACAAAACTAAGCATACCGTTGGGAGAAGACTGATAAACGTGGAGACCTATGTATAAGGTAAGAAAAAACACTGATATCTTCAAGTAGAAGGCCAAAAGGAAGGTGAAGACATCTCAGCCCAATGTGACTTTGTGTATGATCTCCTGCCCTATAGGTGGCTGGTATTTGTTTACTCAGTCCTTCTCCCTTGCTGGGAGATGATGGTTTTCAGAGACAATCCTGCCTCTTGGCCCATGGTATCCAAGCGGCAGGAGCTCAGGTATATTGATCTCTGTTGAAAAACATTATAGTCAAGCTCTGTCTCCAGGTTAGCCACACCTTGCTGAAAAGGAGAAATGTTTTGGGGCAGAAAATAGGTGATGGCTGTGTATCCCTTGGTGTACAGGTACCTGGTTTGGGGTTTCCAAATCAGTAACAGGCTGGAATGCAGTGCGAGGAAATCTTGTTACCAAGCATTGGATAACTAGATTTATAAAGCCAGTGGCTTTTCAGCTTGGTGCAGAAGACCTTTGGGAATGGGGGATAGTTCTGGTTCACAGTGATGAAAATTACAAATGCATGTGGTCCAAGTGGATGCCAGAAATGCTAGGGGGATTGGAAACTAGCTTTGGAGGTAAAGTATAAACTTTTAAATTGGACTGCAGAGATCTGGATTTTGCAGTATTGCCGTCATTTGAAGTGTTAATGTTGAACCAGGTCCAGTGCACAACCCAGATACAAGCGGTATCAAAGATACCTGTTGTCATAATAAAAAAAGTGCTTTCAAATTCACTGCCTTGCGGTTATTGAATGTACAAAACGGCCACTTTTTCAACAAGAGAAGCAGCTAAAAGGGTAAAAACACTTGTGGGTGGAAGAGATCTTTTTTTAAAAGATACCATGTTAGAGATACACAGTGACTATCTACCATGTACTGAAAAGGGCTTTAGGAGTCAAAGTTTGCTTTCTAGGGTTCCTTTATAGTGAGTAGAAGGAGAGACACAAAAGGGAAAACTTGTCCAACTTCATGAAGGAAGAAATACTTGTCTTCAAGAAATGCAGATACCAACACTTTTAGAAATGGCAAACCTGCTTAAAGTTGAGCCAATGTTTATGATGCAAAATAAACTTGGGCGGGATGGTGTTGATGAGACAGGAAGGGATAGTGCTGTAACAGAAAATCCAGCTGGATTTTCTATCGCTTTCACATGATGGAGCTTTGACAATGTCTTGTATTTGAGACTTTCTCAATGAAGGGAAACGGGGATTAAAATCTAGTGTCAATAAAAGTGTTTAGAGAAAAGTGGTAAAAGATTTGTTAGGCCCCAGGTATCTAACATCTACTCAAAACCCGTAAAACCTCAAATGACCCAGTCATTAATGTAGTAGGTAATTCTTCATTTATATTAGTATTGGAAGAATTTAGAGAGTTCATGGTACTGAGACATTGCAGACCACTCAGTCTTGCTTCCAAGAATTGTAAACCAGCTGGAAGTAGGACAGTATTGATGGATAAATATGATATGACAAGGAAGAAAGTAGTACTTCCTGAGAGAAGTAAATAAAAAAAAAAAGTATAAAGGCAATCCAAGTATTCCCTACCAGAAGGGAAACAGTGACTAAACTGAGACCTTGGGTCCTTCCCCCAGTGACTCTGCAGGGAGTGTTTAATTAGTAAACCATGTGTCTCCTGTTTGTTGTCCTCCCCTTGTGTTGGTATCCAGAGAGAGGAATGGGGCTGTTGATTTTGGTCACCCATTCAATTGTATTTGCACTGGTTGAATTTCAGGACAGATCTGGTATCTTTTTTGAAAGGGTTTTACTGAAATGCTCATCTTGAAAAAAATACAAAAATCCAGTAATGCATGAGAGAACAATAGGGAGATCTGGGTTTAAGTAGAGTAGGTTGTTGGTCTGCAATTTCAATCAGTCATTTTTGAATTTAATTTTGTTGTGGGAACTGAATCATTCCCCAATCAACAGCATGGTGGTACAGGATTACTTTAACATGTTTTTTCTGGAATGAGGATGTACCAGCAATTCATACCCTGCAAGTATGGCTACAACACCTGATGAGGGGCTAACTGCAATCAGGTGAGAACACTGAGGAATAGCTGCCTAATAAACTGCCTAATCAAAACCCCATTATGCTCTCAGAATTAATGAGATACTGAGTGCTTCAATTAATACTGGGCATTTTGTAGAAACCTTATGTTTTATTAATTTAGCAACCATTCCTTGCAGCTGACTAATAGTAGGTGTTGCAACAAAAGTGCTGGGGTGCTGAGAACTTGTTCAGAGGTGGATTTGGGCATAGCTGCAGTCTGGATGTTTAATAAAACATCTATTACACCTGATTGCCCCACATCTACAACTAGCTAGATTTTAAAAGATGAAAGTGTTGGTATTCTTGACTCATGTAAGTTGGATCTTTTAAATTAATACTTCCATGCACTGAGAATATGTATTAAACTGAGCACTGAGTTTACTTAAGCAGAAAGTATATATGTAAGCACCTTTTATGTGCAAGACACGCACGCTCAAATGCCTATTTGCATAGCTAAATGGAGGAGTTTGAGCTTGGAGATACTGCAAATGTTTTTGTATCTGCGTTCAACAGATGTGTTAGCTTCCATTTCTAAAGAAATGGTCTATCTCAAGTAGGGTAAACAAATCTGCTGTATGTTTTTTTTTAACAGAAATAATCAAGACTTACTTCGGAAAACTTACCACATCTGAGCCAGTACCAGAACTGATACTCAAAGATATTTCTGTTTCAAATAGATATTTTTGGTTGCTAGTAGCTCTATGATCTTAACTTTCATGCTGCAATCTGGCATAGGTGGATATATGTATATTTGTTCTAGTGCATGAATGTGTGCTTAGAATGCAGTTTGGCATTTTAGGGAACAAATCATGATACCTTACTCTGCAGGGTGCCAGTACCAAGATGTGCTTATTACCTAAAACCTGGCACTTGGGTTTTCAGAAGACTTCAGGTGCTTCTTGTGCACTCCCAAACTTCCATTACAGAAATCAATTGCTAATTGTCCAATTGCCTTTGTGGATCTTCATCTGGTCTTCAGAGGTTGTGGTGCTTTGCCAGTTGAGGACAGTCTGCAAATTGGGACTTTTCAGTAGGTAAAAATCGAGGTCTGTTGACTCCAAATCCATGTAGTCCGTAGAAACACTGAATTTATAGAACCATAGAATGGTTTGGGTTGGAAGGGACCTTTAGAGGCCATCTAGTCCAACCCCCTGCCATGAACAGGGACATCTTCAACTAGATCAGGTTGCTCAGAGTCCTGTCCAGCCTGGCCTTTCCAGGGATGGGGCATCGACCACCTCTCTGGGCAACCTGGGGCAGGGTTTCATCACCCTCATAATGAAAAATTTCTTTGTTATACCTAGTCTGAATCTACCCTCTTTAGTTTAAAGCCATTACCCCTTGTGCTATCATAACAGGCCTTTCTAATTTTTGAAGCCTTTGAGAGGTGTAGTCTGAGGCTTATCTATTGAGGCCAGAAAGCCCCTTTATTTGGAAAGAAACTTCCTTTTTCCTTCCTCTAATCTACTTACAGTGAAAGCTGCTGTTTCAGGCAACATAACTGAAAAGAAAACAGAGCAATTTGTTTGTGCCTAAATATGATGATGTAGATGCTGAAGTGCAGTGGATTTTTGTGATAATGTTTATTTGGAAGATATGCCTAAATGTAGTCCTCTGTGCTGGTTTTGGCTGGGATAGAGTTAATTTTCTCCATAGTAGCTAGTATGGGGCTGTGGTTTGGATTTGTGCTGGAAGCAGTGTTGGTAACACAAGGATGGTTTAGTTACTGCTGAGCAGGGCTTGCTCAGAGTTGGGGCCTTTTCTGCTCTGTAACCCACCCCACCAGCAAGGGGGCACAAGGTGCTTGGAGGGGACGTGGCTGGGAGAGCTGATCCCAACTGATCCCAGGGATGTCCCACACCTTACGATGTCATGCTCAGCATATCGAGCTGGGGGAAGAAGAGGGAATGGGGGGACGTTGGGAGCGATGACGTTTGTCTTCCCCAGTCACCATTAGGTGTGGTGGAGCCCTGCTCTCCTGGAGATGGCTGAACTTCCCTGCCTGTGGGAAGGAGGGAAAGAATTCATTGGCTTGCTTTACTTGCGCGTGCAGCTCTTGGTTTCCCTACTAAACTATCTCAACCCATGAGTTGCCTTACGTTTACTCTTCTAATTCTCTCCCCATCCCACTGGGGGGCAGTGAGCAAGCGGGTGGGTGGGGCTTAGTTGCTGGCTGGGATTAAGTCATGATGTCCAGTATTAGCAATCTAAGACTGAGTGAAAAAGTTACTTTTAGTTTTTCTTTTTTCTTTTCCTGGTTGGTTTAAGACTCTCCCTACTGAAAATCCCCTTTTGGTTTTAGAGCTGTGCATCTGGTATTTAGGCACCCGCCCTCCCTAGTTAGCACAAAGAGAATCTGAGGTTTTGACCTAGCACCTGCTTTCCGTACCAGGAACCACTTGCTTTTAATGTGGATGCTACTTTAATGGCACTTGGACTTCCTTGTAGGCCTAATATTTTTTCTGACTAGTATTAATCTTTCCATCCAAATAACTGTACACTTGCTGCCTCTTCACCACTCTTTTAGAAAACCATATGTTGAGTGACGAATTTGTGATTGCATGTAGACATGATTGATGAACTGTTGAAAGTATGCAGAGTTTTTTCAGTTGATTTAAAAACACAAATAATCCCGTCTTAAACATCCAGGCAGGAGTAGGCCCAAAAGGAAATCGGGTATAATCTCTACAATACTTCAGGGACATGAAAATAAAAGCTGTTCCGACATTGGCCTTATCACTTGTCAAAATCATAAATCCAGTTTGTTAAATGACAACTTTAAAAGCTGTCTTTTTTTTTTTACAAAGTCATGATGTTGAGTCATTCTTAAAAAGTCTGATTTTTTAGTAGTGTTATTCAAAACTTCTGGTTTATAGATGGCTTCTGCCAAGGCTTGTAACTTCTTTTGAGGGATAGTCTAATTTTAGCATATTGCTGGCAAAATACTTGCCACTTAGCTTTTTTGTAGGTTTTGAAAATCAGAACAGTGCATTGGGCAATTCCTTATTCAGAAGATCAGACTGGAATTTTTTTTACCCTGTGGCCTGAGTTTGGGTGATTCTACAAGAATTAAAACTCATACAAGCACCTTTGTGTAAAATCATGCTTGCCCTCCTGCCCGCGCAGTCTCCTCATTTTGAAATTCATCCTTCAAAAAAAGGCATCGGTTTGACTGATGTTATGATACAGTCCTGACTTGTGATGATCAAATTCTTTTGAAAGATCATTGAAAAACTGGCAGAAAAGGCTGAGAAGATCCACAGAACAGCCTTGGGGCTGTGGAAAATGCATTATAGTAAAGACCTCAGGAACACAATCTCTGTAGTCCATCAAAAGAAAGGGATTAAGGTGATTTGATCTGAATGACTTTGTGGTGAGGATATATTGGCTCCTAAAGCCATCTTAATGAAGTAAAAAGGGACAGAAAGAACCAATAGTTGGGAGCTGAAGCAATAAAAATTCAAATGTGAATTAGGTCCGATTTTTTTAAGACAAATGTGATTAACTGCTACAGTAAGTGTTGGCTTCTATTGATGTCTTCCTAGTGCTGGTGAAAATCTGTTTTTAAAGTATACTTTATCCAGAACGTAATTATTCTTCAATCATGTGTTGTCTCTTAGGCTCTATGTAACAGCAACTGGATAAAATAGAATATACAGGATTTTGTTAGAGGGCTTGGTGGTCATTTGTGCCACGCAATTCATTAAAGGAATTACACTGATGCTGGGTCAGACCTAGGATCTAAATCTTTCTTCCCCAAACAGGTTGAGGGACACGCAAAAGACGTTAGAAGTGCGGAAATAAAATAATTTATCTCTTAGTGTGGGATTATTTTGAACTGATGGGTTGGACCAGTACTGGGTGGCAAAAGCATGAAGCTATAATGTAATTTCTAGGCAAGAGAGACACTGGAAACAGATTTGGTCCATGAACTGTTGAAATATAAAAACTGACAAGTTGTCCCCTCTCTGCTCTGGTGTTAGGAAATAGACCCACTTTGAAAAAGGGCTTTAAATTCTCTTGAACTGCTTTCAAGGAGACAGGCATAATGCAAGTTAACATCTTCTCCTTTTACCAGCGTGCTACAGCTTTTGGATTCTGTCCTTACAGCTTCCAAGTCCTAGAAGCTGACTGACTGCCTTTGCACTTCTGTATTTCATCGAATATGCTCTTGGCACACAGCAAAAAAAAATGACAAGTTGTTATTAAGAATCTGATTTGCTCTTTATTAGAACCATTTTCTTGGAAAATATTGTTTCCCCAGATTGAAAGCTTTTAAAGAAACCTTTCCAATGAAATTTTTTAGTAAAACTGAAAAGAAATAGTGGGGACTTCTTGCTGCCTTACACTTGATCTCAAGTTAAACACCTTAGAAAAGTTAGTATGAAGGTGTCATGTTTTAACCGAGTAGGCAGCAAAGCCCCACATAGCTGCTCTCTCAGGTCAGTTGAGGTCGGCTCTCCTATCCATGTCTCCCCCCAGCCCCTCACTGGTGGGGTGGGGTGAGAAGCAGAAAAGGCCTTGACTCTGTGCAAGCCCTGCACAGTGGTAACTAAACCATCCCTGTGTTATCAACACTGCTTCCAGCACAAATCCAAACCACAGCCCCATTCTAGCTACTCTGGAGAAAATGAACTCTGTCCCAGTCAAAACCAGCACAGAGAAAAAAGCTGTAGTCTTTTGTTCTACGTCATATTACCCCACACTGTTCAGGAAGCTTATTTTGTGGGAATGATCAGCATGGTGGATGTTGGGATTGTGATTATGAAGCAGTAGATGATGTACAGCTGATGGAAATATACCAGCTTTGCCTTAGGTAGAACCACAGGTCTGTGTTAAGAGTTTGAGATTTTTTTAAGGTCCAGTTTAAGCCAATTGCCAATAACAAAGTATTTCACAGGTGGCAAGGAGTTTGGAGAAAGCAATTTCCTAAAATTCTGACAGGGTGTCATCAGTTTTGGATTCACAGAATATAGACCTGGCTACGATGTAATCTAAACTCTGTAGATGACAGGTTTAGTGACCTCATGCTGTATGAACTGCAATAAAATCAATGTTATCGTTATCATGTCTCATGTCCTCAGTCTTCCCTTAGTTAATAGGCCTTTGGCTCCTCTCTAAAGCAAGTTTGCCTAATTGTCATAATCCTGTAGCCATCTTTCTGACTCTCCTCTAACCTGTCTGCTTTGTCAGTATGCTCCTGGTGTTCCAGCTGGGCCTGCTGCAGCAGGAGGTAGTTGGTTTCTTTGCTCCTGTCCTCCATGGCTTTCACCAGTGTACTCTTCCTAGACCCAGTGTCATCCTGGGAGGTCTTGACCAGTGGGCTGAGAGGACTTGAGTCTTTAGGTGGATATTGGTTGTCTTTTTGCAATGTCATCCTGGCTCCTGGCAGTAGGAACCCTGTTCTTTGTTCATATTTGTGTGACTCTGGGCTGATGAGCTGTGATGTTACCTCCATGCCTCATTACTAGGCAAACCAGGGTGGCACAAAGCTGTGTACCTGCCCAATGAAGTACATGTATGGGAAGCTGCCTAAGCTCCCCGTGGAAGTCCCGTGACTGCATCTGGGCACCAACCCAGCAGTGGCTTCCTCTGGCCATCTTGCACTTCTCGTTGCTCTGGGACCTGCTGAGAACCAACATAAGCAGGTCCAGAGAGCTCCTGTGATAGCAAAGTATGAGCCAGCAAAAGAGCACTCACTATGGGACCTTAATTGCCTTCCTATTTTCTGTATTTAGGGTGCTTGAGGGGTGATATTACCACCTTGGGGTTACTCCTGCTCCCCACCTCTGTTGCTAGAAGGACTTCTCAAAGGCTTGCTTGGTGCGTTGTGTCTGTGTTGGCAGAGGTCATTGACCACCTCCTGCAGCAAAGAAACCTGCAGAGCTGCATAAAAAAATGTGAATCAATATGACTTCAGGAAATAATGTAATTGTAGGATTAGAGGTTAGAGCCTGCACTGCTGGGGAATAGGTGATATTTGAAGGCTCATTACCCTGCCATTTTAGGAAGGAAATCTTGGGTCTTTGGTACAGTGAAGAATGTCATTCCCAGACACCTATTCTGTTGCCTCTATTTCTGTTATTTCCTGTTGTGCTGTTTTGCAGTGTTGTTTAGTTTTTGGTAATTGAAGTTTAGACACAAGTGATTTTTTGGTCTGTATTAAGCTACATTTTGCATTCGTGGAAACGACAGACAGATCTGCCCTGTGTTTATCAGGTGCAACTGAACAGATTTTGTAAAGGATCTGGATTTGTGTTCCTTGAGCTTCTCTATTAATCTGCTTACCAACAATAAACATCTCTGTGTCATGGAGCTGGTCAGGTATAAACTAATAGTAGAAATCCAAGTACCTTTGGCAGGGTAGCTCCACAGAGACTGGTAGAGGAAGCAGAAGGCATTAAAATGCTAGTTTATACCATATGAAGATATGTGCTGTTAGCTATGGCCTCTGCTTCTGCTTACTGCAGGCATCATTACATGGTGTTCTTTGCATTTATTTCTGAGTGGGCCATATACTTCGCTTTTGGGGAATGAAAGCATGGAGTCAAAGATATTAAAGCAGAGTACGAGAAGATATGAGGGAAGAAAAACTCTTGATGGATGGTGAAAAATGACATCTGCAGATGAACCTTTCATTAAAATGAAACAATCTGTGCAACCCATTTTTTTTTCATAGATCTTTTTCCAGCCTGGCTTAACTTGCAGTTCTGATAAAACTGGAGATGGGCAATTTGGTTTATTGGTGATTCGAATACTAGCAGAATAGGGCTGTGTTTGCCAGTCCACAAACTTCACAGACATTAGGCTGTTCCTGGCAATACCAGTCTGCTGTATTATTTCTGCTAGAGAGTCACTTCGTGAAAAAGCAGCAGCTGCTCCCTGAAAATAAACATCTCTTGATACTGTAAGCAAAAAGCTGCCTTTTAATTGTTAAATGCTTCATTCTGTTAACAAACCAATGTGTCTTATTGGCAAAAGTGCTATAATATCACTGTCACTGTATTGCCTCTGTTCTGGAAATCTTCAAGTCTTCCCCTTTGTACTGGTTTTCCGAGCATGTGAGACATTAGACTTTTCAATAATGATATATTTTAAGTAAATAAAATGGAAGTAGAGCCTACTAATACTAATGCTAATGCACTACAGCATCAATACCTCATCGTGGAGCATACCTTCAGTTTGCTTTCCTATAAATCATCTTAGCAAAAAAACCCAAACCCCAAAACACAGCTTTGCACTGAGACCCCTGAATGATTATTTCACTATTTGAGAAGGAATGTGCAAGCTGTAGAACTTCCTGGTGAAACCAGTAGAGAATATGGTGGGTTTTTGGTGTTCTTTTTATTATTCACTGTTAGTACCCCACCAAGGGATCATGAGAACACATCTTTGAGTTAAAGACCTTGTATGCAGCTAAGGTCCTCCTAAAATGATGCGAAAACCCAAGAGTATGCATCACCCATACAAATGGTGGTAGCTTGTGAGGCTGATGCTGGGGACTGACTCTGCACAGGGGTGAGGCACAAAACCAAGTTCGGTTGTGTTGGCTTTATCCACTAAAATGCTTGCAGCTCTACTTTTAGGCAGCGATGCTGCATATACCTTACCTTCCTGATTTGCTCTTGGAATCCCTAAGCTTTGATTACCCTGTGGACATGCATGCTGCTTTACTACTGGGGCATTATTTTGAGGTGTGATACTACCTGGGTGTTACGTCTAGTACTAGGAGCCTGAAGACAGCACAAGCACCAAGCTCCGCCTTGTCTCTCCAGTCCTCTGACACTACCCCAGCACATTTGGACTGTTGGAGGGCTCCTCATGTTTGCATCATCCAACCTTGTCTCGTGCTTTCAAAGCCCCCTTGCGGTGGCCTGCAACACAGCCCTCGCTTTAATGCCAGGCATTACAACGAAATAATTGTAAAAGTATTGTAATTATGTTCACTGTAGGGCTGCTACATGGGATCCAGCTGTGCATTGCTCCAGAGGGGGCCAGCTCTGAGCTGTGTGGGTGTAAATCACTAGGTTTAGTGTGGCACCAGGGATTGCTTCCAAGGGTAAATGCCTTTAGCAATGTAGACATAGCCATTGTTGGAGTGCCCTGGATTATAAACCTTTATTTTTGCTATTGCAACTGGAAACTGTGTGATGCATCATGTTAGGTTATATAGTCTTCCACTCTGCAAAAGGCAATTATGGATACGGCCTCCCATCTTAGCAGCTGAATAAGCTAGGGTTTCTAATAGTTTTGGGCAAATGAAAGAAATAGCCTTTTTAGTGGAAAATGTCTCAAGAAATATGTCTCCTGCATGTGTGCAGGGCTGCGGTAACATACTTGTTAGCCTAAAGCTTTCCACAGGGATTTAGCAGATAACAAACCACTCACCGTTACAGCTGTGTCAAACTGTTGGGGAAGCTGATTTGCTGAAACTGAAACTTTGTGAAGAGATGCCTTTTTTTTTCTGACCAGGGATGGGGGGGGGGGGGGGGAGTTAATGGGAAATACTTCCCTGCTTAGAGGTGGAGTTTCTTGGCAGACTAAGAGCTTTAATGACGTGGTTGAGTAAAGTGAGGTTCAAGCTTGGTATTGTTGGATACCACAGCCAGAACTTCATCTATTCCCATTGCACCATTATGCAAGTCTTGCTCTGCTTTCTCAGTGCACACTGAATTTTCTTCAGGTTATGATGTATTAATGGAAACCACTTTCTAGTTCTTGATCTTTTTAGTTCTCATGACAACTTTTCTGTTATTTTCCTTAGGGTGGGCAGCAGACCTCTTACCCTGCTTGCCACTGCTGCGTGTAGACATGTGAGCACTCGTCCAGTCCCTTGAACTGCATTGATGTATTTTGAGACATGCTAAAAATGTACATTAATGTCTTCTGAATGGCTTGTAATTCTACTAAGTGACTGAAACATCAGGAAGGCTTCATCAGGAGCAAATACGGGTTGGTTATCTTGCTCAGCATCAAGTAAAACATGATGTTGGTAGTTTGGTTCGCTACCTATGGATTTCAGCTTGTCCCAAGCCCTCGTGTTTTGGTTGGAGTTTGCTGTTTAGAGAAGGACTTCCATGTGATGCTTTTGGGGATGAGCTCCTTTGTTCTCCTCCCTCTGAGATTTTCAATCCCTTTTAATAACCATCTGTGATGGATTGTACAGCAAAAGAAGCCTTGTTTAATCCTTAAAAAATTAATGTGTAAGCAGTTTTCCAGAGGAGGGCAAAAAGAAAGGAAATAAATACATGATAGGCAAGACATTAAAACAAATGGCTAGCAATTACTGATTCACTTGCTATTCCCTGCAATCATGAATCCAGAGGGTATGAACATGCTTCTAAATAGAGTATCTGGTCCGGGAAATCTCTTCCAAATCCCTCCTGATTACAGGTTGTGATGGTGACTGATGATTCTGAATGGAAATGCCAATTTTTGCAAGTCTGTGACTGGTTGTTCAGGTTCCCTGTTATAACTAAGAGACATGTGTGAGAGATTTACTGCTGCCTTTTTTTCCCCCTTTTTTAAAAAGATTTGAGTATTGTGAGGTTACCAAGGGTTCCAGAGAGAAAATGTGAACTGTTGTTTCCAAAGTAAATGCTGCCAGCCACCCATGAGCATTCAGCGTGGACTTACTGGCAGGTAGCTGTTTATTCAGTTCACATATTTGCTTTTCTGTCATTTTCACAAAACCTGAGGGGTTTTTGACCCAAGCTAAAAACTTCCAATTTACCAGTGTCTCAACAGGTGTTAAAATGCACAGGGGAAATGGAAAGATCTGTGTTTTGGGGGGATAATTAAATGTGCCTTTCTCTTGTTCCTGCTTATGGATTTGCATATTGGCTGTGCCTTGAGCTCATAACTGATCTGTATTGCTGACCTGGGCTGGTTGCAGGGGAAAAAAAAAAAACCAACCTATAATTCCTCTCCTAAACCACAGTAACCCAGGGGAGGTGGCGTGCTGGCCAAGGCTGGCTGTCCTGGAAGGATTTTGGTGGCTTCCTAGCATAATTGTACACACACACACACACACACCCCCCCCCCCCTTGCTTGCAGGGGTTGTGAGAAGAGCCTGGCTCAGTGTGTTGAGGATGGAGAAGCCTTGAGCCGGCAACAAGGGTGAGAGCCGATGGAGATTACTGAGCAGGGGAGGGACTTCAGCTCCCACAGTGCCTGATTAAGATCCCTCCCACACTATTAATTTACTGGATACGTTTTTTGGTCTTACGATTGTGGAGACATTTATGGCTTCTTTAGTGTTCCTATGGATATCTAGTGCTAGGGGGTTTTCCGTTTTAATTTCCGCATGACTTGTCTTTGCGAGTCAAAGCTAGTCTATTCCATCTTTCACATCATGGAAGCCTGGGGTAAAAACACTGAGTTTGTCCTGTGGTTCACTGTGATACCCTTAAGCAGGTTCTTCCATGGATCAGTCTGGTTTCCAGCACTGATGGCAGTAAAAAATGTTGGTGCCATGTCCATGCGGATAGGTAGGCAGCCACCTTCTGCTGACACCTTTTGGCAGTTAGTCCAGGTACTTCTGTAGAAGGAGGACATAAAGCCTCACAGATCCCAAAATTGGTCTTCAAAAGAGGCAGGAAAAGACTTTCTGGTAGTTCGGGAGTGAAGGGTATTTGGGGAGCAAATGCTAATAGACACAATTAGAGAAGAGCAAGAATAGTGCCCCAAGATAGCTTGGTGCTGCGTCAGCATCGCTTGGTCAATCAGTGTTGCCAGAAAGACTGCGAAAAGCGAGAAGGTAGCATGGCTTCAAAATCCTTGCTTTCTAATGCAATCCAGACAGTCAGCATTTTGATGTGCTTTTGTGGCATGGTTATGATGCTTGTGGAAGGTGTCCATCTCACAGTCAAGGAAGAGCAAACAGTTGGAGGGACTGTAGGTAGGGTCTGCATAAGGATTTGAATTTAAAGTTGTATATAAATTTAATTGCAAGTCTCTAAAGCAGCCTGAGCTCTTTATCTGCTCAGCCCTTGTCATCTGGCATTTAGCGATACTTCTAAAATGCAATGCTGCAGGGACATGGTGCCCATGCTAGGACTTGGTGCATTATCAATCTAAGCGTGCCAGAATGACATGTCTTTATTTGAGGCTGGCTCTGCAGTTCTCCCCAATGAAGTAATCACAGCACTTCTAATACAGTCATTTGATGCTGCAATATAATTTCTACAAGTGCAGAAGGCAATACTTCAAGAAAAAAAGTATAAAACGAGTGTGGTTCCCTCGTGTTCAGACTGCACGAAGGTATATCTGCTATTTAATTTACTGAGTACTCAAGGGCACCTGGCAGGATAGATGTTCCAGTCCCAGCCCATCTGAAATAACAAGTTAGGAGAAGTGTCTGCTACTGATATGAAGTGTCAGGAAAGAAGAAAAGCCTGCAGGAAAAAGAGCATTACTGAATGTAGGTAACATGCCAGAGTTTAACCCTACAGAGAATCTTCATTTGATCTTTAATGAACCATTCTTGCAGCAAGTTAGGAAGGAAGATTTCAGAGGAGACTGAACCCTGTTGCCTGCGCTGGACAGGAGGGCAAGGCTGCCATCAAACAGAATCTGTGCATACACCTTGGGGGTAAAAGCAAAGTATGTGATCAGCACCTTCGTGTTCAGCATGGAGAGGCCAAGAAATTACAGTAGGAGGAGGATGTTTAGCACTGTCCTGGAGCTCAAAGCCCACTGTTCTGCACAACTGCAAAAATAATGTGTGCAAGAGAAGAATATGGGCTGACAGCTTAATTTGGTGGCAGAAAATCAAGGTGGTGTGATTTCTGAATCAGGGTGAGCTCCTTTAAGATGAGCTCCTCAGCAGAAGCAGTCTGGAAAGGAGTGTGAGGCAAAGAGAGGGATAGGGCCAACAGGCTGCAGCTCCAGCAAGAGCCTGTCTCTTTCTGAAGGTGCCAGAACGCTGAGCCGTGGAGAAAGCTTTGAGTGAAATGCAAGGTGAAATTACAGCTTGCAGATGGCAGAGGAGGATGCACAGTATCCAGAATATAATCCGGTTGCTACACTGTAACGGCCAAAGGAGAAGATGAAAACTTAGAAGCAGTGCAGTAAAAAGAGAACATATAAGGAGATGGAGCGTTTTCAAACCATTGGCTACCCCTAAAGATTTTATCATCTGTGCATTAAGGCTAACCACCAGTGGCAAGTGGCAGTAAGCCGCTCGTTCAGGGATGGGCTGTAGGTGCTGTTTAAGAGATGTTTTAGGAGGGAGAGCAGAGTTGTAACTGATGAGATGACAGCCTGGGGGGTCCTCTTGCTTTGAGTAGTGAGAACGAGCTGAAACCAAAGCAGTGAAGTATGTGGCTCCTTTACCTTCTGAAAAGTGATGCTGGGGTGGAAGATTCGTACGACCCCATTGTGTCAGTGACTAGGGCACATTTTTTTTTTCCCTTAAGGCTTTTGAGATGTGTCTTGGTTTTATACCCTGCAATAATAGTGGCTGCTATTCATCCGAGCTATGCTTGAAATGTGATTTAAGGGAACCCTCAGCAGGCTGTTTTAGGAGTGGGGATAACCCAGGCACAGGTGAGGTGTATGTCTAAATTTGGCATCCTCAGGTGTTTTTAAACAGTGGTTTGTCAGCTTCAGCTCTTATCCTCTGGCTTCATTCCAGTAATGTATGTTCCATAATTGCCCCATGACTTGTCTTTTGGTCTTCTACATCATTTTGCCCTGCGTTGCTCCTCTCCTTTAGCCTCACCTTCAGGCCTCCCATCTCTGTAATACGAAGCACAAACTCTTTCAGGATCATACATCGTTTTCAGTATAAGTGCTTACGAATTGGAAGATGTGAACTTGAATCATGATGGATTTGATGGCTTGTTGCAATATTTTCTTTTTAATTTCCTCCCCCGCCCCGCCCCCCCGCACCAGCAGTTTTCCGCTTTCTCTCATGTTCTCTTTCATGCTGATGTGGGGGGAAAAAGGTGGCAAGTGGTTTGGACCATGAGTATGTCTGAGTATTACTGGTTGCTTCATGCTGAATTAAAAATTGAATGTGCAAACTTACTCTCCCTTGGCAAGCTGAAATCAGGCACTGAGGAGAAATCTTATTTTCTAAGTAAAATACAAAACGAAGTAAATGAGTTTGGGACTCGGAGTCTGACCCATTTTTGTGACCTTCAAGATGATGCCTGCCTGAACTTCAAGCTGAAGGGTTGAGAAGGAAACTTCGTAACACTGCTGGTGACCATCTTTCGTCTGCATATTTCAGTTCACTTCTGTACCCAGAAGGCCATTGCATTCTTAGAAAAGACTTTGAAGGTCGCTTGTTCTCCTATGATGAGTACGTGTGGAAGCGCACAGCAGGGGATGGAACTAGCTATGCTCTCTGGGGGCTCGTTTAGGATGTGTCAGCCAAGAAAATTCACAGCTGGAGCTTGCATTGAGCACAAAAGTCCCAGGTTGGCACAGAAATAGTCTGTCCTGTTTTTCCCTCAAAGCAAACAACAATCCAGAAATGCTGTGTTCTTCACCCTTTACTCCTCCAGCCTGTCCCTGCCTGGTACTGCTAGTTTTAAACGAGTACTGTGATTTCCTTTTCATCCTTTCACTGTCTGTATCAGGTGTTGGGTCTCGTTGGGTTGTCAGTGGTCTAAAACGATGATACCGGTGGTGGAAGAGTAGCAGGAAATCAAAAAGTCATCCAGTGTACAAAGTACAATGGCAGAAGGCTGTTTTTCTAAGTACCAGCAGGCAACCATTGGGGTAGGCAGTAAATAGTTGGTGATCCAACGTTACGACTCCACTGGGGATGAAGCAGTTCGGCTTCCCAAGTGGGATTGCTACGGGGCACCAGAAAGAGGGCAGGAATAGGACCTGGCCTTGCTTTTTCTGCAAGGCAGAGCAACATGGGTCTTACTGTAGGCACCCAAGGAATTGCTAATGGGTGACTGGCAGTATGGGAGCTTTGCTCTCCTTGCTTGAAAAGGGGAACAGGGAGACTGAAATGGGAGGAAAAACTAATCAATCTGACTGCAGCAGAACTCTAAAATAATTAATGAATAATGTGCATTGACCTGGTTAGAGGGTTGTTTACTGCATGAATGCATGGATTTAGCTTAATAAGGAGCTGTAGGGGAAAACCCTGAATAATCAGGAAGGGAAAATAATGACTGAGAAAATTCCTGTCTTCATTGAAACTTGAAGCTTGTTAAGAGACAGTGTCAGGACAAAAAAAAATGTGCAGGCACAGTTAATTTGACAAGAGAAGAGGATATGGTATAGAAGAGGAGCAGTAAACTCCAGCATCTTTTTCCAGTGTGTGACCTGATGGAGCCACTGGCATGCACAGTGCCCTGTGCAAGGGGGGACTCACAAACTGGGACCTTGCAGTGTGTTTGCAGGAGTCTTTTACGTTCATCTGATCTACAAACACCTGACAGGATGTTTGGATGAAGTTTCCTCAGGAAACTGGCTGAGGCTACTTCTCTGGGATGGCTGGTTTTGCAAAACTAGCAGAAATCGGGAAAATCTGGTGCATGAAAGACAAGGAAAATTTCAGCTCAGAAGGGGTGAAGACCTGAGGCCTGCCACATCCCTGGGGGGTGTTTAAAAAGGATCAGAAATGGAGCTGAGTCTGGGAGGGAAACTGTCTTTCACTTTAACTTTCTCACTGGGTGAGAAAGTTAAAGAAAATTAGAGAACAAACAAGAGAGTCAGACATGAACACTCAGGTACTGCTGGGAGTAGATCATGTGGGAGGAAGCTACAGGGACATAATTATCTCAGATACCTAATTAATGAGACAGGAGTGTCTGTGCAGGACAGCAGCTGTCTTGGTAGAGGAAGGAAGGGCTTGGGTGAATGGAAGGGGAAACTTTGCTCCTTGGAGGAAAGGGGAATTTCTGTGCAGTCATATTTTGTTGGTGTAGGTAGGGCTTGTGGATACTTTGAGTGGTGGGTGGGAATTAGCAGACCTGGGAGGGGTAAGTGGTTCAGGAAAGTTCTGTGGGTAAATTCCACATGTTAGTGTGAGAAGGGGTTGGTGGGCTTGAGGCAGGGCTGGTGGCTGGGTGTGCTGAGATGGCCATGGAGGGAGGGGAGAGCACTGGTGGCAGTGGTCTAAGCATGGGTGATTTCTCACTCTCTACTTGTGGGTCAGCTCCAACATGTCCAGCCCATGACAGAGACATATTGGAGTATTGCAGTGGCTCCTTCTCCCCTCAGAAATCAGTGTGACTTGTTTTTCTGTAGCTATACCTCCTGTTTCTGTCATCTGACTCTCACAAGCTCGTTTCCTTCTCTTCTGATTTGGCACCCTCTTTTTTTGGGGGGCATTAATAATTTGCTGTAACATGAAGAAATGTAGGTTGTGGAAGCAAGTGTGTGCTTTGGGGTTTTTTTGTGACTGTCTAATGGTGTAGTGCCTTTCAAAGCAAAGCTGGAGTCTTCATTTGTGTTAGATTAGTTGTGAAGATTAAAGTTTTTTGCTTGAATACCTTTCTGGTGAACCTTTGTGATTAAAGTGAAAATTATTAACTAGGGCTTTGTGAGGCTTTTCTAAGATTTCAGAAGCCCTGACTATATTGGGGAGGGAAAAAGAAAAAATGCCCTAGCTTGTCTTTCCTGCTGCACTAACAAGCATCTACAAACATGAATGTGTAAAACAGGCAGCGCGCAGCTATTGCAGCTCTAAGAATAGGCAGATGTACAATTAAATTAGAGTTTAACAAGTCACTGTGTGTCAGCAGAACCTCAGTCGCTGCCTGTGTGTGAATGTTAAGCTCGCAGCAGAGAGGCAATTTCCTGTAGAGTAAGCTGCAACAAGCAAGAATTCTGCTTCGTGAAATTACCCGGCTTTCTCATGATCGAAGGGGACGCACGCAGATGGCTTTAACGGCTCAGGTGCTGGGTGGCAGCTTGCTGAGCTGCAGTAATTTGACAGTGTTTCATGCCCCTGAAATAGGAGGAGCTTTGGAATCTGGGGGGTTTCTGATGCACAGGCAGGTCACAATGTATAAAACCTTGTTTGGGCTTGCAGGGCTGTGAAGTAAAGCAGCGTATTTGAGTTTGCTAAATGTAATGTAACTTCGGGGAAATCAGTGATTCTTCACATGCTCCTGCTGGGTGCTGCTGCCCCACCTCACAATTTGTGTGGGCAGCCAAGTTACAGGACATGTGCTTGAGTGGCAGGGCCATGCTGTGTGCTTGTGCATCTGTCAAGGGCCCAAACCCCATTAAATGGTTGGGGTGAATCCAGATCCCACTGCACTGGGTGCTGCTACTTGCACTGACATGCAGGTGTTTGGGAACAAGGTGTAAGCCACTCTCCATCCCTCTGCAGAAGGAGGCAGCCTCTTGGAGTCCCTGCTGGGCACCTTACCCATGTGCTGAGGCCACAACCTTGCTGGCCTCTCTTTGCCTTCTCCCTTACAAGTGGTGAAATGATATGGTAATTGTCCCTGTGTTTGAAAGGCTGAAGCACAGATGTTGTTGTTGCTACGAAATCAGTTTGTTGATGGAAAATGGAGTGTGTGGCTGCATGTTGTGACTAGGGCTGGTAATAGTGTGTGATTATTTCTTGCAACATCAACAAGAAGTGTAAGTCTGCAAAATGACTGCTAAAATGTTTGGTGCAAGAAGGCAGTAGCAGCTAGGATATGTAGTAACTTTGAAGGGGAGGTTGAGGCAGAGACAGTTTCGTAATGGAAAGGGTTGTGCTGGTGATATGGACGTTGCCATACTGGACACAAGGGAAAAGTCATTTCTCTGAGGTTTTGTGCAGGGAATGGTTTTGCATTTCTGTTTATCTTGCCAGCAGGCTTCAGGGTTTGCTATGGCGCATAGCACACATTTTGTCTGCTCCCTGCTTACACCTGCCAGCCCATGCAAGTACTCCAGCCTCTGCCCAAGTGCTGGCTGGTGGGGCTCAGTGTGGCCATCACTGGATTGGCAGCTCTGTGTGTTGTGCTTAGCCTAGACCTTGCAGCCAGGCTAGCATGCCTGACCTTCAGCTGTGAAAATGCTTAGTTTGGGGTGTTTTTGTATATCCAGCCATTTGGGACTTCGGGCATCCATGAGCAGTCTGGAAAGATGTAGAAAAGCATGAGTCTAAACGATATTTAGCTTGTGGTATACCGGTCCCCACCTATGATGCTGAAGGTGGGCTTAAAGCCAGCAGAGACCATGTTGTGAACTCTGTAAGCATGAGTTTGGTTTCACTTCCAGTTTCTTGGCACTGAGAATATGCTACTGCATCTGGACTTTTTCCTTAGACAAGGGCTTGTGATTCTCCCATATGCCCAGGAACATAAACTGCTCATGTAATTAAGAGTTAGGCCATGGATCTATCTTTCCCCTTTCCCCCATGGTTTGTTCTTGCAGTTTTAAAATTCATTCACCAGTTAAACTTAATCACTGGTGTAACATCCATTCAGATGAGAAAAGACTGCAAAAGTCTTTTTTGCATTTGTCTTGATGAGCCAGAGAGGGAGGTGCATGCTGGCTGCAGCAGAGGAAGATAATGAGGGATGGGTAATTCCTTGATGCTGTTACGATTACTCAGCTGCTCGGTCAGTCCAGCCCAGGAAGCTCCTGGGGATGGAGATGTTGACAAATGGCTTGTAGAAATGTCTCCTTGTTGAGTTGCTCATGTCTTTGTGCTGCTTGCTTTGATGGGACCACCTTCAAAGCTCCACTGCTGGCCCTGCTCCAAGACATACTGTGTAGGTGATTGCGCCGACTATGCTGGCTCTCAGCACGTGTGACTGTTTTCCCTCTGTACCCATGCAATTGCAACTTGCCTTCGTGCTTATGACTCTGACAACAGCCTCAAAAGCCAGTGTGGGGGCTGTCGAGGAGCGCTGTGCATCAGTCCTCACTGTTGCGTTACTGCTGGTGGGCTGATCCTGGCTCTGCTGTCACTCATCTCAGCTGACACCAGCGATGGAAGGTGAGTGCTCGGTCTGTGTGAGGCTCTCCATGGAGGCACAGCCAGGGAGTGACTCATCTGCTCTTATATATAGGTCCTTGCAAGGTGCCTGCAGGGAGTGACTCATTTCATCTTTTCATCAGCTGTCAAGAGAGCTGGCATGACAGGCTCAAACCAGTCATCAAACTTCCCCATGCCTAGAGGGAGAGGAGGTGGGTTTTGCTCTCCATAATGCCAGAGAAGCCACAGGTGCTGGCTGTGTATTAAAGGTGAAGGATTTATAACCTCCTGGCTGTTTTCCCCACCTTTTTTTTTTGAGGCAAAATGCTGGGTCTCCATGGCTGGAGGCAGAGCCCAGTGTGTCAGCTTTGAGCCCAACGTGTCATTCTCAAAGGCATCTGAGCCATGTGTTGTGTTAACATGAGGAGGATTGCATTGTCTTGTTTGTTTCCTCTTCTGGTGTCCCTGCACACTTCTGCCCTGTCCCAGGTGGATTTGGCCTTGCTATGACTGGCCCAGCTCATTTGGTGATCATGCAATGTAAAATAATTAACATAATAAAAGGCTACACAGTCCAGGAGATCCTGGATGCCATCCCTCGGACACAAGTCATACTGGTGGTAGGGAAAAGGCAAAATTTTGCTCATTGAGTCTTTTAGCTCTAATCAGCATTGCCATGTTTTTGAGAACACTGATCTTTTTCCTTAAAGCAAATTCATTTAATTTAGTGCAAAGGAGGTTGGTGGTTTTTTCTGGTGGGGAGAGGAATGTGAATTTGCACTGAGGAAAGCAAATAGCAGAACTTGCAACTTTTGGGCTCTCTCAAAGCTAGAAGAATGTTCTGTTCACTGCTAACTCCTTAAAATCCAGAGAAAGTAGCTTTATCTTGTCTAGGCTGTCTTACTGTGGTTGGGCTGCAAGTTGGACTGCTGTTGCAGCTCCCCAGGGGAAATTTTCCTCTGCTGACACAGTCTTGCCCTGTTACATTTGCTCAGACAAGCTGCTAGTTCAGCTTTTCACTTGGTTTGGATGGGTCTTGGATTTGGGACTTGTTTTGAATTTGGCTTGGAGGCATAATGGGATATAAAACTAGGGGTTAATTCCCACTGACTTTGACCTGAGCACAAACTGAATATTTAAGCGTGGTGCAGGAGATACCGTTGTCTACAGAAGCATTTTGAGAGACTTGTGAGAAGCTGAAGAAATGTGACCTCTTTGCTTAAAAACGCAACTCTCAAGACGTCTACTTCCATGTTTCTCCAAAGGGTGCAGATTTACATGCCTGTGCCTCTATGTGCAAAAAAGTAACTGTGTGCCCAAACCAGATAATGCAATATCTAGATTACCTGACAGTCCTGCCAGTACCTTTGTCAGGGCATATTCAGATTAGCAGGAAATGTAGATACAAGCATAATATTTTTTCCCCCTTACGAAACCTGTGTGCAGATCCAGTCTTAGAGTCCTGTGCTGTGAGCGGGCAATAAGAGGGAACAAAGCAAAGTCCAGTTCAGTCACAAATTACGAGCTTTCCATAAAGTTCCAGGTGCTTTCCCCTTCCCTTTTAATAGGAATTATGTTTTCTGGCACTGGTGCGCGATGCATGCTCCATTTGTCAAGCTGCAGAAGAAATCCAGAACTTCACGTAATGAATTGCCCACTCAGCTTGCCAGCTGGCACCGTGTATTCAAGGCAGGAGCTGTGCTGAAAGCAGTTATTCTCTGAATTTTCAGGGATAAATGAAATCAGAGTCCTGTCAGCTGCTTTCAGCTGTTGCTTCCAGTTACTGTTATTTTTTCAGGCACACCAGGATTCAGCTTTCTGCTTTGTCTCTTCTCAGACCCATGGTGTTTGTCATGGGATGCAAACGTTTCCCTTTTAATCTCTAAGAATAATTACACCACCATTAAACTTATTTATAAATAAAAGACAGGGCTTCTGGTGGAGGCCCAAGGAGCTTGTGTTCATGTCTGAGATGTAGATAAATGCCGGACAAGGGTGTTTCAGCCCAGAGAGGCCACGTAAGGGCAGAGAAGCAGCACCACTGCCTGGGGCAGTCAGGGAGTGCATGGAGCCGTGGCAGAGCCAAAACAACTGGCACACATGGGCAAGAAACAGGGATATGGTCAGTGTTAAGGAAAATGCTCTCCTATACAGCATCGCATTTTCCTCCTGTCCATCTGCCTGCCTCTTCCCTTTAATGCTGGTTTTTTACATAACTCTGTGGTTTCCCCCACCCTGCCTTTTTTTTCTGTATTATTGAAGGAATCATCCAACAAAAAGAGCAGCCCACACTTGAGCGCTCAAGCAAACACCCTCAAAGGACCAGCATTTGAATTCTGGGCACAAAGAAGTCATTACTTGGCTGCTCTGTCCATTTGTCATTATATGAAACTCACCCTGACTGTTCTGTAAAAGCTACAAAAAGCCATCTGGTCATGTTACTCTTCCCTTTCCTGTATCAGTCTCTGGTTGTATGTCTTCATTATGTTCTTTTAAGTGATTCACAGTGTAAATGCTTGAGGCAGGTGAAAAAGAATCTATAGGTGTATCTTCCTTTGTAATTTTTCCATGGGGGATTTAATTCATCAAGGAGGTGGAAAAATAATGATAAAGTAACTCCCTCTAGTTGCTCATCTCAGGCAAAAGTTGAACCTCCCTGAGTCTTGAGGCCCATGAGATGAGATCCTGGCAGAATGTACGTGCAGCCTGAGGGAAAGGAGGAATTGCAGACCTGCAGAGGCTGTTTGTACTTTTTCTTCTTGACAGGTCTGCATCAAGCTATGCTGACTTCGCCTGTTGCAGCACAGCATAGCCGTAAGGGACTGACCCTGTGGAGGGGCACTAGCTGAGAGCCTGTGCATTGAGAGAGGACTGAGGCTTTGCTCCTTGTGAGCGGTCAGAAGGTGGTTGGGTTTTGCTCTTTTGTGTGGTACCTCTGTATTCATGCATTTGCTGTCACACATGGTGTTATACGACTGGGATCTTGCCTTATTCAGCAGCTCACTTCTATCTTGCCCATGTTAACAGCTACCAAGCAGAACTCATTACAAATTTCTATGAAAAATTTATTGCTGCTTTTCTTTCTTTCAAAATGTCTACAGTCTTTTGCCAGCACTGAAAGAACACAAAAGCTTTCCTTGTACAGAACTTGTGAAAATTCTGTTGTGCTTATGTTAAATAGGTGCATCTGCTGACAGTCTTGGGGGTGGAGAGGATGTGTCCACCTACGGCTGCGTAAATGCACATTGAATAGGAAAATTAGTTATCTTCTCTGTTGGTTTGAGAGAATCCTTCGGTAGGATACAAACAACTGTAAAAAGACTTTGCAAGTCACAGTAACTGTGTAATGTGTCACGTAGCACTCCAGTAACATTTGGTAATTTATACCTCCCCCCCAGGTATACTACAGATTGTGGTAAAATGGGAATAAAACCTTTAAAGGTCCCTTTTGTTCATGACTGTTCTGTAAACTGTGCTGCACAGTTGCTTCCACTTCTTGCATATTTTCCATGAACAGCTTTCAGCCTGTAAGAATACTTTGTTGGCAGAAGTTGGGTTCTGAAGGGGTTGGCTAAAACTTTCAATGTATTGTTCTTTGGCACCGAAGTTGATCGAGCCAGGTTGGCCAGATTACTAAGCATTTTTACGCCCCAAAATAGGGTGGATGTGTACAGGTAACCCTTTAAAAATGGTCTTGAAACCCAGGTATGGAAATTCTTTGAAAGACTCATAAAAGGTCTAGGCAAAACCGTGCAAGTCATGTTTGGGCAGGTAATTGCGTGATGTTACTTCTGCTAATGTTGCAAGGGTCCATTCTCCTGGAAGGAGCGCTCAAGTGTTGTGATGCGTCTGTGCTTCCTCTCTCAGCACAGGATCTGTGTCATTCGCCTTTCAATGCATTTACCATACACTGAACAGGAACAGAGTCACACCTGATGTACATCTTTACTGGGAGAAAGCTGCCTGTCGTGTTCCCAGTAATGGAGAGAAGAGGTTCCCCACTACTGGGGAGGAGAATGGGCTGTTGCAACCCACATGTTCCCAGCGCAGTAATTGCTTTTCTTTTTCCTTTTTAAAGATGAGCAACAAGAAGGGAAAACGAGTATCTCTGTTTTCCAAGCTCAAAGATAATAGGTAAGGATCCCAGAAAGGACCTGCTGCAGGTGGAGGAAGGGGCACGGTGGTGGCTGAGGTTACTCATAGGTACTGCTGAAACTTGGCAGTGTGTTAAGGGCAGGTGCTCAAGACACCTTTCCCATGCCTGCTGCGTGGCAGCTGAGATGGTTGTAGCTTGGAGGGTACTGCTGTACATAGGGGAGCCTGGCCTTAGAGGTCCGACAGCTTTGCCTGCATGCCTCAAGCTATTTCACGAGGGTCTTGTCTATTACTTAACAACATGTGTTTAACCCACATCTGTATAAATCACATTTACACAGACAAAATATACATACACAGATGTATATAGTTTTATCTCTAATACATTGTATGAGATTCTTGGTGGTTTAAATCCCCGTGAGAGGTGGTGGAGTCACCATCCCAGGAGGTAGAGGACATGTGTAGATGTGGCACTTCAGGGCATGGCGTAGGGGACATGGTAGTATCAGGTTGACAGTTAGACCTGATGATCCTAGAGGTCTTTTCCAACCTTAATTACTCTGTAAGTCTATTTAAGCTTTGTGATTCTGTGACTAATTTCCTGCTCTTCATTGGAAAAGCAGCTAAAGGGTAGGAAATTGAGCAGTATTTTCTAAGAAGTAATATTACCTCCTGTCTTGACCGAAGTTTTTGGGTGGATTACTACTACAGATGGGAGAGAAACCATTTGATTGTGACTGTGAAATAGCATCATTATAACACAGTAATCAACCAGGTGTCACTCACTGGATGACACTTGTGGATGTCATAAAGCAGCTGTGTGGACAACTATTTTCCCCTCTTTCCTACCCGTGCCTAATTATGGGGATTTCAGGTTTGAAGACTTCCGTGGGGAACTGGGCTTTCTGGTATGCTCTGTATGGAACCAGTCTTCTTCCTTTGGCAAATAATTAAGAGAATACTTTTCCGTGAGCCACTCAATTTCGGATCTCGGGACACTGACCAGAACTAATGCAGGTTACCAGCATCTGTGTGAGTTTGTCTTCTATAGCATCTCATGGACAGACGAAGATTAATGCAGTTAGGGAAGTTGCTTCCTGAAAACATGTTTCCTCAAAAAATCACATGCTGAAACTGGGAAGAAAACCTAAGTCTCCTGATTCAGAGATGTTTTCTTACTCCCCAAAACACATTTACTAAAATGAATTACTATAAATTACTACTTCTCTAAGTCTAAGGCAGTGACTTCCCCCCCCCCCCCCCCCCCAGTTAATCTTCCAAATCATTTAAGTCTTTCCTTCCTCTTGTTTTTTTCTCACCATCACCTCTGGAGAATTTTCCACATCAAACAAACTTTCGTAGTTTAAACAAAGTGTTCAGACTTCCCAACTCCTTCCAGAGCACGCACGTTGCTAAGCAGCGTATCTGAGATGGACAGTATTGAGTGTCCCTGGGTGCCAAACCTTGCAGCATCCCATTGCACTAGGGAGTACTAGCATGGCAGCAAAGATGCTACACACAAATGGCAGAAGAATTCTCGGGTCTTGGTGCAGCCCTGTGGGTGACAAGCCCTGTGGGATCACCAGCTCTCTCTGTGAAGCACTGCTCTGACTTCATTCCTCCCACCCTTTGTGCAATCTTGAGTTCTCTGATTAAAAAAAAAATTAGGGAATGCTAAAAGTCAGAGTTTAATAGCATTCATTTTCTCTTTCCAAGCAGACTTTCTGTTACGATGTTTTTGTTACCCATGAAGCCTAAAGCACTGTAGTGCGACAAGCTACATGCCCTGGTTGAGTCTAGCAAAGCACTGAGCTTGTAACTGGTCTGTCTTTTTTACAGTCACACCAGGGTTTCTAGAGCAGGCTGTTGAAGGCAGCATCTTGCACTGGGTGTCTGGATGCAGGGGGAGCGCTGTGGTGATGGAGAGGAGGTGGTTACCCTGTTGGAAGGTGGTATCTCCCCACAGGTGGGGCTCTGGGGATGGAGGGAAACTTCCTGGTTCCCAGAGGGAATTGTCCCAGTGTTGGCAGCCCTTTGCTGTCCCATATAGGTAACTTTTGCTGTTCTCAGTGCTGGACCCATGACTTCCTACAAGGGCTCTGCCCCAAGGGGTTAGGAGAGCGCAGCCCTAAGGCTGAGTTAGTATTACTCTTTGAGGAAAGGCTCAAATACCAAACCCTACATGGGCTCCCAGCCAAGCAGCGAGCTCTGAGTCTGGCTGTGCAGACTGAGAGCCCTCGAAGGTATGACAATTGCTGCCTGGGCTTTGAATTTGACAACAGAAGTGTTTTTAATATCTGCAGGCTGTGTTGATGTACTTCTCCCATGGTCTGAAATCAATATGTGAAGCTGCTGTGTGTGTTTATTTCTCTAGCTGCAATGTAATCACTTGGGCATCTGCTTGCAAAAGTTGTTCACATCCCTACAAAATGTATCTGCTTTCAGTGATTGAAGCTTAAGGAAAAAATACCGAACAAAACAAATGGAAGTATCTTTATGAAGAAAGCTGAGTCCACAGAGTCCCTTTAAAGCTATTAGATATCTGTGTTGTTGCATTTTCCTGGGAAGAGCAGAGAAGCATTTATAAACTCCAGGAATTCTCAGTTATTTTCAATAACAGACTTTATGCACAGTTTGGCATCATTGGGGCATTTATCCTCTACAAGCTGTTTGGGAGATTCGAGGTTTTTTTAAAGAGTGATGTGTGGGTAAGAAGAAAAAAAGGTTTGTTGTGAGCTGTGTCAGAAACAAATGTTATAGTCCTGTGAGCATATATGCTTATTGGTGTGTGGGGTCACAGACTGCCAGCTGCCCAAGGAGAATCTGCAGTCCCTGGGAGCTCCAAGCTGTAGTTCACCTAACCAAGATGTTGAAAACTAAGACAGGGTGAGATTAAGAAATAATAATGTTGCTGGACTGGAGTTTTCCTTGTTTAAGGAACACATACTGTATTTTTGAAGTAAAATTGGATATTGCTGGTTGGCCTTGCATTAATCTGCGCTTATGGCCATGTTTATACACAGCAGACAGCATCACTCTGTTACTTAACTGGTTGTAAGTGAAATGGAGCAATTCTGCTTCGTTCAGGAGCGTTGAAGCAGATGTGCTCTGGCAGGTAGTCCTTGGAGACATGGCTGTGCTTTGCTTTTTGACCTGGGCTTGCTGTGCCAGGTCCTCCTTCACATCCCTCCCTGCATCCATCGCCTGACTCAGACTTATCAACAGCGTTTCCATCACTCCCACCACAAAGCTGCTGATGGTGGAGAACCGGTAAGATGCCCCTCAGGCATTTTAAACAGAAACTAAAATCCTCCCTTAGATTTCCCACTTCGCTCTGCCCTGCCTGTTCTGTGCAGTGAAGCAGTCTGCAGCCCCAGGAAGTCATCTCTCAAGGTCTAAGCCAGCTTTCCAGATTAATCCCTTAGACCATGGTCAAGACAAGTGAACAATACTGTCTGAGTCCATTAAGGCTCAACTACTATTTAATCTTGTGCTGTAAATTCCAAAGGCTCTGACTGGGGTAATGGGGAAAGGCATAGAGAAAGGTTTCTCTGGTCTCTGCTGGACCAAAGACCCGAGACCTCAGAGAAGACTGCTGAAAGTCTGTAGTTTTGCTGGAAGCACCTCTGCAATGCTGTCTCCGTTTGCATCTCATCTCTCTGCACTCCCTTTCATACCTTGCCTCACTCAAAAGCTTCCCATTCCCTAAACTTACTGCATAATAAAAGGAAACATTTTGCAAAATGCTTTCTGAATTTTCAGACCTTTTATCTCGCACTTAGGCGAGCTGTTAAACTCATTCAGATGAATAGAAACTGTGAAGGCAGGCGTTATGCATGCCAATAAAAAATAGGACGCACTTCAAAGAGGAAGGGAATTTACCTTCAGACTCCAGGGGAATTCCACTGGAAGTTGGAATATTGTTAGCTACTTCAAGATTCCTTCACCAGGAAGGGACTACCCAAATGCTCAGCAAACTGAATCACTTACTGGGCAATGAGATTTCAGAGGAATTCTCTAAGGCTGATTAATGACGACTTTTCCTGGGTCCCATAGGGCTGCCAGGTTTATTCATGTCATCTTGTCTCGGGCTTCCATCAGACAAGAGCAACCACCTCAGGGCGGCCGGGTCCGTCACTGGCTGATGGTAGTATTACTACTTGCAAAGGTTGCAGAAGGAGAGCCAGTCCTGCAGCGATTTTCCTGCCTCAGTGCCCCTAAATTTCCAAATCGGCATGTATGATCGCATTATCCTCCCAACGAGGGGGAAGGACGGGCAGGAGCGAATCAGCTTTCCAAGTGCCAGAAGAACAGATCTGACTTCTTAAGCCAACTAAAGTGTTCAAAGCTTACAGTATTTATTTTTTTAAGAGATCCCTTCCCTCAACTGGATATTTTGGTTGGAGATAACCCCTGATTGCAGAGGGACTGCTCATGTTTCACAGTTAAACAACGGATTAAATAACGTGCTGAATAGATGAAAGTAAAAAATCAGTGCTTGCTCCCTATGAGTCTGTTTGGAAATGTCTACGCAAAAAAAATACTCTTGGAGTTCATTTTAGCGATACTCCTGACGAATGGTAGTGGCTACCTGTGGCCAAATATATGGCATGTTCTTTCTTGGGACTGGACTATGACTAGTCCAGTACCCATAAAGTCACTGGAAAGATGCTTTTATAAAATACTGTTCATGTGTTCTTTTGCTCACAGTAACTTGGTATTGTTAATTTGCAGAAAGCATAGTGAAGGTGAAAGGGATTTTTTTTTTAGGTTGTGGAGGGGCAAGTTAATCTGTTCTCCAACTACTGAAAGCTTATAATGTGAGGAAACAAAAGCCAGTGAGTATTCCAGCTGCAAACAGCAGTAATCTGAAGGAGGTTCAGGGCTGTGACCAGCTGTTACAGTCACACAGGGTGCTAAGGGGATGCATGGATGAAAACACAAGTCAAAGATCGCTGAATTCTGTTCCCTCAATAAAGAGTGGAAAGGGTGTTAGCAGTAACACGGAGGAAGCATGCAATGGTTGCTTTAGTCTGCAGTGTCTTTTCTAAAGCCTCTCTTTAGAGAGCTTTAAAAGAGATTATGCTTTTAAGTGGAGGTCTGTCTTTGGGGCATCTTTTTCTCCAAGTTCTTAGTCAATCCTGTCTTAGTGAAGCATTGCTAAAGATAAAACACTTTACCAGAGGAGCAAAGATTTCCATTTAAGAGCTGGTGAATCCTGTTTGGTGGTAGGTAATCTTCACTAAAGCTTTCTGAAACCAACGGGAGCGTTTAAGCCAGTTACTTACAAGAAGCCACATACAGAGTTGTGTTGAAGCAGACAAATCAATAGCTATTGAGAATCCTAATGCTGAAGGAAATAACACTGCTTTTCTCCATTTAAGAAAGTTGGCTTCTCTCCTCCCAGCAGGATGTTCTCCAGCACTGGAAGTTCAACACATTGTGGCGTGAGCTGGGAGATTTGGAGAGCACGAGAGGTTTGGGGGCCTTTAGTGGTCCTTGGGTAGCCGTAAATCCAGTAGCAACTGCAGCTGCTCCTCTGCCCCAAAGAGCTGAGCCGTGGCTAGCAAGCACAGCATTTTCTGATGCATTGCAGTCTTTGAGCTTCTTCTGAATCCTCTGATGATTCCCTGGGGTGTGCGAGGCAGTTTGTGAAATACTCGGCAGGCAGAAGTGTTACCCGATTGGATTTCGGTATTCTGTTAAAGCGGACCCAGAGATGTGTGTGTGTGCTATCTGGGTGAGGCTTGACAACTTCATCTCACTGCAGCGGTAAGGACAGAGGAACCTGAAGGGTTTAATCCCCTTCATGCTGTGGTGTTGTTCCCTTCGCTTTCTGCTGGCCTAATTGCTGCTTGCCTGTGGAAGCGATCCGGGTGGGCTGTGATAAAAGCTGAATTCGAGAAATGGAGAAGTGTTTGCTCAGATCAGGTGCATTATATCGTCTGTTCTCTTCATAACTTCATGAAAGGATGAAACCCACAAGGCTGCTATGCTTGGGTGGGTTTGAAATTAGCTGCTGTCATCCTTTTCTCCTGCTTAACCTCTCTGAATTTATTTTGCCAGCTTCTCAGCTCCCTGAACAGAAAGTCCGTTTAATCTATATGCAGCACATTTCTAATCACTCCTTTTTTTTTTTGGCAAGGAGTTCTTGGAACATTCTTAAAGTTACTATTTGAGCTATTTATTTCATTTTCTGAGGCATTAATTTCATCAGTATTTCTCAGGAGTCAAAATCTTGTTTTAAATAAATCCAAAGAGCCCTACTACTTTTATGTCTTACAGCTCTCTCTTCAAATGTAATTAATTCTTGAAGAGTTCATAACTTAAGAGCCAATAAAGAAGTCAGTGTCCTTTCTTTTTTAATTACTGTTGGAGAAGTATCTCTTGTCTGCCTGAGACTGGTAAGGAAGTAGCTACAGCTCTGCCAGATAACTGATTTCCCAGTTTAATATTAATTTTTCCACTCAGATGACTTAAACGACTTCCCATGTTAATAGTGAGTACTGGCTTTAGATGACCTTGCTGGATTGTACAAAACCATCTTTTCTATTTAGAGGAGAGGGTATCGGGCAGTGACTACACGAGAGTCACAGCTGTATCTCCTGCGACTTGTCATCTAATGTTCAGGTTTGTACTGCTATAAGAAAACAAGGGCCAGAGGAGCCAGCCTTCTTTGTGGGGCATTTCTCAACCCTCAACATTCCTAAAACTAGAGGTGTAGAGTACTGCTGCAAAGTTCATGGCTTGTTTTCTTTTTTCTCCCCCAGGATGCTTAACTCCTTGGGATGGTTTTAAATTTAGCATTTGGAGAAGGATAGAGAAGGCTTGCTTCATAGCTTTCCTAATGGCTTGAATAACTCTTCCTTCTGTTTCTGCTTCTGCATGCTTCCAAAATTCTGCTTAGGTAGAAACTTTTTAAAAGAAGCATAGATATCTGAAGAGGTTTCTTTGGTTTGGGTTTTCTGTTTTTTGTTTATTTTGGGTTTTTCAGCTACGGTAAAGATCATGCTTAGTTTAACCATTTACCATTTGGCATAAAAGATTTCTGTTAGATATGATACAAAAGTACTTATTTGAACAACCATCGGTTATGTGTGCACACTTTTGAACCTAGCATAGAAAGCAGTAATATAGAAAATTGAAGCAACTCAGAAGTTTTAAAAGCTGTGTTTCAGAAGCTGTATGAGCACAATTAGATTTTTATGGGCAGCAATGTCATCTTTTTGGACACTTGAGACTTGTCGTACGGTAACAGCAGAAAAGTCACACAAGCTTTCATTATTTTGAGATAAATCTAACAAAATATTGTAAATGAAGGGAAACATCTCTCTTGCCAGATCAACATGCATATGTTATCCTCTGCAGGTAATCGTCAACGTCTTTTAAAATTCTCTAAAATGCAGGTAAATTTGTGCTGTACTGTGGGGGGAAAAAGAGAAAGTGATAACGTATCCATCTACTTCTCTCCCCTTCAAACACTTCCGTCTCCACAGACTGAGTACAACCCTTCTTGTGCACCATCAGCTTTCGTGTGGAAAAATGGAAGCTGTTTGAAGGCTTGGCCCATGGTGAGCCAACTAAAAGATGAAGAACTGCAGACAACTTAATTTCTGTTTAAGATGCTTAGGTGGGTATCAGAAGTGGGAAATACTCTGCTGGATGGATCTCTTCCTCTCTGAATGAGCCTCATACTGCGTTTGTAAAGAGAAGGAAATGTATCCCATTACATGCAATTCATACCTGATGGGACAGCGTGAGGGTTCTTGTTTTCTTCCAGCTTCTAACTTACTTTAATATAAGGTGGAATCAAGCCCGTGCAGTCCTGCTAGTACAAAGAACTAACACCTTGATTTATGAGATTGATTTAATCTGAAGGTCATGGTCATTATGGCTATTCTTTGTGGGTTTCTAGCCAAGAAAAAATGTTGGCAAAAATCCCACCTCAAATTATTGTCTAGATTCATTAGACCACCTGTTGTCTATTATGGAGAAATCAAGTAGATTGGATAGTCATCTTTGCAGCCTTTCTTGGGAACTCAGAAAGCTTGAGGGTGCTAAAGAGGTGCTGCAGTGTCACTGAGATTTGCAGCTGATGCAGTGCACGTCCTTATGTGGTCCTTACAAAAGCAGCTCCGAGCAAGTCCGCTGGAGGTAAACTACTAAATAGATGGCAGTGCAGCAGCAAGCGGAGAGGAGCATCTGAGGTTCTGGGGTAATTCAGATAACATTCTGCCTGTTGAAGGTATCCTCAGCTGAGGATAAATTAGTAAATACCGAGATGAATTCTGGCTAGAGGAGCTGGTGATCGGCAGAGGCTCTCTCCTCCAAGCAGCCGCGAGAGCAAGGGTGCCCCGGTGTTGGTGTTACCCCGATTGCTGCCCTTGCTGCAGAATGAATTTCCAGAGTTAATCTGGGCAAAAAGCTGGATAGAAGTAACAAAGCGGTGTTTCCTCCTGTTCCCAGGTTCTGAGTCACACCACCTGCTGCCATCACCACTGTTTGGCCAGGTTATAGAATAATTCATTAGCGAAATGACTGACTGTAATTGGCGTGCTCCGAACTGCAGTGTGTGGCCTGTCCTCGTTACAGCAGCTCCATCAACGGCCTCGCGGGCTCGCGGCCGTGTTTCTCGGCAGCTGTCGGTGCTGCCCTGTTTTGTCAGCCTCGCAGTGCAGAATAAATGAGTTTGGATGGTGCTGATCTGGGGAGCGAAGCAGACTTGTGCCGGGGAGAAATAACGTGGTAGTGCCAAGTCTTAACCTGCGGTGCCAGGCGTGGAGTCGTGGGTTGGCTTGATGGGAGACAGGTCTGCAGGAGACATCACCAGAGAAGGGTTGTCCCAGCCTCTAGCTCAGTAATGAAGAACAGTGTAGGAAAGAAGGGGGTGGTCCTCCCTCTCTGTCTCCCCCTCTTTTTAATGAGACCGGAATCAAATGTGTGAAATAAATAGTCTGTATTTAATTGCTATTTTGCTGAAATCTAGACTGAACAGGCATCATCAGAAAATCTGTGCAAATTCAGCTCTCGTGTTCCACTGCTAAGAGCAAAGCATCCAGAGTGAGATAGAGCATGATGTCATCTCTCCTCTTCTAAAGTTAATTATACACGTTGTGTGTTGTCTCCAATAGACTAAAGCTTTAATTGGACCATGTGGAGGCCTGACATTTCTCCTTTTCCAGGGATTTTGCAGAAGTGATTTCTGCAGGAAGAAACCAGGCTTGGAGCGCTGAGCAGGAGGTTCAGACAAAGTGGCGTCACATGTGTCCCCTGCCTGGAAGAGAAGATGAGGATGTGCTGAGGATGTTGATGTAGCGATAGTGCCAAAAAATAGGAACTACCAAAAATAGAGAAGGGGGAGATGTCTGCAGCGCTTGACTGATGGGAGGGAGGGGAGAGCACCCATGGCAAAGGTGCTCAGTGGTGCAGGTTTCAGGCTGTGCATGGCAGAGGGTTTGGCAAGCTCGCCTGTGGCAGATTTGCCCACCCCATGGAAGTACATGGCTTGCAGGTCTGGAAGCCCAAAGGTGCTGTTTGGTCTCCAGGCAGCTGAGGGGTGTCCTCAGCTCCAGCTCCTCCTGGTGCCATTTGCAGAACAGTTTCCCAGCAGTGACCTGTAGAGGATGTGTTTGTGCATGGGTGAGCACCCACCCCTTGCTTGTTCTTCTAGATGGGTGCCAGTGGGCCTCTTGGTTGGGGCTTTCACCTGTAAGTGTTAGCAAGTCACAAGTGAAGCCCCTTTAATTTTTAAAACAACTTCTGGCTCTTTCTTTGCAGTGAGGATTGAAGGACTGGGATTCAGCAGTCTTGAAAAGGTGCCCTTTTCACCTCGCTGTTAAGCGTTGCAGTAGGAACACAAGAACCAGCAGACTGATGGCCTGTTGGCAACTGGTAGGATTGAACCAATCGAAGGCCTCAGTGAAAATTTAGTTATAAACATGGGGGGAAACCCAACGTTTGGCTGTAATGTCTTCACCAATCCTTAAAAGTCAGGCTTTGAAGAAAGATAATCTGATTTAGATTTTATTACTTACAACATACTTCTCTGTTTTGTTTCACTCTAAAGAATGAAATGCAAGACAGTGTTAATTACTTACTCAAATTTAAAGTGCAATATTTTAAAATAATTATTTCCTTGGCTTGGCACCTAACAAAAAGCCCCAAGATCTTAATTACTTAAAGAGTTAGCACTATTAAAGGCTTTTAAAAGTAAAATAATTTCAAGGTCCTTTCAAAGCAGGAACTTAAAAATACAAGTACGGCTGATCAGGTATCTCGGTGAGCAGTAAGAAGGGAAAATGTACGTCACTTCAATAGTCCTCCTAATGTTTCCCATGCTTGTAGATTTTACTTTAAAGTAAATGCCCACAAAATCTAAACCGAAACAAATAGTATTCTTAAGTCATCTGATTTAATGCTTCTAGGAACCAGAACTCCAGTTCTATACAACAGTAAATTAAAATTATTGTAATACCTGCATCTTTTTAAACTCAGTACCCTGCACTCAGTTATCCAATAACACTCAGGCAGGCTGAATAATTCAGTCCCATCTTTCTTCTAACGTTGGAAGTCTTTTGAAATGGACTGATTCTTATCTTCTGCTACAGTCATTAAGGTGTGATTTAAAACCCACACAGCCTTTATGACAGCTTTATGCCTCCCGAAGGATTAAACTATGAAGAGATAAATGTGTTCCTCAAGTTTTTAGCAATGAATTCCATATCAAAGGAAAGCAGCAGATTGGCATCTTTTAGACTACCCTTCATCAGCTTATATTTGGGTGAAGCTCATTTTGGGTCAGAGAACACTTAGCATTATTCCCATCACAAGGATCTGTCTGTGTTGCTGCTAGAGACTTGACCCTACTTGTTTTTCACTTTCTACACACTAACAGTGTCAGCATAAAATGAAAATGGGATCATGGAAACATGCTGTTTTCCCCCGGTATTCTGTGCGAATTTCCAATTTCAGAGTTCTCTATTTTTGTCTATCCATATGCTCTCTCATCAGCTGGAGTTGACCAATCTCTTGGTTATCGGTAAAATGGAAAGCATGTGTCAGAGTCAGAAGTCAGTCAACATTTATCACCCGTCAGGGAACAGAGATTTCTCTTAGTAAGAAATGTTAGGTCCAGTAGTAAACATCTCCATACTGTGAACGTTCATTTGTGATCCTACAGATAAGTCAAAAGCACTTCTGTGTTAATAGGAAGACTTAGTTATTGATGCTATAACAGGGCTCAAAGACCTCAGCTGGTTTACTTTGCTGTTTGCTCCTGTGAAGAGGTGATCCTGAGCGTGTCTACCGTTTTATCCAGGGTTGAATTCAATTGCAGCCTGTCACATAAAAGATTCCACGACAAATTTCCTTCTATCTTACAGAGGAGAGGATAACAACCTGCAATTAGAATTGCCTGAAGAATGCCGTTGTTTGCTTCTGTTCTGTTCTTCCACAGAAAATGTTGAAAGCTTTTGTTTTCTTGTACATTTTTCCATGTGTAGGGTAAGGTTTTGTGACAAACTCAGAGTGCACTAAAATTCTCACCGCTTGCTGCCTGCCTGGGTTTATACAAAACAAGACCCTTCAGCTTTTCTGCTGTGTTCTCTGCAGGGACTGCATTCTGTGTGCATCCCTATAGGAGATGAAAGCCAGGTTATTATTATTTTCTTTTAGCTAAACTGAAGTTTTTACTGATTGAGAAATCAAAACCTGGTTTGTTTCTTGCCTTGAAAATAAAATTCAGAAGAGAGGTAGATCCAAACTTGAAAAAGCTTTTGGCTGGTTTCCTATACCAGAAAGGTGATACTCCGTAATGCAGAATTCTCCTAGAATGTTTTTCTTCACTTCAAAAGCCATTTTTTCACTGAAAACACAGTTGGACGGCAAAACCCTATCTCCTTGACTCCCTTGCCTCTGTATAGTGTTCCCTTCCTCTGAGGCCAGTAACAGTGCTTTGCCAGGAGCCTGCAGCATGGCAGGGTCAGCTCACACGTGGCCGCCTGTCCGCCTCTGCGTGATGCCCCACCGAGCCATAGGGTCTCTGCTTGACCTGTCTCTGCTCCTTCACCCGTGTACAGCAGCAGCTCAGCCTGGTCCTGGGCCACCAAGTGCATGCAGCCCCCTTTAAAAAGCTTGAATGGGCTATGGGTGAGTGTTACAGGCAAACCAAGTATTTCCAGATGAATCCGTAAACATAATAGGGTCAGTATACACTGCTAGAATAACAGTTGCAAAAACAGTGTTCTACTTTTGATGTCTCTACTCGCTTGACTAAAAGGGAGATGAGATTGGGGTGGTGGTGGTGGTGAAAAGTGTTACTTTCTTTTGGAGGGGTGAAAGTGATATTTCATTGCCTTACAATTTTTTAAGAGGAAAACGCACAATGTAGAAATGCTTGAATTTCTTCCCATTTTAGGAAATCTTGGGGGAATGGGTAGGCCAGGATATACCTGACAATTCAAAACGTACATGTTTTCCAGCCAGATGCCTAAAGGAATGCCGCAGCTGGGTTTTTGTTCCACAGAGGCTGAGTGCCCTGTGAGTCCTACTGGGATCAGGGAGTGCTTCTGGGTGTGATCACTTGGAAGAGATTCTAATGCTCCAGTTTTTTGTTATGAGTCAGTAATATCTAGTACAAACCCAGCATGTCCTTCAGCAATGTTACTCAAGACATAAATAGCGGAAAGTAGAGCCATGTGTGAATGAGGGTCATCAAATGCAGTCCTGAGCTCTGGCTCACAGCCCTGCAGGATGCTCAGAGGGGTACAGGGATGAACACACCTCCAGCTCCCAACTTTGGGAATGAGTGCAGCTCTGTGTGCCTCTGTCTTGCACCCCTGGGGACCAAGGAGGTGGAGATGTAATGCCTTGCTTAGGGATTGTTGTGGGAAGGAGACAGTCAGTGGAGGGAACAGCCCCCAGGGGATGGCAACCTCAGCAGCCCAGCCCAGCCTTGTCATCTTGAGGGACAGAGGGAGAGAGGTGGAGGTTGCTCTGTGATTTGGGAAAAGCCTGCTTTTCTTCTGAAGGCCAAGAGAAAGGGAGGAGCGTCTGAGTGAGCTGAGCCACAATTACTTACCTTCATGCACAATAAAAATACAGAGCTATTTTTGTAAGCTTAGCAGGTATTCACTCCTGGCCACACTCAAATTATAAATGAATAAGATAATGAGAGCTATTAAAATAATTTTTCATCAAGGTTAGTAGATGAATAAGACAATTTAATGTTGATACATACATTTCCAGGATTAATTCTGCAGGGTGCTAAGCAAGCTGTCCTCTTCCCAAGGAAGGCTTTGAGGATGCTCAGGATCCATAGATGCCCTTGGAAAACCCACCATTAGCCTGTCTCAATTTGATTCTTCATGAAAGCATCATCTTCCCAAAATATTTAAGTTATTTAAATAAGTGCAGGGACACATTCCTACTCTGTCCTACTTAATGCAGCATTAGTAGATTGGTCACGTCATGCTGCACGAATAATGAAAATAAAGATTTGGCAATGTTTACAGGAATAAAAGCAGAGCATTAAGTTCTGCAGTTTGTCCCCTCTGTTACTTGTGACTGCTCCCACAGCCGCTGGGTGTTCTTGGTGATGCATTCGAGCCCTGCATGATCTGCATGTTGAAAATGTATTTTCCAGAATGGAAATATGTATTTACCTGTTTCTGAGGAGTTGTAATTCTTACAGTTAAAAACATTTTAAGTGATGCAGTCAAGGAGCTGGTCTAACTCCATGTACTTTGGCAGCCAGCTGCGCTTCAGAAACCGTGAAAGAAGTTGACTAGAAATGTAACATAGGCTGGAAGTCCTTTGTCCAAACTGCTTGGGAAATGCCTGGGGCTTCAATCTGTGTCTACGGGGAGCAGGCTGAATGACCAGCAGCTGGAGGAGAGGTGATGTACGTGGGGAGGACCTGTCTGTAATGCTCTCAAAGTGATCTGTCACGTTCCCAGCATTGCTCTTTTCTGGACCAGGTGAAGTCCAGCATAGGTAGTGGCACAATCTGTTGCATGGGACTTGAGTGAAACTTCGACTCTACCTGCAAAAATTCCAACAATTCTCTGCAAATCATTTCCACTGGGTTTTTTTTTAGTTCTTGATCAGCTTAATAGAACTTAGCTTTTGGTTACAAACCAGAAAACTTAAGCCCTCTGATCATGATTTTTGCCTATGTTTCTGGGAAAAGCTTGAAAAGGTGCAAACAAAAATATTGAGAACTGCAGGACTTTTAAGCAGTAAAGGGCATATTTTTAAAGGATGGGTGGTTCAGCAATGCAGAACTCCTTGTTAGCAGCTCCCTAGACACCTGTGGGGGTCTGAACTGCTCTGCTGCAGTGCTCCATCCTTGACCAACACTTGTGGCTTTTCTCCAGCACCACTAACAAGCAGCTCTGCTGCTCAGCGTAAGGGCGCAGTGGTTTGTGACACTTGATCAGATATATTAGGCATCAGACAGCCCAGAGACAAAAAAACTCACTTGATTTCTAAGCACGGAAGATAAGGAGACTTCAGCTCCCGGAACAAACTTACCAGTTGTCTATTATGCCTTGCTATATGTCTTGAACTTCCACTAACGTGTTGGCTAGACAGATTAACCCCTGTGCTTTTGGGAACAAGAGGGCAGGCAAGTCCAAGTATAAAGCTCAGCGAAGATACCAAAATAGCCCAGAAGGCACAAGCATCAGTCACAAACCTTAAGTGCCCAGAAACAGCCCTGCACGGGCAGAGCAAGCCCTGATTACAAGCAGGGAGGGAGCTAGTGAGCCTGCATGATTCCAGGGTTATTTTCCCACTAAGTAAATGATTTCTAGATTGCATTTACATACAGACACCTAAAGCCAGCCTAAATCCTCCTGTAGGGTCCCAAGCCCCAGCTCAGCTCTAGTTTGGAGTGTGATTTGTAATAAGTAATTAAGCACTTCAAATAGGTGGTTCCCCTATGTGGCTTGAAAACTGGCTTTTCCTGGATGGATTTGCTTTTTAATGGAGAAGTCTTCTATTCGTTGCTTAAGATGTGAAAATATCTGTAAGTGCTGTACTTTGCTAACAGGCAATGACTACTATCTCCCTGGAAGTGAAAAGCTGAATCATTGAAGAAACTGCTGTGTTGAAGTCCACGCCTAAGCCTCACTAATTAAAACCAAAACCTGGAAATAGCTCTGGCCCTGGAGGACTTTTTTCACTTACAAAACCCCATGTTCGGTTCCTAATTCCTCTAAACACAAACAGCCACTTACAACAGGAAACATCAGTCTGACTGCTGCTGTCAGTGCATCCAGCTGTGTTTCTTATTACGGTGGTAAATGGTGTAAAAGTGGAGATATGGGGGTTGGGAAGAGGAATTGTTGTCTTGGTTGGGTGTTAAGAGGGTTTCTAACTCCCAAATATGTTTGCTTTTAATGTTGTATAGTGTTTGCTTACAACAGAACCTGCTTTCATGTATGTATCCGGCACCGGCAGGGTATGAAATGGCAGCACAGCTAAAGCAAGTGAAGCAGTGCTTTGATTGAACTCCAGCTGTGCAAGTGGAGACTTAAGTGAAGTGCTGCTGTTCGGCTCCTGGCTGAGAGGAAGGCTGCCGCAGGAAATAACTATGTTCCTAAATTCTTGCCTGTTGGCTGACAGAGGAAGCAATGCAGAATTAGCTGCACTGGGTCACAGGGCTAATAAGTACTAATTTCTGCACGGTTAAGTGTGCAATGAACTAAAATAAAGTGGGAACATAGGAGTTTTGGAGTCTTGTTGTGACTTCATGCATGACAACAACTTAAGCTACTCAAACAATTACAGAAATAAAAATAGATAAGCTACTGGAGAGCCTTTCCCAGCCCTGTTTCTGGCAGGTGTAATTCTATTTTTTTATATTAAAATGTTTCAGGATTAAAATGCGTAAGCACCTTGGGAAAGAAGAATTATGTTTTGTTATTGTAAAGGCATTTCACGTGAGGGAACACCAGAGCAATGCACAGCCAAAGCTCGTGAGGCCAGTGGGAGACTAAAGCTACCATTGTCTGGCAGCTTGTGGGTACCAGCTGGTGTGAGGGAGGATCCAGCATCTGATAAGGAAGTGAAAAGATGCTACTACTGGTCCATTATAAACCTGTAAACCTCATGGTGATTTTTGCATTTGCTGTAAGAACAATCCACTCTTCTCCTGTTTCGATGCTAATTTATTTCTGATGGGACTGGTTATGATCCTGTGAGCGGTCTTAAAATGCAATGAATAGGATTGCTGTTATTCTGGTGACCAACGGCAGGGGTTGTGTTGGAGGGCAGGCAAGAGATTGTCAAGAGCTACGGTCTGTCCCATGACTTCCAACGAGAAGGTTTCCTTCCAAGCCATGCTCTCTGCTTGCTTGAGCTTCTGTGACTCACAGACTTGTTTTTGTGTTGGTGGTAGTTGGGCCTGAGTGTTAACATCAGTGAAAGGGAACAGGATTTTAGTGACTCCTTGCTTGATAGTCTGCCTGGTTTGGAGGTACCAGCATTGGTGGGCTGTGCAGGCTGTGCCAAAGGGTCTCTCCACAGTGGCTGCAGAGCGAAGCAGGGATGTGAGCTGCATGGGTGCAGCGTAGCAGCCCGTGGTCATGCAGAGGTGCGTGGCTGTAGCTGTGGGGTCTGGGCTCATTGTGCTGTGCCCTGTGGCACTGGTGGGGACCGGTGGCGGCCAGGGAACAGCCACTATCAGTGTAAGATGGCTGGGGAAGGCTTAAGTAAGCAGCATAGGGCAGGCCACGGGCAGTATCCACTTACCTTGAATTAGGGTAGTTGGTCTGACTGTCCTAACATGAGAGTTGGGATCGACTCTCAACGCATGACCATGCAACATCAACTACTCTAGTGCTGCTATGCCAGAAAACAGCCTTGGTGGCAGCACTCGGTCTGTGTGAACGTGTTAGCTGTGATAATTAATCATGCTTATAAAACGTAATTGCCCTTTGGACTATGCTTCTGTCATGCTTCCTTTTCCCTGCTGTTTTTTTTATAATTAATTTTGTGCAGGACATACCTGGCTTAATTTGACAAGCACAATAACCTGCATAAGTAAGAGTCACTCTCCTTAGGTGATTTAGCAGTGTTATGGTCAGCAACAAATTACCTTCTCCTCTGATCAATGTCTGCCTGCGGCTCTTGTCTAGTTTTCTAAGAGGGCAATGATTCTTACCCATCTTGAAATTTAAGATGTATAGCAGAAGACAGACATAGCTACTACAACATGGGGAAGGCTTAAGCCAGCAGATACAACCGTCTAAGTGCAGGACGGGGTCCAGGTACTGGTGCTCCCTCTATACCATTAGTGCTGCCTGGCAAATGTGTAGCTTCTGTTCTCGGAATGCAACCGCAGTCCCACCTGTGTGCTCAGAGCTCAGCCGAACATGTCCGCCATAAATTGTGGTTGGAAACTAAACCGTGCAATAAAACTATAAGGGAATATAAATAGCTTAAACGGTGAGGCATGGAGGATGGGTAGTAATGGGGACCCTGGAGGTAGGGCAGGGAGCTTGGCGGGCAGAGGAGGCAATGAGGGGAGTGATAGACCACTGAACCCACTGGAGACAAAAATAACCAGGGCAGAACTTACGAGATGAAGAAACTAAAGGGACAAGGAGAAACCAGCTTGACACAGCCAGAGGATTCAGAAACAAATTTTCACTTGTGGGATTTGCATCCCCTTGTCTCACACTGAGGGAGCCTGAGTTGTCCTGCTGCCCGAGAAGCTACAGGCCCCTGGGGGCGTGCTGGGGACCCATGGGGTGGTACAGATGTCCTCGTGTCCCACCCACAGCCCCCAGAGGCTGCTGAGGAGTTTGCTGAGGAGGCCCTTTTCTTGCCACTGGGTACCTCTGTCCAGTTTTCTCTTTCCCCAAACTGTTCAAGGGCCTGCCTTGCTTGGACTCGTCGTCCTTTTCATGGTGGTTGTTGCCTTAAATCTGGAGACCCTACAATGAGCAAAGAGAGGGATGTTATCACCTGACGGGGTATGCGGAGAAGGCTTTTTCTTTTACAAATCTCAGACGTGACGCTCTATGATTGCAGGAGAGCATGCAGAGCTGCTGTAACATGACTTGCTGACAAAATGGCTCCTGGTTAGGTATTTAAGAGGGTTTGCTGCTGAAATAATACACAACCCCAGCATATGGTAATTAGAGATAAGCAAACAGTTGAAATAAAATCTCTTAAATTATACCACACTGTGCACGAGGAAATGTGAGGCACATAAACAAACAAGCTTTCTTCCCTAGCTGCAGACAGGGTGTTAGCAGGTGATTCACTAGCGGTACATCTCTCCCTTGTCTAGTTCATTAGATCATCATTAATTTACACCTGTGTTTGTTGAATTACAGCAAAACACGGGCTTAGAAAACACCGGTGTTTTGCAATGCTTACAAAGAACAACTGTTACCAAACAAAGTGAGCTCCCTTGGAAAACTAGGAAGGTGTTGGCTCCTTCCCCCAAAAGCAATTTGTTAACCCAGGTTATTTCTTAAGCCTTATCTTTAAGTACATTAGTAGGCTTGAAAGCAATTTTGAGACCCTTTGTCCTACACACAGTATCATTTATTTTTGCCTATGAGTGGCTCATCATTTCAGCATTTACAAAATCTGTTGCCCAGAAAACACAATGAAAGGACTTCCTCGCTTGATACCACAGTAACGGCTTAGTGTGAAATTGCATACACCCCCCACATCCCCCTTTCTGTGCCTGTGGTTACGTCGCTTCATGCCATTCCCAGGTATTTTGAGGGGGTATTGAAAATCTGCATGTTGACTGGGTTGAGATAAGGACTGTCCCTTGCTGTGTGCGGTGAGCCCCGTCAGAGACACCACCGGAGATGCTGCACATAGAAACTAGCAGGAAACTATGTCACTTCTGTTAGGGGCTTAGGGCAGTTCATCTTTTCTGTAGGAGAAAACTTGCAGAGATACCTCATTTGTGGAAGCTGTGTGTCCTGGGTGCTGGACATACGTATGTTAACTTCTAGTTAAAATAAATAGAAGTATTTCATAGAGCCTAACCTGGGACAGTTCAGGTCTAGACCTAATGCAGGATCCACACTGGAAAAAAGAACCAATTAGCCTCCTGGTTGCTGAACTAATATTTTTCTTGGTTCAGTGTTTATTTGGGGAGTTCTCATCAAATGGTGCAGCGGCGTGTCTGTGAGCGCTGTCCCTGAGGGCAGCAGTTCCCTGGTGACCCACGGCAGAGGGGGCTGGCATCCATGGGGCTTGGACATCAGGCGGGGATTTCAGCATTGAGAGAGGTGCTAGAGCAGATCTGCAAGAAAAGTAGTCGATCTAGACATAAACTGATCTTTGAGTGCTTGATTAACCTCACCGCTAGCAGTGTATATCTTGTAGTTTGAATTTATTTGTACTCAGTCACTCACAGCTAGATTTCAGGATGTCTTTTAAAGCAAAGCTAATAATTTTTCTATTCTTTTTTAATCTGAGGTACGTGTAGGCCATAATCAGGTCAACGCATACGCATCCTAAACAACACACTATTAATCTGCTTAAATTTTTGTCTGGAAGAAAAATGTCTGAGACCTTGAGCCTCTCACTGAAACTAAACCCACTCTCACGGGCAGTATTTATTTCTTAAAATGCCAATATAGGAGCCTTAACAAGGCAAAAATATGGGATTTTGATTAAGTCAGCATCCTAAAGATGCATCTTGTACAATACAAATACTCCCAGACTGGAATAGGAAACGTCGTAGCGTTTCGTTATGTGAACATCTAACCTGACATCCTCTATTCACTGGCTGTCTACTGTTAGCAATGCTACCTGCATGGAGCCCAATAACTTGATTAATATAGAGCTCACCCAGGCTGTGAGAGCTGGAGAGTTTAGTGCTCTCTTTGTAACCACTGAAACAGCTTATGAGACTCTCGCATCAAAAGCGAGAATGTCTCTTCCTTCTTCAGCTATTCTATGATTTTCCAGCTCAAGATTTCCTGGCCAGGAGACAAATTACTGCTTTGCCTGCTAGAAGCCTACGACATGAGACAAAGATGACTCAAGGATGGCAGAACTGTTGAATACTTTGTCACTGGAAGTGAACAGGGGAGGGATTTTTTTTGTCGAAATAGGCTGTTCTTCATGTGTTCCTCACCCAGGAATGGGCACAAAGGGAGGCATAAATCTCAGCTCACAGTAGACATGCAGAAATTGAGCATCTAGTCTAAGCTGTTTGTCTAAAGTCCCCTCTGGTCAGTAGAGGGGAATAGCCCTTCCTAAACGGTGGTTCATTAGGTAGGTAACAGATACAGACTGAATAAAGCATGGAGATCATCTCTTTGCTCCTCTGATAGCAGAGACAGCTTAGGTGACAGGTTTGGTTCAGACGTGATTTTCAGACAGCGTAAGAAGCCGAGCAGAATGATCGTCCTCTCCCCCCCACAAAGCTATAGGCTTGTCCCCTCTGCTCCTGTCCTCCCGGAGTGTGTAGGAAAGTTGGCCCATGATATTTGGGAGGTCAGCCCAGTTCATCCAGTTACTTATCCTTGTCTTCATCTGTAGATATAAACGATGAGGAAGATGGAGGGGAAACCAGGCGCTCTTCCTGCAAAGAGTAATGGATGTAGCAGCAGAGATCTGTCATATTTTCACGACTGCCTTGGTTTACAGTGCAGTCCCCATCTGCTGCATGTAAAAAAGGCAATGTCAGCCATAAAATATTAGAAGTCTGACTCCAGCACAAAGATCCCTGACAATTTAATAAGAATTCCTTGTGATGCTTCACAAGCTCTTTTATGGTTTTGACACAATGCCTCAGGCAGGATGGATTACATGGGCTCCTAGGCGCTTCCCAAGAGGGAATTGCATGGGCCAATACGTATGAGTCAGCTAACTATCTCACTTCATCATCGTGGACTGATGCCTTGCATCCTGTAAACTGAGGCTAACCTTAGACTCCTACTCCCCAACCCTTTCTTCTGCCATGAGACAAGATAGAGGAGGTTACTGTTGCCTCCTTGAATGGCTGACACATAATCCTTAATGGGACATTGGGTTTAATAAATGCATGGCTATATTGCTTGTAGAGGAAAGCTTTGTATCCTTCACATAATCACACAGAGTCAACATGGATGACCATAACCTTTTATATACTTATTTTCCTGAGATCTGGGAGTATATCCCAAATAAATCTTAGAAGAAGGTTTCATTTTTCTTTTGCATGGTCGATACTCAGCTCGCAGGAAGATGATACAGCTGTTTATTTTCTTCATCTTGCAGGATATATGTAGCACACAGGACCATGAACAGGAACAGGCTGGAAAAGGGATGCTGTTATTTCATCTTATCTCAGCCTACAATTTTTGAAATGAGCTGACAAAAGATTTAATAAATATTCAGTTAAAAGGGAAGCAAAATATTTTCTGCAAAGCTTCAGCTTTTGACTGGAGGAAAGGAAGAAAAAGAAATCTGAGGTATTTTCTGATTTCTAGGGTAGTTTTGTTAAGAGGTGGGATGACTGTACCTGTATTAAAATATCAGACTGATACCCTTGATCACTACCTTAAGACAGTCTCTTAAGTCACATGTAGCAGCAAATTCCCTATCAGAACTCCGCCCCAGTTCCTTGACAGTGTTTGAATGGGAAGTAAATATGTGACCGGATGATAAACAGATCTATAACAGAGAGACCAAAGAGGAAGACGGAATGTGTCAGGGCAGGCAAAACAGCTATAACGCAGAGACGGGATATTAGGGCCTATTGGGACGCAGAATTAAAAAGTTTCTTGGTATTAAACAGGTCTTGCTGCTGGCATCCAGTTACAGCTCTCAGCCGAATGGTGTAAGGCAACTTCTGCTGCTCTCTGAAAAAAAGGTAGCTAAATACTAAAAGAATCCCGAGTTTATGAGTTTCTGCCATATCTGTGCAAAAGAAGAGAATCTATTACAGTTTGAAAAACCCAAAATAAACGGAGATAAAGGATACTTGAAAAGGAATAGGTGGAGTAATGAGAAATACAGACACAAGGTTATTCAAATCATAGACGGTTTTAACAGAATCCCAGAATAGTGGGAGTTGGAAGGGACCTCTGGAGAGGTACCTGTATTAGTTTTCTGCCCTGACTCACGTAGCCACATGCTTTGTCTTAGTGGACATAAATCTGAATTGTGTCTGTGTCTCTTTGCTTTTCTCTAATGAGCCAAGAGTTTGCTAATTGGGAAATTGTACCTCAGAAAGCCCTGCAAGGTAGGGTGGGAATCCCAGAATCCCTGACTGGTGGGGGCTAGAAGGGCCCTCTGGAGCTCATCCCATCCCACCCCTGCGTGAGCAGGCACCCCCAGAGCAGGGGGCACAGGGCCGCGTCCAGGCGGGGGGTGAATGTCTCCAGGGAAGGGACCCCACAGCCTCCCTGGGCAGCCTGTGCCCCTGCTCTGGCACCCACACAGGGAAGGGGTTTGTCCTCATATTTGAGTGGAGTTTCCAGTGTTCCAACTTGTGCCCGTTGCCCCTTGGGCTGTCGTTGGTCACCACTGAAAAGAGCCCAGTCCCATCCCCCTGACACCCACCCTTTAGATATTTATAGGTATTTATGAAATCCCCCCTCAGCCTTCTCTTGTCTGGGCTGAAGAAACCCAGGTCTCTCAGCCTTTCCTCACAAGGGAGATGCTCCAGCCCCTGATCACCTTGGCAGCTCTGCGCTGGACTTGCTCCAGCAGTTCTCCGTCCTTCTTAAACTGGGGGTCCCAGAACTGGCCGCAGCCCTGCGGATGTGGCCTCGCTGCGGCAGAGCAGAGGGGGAGGATAACCTCCCTCGCCCTGCTGGCCACACTCCTTTTCATGCACCCGAGGACTCTTGTTGGCTTGGCCCCAAGGGCCCGGTGCTGGCTCAGGTTCACCTCACTGCCCCCCCAACACTGCCAGGGCCTTCTCAGGTACTCTCCTGGTCTTGCTGTCCTGAGTGATGACTTCTGGGCTCACAAGAGTTTAGTGAGAGATAAGGTTGGAGCCCTTGCTAACCAAAGACACTTCTCTACCAGCTGAAGAGTTGGCTCCCAAATCATGTACTCCAAAGCACCATGCAAAGCATACAAGGAGGAAGGTGCTCAAGAAAGGCTAGATCGGTATCATCTGTTTCTGTATGATGAGCATCAGCATGTGATGTTGAGTAGGTGACCTGTGGCTGCTGCAGGAGGAGCCTGGGTGTGGACCCAGCTATGCTGGTAAGAGATAACTTCTGTAGATGGGGGGAGGACTTGATGTTATTTCAGCAGAAAAACTCTCCATGACAATTCAGATCTGCGCTAGGGTGTGGGGCCAGAAGAGCAGAGCTGTAGTTCCAGATATTCCTTCATTTTCTTACTAGCTTAGAGTCACCTCTTATGCAAATGAAGGCAGCGGCAGGTTTATTGCCTTTGGGATTAGGGGGCGTGGAGCAAAACTTGGGATGAGAGTTTATATGGAGAGTGCTGTGATTCCCCCCTCGTAGTACTCTGTGGCTCCTCATGCAAGTTTTGGTAGAGCAGTCAATGCTTGTTCATGGGGTTTGGCACCTACTGCAGTAGCAGATCAGTTTGTCCTGTCCATGTAGATAGATTTAAAGCTTCCCAAGTTTTGTTCAGAGAGTCATCTGCTTTCTGAGTTATCTGCCTCCAGTGAGGATATTACAGAGCCATGATACAAACTCAGCCATTTGGAAACAGCGTTCTTTAGCAATTAATTTTGTTTTAATAGCGACAAAGCTCCTGTTTTAAAATAACCCTCTGATCTTTCAGAGTCTTGAAAGTGAGCAGAATACAGCTGAAGTTCTGTTCAGAATAACTGTAAAAGTCTGCAGGTAGCACTGCACCCTTTGGAGCTGAGGGACTGCATTTGTTGAAAAACCCAACAAAACCCCCAGAAAACTTAACGAAATTGAAATGAGTATCAGCAGTGATTTGAAACAAGCATGGTTAAAAATCGGTAATGCTTTGATTCCTGCCTGAGAACTGTTTCGAGAGAGGTCTCAGAGAAGGTAATGCATTGCCAGAAATATTATTCATGAACGTTCAGTTGGCTTTTAAATAAGAATTTGTTTTGATTGCTGGTTCATAGACCTGAGTGGCAATAATCTGTCAAAAATTATATTTCATCTCTGGTCCAGGGAACTTTCCTCAGGAACCGATCACTGTCTCGTTAAAACGTTATTGACTGTGTATTATACTTGAAAAACAGCCTGTGAAACGGTACCATGTGTTCTCAGAGACTCTGGAGTTGCAGGTGGTTCAGCTGGGCAAGAAGGAGCAGGATAACCATGAAGCAGAAATCTTTTGCTGGAGAATGGGCTTCACCCCACCTGGTGGCTGACAGGCCAGACGTCGGCCGCTGGAAAGCAAAGAGCATCCAGACAGCTGAACCAGGAGATGCTACATCTCTGAGTCTACCTGGGAGGAAGAGGGTGGAGGTGAAACCATGCGGCTGGTCCTGCTGGGGCCCCCTCTGTAGCTCATAGACAGCAGGGTTCCCCTGCTGTGGGTTCTGGTATTGTGGAGGGGCAACACTGGATGCAGCCTTGCTGCAGTGTGGATGGGGGCTTGGTGTTGACGACCCATCATCCAGCCCATTTCTCTCTGGGGCTTGACTACCTTGCAATGTTACTGCTCTTCAAGCCGTTCAGCTTCAGTGCTCCAGGACTCTGGCTGCGTCTGGCTCCCAGCCGATGCCCCAGGCTCAGGTACGAGTGCTGGTGAGGGTGAACTGTGTTTCGAAGCAAAGGGTGGATCCCCCTGCATGCCAGCTACAGAGGCAGGCACTGTTTTGTTCTCTCCTTTGTGCTGCCGAGGGGTTCGGGGTTGTCAGTTCATAGCTGAAATATCTGTTCTGAGCAGCAAAAGAAAACTTGCTTTATAAGTGCTCATGGCCAAGATCTGTGAAACAATCCTACCTTCCACCCCCAGACTCGTGGATTCTGATGCACACACCGCCAAGCTTCCTCCTTCCTGTCGCTGGTTGCAAATAAGCGTGCAGCTTGTCTTTGCTGGGCTGTCTGCAGGAAGAGCTCCCTAGCAGCTAACAGCCGCATGTTCACACCTCGGCCTGCCTCGGGCTAAGTATCTTTGTTCCCTTGCAGCTTCCGTCCGGCATTAGAGTTTGCAGCTAAGGGTGAGGCGATCTGCGCCAAGCAGCAGTGACTGTTCTCTGCTGGGTTCTTCTGTCGGTGCAAAGCTGATGACAGGGCCGTTCTTGTTATCCAAGCTATTAATTGTGTCTCGGATACGTGGATGTGACAGCCGACTCTCCGATACGTCTGTAGTTTTGCTGTTACAATCAGAGAATCTGATGATTTCTTTCACTTGCTCAGGAAGCGAACTCTGGTATGACCTGGGAGAGACAGCACGTTGCTCCTTCCAAATACGTCCACGAGCTGGGTGGAAAACCACCTTTCCTGCTTTCTCCACCTTCAGTCAGTCCTCAGACTTCCCATTTCCTTGAGCAGTGGGATGCTGGTGGTGGCTTTGGCTGGTGCACAAAGAGCTCAGCCTGTGTCCATGATCTGTAGTAGCTGTTGGCCTGGACGTTTAATGATGGAGAAGGACAGGAAGGAAGGACGAGGGCCCTCTGTGCCATATATTGACATACACTGGCAGCCAGTGCTGACTTACTTTGTTCTGGAGGTGATACAGTATTGGCAGATGGGGTGCTGGTGATACCTGGCAGGGAAGAAACAGCAGAACAAGTGGTAACATGACCATTAAATTTGGCCTGTGAACCAGAAGCATTGACAAAGCATGGTTTTGGTCCAAATGAATGCTTATTTCAAGGATTTTTGTTTGTTTTGGGTTCTGTGTGTGTACACATGCATTTCTTCGTAATGCTGATTATTTTAATAGAAAACACAATTTCTGGACTGAAGAGACTTGGCTAGTTTATAAGATTCAAAAGGACCACAGACTTCTAAATTAAATCTCCTAGGTAGGACAGATCCTCAGTCAAGCAGCAAACCAAAGTGTCTCTAATTGCTTTGACTGTTTTAAGGAAACTTGTCTAACCAGAGGTCTTACTGAATCTATACGTTATGTATGAAACTGGAAACTTGTTACCCACAGCACAGAAAGAAGCTACAGTAATTAATAACCAGACCTGTGTTACCTTGATCAGCCTCAGCTGGGAAAAATCCTCAGTAAAGTCTGTTGCATAAAAGGAGAACAGATACATCATAACTTTCCATGTTGTGGTGGTTCCTCCTGTTTTAGGCTTTATTTCATCATTCCAGAGATTTTGGGGTGCATTTCCAGCTCATCAGCAGGCAGGGTTTTTGCTTTAGAACGTCTCAGAAGAACAGAGATGCAGCATCTCCCCCTTGTGCTCTGAGAAACTGGAAGACACCAGCATGGCCCTGGAAACTCGTACAGACACTCCTTTCACTGCAGCTCTGCAAAAGGGCCTGCGAGCCTGGGCATTGCTTATCTTGCAATAAATCCCACTCGCTGAGTCAGGCCTCTGGGAATGAAGAGCCTAAATGTGTGCATGCTTCTGTAGGGCTCTGCATGTGAGCGTGTTGTGAGACAGAAGGGTGCCCTTTGAAGGAGGTGCCCGTCATGCTTGCCTTTGCGGGGTGGCCGAGCAGACCCAAGCAGATCCTGATGTGCAGGCGTTTGGCAATTACGGTTGTCCATTGGCTGTGAGTTGGGTTGCCAAGGTGATGGATTTCAAAAGGCCAAATCTGTGCTCAGTTTTCAAAGGCTAGGTTGTTTCTTTTTGATCTGCAAACCAGGGGGAAAGACAGATACAGGACTGCTGCCTTTTTTGTTCTCTTGTGTTTTGTTTCTGTATTACAACCTGAATGATCTTGGCAACTGAATTCGTTGGGTTAAAAACTCAGGGTAAGTCTTGACAGTGAGTCAGGTTGCTGAAGTCACTATTGAACCGGTGAAGTATTTTTGCAAAGAGGCATCTAAATACTGAGCCTGTGAATTCTTTGGTATTCTCTAATTCACAGGCAGAGTGATGCAATTGGGTTGACTTTTAAAGACTTGACTATGCTATGGTCATATCCCTGGGCATCCAGGATGCTGTTCACAAAGGCTGTTGGATACAAACAATGGTTCTCGATCAGTAAAGCTCATCAGAGGCATTCAGTTTGCAGAGGGAGACTGGGACCAGTGTGAGAACACATGTGCAATTACTACATCTCAAACCTGAATAAGGACCTGGCACGAGAAGTTACTTGTGGATTCCTGAGTTTTAATCATGCCGGGGTTGGATTGGGCTCACAGCTTTTTCCTTGGCCTTTTTGTTGAATCCTTATGTTAATGCTTTTTATCCTCAGCTCAGAAGGAAGACCCCAAAGACCAGTGAAGAACCTTGCACAACATGGTGCAGAGAATTTAAGTCTGTCTTCCCGAAACACTGCTTTTGTGGTTGAGGGAATAAAATAACTAAGACAAGTGGTGTTCAGCTTTTGCAGATCCCGATGTCAAACACATTTCACCCCCAAAGAGTGTAAGTGATGTTCAGAACTAGGCAAAATAATTCTGCATTTATACGTTGCTTTTTAACTGACTCCCTGAGCCTGGGCATTCCTGATCTCTCCTATTTTGCACACCCTCAACATGTATTAGGTGAACGGTCTACCATTTCAGGGTGCTGGAAGAAGACAGGGAATTTACATGAAGTTTTTCTTCCTCTGCAGAAATTTGGTCTGCAAAGACTTCAGGTGGCTATCTGGCTCAGGTTAGAGAGCTTGTCTGACCAAACCTATCATCCCAGTTGTTTATTTTCAGCAGAGCGCGCTGTTAGGTACCGGTAGCTCTTACCACTAACTGGCATCTCTAGTCTGAAACACAGGATTAAGTTTTTGCAGATTAACAAACTATTACACGTATGACTCCCATCTGTGCTCCCAAGCTGTGGTAAACACCAGCAATTCATCTTTCCCTGGTCTGCAATGAAAAATACAAAAGTGTAAAGTGCCTTTAGCTTGCATAGTTGTGGACTAAGCTCATGTACCTGGCCAGCACCTGCAGTGAGGCTGATGGATGGCAGTTGAGAATGCTCCAACCTCTTACCAAAGCCTTCAAACAAATGTGTCCTTGTCTTCCGGCCTGAGGCATGAGCAGGTGGTTACACAAGTGACCCAACGTACTGGTTAGTCTCCATCTGCTGGGGTCAGAGGTTGGTAACATAAAACCTGGTAGAAAGTGTACGTTTCCCGTTGTCTTGGCTGACCTCTGTGTGGAGTGCCTACATGAAATTGTTGCATGGGTCTCGGTGCTGGGCCGGCACCTGGTGCCATCCCTACGCACCAGCTTTGCGCCGCCCGGGTTGCTGCCTGCGTGTCAGAAGATGTCAGTGTTGATTCTGACTGCTGTTTTTCTGGCACAGGTAATGTTTGCTGCTCATGTACTTCTTCCGCAGACATCTGCTGTGTCCTGCCACTGTGCAGGCAGGATAAAAGCACTTGTTTTTATACCTGGGCTTTTCTCTTGTCTGTGGCTTTCTGTGATCTGCCTTGTGTTGGTGGCCCAGCGCGCTGCCGACCTTAGGCTGTTTCCATGTTTGCTGAATCCTGGTGGCTGAACACGTTCTGACTGAGCTGTCAATTACTATCTGTAGTTCCTACCCTTTGACGCCTGCATTTCACTTCTCTTTGCATCTTTGCGAATGCTGAGACTTGCACGCAGACGTGGAAGTGTGAGTCTTGTTTTTTCTCAGGGCTTTAACTTAAGCTGCCGTGGGTACTGCAGCGCTCCGTGTGCCGACTTTTGTTGATTTTCAATGTAACACTGTTTTCATCGTTCAGCTTTGTAGTTTATGTTCAAGTATTCACTGTCTTTCAGAAACAGCAAGACATTCTTTCTTCTACCTAAACTGTGGCTACTTCTAATGTTTTCTGAAATTTTCTGCTGCTGACAGTATTTTCTTTGTCTTCATGCACCACTTTTGATATCCTAAGAGCATAGTGTGAGGACAAATATAAAAGGCAAAATCCTAATTCTACCTAATGCTATCATGCAGGTCTTCTCACCTTGCAGAATGTGTTCTGGAATTGGAACAACTCCCACCCTGCTGGCAGGTTTTGGCATTTGTAGGTGCCTGATTCAGGGAGAGCGTGACGCATTACTCTGAATATGAGTTAACTCTGTGCCCTGGCAGCTAGAAGGGCCAACTGTGTCCTGGGGTGCATCAAGCACAGCATAGCTGTTGGATGAGGGAGGGGATTATCCCACTCCACACTGCACTGGTGCGGCCCGACCTTGAGAACTGTGTGCACTTTTTGGTGCCTCCATATGAGAAGGACATCAAATTATAGCACGTCTGGAGGAGGGCGAGCAAGATGGTGAAAGGCCTCAAGGGCAAGGGTGACGAGGAGTGGCTGAGGTCACTTGGTTTGCTCAGCTTGAAGAAGAGAAGGCTGAGGGGGTGGCTTCATCCCTGAGGGGTGACCTCATCGCAGTCTACAGCTTCCCCAAGGGGGTCAGAGGAGGGGGAGGTGCTCATCTCTCTTTGGTGACCAGCAACAGGACACGAGGAAATGGAGCGAAGCTGCGTGAAGGGAATTTCAGGCTGGACATCAGGAAAAGGTTCTTCACCGAGATGGCGGTTAGTCAGTGGAACAGGGTCCCCAGGGAAGTTGTCACAGCACCACACCTGTCAGAGTTCAAGGTGCACCTGGATGACGCTCTCAGTCATCTGGTTTAGTTTTAGCTAGTCCTGCGAGGAGCAGGGAGTTGGACTTGATGATCCTTAATGAGTCCCTTCCAACTTGAGATATTCTGTGATTACACTATGCTTGAATATTGCCTTGAGAAGTTTTAAGTCCCATTTCTGAGAAAGCACTCCTCCATCTGAGTCTGAGGACTCAGAGCTGTCTGAATCGGCGTGATCAGAACTGGTAGTTCTGATCCATTCAGAGCGGGCTCACCTGTTTATAGCATCTGCTTGTCTCTGGCGTGTCCTCAAAGCCTGCCCTCACATGAATAGCTCTGCTACAAGGTGATCTCCTTGGTAATGACCACCCGTATGCAATCCAGACACAGCAACCTTGCCTCACCTTGCCTCGGTTGCAGCCATCCTCTCTTCTGCTATGGCCTGGATTTGTTGGCTGATGATCTGTAATTACTGTTCTTCGGAAAGGCAAACCCAAAGAAGCATTGCCCTCCTCACGTACTGCAGGAATACTGTACGAATTAATAAATGTCAGGCTGGACGTGGAGGAGTTCATGGCAACCAGGTTTCATTGCAGGTATGCAGACAGGTTGATTAAATCATGAAAGCAGATAGTAGATATGGGGCTAAGTGACAGAGTAGCAGATCCTTAATGGGGAGAAAAGTGCTCCTATAACCTGCTGAGCCCACAGCAAGATGGTTGGTGGAGGGAGAGGAAAGCAGTTTGGTATCCAATGAGCAGGGATGGAAAAAAGCCTGTTTGGAAGGTCCGAGCAGTCTTCCCACATGGCAGGAGATAAAATTCATCCTGGAACCTCCACAATCTACCTTCACTTCCAAACCCATGCAAAGGAGGAACCCTCAAAGAGTGTTGAAGCACACTGTGGAGTGATGTGAACCAACTGGAGCAGATGAGGACACGGCCACACAGTAAGCAAGGTCTATAATGTGCACATTCATGATGTTTCTCTTCTGAACAAACCTGAAGAAGAGTTTACCTACTCCCCAAAAAAGCAAGAGCAGCCAGAATTCCCTTCCCTCTTATTTGCTTTGGAGATCATAGCTTTGAGATCGGTGTGGGTCACTGGCAGAGAAATGACGAGAGGGATCTGTTTCCTGTGCTACTCCTGGAAATGTGTGTTTGGATTTGATGATGCAAATCTGCTGCAGCTTCCTGGGAAGGTTTGGAGGGCAGAGGCAAGCTTGGGTCTGATCATCTCAGACAGTGTTGGTACCTGCTGGTACCCGTTTGGAGTCACCCTATGAAGAACGTTTGTACAATGCAGGGCTGAGCACAGCCAGACCTGAGCTCATTCTGAATGAACTGGTATTTGGGGAATTTCCACCACATTGAGGTGGCATTTTGTTTGTGTCACATAGCCTTGTTGAGAAACAGTGAATATTAGTCTGGGAGGAATGCCATGGTAACCTGCCAGTGTTGCTTCCAATATCCAAGCTAACTTAACAGAGACAGCTTGAATATCCCTCCACAACTCCACCTAGCACGTTACGGACATACTCTTTGTGGTCTTGTGCAGTGAAAGAAGAGGCTGAGGCTCTAAGCAAAAGCATCTCTCTTTGTCCTTCCTTGCAAGACTTTACGCTTAAAATTTTTCCTCTTTAACTCCTCATTCTCATGGGACTGTATTAGCAAAAAGGCTGGAATTTGTGCCAGGCCTGCAGGCAGCTATTTGATCTCCACTGCTTCTTGTTCCACCTTCAGATACACCGAGTGTTGGTTTGGACATCGGGATTCTGTGTAATGCTGGAAGATTTCTGTGTGTGCATGGCTAATGCTCCTGTAATATTCCTTCCATTTAAATAGTTGCTAGGACAATCTATGATGTTTTCCAATCTGTCTGGTCCTATGGATTTCCTAGCTATTTGAATGGTAGTGGTATCCAGAGACTCTTTATGGCCTTCTGCTGTTATTGGTTAGTTGTATCTCTTAATGTCTACCTTGTTGGAGGCTTTTTCTTCTAGTGGGGTGTGGAGGAGATAGAAAAGGTGGATGTGCTCACCTCTGCTGGGTAGTTAACCGGTTCTTATCTGGAGATGTTTATCTGAGACTCTGATAAATATAGTTGAAAACTTCTTGTACATCAAAAAAAGGAATGATTGGTTGTGCAGCTAAGAATAGCGTAGGCCAGGCTGTATCCAAGACCCCGGTAGCCAGGGAAGAGGAAGAAAGTACATATCTGGTGAGTACCAGAGCCATAACTGTGCCTGCAACCTGTGCTCACGATGGCAGATGAGGTGAACTTGAGTGACAGTCAATAGCTGCCATCCTCAGCTGCCCAGAGGTTTATTGTGGTCAATTAAATGAGGGCAGTTCATAGGCAGCTGACCTGATCCTTGCTTGGTCATTTAGAAAGCTGTAGTTGACAAGAAGAGATTTCCTTGCTGGAATATTGTTCAGTAACCATTTCCTGTGTGTCCTTTCAATCCCAGGACATTTCCCCTCTCAAGTGCTCTATTACAACACTCAGCTGCTGGTTCATTCCCCCATATTGACATATTTTCTAACAGCACATGACATGACTGACAGTTGAACCCTTTGTTGTCTTACTTTTTGTGAAAGGTTGCTAACTTGAGTGAAATGTATTTGGAAAGTAAGACACTTGGCCTGGGGTTTAACCTTTAGAGTGCTGGGAGCAGGGAAGTGTGACTTTAGATGTAGAACATGCCCACGAAGCTGTCAGGGAGAGAGCTCTGTGTGCACCTGGTTCAGAGGTGGAGGCTCCCCATTGTCAGCGGGGGCCGAGACAAAGGAAGGATTTGCTACAAGTGGTTCAAATGTCTTCGCAATTACAGATGCAGTTGAAGTGCTGCGTATTTCATCAGGGCTTTTTACACCTTATATTTGCATGTGTAGTTTATCTGGAGACTTGGGTTTCAATCCCTTTTGAACGACTGCCTCCATCAGCAGCTTGTTCTGTGGCTTAGATGAGACTGATGGTTTGCTTATTGATATCCCTCCCCCATTTTGGCCATTCCCCATTTGAAAGGTGCACACTGTTAGGAGCAGAATGAGAGAAGTCTCAGCAGAACAGTTTACAGGCAAAGTCAGGATTTTTGAAACAAATCTGATATTCAACTGAGACATTGCATATCCAATGCACGAAGTGCTTTTCCCGATGAGGTCCGCCGTGGGGAACGGCTGAAGATGGCACAGATTGCCCTGTGGGACAGCACACGGGAGCAGCTTAGCTGTATGCATTCATTGTAGGGTGGGTTGGATTGAGGTGCAGCGAGGCAGCTCTGCTCGTGGTCATGAGGGAGAGATGGTGTTCTCGGGAGAAACTGTAGTTCCTAACATATGGTTGCAAACTGAGGGAGTCTCTTGTTTTTACCTGGGGAGAGTGGCCAGGAAGGAGCGATCAGAACCTCCCCTTTGGCTGAGTTACTGCCTTGCTGATGTGACAACTGCGGTGACATGCTGGGACACTGGTTAGCTGGGAGCCCCTGCATGCCTGCTGGCTCATCCGCAAGGACTGACCTTGGGAAGAAGTGGAAATCCCTGTGCCGTGCACACCCATCACCAACCTCTTCTACACCCTCTCAATTCCCTTCCAATTTAAAAATCCCGACCCTTTGTTCAAAGGTACAGAAAACCCAATCTGCAAATGTATTCTAGGACTCCCACAACCCAGTGATTCTCAGGGTGTTTGAATGCCTCTCCACATACAGCACATGCCTCTCCACTCATGTGGAAAGGGCAGGGTGGCCAGACCCTCCCCTCCCCACCCTCCTGGTCTGCAAACCTGCAATAACATATTTAAGTAATCCCTCATTTTCCTGCAGCGGCTCCTCTGTCTGTGAGGAGGAGCGACGTCCTTCTCTAGAGTGATTCTGAACTTAGTGTACAGGAAAGATGCACCTTAGATGCTAGGAAAACCCAAATCTAGTGGGAAAAGAAGTTGAAGTGTTGAGTGGACCATCTGTGGAGATGTGTAGTCTCCATTTGTGGAGGCCTTGAGGAGCAAGTTTGTCAAACGTGGCAGGACTGGCACTGATTACAGGGAAGGGGTTTCTCCAATTCCCTTCCAGCACTGTTTCCCTATGGTGCAATATTCTGTCAGGCTTACTGATGTCTGGGGGGGGGTGAGCAGAGGGCTGAAGGCAGCACCTCTGACCTGTACCAATTCCTTCGGGGAGAGACAGAGGGAAAAGAACTCTGCGGGGAGCTACAAAACAGGCTGTAACCTCCAGGTCCCAGGGAACAACAGCTTTTCCCTCTGCTCTTCCACAAAAGAGGTGCAGCCTTGCTGGGTTGTCCCAGGTGCTATCAGAGTGAAGCAATGCGTACTTTCTTCTATTGGACGCTCATAAGAGTGCTGGCCACGGACTGAGACTGCTGTTAACTTTCCTGCTATCCTATGGATTTTGTGTAGTTTCACCATGTTGTCTGAGGGCAAAGTAGAGGTTGTAACATCTTAAAAACAATTGCCATTATTTGTTACTTTCCACCTTTTAATGCCTTTCTTGAATAATAATATTTAATGGGAGGGGCTTTCTTTCCTTGGAGCACACTATATCTTTAGAACAATCCAAAATATCCCTTTTTTGTACATGCCTTTAAATACATTCAAGCCAAGAGATCTTTGCTGCAGGGACAAGCTGGACTCCACGGTAGAGTCTTACGCTAAGTGTGAAGGGGAACAAATTCAATTGCACTTACTTTTCTTGCATCTTATTGAGCGGAACTAGGAGATTTTCGTGGTAGCATCACCAAAAAAACAAAAGGGGAAAAAACAATTTTAAAAGAATCTGCTTGATCAGCTTGTTCTTTCTTGCCCCTATGATGAAAGAGAAATTGTTATTCTGAAGACACAGAACATATCATTTGTACAAACAAAGTCTGCTTCAGGGAGGCAGGTCTTCGCTGAGGGTTAGAAGGTGGCTGGAAATGCTGTGGGTATGGATTAATATATGAGCTAGCAGCCTTTCCAAGGGTCCTGTTCCCATCATTGGAGGGGGCAGAAACATTAAGAATGACCAGAACCTGCATATAAGGTGCCACACCAGGATGGAGGGGGGGGAGCCAGGGGGACCAAAGGAGAGATATGGGGTGTTATAAGGGGACAGAAAATGACCTTGGTCTAGGATTGCTCCTAAAAGCTACCACTCACCATCTAGCCAGGTGTTGAGGAGCTGCAAAATGCACTCTGGAAAAGAAGTGTGGAGGAAGCAGAGCTCATTTGTGGCTTGGTTGTGGCAGAAGTAGGGGAGTTGTCCGTTACCCAGCTGAACCAGTTTGTTCCCGGTAGAAAAGGATGTGCTCTGGAGAAAGAGGCTGCATGTTTGTCCTGTGCTGATAGCTGCTCCTTGGCCATGGCTGAAGCCTCCTGAAAAGGATGGGGAAAAACACATGTTCTCCAAGCGTCCCTGAGCATGTTGGGCATTGGGGACCCTCCTGGTGTGTCTGGTGAGCATCTGGGAGGAAAACCAGGGAGATGGATGGATGCATGCGACGGAGGAAACACCTGAAAGGAAGAGGGAAGCTACCTGTCCTGGGGGCAAATCTCAAGGCAAGGAGGCTTCCTGCAGGCTGGGAGGAGACTGTAGTTCACTTCAACCTGGGAAAGCGCAGATGACTGCTGGAATTGAAAGAAAGGAAGGGATGATCACAGCAGCAGGGTCAAGCTGGAAACTGGTCTTCAGGCTTGGTTCTTCACAGTCAGGTTGTTTTTCCTAATTTTCAGAGTTTTCTTCTAGGGTTTTGTGGTTAGTTTTTTTTTTTCTATAGTTGTAAAAAAAAGCACCCCAGCTTTCTTCAGTGACGCCAGATGTCGTCTGGTTTTTAGGAAGACATGGGAAAGAGAAGAGAGAGCTGCCAGTGTCATTGCCATGGTCATGGCCAGTGGTCATTTCTGGTCCCATCGCATACTTGTTAAAGACTGGGTGAAGCAGGGGAGAAAGGGTGATTTAAGACAAACCTGTGGAAGTTGCAGTTCCTGTCATATATTACACACTGAGACCAATTTTTGATCCTGTGAGCTCCCAAACATCATCTGCAGCTCTTAAAGTTGAAAGAAACTGCCAGTCAGGGTCCTGAGGGACAAGAAGCAATATCTTCATCAGATACCTGATACGTTACAAAGGTATCGCAGCTCTGTTCATGAGCACACTTGAAATGACTTGTGTGTAAGCAGTAGGACTGCCAGAACAGTAGGGAAAAATTCTTAGTATAATTTGGGTTGATTCAGTTTCTCATTCAATTATCACAGGCATTGCAGTGATGAGAAGCAGGAGATGAGGTGGGAGTTGCACGCTTAGGCATGGGAGAGTCTCTGTGTGCTGAGAACAGCCTATGGGTGCCGTAACATTTAGAAACAAAAAAACAGAGACTCAGGTCAAATGTGTGACTTATTTTTTTCTTCAGGGGGTCACTGTTGCATTTTTCTGTCTCTAGCTGGGCACTAACCTGGGTATCAGAAAAACACAGATTGTTACCCAGGTATCTGTGAGGTCTCAGGCTGTGTCACACACTTACCGGTGATGATTCCTGGTAGCTTATTTAAAAAGATCATTTGGTCTCTTTATGTACACACCCGGGAGTAAGAAGGTCGGGACTCATTTTTAGGAGCTTACAGTCATGTCTGTGTTTCCTGAGCCAGTCCTAGATTTCATGCTTTCTCATGTCTTTTATTTTCTCCCTCCTGAGTGGCTGTAATTTTGGTTATGATGTTCTCTTTTTGTACATTGATTGTAAAGAAAAGCTCCCTGAAAGGTGCAGGAAAACTCTGTATGTTTCCAGAGACAGAACTGTAATTTACGAAAGTATCTTGCATCTTTGGGCAACAGGAGAAATGCAGATAGTCTTTCTTATGGTTCAGGTGAATGAGGAGGAACCTGTGTACGATTACACAGTAAATACTTCTCCCTTGCAGTGGGGAGATAATCCAGCTTTCATTTAAAAACAAAATAAAATAAAATGACCCCAAACTCCCAAATGTCTTGTGACTACAGAAGCATTGGGTCTGTTTATACGTTGGCTCTTCCTCTTCCTAACCATTCATAGTACATACCTGTATGAGTTTTCTGCCCTGAGTCACGTAGCCACATGCTTTGACTTAGTGGACATAAATCTGAATTGTGTCTGTGTCTCTTTGCTTTTCTCTAATGAGCCAAGAGTTTGCTAATTGGGAAATTGGCACCTCAGAAAGCCCTGCAAGGTAGGGTGGGAATCCCAGAATCCCCGACTGGAAGGGCCCTCTGGAGCTCATCCCATCCCACCCCTGCGTGAGCAGGCACCCCCAGAGCAGGGGCACAGGGCCGCGTCCAGACGGGGTGTGAATGTCTCCAGGGAAGGGACCCACAGCCTCCCTGGGCAGCCTGTGCCCCTGCTCTGGCACCCGCACAGGGAAGGGGTTTGTCGTCATGTTCAGGGGGAACTTCCCGTGTTCCGACTTGTGCCTGTGGCCCCTTAGGCTGTCGTTGGGCACCACTGAAAAGAGCCCGGCCCCATCCCCCTGACACCCACCCTTTAGGTATTTATAAGCACTGATGAGATCCCCCCTCAGCCTTCTCTTCTCCAGGCTGAACAAACCCAGGTCTCAGCCTTTCCTCACAAGGGAGGTGCTCCAGTCCCTGATCGCCTTGGCAGCTCTGCGCTGGGCTTGCTCAAGCAGTTCCCTGTCCTTCTTAAACTGGGGGTCCCAGAACTGGACCTCCCCTTGGGAGGGCTCCTCCTCCATCCAGGGCTGTGCTCCATCCTTGCCTTGGGCTGGTCCATCTCTGGCAGGAGGAGAGGAGAAATGACTATCACCTGGATTAATTTTGTTCCATACTTTGTAAGTTACTAGGGAAGACTGGGACTTCAGAAATGGGTTATTTCTTCTAGAAGTCCTTTACTGAAGAAGGTCTGTATGTCACTATAAGCATGATTCAGAATTTACAATACTAATGCCAATCTGCAGCAACAAATCAGTACAGGTCAGTGTGGACTCACCGGTTCAGGGTGTACGTGGGGCAGGCTGGGAGCCACGTCTCCGTTCCCTATGCCTGAGCTCTACAAAATCCCTAACTTGGGTTGGTTTGTCGTGATTGCTTCACGTCTCAGTACTTCCAGCTGTGGACCCAGATGTCTCTGTAAGCCTGTGGTGATGGGTCCCTCTTCTCTCCTTTGTACTGTTGCCCGGGCTATAGTCCCATTGTAGGGCTAGTTTGTATTTCTGTCTGCTGCAGCTAATGGTGCGAACTGTGGCTGCTCTGTATCTTGCAGAGTCAATTGGTAAGAGCATGAAGAGAGCAAAAATAATTCAGCGTCACCAAGAGCCTCGCTGAGGTGCTTGTGTGTCTCTGATCTGGCAGGCTCCCCATCTCCCGCCAGCTCCATCGCAGGAGTGGTGAGATCGTGGCAGAGTCAGCTCCTCCCTGGGCGTGCTTGCTTGCTTCCTTCGTGTGCACACGTGCGTGGCCTCCTGTCTGCAGCAAGGTTCTCTTACGGTTGCAGCTAGTGAAAATGTACCTGGGTTTGGCCCTGGAGCCAGAGCTGGCAGAGACGTATTACTCAGTCTTGGAGCTGAGGTTCCCTAAAACACTCTGAAAGTAATAAAGCAATCTTAAATAGGAATTAAACGCCTAAACCCTAAAAATCATCTACTGGAAATACAAAAGGGAAAAAAGATCAAAAAAAATTCTTCATGCATCTTTGATTTAAACTGCTTTGACTTGGCGGGGCATAAACCCTCAAATCACCAATAATCTTTTAAATTTGATCCCAGAATAGACTATTTCTACAGTATTTTATATGGGTCCAAACTACTTTTGGTAAGAGGATTAGTTAGAACCAGCTCTAGGTCATGAATACTTGGTTTCTCTGTCTTTTTTCTTGAGTGGAAAGAAAGTTGGAAATGGTCAACCAATCATGTTCCAAATGGTGGAGGCTGAATTGTCTTCCTGTGCCGTAAGGAGCAGAACTGTAGGAGGTGCTGTAAATAATGATGTGCCTGGAAGAAGCAGAATTCTGTGTTGAATTTGGGAAGCCTGGGGAAAATACAGCTGCTGTGTCCCCTGCTGTAGAAGAAAGGAGAACAGCACCCTATCTCCCTCCCTCCCTCTTCCCCTTCCCCTGCCGTGGTGGGGAGCCTGCCCTGCAGGCTGCAGTCCCAAGCACAGGATTTGGGCTTGCTTCCTAAATATCTCCACTGTATCAGTACTGACTTGATCAATACTGCGATGAACCTATGATTCCCTGTAATGTGCCGTCATCTAGTGAGTAAAAGCTTGGAAAAAAAATGCCAGGCAAGACAGGTTTCTCAAAGCTGGTGCGCTCGTGTAGCTAGTGTTAGACATCGCTTCCTAGAAGCACTCAAAGGACAAAATCCCAAGGACTTTCTTTTCATAAAATTCTAGCAATCTTGTATTTGCGTATGCAATTCAGGTATTACAGAGCTGTTTGTTCCAGTGCCTTTATTTCAGTTCTTTCATGGTATTAGGGAGTTTATTTGGTACTATACAGGTGTAGTTAGAATAAGTTGTTAAGGGTATTTATTTTCCCATCTCCTGATCTAGAGCTGAGGATGATTTGCTTAACAGTGAATCTCAAAATAAGTGGGGAGGAAAGGGAAGAAAGGAAACCATAGACAGGCAGAAAATTACTAGGATTATTATCCAAAACTGAAGGTAGAGTTGAGCTGAGTATTTGCAGAATGATGTTTTCTCTGAAGTTCTTCTGTCACGATGGTCTGAACATCGCCTGCTCAGCAGAGGGTATCAAGAGGAGCAGAACAGGACCCACTCGACTGACCATGCAGGATGGAGCGCAGGCTGGGGATGAAATGGCTGGGCTCAGCAGGTGGGTAGGAGGATGTAGACAAAGAGGTGTTATACTGGAGGGTGGAAAGATGCTACCCGTGCCCCTTCAGGGTGAAAACTCTGAATTTGGGGGCGGTGGTCAATGGGGAATAAGTGGCTGTGGCAAGCAGTGATGGATTTGGAGTTGGGCAAGACTGGAGGGGGCTGCCTCGGGGGAAGCTGCTTGTGGCTCCAAGCTGCTGACACTCATTTTGTATGTGGTGAAGAAGTGGGTGGGTGGTGAGGAAAAGCTCTGAGCTAAGAGGAGCAGCGCACAAGCTGGGGTTTTCTTACGCGCAGGGAAAATCACATTGGTTTGGCAAAAACACCACTTTTTGTAGGCAAAGTTAGTTCATTTTAAGAATGGCCAGTTGCCTCTTGCTTAAACCTCTTCCCAATGAACAGGAGCTAAATGTAATGTTTTCGGTTATACTATCAGGAGATTATCCCTATGGAGTCTTGGCACTGGTTTAGCAAAACTAGTTTAAAAAACACCCATTAAATTAAAGCCCCAGCACTTTATAAATTGGGAAGTTCTGGGTGATAGAATGTGGGGGCATTAGGCACTTGGATTTACAGTGGGCTCGTGGGACCCTGGACAGAATGTGGTAGGGGTACATGAAATTGTTGTGAAAAACATCTCCCTCTTGTCTAGATGTGTGCCTAGTACAGTGTGAGTACATACAGTGGATTTCAGCAGTCAGTAGTGATGCTTTGAGTCTAATTTCCATCTCTTTCACCTCGAAAGATAGAAAACACCAAATAAAACCTATGCTTTTGATTAATGGTATTTTCAGGTGGATTGTTTGGTGATGGAAATGGTTTTTAAGAAACAATTTGAGAAAGTAAATGCCGTTTTGGGAGTTTATTATTCTCAACCTCAAAAACAACGTTTCCATTTAATGGTTATGTCCAATAAATTCTCGGCAATGTTCCCAATTAATAATGATGTCCAAATTCCCATATTACGCTGCCACAGAGGGTGTAGTAATATATGGGCAAATTACTTCAATTCTTCCCAGTTCCCATTAGTATATTAAACTACAATTATAATATTCTCATATTTCAAACATTCTGAAGTTTTTACCATATAGCACTGGAATTCCTTTCCATGATGTCTGCAAAAAAAGGGAACTCATCTGCATAACACTATATTGGGTTGGAAGAGAGCTGAATCTGCTATTAAGAAATGAGTATTTTACCGTCTCCATTAGGAAAAGACAGCTTTAACTGAGCAGGATATAGTTCACTTACAAAAGAAAAGGCTTCTCTTCCAAAACTGGCTGATCTGATTTATGTTTCTTTGTTAATAGGAAAAAAAAAATTTTTTTTTATGCTAATAGGCAGAAACAATTAGTTTCAAGACAGTTCTGTGGGGAAAAGGAGGCTGCAGTGTTGATCCTCAGAGATTCTCAGCATTATATTGTCTTAAGAAACGTTGAAAACATGTTCTGAACATGTCTGTTTGTAATTTATCACGTAAGGAAGCAGAACGCAGTCTAACAAAAAAATGGCTCCAGTGGCCAAGACCAAAGATTCATTGGTCTCAATAATCCCATCTCCAGCAGTGACCATAAATGAGTGCCCGGGGGAGGACACAAAAATTAAACCCGAATATCTAAATTAATATTTCCCCCCCCCAGCTCTTCCTGCCTCCAGCTCTTTCAACTTCCAAGACTTTCTGTGCCAGATGTGACTTCTGTAAATGCAGCAATTCTTGAAGGAGGTCTCTTTGTGAAGTCTGTGCAAGACTAAAGAAGACTCTGTATGAGGTGATTTTTCTCCTTTCATACAGGAATAGAAAAACACAGAGAAATAACTGTGACCCTCTGGTAGTTCCTACTGCGGTAGTGAGATGAGGGCTGCCCTTTTCCCACATGTGGATATAAAGGAAATGTAAACTGTAGGGCGCAGAGGATCCCTGTGCATTGTAATCTGGAGCCTGGACAAGCCTTTGCCTAGAGGGGAAGGGGGATGGGAGCAGAGTGAGGGCAAAAGGGGACAGTGGCTCTGTAGCTATGCAAGCCTGTGGCCACCTCTGCTGAGAGAAACATCACAGGCAAGGACCTAAAAAAGGGGTAAGAGTAGCAAGCTCATTCTCACCATGGCAAAAGGATTACAAAGAAGCTTCAGTGTTGTATGCTGGGGGATTTGTGTTTTAATCCATTTTTCAGTAACCCTCCCCAAAACACTAAGAAAAATAATAATAATTGGAAAGGTAAGCTCTGAGGCAGTGAAGTATTTTTAATTCTTTTCCAGAACAGCCACATTGACAATAGAGTGGTGGGACACCAGAGAGATCTAAATACCCTGGGACACGTGGGGGCATGTGAGACTGAAGAGTCAGCTGAAGGAAAACTTGAACAACCTGTAGGATTTAAGGATTTTACTGTTCCAGTAATAGGACAAAATTGTTACTGTAGATGCTGCAGCGGAAGTGTCTGCTTGGTATGGTTACAAGAAAAGGAAAAAAGCAAGATAACAGGGTAAGAAAGGTCTGTGAGAGAGACCTTCAGGGCCAATCTCACAAAACATTTGAAATCAATGATGTAGCTTGGATGGGGGCCCTGTGTGGTATTTGTTAAAAAGGTATTGCAGGACTAGAAAGGGTTGAGAAGAGCAAGACAAATGATAAAGGCTGAGGTAAGCAAACCGCTACTCTGAAGAGCGTCTGAAAGCATCTTTGTTCTCAGAGGGGACATCAGGTGTGAATGCGTCTGTAAAGGCCAGTCTAAGGGGCACAGTCTGAAAACAACAGGTATCCATCCCCGGTGTCTGAGCACAAGAAGGGGAGGAAATGCAGTGAAACTGAAAGGCAAAAAATGCTGAGAGGGAAAAAATACTCTTCTGTGTGTTTATACTGAGCCTGTGGAACTACCAAATAACTCAGATCAGCCAGAATGCATGCTTTGCTGGGTAATTAAAATAGCGAGAGTTCTTATCGTTAAAGGGTATGGGGGAATCCCCTTTCATGGCCTTTACATGAATCTCCCACTTCTAGAATTAGCATGAAACTTACGGTCAGTAGCAGATTTTTTCACCTGTTAGTGGTGTTTCATGCAACTCCCATTAAAAGTCTCCTCTGCTAGTAGCTGCTAGAAGTCAGTCACTTGGCTCTGTTCCAGTCTGGGAATTTCTGTGCTCCTGACTGCAAATTATTCTTGGGCAGGATAATTGAACCAGATCCTCAGTGGATGTAAATTATCCCTGGTCTGCTGGAATTGCTCTTGCATTGTTTGCGCAGATCTAGCATTTATGGTATTGTGCATGGCGGTGTTGAACATGCCACAAGTACACTGGGTATCTGCTCCTCTGGATATTTCATAGGATTATTAAGTTAAAAAGGTTAGCGGGAGGATTTGTAAAATGTTAATTTGGCTGTACTGTGACTATGTTGATTAATTGTGCCTAGCTTCAGGAGCAGAGCATGATCGCGTGGTTGGTGCAGCAGAACTCAAGGCTCAGGGAGATACGTGACAAGGTAATCATATAGTTTGATGTCTACTTCTTACTAATTTTATTAAACTCGGTAGATTCCCTTTACTGGTAGGCTTTACCCTTTCTTTCCAAAACTACAGAAATCAAAAAACCCTGAAAATTTATTACTGATGAACAGAATTTACTGTCTAAAAAAGAACTAATTTTTATATATCAAGAATTATTTTTTAGAGCCATTTCTTCTGTTCATACTGTGGTACTAAGAAGTAGTGTATTGAAACATCTTTGTAGGAGCCAGACACGAAGACAAGTTATTACTACACTGTGCAAAGACAACTAGATGAACAAATTAAATACTATAAAAATGCATATGAAGAACTGTAGTATATTCTTATTTGCTCACTTTGATGAAATGCATGACTTTTAGTATTTTTCTAAAACGTTTGCAGCTGATACCTTGGACACAGATTTTAATGCAAAAATCGTTCCGAGTTAGAGACCTGCTGAAAAGTGGCCCTTGTATGAACAACAGCTGTAGCAAGAAAGGTTGGATTTTCAGGTATTTGACTGGACTCAAGGGCCTGTGGTTCAGCTCCGCAGATTTTGGATGTAAGTTGGCTGTTCCTTCTGTGCAGCTGGGCTAGTGTTTTAATTTGGACCAGGAATGCACTTTTCAAAGTAAATCTCTGGTCATCCTCCCTTCCGTGCACTTGCGTGTCACGGAGTGGTTTTGGCAGCTGCACCCAACGCGTGTCCATGGCCTGCCGGTGTTCAGTGCACAGTACCAGACCAGAGCCAGGACGAAGTAAAAGCATGTAAAACAGTGAGGATGCTGGGTCTTCAGAGCTGACAGCTGCATTTTGCAGATCCACCCCTATCACGGCCACGGGACCCTTGATAAAGTTAAGGCAGCCACTGTGCCTCAACTCCATCCGATGGAGACTGCCATCTTGCCCTTGTTTCTCTTGCCTAGGATGGGAAGGAAAGAACAAAACTATATAATGACATCGTTGGGGTGGGTCTACGTCTGTGTGTCCTGCTGGAGAGATTTCTTTGAGGGAGAGGGCTGAAATAGCCGCCTCCTCAGCATCCAGCGTGTTGCAAGCTCTGTGGTGTTTAATGGGAAGGCAGCTCTGTTGCGGGACTCCTTCCCATGCTGCTGTCACACCTGCATCTTACCTCAGCAACCACCATGCCAGAAATGATCGTTCATATTTAAATGGTCTTTCTTTCATATGGTCGTTTATAAGATGCTGTAGAAACTCGCGTTGTATTACTCTTCTAGCAAACCATTTAGATTACCCAAGAGCTTTTCTTGAGATGGATTTTAGAAACAAAGAAGCCCCAAGACTGGAATTATTGCCTTTAGAAATCACCCAGGGACCGAATTACAGTGATCGGTACGCGGCTTCAGTATCTTTGCCTGTTCGTATGCTATTCGTTCAAAGCTTTGCCATTTCTTCTGCACTGTTGCCATTGATTTTAAAATTGCTTTGCTGCGTAACGACCGCATGCAGCACTGAGAAGTGCGGAGGGCTATGCTGCTGTGTATCCAGTTGGCTTCCCCCAAATTCCACGGTGAAAGGGGGATGCATCACAGAGGTAATGAATTTTCCCAGCTCTGACTACAGTCAAGGAGGAGCTTGGCAAATGACGTGCTCAGCATCCCCAAATACACCAATAGGAACAAAAACAAGAAATGCAATTAAGATACTAAAGTTACATCCTGGTGTTCTACCAACTTGTATCTCTGTTCGTGACTTGGTTTTAGCTGGGGTCACACAGATAATTAATCTGTGCAGATTTCCTGGAAAACTGCTTAATCTGAAGCTTTGCCTTTAAGCAGAAGATCTTTCACTATAGGTCAAATAGAAAGATACTCACCTCCATTCTAACTTCAGGGTATTTTTCAATTATTGTAAGTTTTTCAGGACATGTGGATCAATAAAGCTGATTTGCAGCTAGTGTAAGACCTCTTCACACACAGTTTCCAAAGAACTAACTAACTTAGTGAGAAAGTCTTAGGTGACAAAGGATGGGAGTGAGACATCACTAAGCTGAAGGAGCTACAGCGTGAGAGAGCTGTAATTGATTTACAAGATGTATGTCTTCCCCTACCTGAATGACCTTTCTTTTTTCTTTTTTTTTGTGCTCTTTAAATCCCCAGGCTTTCCTGCTTTTAGCAAACACACAGGGAATCTTGACCCCTGTTGCAAATGGCTTACAGTAAAAAGGAATGAAATATGGCTCAGAAGGGTAGGGTTATACTGTTAAGTACGATCATGATGAAAGAGCAGTATATGCAATGATAACTCAGTTTTAAGCAGGTTAAGAAGAAGTGAGTAATTTCAAGGGCATTTTTTGCTCTCTGGAGCATGTCTGTGGCCCTCAGCCAGAGAGAGGAGCAGGAGGACGATCAGAGGAGGGACAACCAAGAGGACAAAAGTGGTCTCTTCCTCCAGGTCCTCCCCAGGCCAGTCTCCCCATCATTGAGCTCATGGTAGAGGAAAGAGTGCAGTCAAAGATTGGGTCTGTGAAACACATGGGTTACAAAGATGCCAGGTCAATAAGGGTCTTAAATTGCTTGTTTTGTGTGCCCCATGTACAGCTGTAGCCATGGGATGATTTTCCTTTTTCCTTTCCATTTATTGCTGGAAGACAGTAACTAGGTAGGCTGCAGACCGGTAGGACTGTACTTGGGGTAGCTGTAGGGGACACTCGGGGTCACTGAACCATGTCTCCTGCGCTTGCAGATGAGCTGGTAATGTGTATCTCATCCAGAAGGATCCACAGAGCATGCCTTCTAAAAGCTGCCAAACCCCAAAGGCTGCAAAATGCTTCCCAGTGCCCTGGAATGAACATGACTTTCCAAAGTCCTTTACCACTTTACTGCCCCACAGACTCTGCAAAATAAGGAGGAAGAGCCACGGACACATTGAAATAGGCTTTTCTTGAAGGAAATGTCACTCCCCCATCATCTGTCCATGCATTAAGCTATAAGCCAACCTGACCAACCCCATTTGGCACTCCAAAGCTAATATTTCGGCCAAATAAATCAGAGCTACTGCAAGGCCCTTGTATGATAAACATATCCCCTTTTTTATATATATATTTATACATTTTTTTTACACTTTGTCTAATCCTTGCTCTTCAGAGAGTATCTGTACATTTTATCTTATTATTGTAGTCATATTAATGGATACCCATCGCTAGCATTAAAAACTAAGAGTTTCATTCCTAATTCATTCTTACAGGAGCATAAAAGCTGTTTGGCATAAACTGACGTGATTCCTGACAGTACATATAATTTCTACTCTAATTGTGTGAATTCTGCCTTTTATTCCTTGATGGGATTGTAGTTGTTACATGGTTGACCTTAAAAAAGTCTCCAGCCCCATCCATGGTCTAGCACACCAAATCTTACTGAAAAGACAACTGCCATGAGCCGCTGCTCCTGAGCCAGAAGTTTCCATCTGGCCATTAGCAAGTCATTAGATACCATCAATAATACGGTATTGCTCTAGTCTTGTGCACTTGCCCAGTGCTTTTGAGCCAGATCAAAATATGTCAGGCAAGTATTTGCAGTGTCTTCCAGAGATTTGACTTAAATAGAATACAGCAGTTTGGAACTCGGAACAGAATATGGAAGGTTATTAATACTCTTTTAGGTATTAACAGCTTTGTGCAGATAAGATATTTGAGGAAGCTGAGAAGCCCCTAGAGTGTGAGGATGCAGTACAAATTTAGACTGGCAGTTGCTTTTCAGGTACATCTATTTAAAAAAATCTTGGGTTTTCATGACCTGTAGCCTGCCAGGGACTGCAATTAGCAGGTTTTCGTCTGCAAAGTGGAACAGTGTCGGGTCTATTTTCCTATTATTTGAGTGCAGCCTAGTCCTTTCTCTTACTCATATCAGAGTCACACTCCTTTCTGTAATGGTGACAGTGGGTTTGTTCCCTTAAGCTACTCAAGCACAGACAAAAGTTGATGCTCTTACTTGCTTAATGCACCTGCCGTCACCAAGAGGAGTGTTTCGTTACATTTGAAACCAGCAAAGCAGCAGGACACGCAGCAGAGCCCTCGAGGAAGGAGCTCTTGCAGGACATTTCTGTTAGCCCACTGCCATCACGCAGAAGCTCTGCTGTTAGGACATTTATCCAAACTGAACTATCCCACCTTAAAACATTCACTGCTCGGTAGCAAGGGCACAGCAAATGAGTGAGTTTTCACAGCTTGATCTTAACTTGACTTTGTTGTGTTACCAAGGGTGATACAAACTCTCTCCACCTTCATAAAAGCAAGGCACACAGTTGTTATTTTCTTGATGTAGATTTACTGGCATTCTAACTGGTCTTTGACAGTATTAGAGGATAATTCTTGACTAATCTACAGTAACTTGGGGTTTTTTTGCTGCTGTTCAGAACGTGCTTCCCCGAGTTACGATTTATTCTGCATCTCATAGATGATTGCACCGTGGTCGCTGGCAACTCAGGCTTGATCAATGTGTGTGCAGACAGATTGCATTATCTCTAACGTTCTGAATCAGATCATGCTATGTATTTAATCTCCAAATCAATTTCCCAGTGAGTTTTGAGAGCTTTTGTTTCTGTTAGCGAAATTCTGTTTCTGGAGAACTTAGAGCTGTGTGGCTGCAAGAGCAAGGGTCCTTTCTGAGAAAGGCACATCTTTTCTATGTATGTCTTATAACAAAACCAGACTAAGGATATCTGTGTTCCCAATCTGTCTCTCTCATTTACTGAATGTAAAAGGTTCAGGGTATTTATTAGTACCAATCGATTTATGGAGAGACTGGATACTTTAAGCCCTCTGGATTTAATAGAAGAAGAGACCAAGAGACCTGAACAAAAGCTTCCAGCAATTCAGCAGATTCCCCTGAGAGGGAGCTCAGGGGCTGCAGATTTCACTTTCTCACATAATTGTCACGGGAACTTGTGTGAGTCTTGGCTGGGCAACCCAGCCGTGGCCAGAGCAGCAACCTCGGGCTTCAGTCCTCTGGTAACTACTGATGCGTTTATAGGCGGTATTTGCACCCTTGCCTTTTTTCCTTTTGACCAGCTCTTGAAAGCCATGAGACATGAAACCAAATTTGTGTGTGATTTCCTTACGGGGGCAGAATGTTTTATTTCTGGTAGGTAGACTGCTCTTACAAACACAGGCAGAAATGAAAAGTTTGCTGGTTATTTCCTCCAGAAATATGTCAAAGAACTTATGTAGCTACAGTGGAGTCAAAAAGGTTTGAACTTCATACATTTCATCAGCTTTAAAGCTAATAACTTTTTTCTCTTGATGTCAATTGGTAACATCACTTGCCTGAAAAGAAATAATTTCATGCATGGCCATGCCAATTAAATCTAATCCTTTTGCTGATGTGGCCAGAACCTAGAAAATACTGATGTGCATAAATAATAAAATACTGTAACTTGATGCAGAATGTCTCTTAAAACCAAGAGAGAGCACAGGGGCTTGGCAAGTTTGCCTTTTATCTGCTTTCCATGGGAATCCCATCCATTTTGCTGTGAGATCAATGGGAGTCTCTTCTTGCTTCCAGTTTCGAAGAGCAACCAGAACAGCGGCAGATTTAAGTAAAACAGTGCAATTCTTGGCTCTGCTCTCCATTTCCTTCCCTTACTTCAGTTGTTCACATTAAAGTAACGGGGGAAACCCCCATCGTTAATAGTGTTTCTGGGAATACTTTGACACGCGTTACAAAGGAACGAACAATTCCACTAGAAATAAGGACAGCTTGTAAGAGCAAGACTTCTTTCCCTCTAATGTTCTCATTATCGGTATTTCAATGGGGCACAGCCCTTTAAGACGGGATAAACAAAGTAGTCGCAGAGAAATGGTAGCTTTGTTATTACAGGAGAGAAACTGGAGAGATTCTGCAATAAAGAGGTTGAAACTCCAGTGACCTTAAGGTGGGATAATGACTGACTGACTTACTGTACCTTCCACTTAAAATTACTCTACATAGAGACTTTGCTTCACCCACAATTAAAACCCCTACAGCTTCTAAGACACGAAATGGCAACGGTTTAGCAGTACATCAAAAGAAAAATTTTCTACATGACCAGACAAAGCGCACGCTAGTTACGTGTTAACTGTTAAGACGAGAAGCACTTAGGTGAGCTGAAATAATGACCTGCATCTTTCCCAGTCCTGAAAAAAATCACCTTATCTTACGCATTCAGCTCTGGGTTGGCTTGACATAGTGGGGTAGTCTTCTAGAAACAACGTTAAAAGAAACTAAGTAGAAGGGGGGGGGGTGTTGGAAGTGAAAATACCAAGTTTCAAATTTACACCCAAAGGCATTTCGTGTTAGTATTACTGCAAGATTCCTGAACCCCAGTCTTGACGTGCAGACTGGCAAGGGCGTAGCAAAGCCAGAGCCATTGACACCTCATTTGCTTCCCCAGTACATAACAAGGCTGGCTGCTGTGGCTCTGAAACCAGATACAATCCATTTTCAACAATATCACTGTAGGTGTCTTTTTTACATTTTCCTAGATAATTTCCTGTCAAGAGGATTAGAGCGCGGCCTACAGGGAGCAGGCAGCAGCTTTGATGACACCGCTCCATTGAATTTTGATTATATCTGGTATGGATGCTGCCCTGGAACAGGGGCTGGGGGAGGGCACAGGGTGGGAGTTGCCAGATCGCAGCATCCCTGTTGGAGAGACTCATAGAAACACTCAAGGTTTCCAGAGTTCCTCCAGGAATCGCAGATGTTATTCTTAGTGCTTGGTCTTTAGTAGGTATTCTGCCTTTGAGAAATCAGGGGAAGATCACTTTGGTGCAATACTGGGATGCATCAAGGGAAAATTTGGGTTTGCGATGGCAGTGACGGGCTTTCTTGGGCCAACCAGCTATGCCCTCTTCATAAGTGACATCCCAACCCTCCAGATGACTGATGAACGTGTTACGGGGTCATGTGTTGCTCAGCATGGAGGAGAGCTGCAAAAGCCTGCTTCCATGCAAAAACTTGAAATACATGCTCTTTTTGGCCAAAAAGAGGAACCAAGCATTTTCTCTGCATTTTCAAAATACTTTTTTTCCACAGCAAATCCATCTGTAAAACTCCAGCTGCTTAATCCGCACCCAGATAAATTTTCCTGACACGAGCATTACTTGTTTTAACAGAAAAATGTTGGTGAAGCTGCTGTTAGATGAGAAGCACAGCCTTGTGCAAAGGCAGGCACCAGGAGCAAGTGCATGTGCCAGAAGCACACAGGCATTTTTCTCTGCTGCTGGCTTGTCCTTGGGGTGTGTGAATTGCAGGCAACCTGTCCCATCTTGTGGTAGTTCAGTATCTGTGCCTGTAGCTCCCGTAATAAGGTAGTCTTAATCAATAAAAGTTGTGTTCAGCATCAATATTTGTGCTTCTGAGTTTCAGTGCTCGGAGAGTTCAGCACGCGCTGCTTCGCTAGTGGATGGGTTTGTACGTTTCCAGCTCAGCTATCGCAGCCGAATGCAAGGGCATGATACCTGGTACCCAATTAAAAAAGATTGGCAGTTATAATAAGACCAACCAAGAGGTTTCTTTCCCCACAAATCTGTTGGACGTGGAATTAAGACTTGTGACTTAGGCCTCCAGGTTCATCGGTTTGGCTTAAGGAACAGGAGAGGGGTGGTTTTTAAAGAATACTGGTTAGTTCTTAACACTTCTCTGGTGCTTTGGTTTCATATTTTCCAACTTTCCCCCTTTTAAGGAAGCTGTAAACTTTGATGTTTAAAACAAAATCAAAATCAAATTCTAGGCTTTTAGAGCTGTAAGAAAACAATATTATCTGTTGTCATTTATAAGATGCAACTGTGAGAGCAGTAACAGAGACTGACGTACATAATTTGCTTATGGTATCGTTTTAGCTGTGCTCAGTGTGGTACAATTTTTTTTTATCCTGATGTCCTTTTTCTCTGCAGCAAACACAACTCTGTTCTTTTAGACTAAGCTTGTTTTTACTCAGTACTTTTATTGAACAATAAAAACAATAGGAATAACAAAAATAAACATTCTTCTATATAGCTTGGTGAGGGCTGTGCTAGAGCTTTCAGGATGACCATTTCAGTGCAAATCATTGGGGAGGTTTAATGCTTTTCATAGTGCCACCCAACCGCAGTCTTACAAATACAGCTACTGCAAAGAAAGTGCCTTTTAAGTTTAGTGAACGAGGTGTTCTCTTTATTTTCACGCTGCCTGGATGATCATCTGGATTTTTAGTTGCCATTTTATAACAAAAAAAAAAAATACTGCAGGGCTTTAAAGGTTACAGACTCCTTGCTCCTTTCCTGGGACAGATATTTTTATTCTTAAAGACACAGAAATGGACAAATGAAGAAAAATCGCAATCTGTTTCAAAGGTTTTTGCTGAAATCATTTGCATTGGCATCAAACGTAATACATTGTAGCTGATCTCAAAAACTTCTAAAAACAACTCCTCTGCTGTCTGCAGTGTCTTAATTAATAACGCTGGAACTCTCCGCCTACTAAAAGGAAGCCATTTACTTGAAGAAAGAGAACTACTGTCTTGGCATATTTTCCCCGTAAATCAATTTGCATTCACTTCCTATGCTACTACGGACTTGGATAAAACAATTGTACTTTTAAGACTCTGGCAGAAGACAACTTTCAATGGAAATTTCTTTTGCAAACATTTTATTCTGACAGCTTTATTAGGCTATGAATAGGAACTTGAGGCTGAATTTGGAGTATTGATAGGTTTTAAGATACTGCATGAGCAGAGCCTGCTGAAAGCAATTGCACAAGTCAGTCACACTATCCATTAGTTTACAGATACACTGAAAGTAACTTTTGCCTTCTCACCACTTCAGATGGGTTCTTTTCCACCTGTATAAAACTATACTTCGTCAATTCAGAGTGAAGGTCAAGCATTCAGGACACAAAAGCTAGCAACTTCATTTAAGAAGGACAGGGAACTGCTTGAGCAAGCCCAGCGCAGAGCTGCCAAGGTGATCAGGGGCTGGAGCATCTCCCTGATGAGGAAAGGCTGAAAGACCTGGGTTTCTTCAGCCCGGACAAGAGAAGGCTGAGGGGGGGATTTCATAAATACCTATAAATATCTAAAGGGTGGGTGTCAGGGGGATGGGACTGGGCTCTTTTCAGTGGTGCCCAACGACAGCCTAAGGGGCAACGGGCACAAGCTGGAACACAACAAGTTCCACCTAAACATGAGGACAAACTCCTTCCCTGTGCGGGTGCCAGAGCAGGGGCACAGGCTGCCCAGAGAGGCTGTGGGGTCCCTTCCCTGGAGACATTCACCCCCCGCCTGGACGCGGTCCTGTGCCCCTACCCTGGGGGTGCCTGCTCAGGCAGGGGGTTGGATGGGATGAGCTCCAGAGGGCCTTCCAACCGCCGCCAGTCAGGAATTCTGGGATTCTGTAACGGCAACATGACAGTGGGAAGTTGAAAACCGATGTTCAAAGCCATCCTTACACACATTTGCAATATGGTCTCTGTTTCGATCATTGTTAGTCTGTTGCCAAAAAGCGATGTAGAAAGTGCTTCTGATTTGTGTGCTCCTTTGATACTAGTAGTTGAAGTGTCATGAGTTCCTGCAGCAGTTTTAAGTGACGGCTCCACAGACCGGGAGCACCATGACCGTTTCCAGTACTAAATGCCCATAGAACCTCCGCCATGGAGTTCCGTATGTGTTCTTTCCATTTATGCTTTTTCCCCAGCTCGGGTGGATTTCTTTCCCCACTGAAGCCCCACTCTTCTCTTTGGCCTCTCTGTGTCTGGCCATTCTGAGGGCTTTCTTTTTCTGACGCTTCTATTATTTTGAAGCCCTTTACTTTGCAGTTGTTTCCTATCTGGGTTGTCAAAAATAACCACATTGTTATTGGTTTTTTGGAAGCTCTTGCAATTTTTTTTTACATTGAAAATGTTTGGAAGAAAAGTGGGTAGCAGAGATGTAGTGAACTTCATCATCTCTGGGTTTGCAGTATGCTCAGCGGTCTGTCTAGCTGTGGGACAGTAACTAATTTAAAGCACTCAGATTTGTTCTTGATGCAACTTTTCCTACCTGGTACTCCCAAGTTGTTGGAAAATGTTACCCTATACAAATATCTCTTTACTTTCCACTTTCTGGAGCTGTTCATGAGACATGGGAAGAATGAGAGGGTTGGTTCTTGGCCAAGTCTAGGTGGAGCAGGAATAAAGGAGAGGAAAGGTAAGGAAGAGATGGAGAAAGCAAATGAGAAAAAAGATGTAATCCAGTAGCTCAGCAGCTCTTGATTCTGGGTTCATCAGTCACCACCTCCTTCTGGCAAACACATGAACACCACCTTAATTCTGCTACCCGTTAAAAAAAAAGATTTACTTTCTGTCCAGCCCAGTTATTTAGAAAGAGCTCTAAGTCTTAAATTTCTTGGTAGAAAGGTGTTTGCAACCTGGGAACTAAAAAGATTAGCAGTCGTTTCCTGTTTTCATGCCAAAATTACAGCTGTAGTGGCATGGTCAGCTGCAGCATCACGGCTTTCCACAGTAACATTAAAAAGAAAAATCATTTTCATGGAAATTTGCATCAGCACCCTTGTATTTGGTGCCGAGCGTGCCCATTTCCTTTGATACACTAATAATTTCCTCCAGGCTGACACTCTAAATTTGCCTGTTTGGTGAGGGGTTCTGTTTTTTCCATGCATATTTATTATAAATTAAGTGCTAAATTTCCTTGCATTAGCTCAGGGATGGATTTAAAGAGCAGAAAAATATAAGTCAGCTTTTGTTTTATGGGTTACAGTTTTTATACTATACTTTCTTCAAGGAAGAATGAACATGCTTTCTTCATTGACATAACTCTTTGAAAGGTAATATTTTTACTAGTGTTCACAGCGTGCAGTAAATTAATTTAAAATACCTTTTAAGGGTGTAGTAATACAACGAATAAGAGAAGTGGAGAGGAAAAAGTGCAGCGAGAAAATAAAATTAAAGTAATCAAAGCTGATCATGCCAGTGAGATTTCAAACTTTATATAATGATGAATTTTAAGGAGGCAAAAAGAAAAATAATTATAAAAAAGCCCTAATTTACTTCAGCCTAGAGACCTACTTCAATTTTCATCCTTAATTATCGTTGGTGGCATTCATTATATCCTAGCTTAGCCTTGTTAGAAATTGCCACTTGTCCTAAATCTGTAATCTTGGCTTTTTCTACAGTCAGTGAAGAGACCTTGACATCTGTGAGGAGCAGCTTGTCTGGTGTGAGATGTGTGTCTCATACAGGTGAGGAGCTGGTCGGATGGAGGGAAGTGGTCAAGCGCTGGCACAAAATAGAGCAATAATTTTGGAAAGTGAACCCTGAGTGAAAGATACTTGAATAGGTTCTGGGCTCATGTTCCAGCTCTTTCACAGGTTTTTTGGATTATCTCAGTGCCAAAAGAAGACTTCTCTGCTACAGGGACACCCCAGTCTCAACAGGCAAGGGAAGGACTATCTCCTCTACTGTAGAGATGTGACAGTGAGACATACGCAGATGAGTAACGTCTCTGTGCCAAAGGCACTCACACGCTGGTGTCACTGTCTCACAGCCTCTGTAATGCTAACATGGTACTTACATTTCTTCATTTTGTCTTTCTTTTGCATCTGTCCTCGACTATGTTTGCCTTTGCTCTCCAAGCTCTGGGATGTGATTCACTAAGCACGTTGGCAATTACCACTCATTGCCCGGCTCAGGAGCTTCAAGTCCTGGATCAGATTCTGAAGGTGTGCAGGTTTTTCCTCACATGTCTTTTCCAAATGACCTCATTTGGCCCCGTACCCTGTGAGAAACCTACCTTCAAAGCAGTTGTGATGTGGTTTTGGCTTTGACTTGGGGAATAGCTCCAGCCGGGAGCCTCATAACTACACTTGGTGCAAAAGGACTGAGGTCTTTTATTCTGATGCTTGCTGACCTTCCCTTACTGCCCCTTCCAAGCCCAGGGTATACAGCACTCAGGACACACTCTCTACTCCCAAGTCTCTGTCCCCTTCCAGTGCTTTGGGAGAAATAAGGAGAAAAACCCAAGAACTGCAGCGTAGCTCATACTCTGGGCTACTGATCCTCTGTCAGTATTGCTGACGCAGTGTCTGGCTTCCCATCTCTGACTCCTAGCTTTGGGATCTAGCAGCTAATGAACAATAATCAGTCCATCCATCAGTTGGTCAACTCAGGTGAGTTACCTTCAACTCTCCTGCTTCAATAAAGTCTAAGCTAATCCTCTTTCTCTGTCTTCATGTAGAAGCATAGCCCTCTCCTAGAGACCAACTTTAATTAAATTTATCTTTTAAGGAAACATACCACATCTGGCAGCGGGAAAGTGGAGGGAGAGTTCAGCTTCCATCCTTACAGGGATATCTGCAGAAAAATAAGTGGTAGAATAAAGCAGAGGGATGTCAGAGAACCTGCAGATCTTCCCACAGAAGTTGTGACTATTCAGACAACCCGTTGCCAGGTCAGTCCAACAGACATGCAAGGCGATATGTGTATTTCAAAATTATTTTCACAGAGTAAACCGGCTGTGTCAGAAGAACAGTATTGTCACTGCTGAACAGAATTGCTTTTAAAATCACGCAGCAACAGCAAAACTAACCAACAGAAATGTCCCAGGAATTGTAATTTCTTACAAATTCGCTGAGAAAAGCCTTATATTGAGTTTGCATTTGCTGCCTCTACACCTGCAGTCCAGCGGTGGCTAAAGAGGTGAGCATCAACTAGTAACGATGAGCATTTGTATGTTCACAAGCCTGATTCTAGAAATTGCTGTATGCCAGTATGTGGGTGCCAAAGTGTAATACTGGCCTGAAATTCTTGCAAGGAAACCTTTTTTTAAAAAAAAAAAAATAAAATTTTTTTTTATCTTTATTTTCTACAGATACCCAGTTCAGTTAAGGGAGTAGCTGTTTTTCAGACATCTAAGTTTTAAGGTGAGAAGGATCAATAATTATTATCTAGTCTTGACCTTGCATGTAAGACATTGCGGAATTTCACCTCTCATTTCCTTCCCTGATGGTTGTTCGGGGATATATGAAAATCCCAAATTCATCCAAGGTAGCAAATCTCAGCCTCATCGGTTGTAGAGATCTCCAGATCCATCAAGCAACCAAACAGTATCTTAGCAAGTGTGGCTTGGTGGTGTGGCTTGGTGTTCATATAATACTTCAGTATATAGGAATGTGCTTTATGATTAGCCTTCCTATGTGCTATAATGATGCAAATCCTAAATTCTGTTACTGGCAGACTCGTGCAGGTTAAGGCTGGTGGGATGATTTGATGCCTGCGGCTCCTAGTCTGCCGCTGGCCGTTGTATTTTGCTCCACTTGCTCTTGGTGAGACTTGCGTCTGGCCCGCAGGATGCTGTCCGGTTCCCAGCTGCACAGAGGGATTGTTGTTCTGTCGTGTCGGTAACTTCGCCCTGGTACTTGTCTTGTTCCAGTCTCTAGCCTTTCATTCAGTTCCCGCTTCCTCGGCTGGGTTGGAAGAACATTTAACAATTCAGTACTTCTTTGCCTCTCACTCTGGCTTTTATTGCGAATGTGAGCTCTCTGCAAGGAGTTCTATTTCTGGCCTGTGGAAGGTTTTTTCAGACTTTTGTGTACCCTTTAATATTTTCCAACTGTCTTTTATAAACACGAATGCCAGAACTGTGCCCAGTACGACCGTGTGGTTTCCCCAGTGCTATATGCAGAGATAAAACGTTCAGTTCTTGCTTTCCGCAGTCCTGCCGATGCACCCAAAGATTGCTGCTTGGGTCTCAGTAGCATACCACAAATTTACGCTGAATTGCTCTTTTCTGCTATAAACCCATCACAATTCCCAGTCGTTGCTTTCCATAACATGGTCCCAATTTCACAGGCATGACCAGATGTATGACCCTGAACAAGACTGTAATTAAACGTCACTGCTTAAGTGGTCCTGCCTTATTCAGGTTCATCGTTCTCTGTAAATACCTGGTCCTTAGCATTATTTACCATTGTGCTGATGTTGGTATAATCTGCAAATTCCATCGTCAGTTGCCGATGGTAGCGAGTACCGGTCTGTGATGGGGCGAGTTCTACTTGCGCACACCGTGGACTTCGCAAGTGTTGGAAGGGGTTTGCATTTTAGGAACATCAGCCAGGATGGGTCAGCAGGTCCCTTCCCAGGCTGTCACCGTAACCATCAAATCGTGCACACTTGATGCAACGCTGCCTTTTGCTTATGTATTTCTTTTCCTTCCTGGGTGCTACGACTGTTTTTCCAGTGTAAGCCTACTGCATGTGAACTGCTCAGTCACCACTGGACTTGCCTAACTATTACTGAGCTTTGTAGTTTCCTATGCTTAAATGGTTTCTCTCCCCTCTTTACCCCAGAATCACATCTTTGAACCTTTCTCATCTTCCCTGGGCACAGGTAACCAAAGCTGTTCATAATATTTTAGGAATAATCTCCTCATCACCTTTCATGACATCCACTGCAAATAGTGTAGCAGAATATCAACCCACGCTAAGTCACTGCAGGATTTTTAATGCCTGTTACAAAAATCTAGCTACATTGCTTCCATGCAAGTACCTTTACTCACCAAATTTATAAGCTCATAAAAGAATGAAATCAGATTTGTCTGACATGACTTATTTTTCATGAAACACTGTTGACTAGAATTAATTACATCTCTATCTTTTAATCCTTATTGATTTCCATATCAGCTTCCTCATTATTTTGCCCAGGAGTGAGGGCAGATTAATCAGCCTGTAAGTGTTGCATCACAACTGCTTTTTTGAATGTTAACACCACATTCAGACTTTTCCAGTCTTCTGGAACTTCTTATAGAATCATAGAAGAATTAAGGTTGGAAAAGACCTTTAGGATCATCAAGCCCAACCGTTATGTTTTATCATACTTATTAAGACTTAATAGAAACGGGGAAGAGATTTTCTGAAGTAACTTTTTATTAGGATTCTTGACTGAAATTTATCTGGATTTGCCTAATTTTCCCCTGCTGACTTTGTCTTTTAAAAAACACGAGGCTTATGAATGTCATGGAAGATGTTTTACCAGCACTTCTGGACGTGAATGCTTCCTGCTGCTTTCCAGAGGTGATGCTCAGGACTTGCTCACACCACAGAATAAGTTTCTGAGGTCCTAGGGGGATGTGAGCCCCTATCCCACTGCCCGTACCGGGGGTCTGACTGCCCGCTCTCTATTGCCAAGTGTGAAATTGGGAGAGGTGATGAAGGAGGAGCGTGGGGAGGTAGCAGTGAGGCGAGGAGCAGGATGAGCTTGTGGACCGCGCGCCAGCCAAGCTGTCAGGAAGCGTGATCTGCTTCCCACGTTGCGGCTGAGCCCCTCAGGCACCGCTGGCAATCCCCTCCGTCGCTTTCTCCTCCTTTCCCTTTTGTATAATATGGCTGGTCCATAACAAGGGGGATTGTGTGAGTGGGTGGGGGAGTCTTACTCAGATGATTTAATAAATAGTCATTATTGATAATAATACATTATTGGTTGTTAATTTTAGTGCTTTGTCTCCCTGCGTTTGTAGGGTTCCAGCAGTGACAACTTTCTGCCACGTGTAAGTAGGTCATTCCTTTTCTAATTCCTACCGTGTAATTATGGGAGGAATTTTAAAATAGATGTAAATTTAGTAAAGGTGACATTTTATTTTTATTCTTTGGAATTCGTGCTTTTGATAAATTTGCAACATCCAATGTTTACGTGTTATTGAATACAATGGCAGTGACCTACTGTTGTAGTTGAAAGTTCATTAGTTCTGGTAGATTAGACAGTATTAATTAACTAAGATTAAACATTCTTTTAAACCATCATAAACTGTCATTGCAGCGTGGCTGCTTATTAAAGAACATTTTCTGGTTGTTTGTTAAACCAGACTGAAGTGACAAAGTAATTATATTTATTCCATCAAACAGAAAGGTCAGTTGACAAGGCTGATGTTTTCTGCTTAATTACAAGTGGGTGATTTCATTGATTAAAAACATGAGCTTGTTAAACCTGCGCATAGAGCTGAGAGATGTATAGGAACCCAGGGGAGGCGGGAAAGGGGACGGGAGGAAGATGATTTTAAATGTTATTTCCACTCCCTCCTGTTCAGAGCCTTGGCATGAGCAGAAACCCATTCAAGCGCTGATGATTCACTGATCTGTGGGGTCCCTGCTTTTGGGGGTACAGCTTTGTGTTAGATCAGGAGGGCCGATCTCCCATAGCCCACCCCAAGCACTGAGGTATCATTTCCATAGTGACAAGTGTGTCTAAGCAAGAGGCAGGATGGCAGTAAAAGGGTTGGCTGTGCCTGGGAGTGCAGGGCTCTGCACAGATGTGCAGTGGAACATGGGAGCAGGGTCAGGATGCTGAGTGGGGTCTGTATGAATCATACAATCATAGAATCATTTAGGTTGGAAAGACCTTTAAGATAATCAAGTCCAACTGTTAACCTAACACTGCTAAATCTACTGCTAAACCATGTCCCTAAGCACCACCACATCCACACGTCTCTTAAATATCCCCAGGGATGGTGACTCAACCACTTCCCTGGGCAGCCTGTTCCAGAGCTTGACAACCCTTTCGGTAACGAAATTTTTCCTAATATCCAACCTAAACCTCCCCTGACGCAGCTTGGGGCCGTTCCCTCTCGTCCTGTCACTGGTGACTTGGGAGCAGAGACCAGCCCCCCCCTCACTCCAGCCCCTCTCAGGCAGCTGCAGAGAGCGAGAAGGGCTCCCCTCAGCCCCCTCTTCTCCAGGCTAAACCCCCCCAGCCCCCTCAGCCGCCCCCCAGCACACTTGTGCTCCAGACCCTGCCCCAGCCCTGCTGCCCTTCTCTGGACACGCTCCAGCCCCTCAAGGGCCTTCTTGTCCCGAGGGGCCCAACCCTGAGCCCAGCATTCGAGGTGGGGCCTCCCCAGTGCCGAGCACAGGGGCCCCATCCCTGCCCTGCTCCTGCTGGCCACACCAGGGCTGACACAAGCCCGGGGGCTGGTGGCCTCCTTGGCCACTTGGGCACTGCTGGCTCATGCCCAGCCGGCTGTCAGCCCCCACCCCCAGGGCCTTCTCCGCCGGGCACTTCCCAGCCCCTCTGCCCCAGGCCTGGGGCGCTGCCTGGGGTTGGTGTGACCCAAGGGCAGGACCCGGCACTTGGCCTTGCTAAATCTCAAAATATTAACTTGAGCTCTGCTGAAGGCTGCCTTATCTGTGGCTGCTCATTACAAGACACTGAGGTTTGTCAAGCACTGGAACAGGCTGCCCAGGGAAGTGCTTGAGTCACCACCATGTTGTGGATATTTAAAAGACATGTAGATGTGGTGCTTAGGTACATGATTTAATGGTGGACTTGGCAGTGCTAGGTGAACAGTTGGACTTGACGATCTTAAAAATCTTTTCCAACCTAAATGATTCTGTGATTAATGTGGGGTTTTTTCTGTCCATTGAAGGAAGCTGTAGAGAAAATCCCTGCATTTGCAGCCAGGTGCAGGAACATCAGGTTTTTTCGCATTTCTTAAACTTGTTTTGGGCTGGGTTCTTTAGTACCAGGATTTCTGCCAAGCTGGCCTGCTGTGGTCACTTCTAGCAAAGAGCACAGATCAAGGGTCTAAGGGAAGGGCACAAAAGGTTTATTTTTCTCCCCTCTAACACCTGATGAAAACAGGATTACAGAAACTACCTCACAGATCCTTGTTTAACCTGGGAGAGGTCCATGTGACGTGCCCCTGGCTCTGTAGCCATCCGTCTGGAGGCACCAGGTTGGAAGGGAGAGAGGGTTACTTTGGCAGATGGCAAGAAGGACTTCTGTCCCATTCGTTCCCTCTCCTGTACACAGTATTTTGCAGGATAAAGGATTTCGCTAATTGAGGGGGAAAGCAGGCAGGATAAATACACATAGGCAATGAGAACTGAACAGAGGGATTCCAATAATTCTTGGCAACCAGAGAAATAAGGATGTTCCTTTTCCCTTCATAAAACCCAGATCCTCTCAGGATAAAGACGCTGCTTAGAGCAAGCACAGTGATTATTAAAAATTCACTTTGAAAACTCAAAAGGCACCATGTGGTGATGAATGTCAAAATGAGCATGCCTTGTGCAGAGCAAGCCAACTGTGACAACGCAAGGCATCTTCTCGGCAGAGGAGGCATGGGGCCACAGAAACGATAGGGAGAGTGCCAAGGCATCAGGAAACAAAAGCTCCTGCTAGCAACAGGCTCCAACGCTACATGAGGAAGCAACATCGCAGGCACCTTAATATCTTCCAGCCTCATCAGCCAGCATCCTTGATAGAAAGAATATGCCTTGTCTGAATTGGAGGCTGTGAGACATGGCAGTCAAAACTGGAGGATTGTCCTGCCAAAGGCAGCTCTTAAACTTCTGTTGGGTGCCTGCTGAATTAGACAATTCCTTGTAATAGGTCAAACAAAATAAAAGCATCACATTGACTCCTAGCATTGATCAGTTTCCAAAGGAGAGGCCATTTAAAGAGCCATTTTTTACAGGAAGATCCTGTATTAAATCATTAAGAAAGAAAATCAGCACTGGAATGGATGGAGGAGCATTTGATACTGATTCTTAAGAATTTCTGCCCTCAATGTGATGCTGTTAGGCTCAGACATTTGTCAGTTTGCAGCCTCATAGTGAAGCTCCAGTCTTTCCCCTTTGTTTTAATGGTTCCTATTTTTTTAGCTACCACCTAAAGTCTGAGGATACAAGTGACACAACCCTGATTGCATGATTGGACTCTGCAATCTGTGGCCTGCATATTTATTTATATCTCTATAGTAGTCTTCCTTCTATAGAGAGGTTTCCTAATCTATTACTGCCCTCCCAGTTAGGCAGTTCCCTTTTATCTGGAGTGCCTCACCTCAAATGCATTTCCTGGGAAAGCCATTGAGATGATGAGTGGTGTGTTACAATAATAGCCCCATAACAAATAGTAAAAGAGGGTGCAGGGCTTACAACAGATGTTCATGTCAAGCTTGCACTGCTTACAGGATGTATTTTGCTGTTAATGTAGAGGTTTATGGTTCCATTAACTCTAGAGGGAGTCACACAATTAAATGCTCCACAGCTTCTTGGAAATTCACTCCTGGAAGTGTCTCACACTCCTTCATCTGGCTGGCGACGTAAAGGCATGGCGTCAGCATAGCAGAAACTTTCTCTGTAGCAGATTGTGAACTCATCAGGCAGAAGTATGACAACCCAGTACAAGGACCAGTATGTAAGGATCAGTATAAGGCACAGCACATAGGCTGGATGAAGGTCTCAGTTCTTTCCCCAGCATGGCAAGGATATGGGCTGAAACCCAACCCAAGTCAGGAGAAGCTGATAGCTATTGCCACTGGAGGGGTCCTTGGGGACTCACATGGCATTAGGAGGCCATCTGCATTTACTTCCCCGTGTGAGGGTTGGTTGGTTTTTTTTTCCCCATTTGGTGTGTCATTGAACCACACCAAGAAAAAGAGGCAGAAGAGAGAGAAGAGAAAGACCTGCCCCATCCTGGTAACAGCTCAGGGACTGAGGAACTGATGCTCTTGCAGCTCTGCATAAAGGCCTTTTTTTTTTAGAATGGTGACCTAGTATCGACAGATGAGAAGGCTGAGGTACTCCACAAAATTTTTGCTTCAGCCTTCACTGGTAACCTCTCACCCCTCCTGAGTCAGTGGACCACAAGACTGGGACCAGAGGGGTAAAGCCCCTCTCAGTGTAAGGGAAGATAAGGTTTGTTACCACCTGAGGAACCTGAACGTACACAAGTCTGTGGGACCTGATGAGATGCATCCCAGAGTCCTGAGGGAGTTGGCTGACGTAGTTGCCGAGCCACTCTCCTTAATACTTGAAGAGTCATGGCAGTCAGGTGAAGTCCCTGGGGACTGGAGAAAGGGAAACATTGTGCCCCATCTGTAGAAAGGAAGACCTGTCAGCCTCAACTCTGTGCCAGGGAAGGTCATGGAACAGGTCCCCCTAGAAGCTATGCAGAGGCACACGGAGGACAGGGAGGTGATCCAAGGCAGCTAGCATGGCTTTACCAAGGGCAAGTCCTGCCTGACCAACCTAGTGGGCGTCTATGATGGAATGACTGCATCAGTGGACAAGGGAACAGCTATGGATATCATCTGTCTGGGCTTCTGTAAGGCCTTTGACACGGTCCCCCACAGCATCCCTCTCTAAACTGGGGAGATACGGATTTGAGGGGTGGACTGTTTGGTGGATAAGACATTGATTGGATGGTCACATCCAGAGGGCAGTGGTCAACAGCTCGATGTCCAAATGGAGACCGGTGACAAGCGGTGTCCCTCAGGGGTCTGTACTGGGACCAGTGCTGTTTAGTATTTTCATCAGTGACATAGGGAGATTGTGTGCCCCCTCAGCAAGTTTGCAGATGACACCGAGCTGAGTGATACAGTTGACATGCCAGAAGGATGGGATATCATCCAAAGACCTGGACAAACTGGAGAGGTGGGCCTGGGAGAACCTCATGAGGTTCAACAAGGCCAAGTGCAAGGTCATGCACACAGGTTGGGGCAACCCCCGATACCAGTACAGGCTGGGGGATGAAGGGGTTGAGAGCAGCCCTGCAGAGAGGACTTGGGGGTACTGGGGGATGAAAAGTTGGGACATGAGCCAACAATGTGCGGTTGCAGCCCAGAAAGCCAACCATACCCTGGGCTGCATCAATAGAAGCATGGCCGGCAGGTCGATTCTCCCCTTCTACTCTGCTGTCGTGAGACCCCACCTGGAGGTCTACATCCAGCTCTGGGGTCCTCAACACAGGAAGCGCATGGACCTGTTGGAACAGGTCCAGATGAGGGTCACAAAAATGATCCGAGGGCTGGAACACCTCTCCTATGGAGACAGGTTGAGAGAGTTGGGGTTGTTGAGCCTGGAGAAGGCTCCAGAGAGACCTTATAGCAGCCTTCCACTACTTAAAGGGGGACTACAGGAAAGATGGGGGACAGTCTTTTTAGCAAGGCCTGTTGTGACAGGACAAGGGGTGATGGTTTTAAACTAAAGGAGGATAGATTTAGGCTGGATATAAGGAAAAATATTTTTACAGTGAGGGTGGTGAAGTGCTGGAACGGGTTGCCCAGAGAGGTTGTGGAGGCCCCATGCTTAGAGACGTTCAAGGCCAGGTTGGACAGGGCTCTGAGGAACCTGATGTAGTTGAAGGTGTCCCTGCTCATGGCGGGGGTTGGAGTAGATGGCCTTTAAAGGCCCTTTCCAACCCAAACTGTTCTGTGAATCTATTACTTCAGTTTGTGGCCACTGCTCTGGCATCTTCCCCAAACTCTCTCTTGAAATAACTAAAAACGTGGAAGAGCTTGTTCTTTGTTCTGGGGGACCTTAACCAAGTGCGTGGTAAGAATATGTGATGCAAGGTCAGGAGAAAACACACAGCAGAACGCAGAGCTATTTCTGTTTTCTAAATCATACTGCATTGGCATGAGATCCTTTGAGAGAGGTTGCCTGGGGCCAATGCAGCTTATGCGGCATTGTACTTAATGCATGTGACCTGCTTGCAGCCTTTGTGTTACTCCCACTTGTCGGTGCTGAGGGTCGTCTCATATAATGCACGAGCACGGTGAAAAATACCTTGATGTGGAACAGTGGAGGCTTAAATGTTTTATGAGAAATGCTTGTTGCCTCTGAAGTTTCAGGCAGACTTTTCTGTTGTCATGTCACTGCCATAAAATAAAGTGGCAAAGGAGAAGTTCTATTATACATTAAATGCCCTGGTGAAAGCAATATTTATTGACCTGTGTTTTGGGACACTAAAATGCATGAAAAAGAGAAGATTTACAGAGTTTGCTATCCTGGCCTTTCCTTACAGACACTCATTAAAGATCTCTCCCTCCCAGGGCATGATTCTCCTGCCGTCTCTCAAATCTTTTACTCCTTTTTCTTTTCTAAATCCCAGAATATATGTCTCTAACCCCCTACAAACCCTGAAATCCTCCAGCTTGCAGGGCTTTTATTCCCAGAGATTTGTGGACTTCGACACGAAAGAGCTGCAGACCAGATCAAGGAGACCTGATCCTGCAGTGCCAGTCCTCCCCCTTCCCTTTAGTCACTGGTCCAGTGCCATCTCCCAGGGTGAAGGACTTCTGCACAGATGACAATTCACACCTCTCGGTTACTTGACCTTTTGGCAAGTTCGTGCCTCAATAACCCAGCTCTAACCCAATGGGGCTGTTGCTGTTTCATTGCCCAACAGTTCCGCTATGTGTGAGATTCAAAGAAAATGTTGCGGCCTACCGCTGGCCTGGAGATCTGAAATGAAAATAACATACAGCGAGGTCAGAAGGCAGGCTGCAATGCAAACGTGATTCTCATCTTGCTCTTCCTCCATAATTTTAGATGTTTGAGCCCACCTGAGGACATGTAGATGGAGCAGACATCATCCCATCCGGTCCTATTTTTCTATTATTCCTTTAGACACAACCAGAATAAAATAGCTCATACCTGTGCATTCCCATATTGGGGCTTGATTAGCATTTGTACGTACCTAATACACAGATCTACATCTGCTCTTACAGACTCATAGGGGAACTGTCTTGTCTTACTTGGTGTTTCCATGTACTTCATGCCTGGATGACAGAATTTCTTTTTTTTCCACCGAATGTTGAATAGAGGATTACATTTGATTAGTCCATGACACCTTCTGAACAGCATTTCCCCTCACTACCTTTGTTCCTTCTGATGCCTTCACTTTGATTTACATAGCAAATGAAAAAGTAATAAATCCCAGCTGCTGTTAGTCTGAGTTTTGGCATTTGAGCAGCATGACAACTACATTACTGGAAATTCAGGTCCCCCCACCTCTCTGTTTCAGCGTAGGGGCATTCCCAAGGTATCTCCTACTTCTGTATGGCCAGATATTTTCAAAGATGTATAAAGATGAAGGTTTGCCTTTTAGTCTTTGCCCAACTAATTAATCTGGCATTATCGAGCTACAGTCCCCAGGTGTTTGCAAAAATGCGAAGATAATGCAGGTGACTAATGGGGTGACATGACAAAGGCATATGCTGGATTTCACCTGCCAGCGTGAGAATAAACAGTTTTGTAGTAGAAGAGGAACCCTGGCAAAGGAGTGTGGAGTGGGAAGGAGAAAACACCTCCTTCAGAAAACAGTGCAGAGGCTTGTGGGCTTAGCTTATGTGGTTGCACAAGCCTTATAATATTTGTGCCTATTTATTTGAGTCCCAGTTCCTGGCATCAAAGAGGTATAGAAGAATTTCAGGGTTTTTTTGTTGCTTTTTTACATTTTCTTTTAAATAATCTGATACAGCTTACCTGATGATGATCTGAAAGACAACGCAGACATTCATCCCAGCCAGCATGGGTTTACAAGGGGAAAGTCCCGCTTAACAAACTTAATTTCCTTCTATGACAAGTTACCCACCTAGTTGACCAAGGGAAGCCAGTCAGTGTGATTTTTTTTTAATTTCAGTAAAGCTTCCGATACCGTCTCTCACGGTCTCCTCCTGGACAAAATGCCCAGCACACAGCTGGATAAACACGTAATGCAGGGGGTGAGCAGTGGGTTGATGGGTTGGGCTCAAAGGGTCATAGTAGATAAGGGTACATCAGGCTGGCGACCGGTCAGTATGGGGTTCCATAGGAATCCATCTTGGGCTGGTGCTCTTTAATCTCTTAATAAATGACTTGGGTGCAGGACTGGAAGGAACACTTAAGTTTGCTGATGATACAAAACTGGGAGGAGCTGTTGACACTCCCGAGGGCAGGGAGGCCCTCCAGAGGGATCTGGACGGACCGGAGATCTGGGCAATCACCAGCCGTATGGAGTTTAACAAGGGCAGGTGCCGGGTGTTGCCCCTGGGGCTCGGCAGCCCTGGCTGCCCAGACAGCCTGGGGAACGAGGGGCTGGGGAGCAGCTCTGCAGGGACCTGGGGGCTCTGGCCGATGGCAGGCTGAACGCGAGCCACCAGCGTGCCCTGGCAGCCCCGAGGGCCAGCCGTGCCCTGGGGGGCACCGAGCCCTGCATCGCAGCCGGGTGAGGGGGGGGATTGTCCCGCTCTGCCCCGCGCTGGGGCGGCCTCACCCCGAGTGCTGTGGGCAGGGTTGGGCACCGCAGGACATGGAGGGTATAAAGGTACTGGAGAGTGTCCAGAGGAGGCCACGGAGTTGGGGAAGGGTTTAGAGGGGAAACGGTACGAGGAGTGGCTGGAGTCCCTGGGTTTGTTCAGCTGGAGCAGAGGGGGCCGAGGGCAGCCTCATGGCGCTCTGCAGCTCCCTCCCGAGGGCAGGAGGAGGGGCAGGGCTGGTCTCTTCTCTCTGGTGACCAACGCTGGGACCCGAGGGAACGGCAGGGAGATGTGCCAGGGGAGGGTTAGGCTGGGCATTAGGGGAAGGTCCTTCCCCCCGAGGGTGGTGGAGCCCTGGCACAGGCTCCCCAGGGAGGCATCACGGCACCAGCCTGGCGATGTTCCAGAAGCACTTGGCCAAGGCCCTCAGAGACCTGGTGTGAATTTGGGGTGTCCTGTGCAGGGACAGGAGCTGGACTCGATGGTCCTTGTGGGTTCCTCCCAACTCGGGGCATTCTATGATTCTATATGTTTTAAGGATATTTGAGGCTTCTGTATAATGGTAAAGACATTCTTAACATTATCTGGTCTTGTAAGGGTGAGCACTTTCTGCTGCTAGATGCCGTGGGCTGCCAGCTTGTGCATTAAATGCATCAGGGCTGAGCTGTCAGCCAGAGAAGCTGGTAGCCAGATGGACAAAGTACATTAAATGCAGTGAAGAGTTCAGGGTGTGTGGGGAGTTCAGAAACTTAATATTGGAGAAAATAAAATCGATCTCAGTGGGCTTCAAAAATTCAGAGATGCAACAGAAAGATAACCCAATAATTTCTGTAAAGAAAGGCGCCCTCTGGGATTTGGAAGCTGCTGCAGGAATTCAGGATATATGGGGCTGCGTTCCGTTCCCTTAATCAAGTAAGGGTAACAGCTTTGGTACAAGGGGGGATGCTAAAACAATCTGGAGTGAAAGCCATGTAAATACACCTGTCATGGCTGCCCAAATGCCCATGCCAGAGAGATTAAGTGAGAGACTCTCAGCTAGTGTAAATCAAAGCAGCTACGTCTAAACCAGACAGTTAAAGAGAGTCAAAGCCCGTGGAGCTGAGGGTCTCGCCCTGAATGTTTTGCAGTGTACAGAGAGCAAGAGACACCTTTCTGCCAAGGAGGAGAGATGGCAAACCAGCTTTGACATGCACCGGCGAATGTTGCCGATGGGCAAAGCCACGGAGACAGCACAGAAGTGACGAGATAAAGGGTTGTTTTCTCACCAGGCCTCAGTGTCTGTCAATAAATTTAATACTGAAGAGAAAAGAAAGATAAACACTCTGGGATTTTGTTTTGGTTTTTTCCTCTCGTGTTTTTTCTTTACATCAGGAACAGAGGTTGTCATACTTCCCAGTAATAGCAACTGATTTGTATTCAGTCAGAAAGTTTGGCAGATATATTAATTTCGAAGTTTCTTGCAAAGATGATCCAGCATTTACTGTGGTATGACTGAAAAGGCTCCAAATGGAACTATAATCCATAAAATAGGTCTTGAATGACGTTATTATAAATTCAAATTATGCCCTGACATGCCAGGCTACAAATGAAGACTTAAAGGGAGGCAAAAGCTAAGGCTGGTGTTAGTATGCAGCACAGTGGTTTTGTTTGTGGCAGAGTAATTGCAGGGATTTTCATGAAATAACCGAAGAAAGCAGTTTCTAAAGGGATTCTATTTGCAATGGAGATACCCTGACCTGTGTAACAGCAGTGCAATGACCTGCTGCCCACAGAGAAAGCGAGTAAGTCAAGCTAATGAATCTTGCTGTGAAATACCTTCCTACCTCTTGTATTTACATAGTGCCGAGATCTATATCGTGCATGTGTAGTGAACTCCAGCAGACAGCCGTGGGTCCGCCAGCATCACCTCATAGGAGGGGGTTCGGATCCACTAACGAAGCTGTACAAGTGGGGAGATGGGGAGGACTGAGCAGGGACACAGTCTGCCCACCAAAGCAGATCCCTGCTCCCAAACACCTCCCCTGGAGACCTTCGTGTGGGAGTTAGTGAAGAAGGCAAATCTGGGTGAAACCTTCCCTCTCACCGGCAACTCTCCAGCTTTTTGCAGGCAATTTGATTTGTGCATTGAATATGATGGATTGGGAGGACTGGTGTTCAGAGAATTATGAATGTCTTGATAATATTTGTGTGCCATGTTCAAGTCAGTATGATCTGGTAAATGAAAAATTTTGCCTAGATAATTTAGACCACTAAGGGTTTTCAAACAGGATTCAGGCAATTAAGTGAGTTTCCCCACAAATCTCTATGTAATTTATACTCCAGTCAAAACTCTGGGAGTAGTTCAGTACCAAGGAGGTCACAGACAAATGCCTTTGTGCCCCCTGAATTTCCCCAGCTTATGTCTAACCCTGATGGAGGATCAGAAACTGTCCCTTTTTTTGTCCCAGGCACCCACAGCAGCTGCTCAGAGGAAATATAACACAGACAGAATTAATTGCAGGGGTGCTTTAATGAAACAGTTCTGGGTGAAGGGGTTAGGTGTTAGTGTCCCCTCCGCCTCCTAAAAATACCTCCTTGGCACCGCTGGAGTCGTGTTCCCAGTCTTGTCCCCTCTTTTATGCCCCTGAACTGTGCCCCAGCTTTGCTTCGCAGCCTCTTCTCCATGGTTGGAGGTCGTGTCCTCCTCACCAGCAAGACCTAGAAGAAACAATCTGGAGCAGGGTCCGTCACAGTGATCCAAAGGGGGATTTCATACACCTTCTCACTCTGTTCTTGCATTTCTAAAAGAACAAAACACCCAATATAGTTTAAATAAATTTTATTCTTTTGATTCAGGTTTGGAGATGGTATAACTGTTTTAACTTGCAGAATGGACCCAGAGTAGGGAATCGAACAGGCTGTCAAACCTATAACCAAGGTTTCACAGTGGAAAACGTCCAGCTAGCTACCGGCCAGAGTGCAAATAGCAGGGCTGCGGTTGCTGTGAAAATGATGAGGTGTGGAGATATTATCAATGTTGTATATCCCGGTGATGGCACCACTCATTGCCTTCCAGTCGCTATTCCAAAAATGTTCGACTGCAGGTGTTTCTCATGCTTTCTTAAGACACATGTTTTACTAATGTTTTTTCCTCTTAAGATTAAGGTCTCCACAGGGTCACTTCCCTTTCCCCAGCTCATCCCCGCGGTATCCCTTAGCAGAAGTGGTTTGACCAAGGAATTACTGGCAGGTAGCCTTTTGCAGGACTGTGCCCTAGGAAGAGTGGTGTTGCTCAGGGTCAACACCTGTGGTTTGCAGGTTCTTCCTTTCCTTTGCAAACCTGACAACCCTCCATCTGCCTGATGAAAGCATACAGGAGTTTGCTGCTTCCTCAGGTAAGCCTGGGACTGCTCAGGCTCGAGCATCCCTCCAGAGGGGAGCAGTGCAAACCTGCAGTGGACTGGCAGCCAGAGCAGTGTCCTTGGCTCCAGCCAGATGTTTGGCTCCAGCCAGGTTCGCATTGCTCCCAGGCGCTGCAGAAAGCAGGGCAGAGCTGGGGTATTGTAGCCTTGTCCCCTCCTTATAACATCTTGTGTTGAGGGCAGTGATCCTTCGCTTTGTCCAGCACCTTCTCCTCTCTCCCAACTGCTGTCAGCCCATCTCCATAGGTCCTGCCCACCTCCCTGTCCCCACAGTACCTCCCCACATTGGCACTGGTGCCAGAGGGTGCATTGGCAATGACGTGGTTCAGTGCTATCTGGATAAATAACTGAAGGCCAAATTCTCCACTGGTGGCAGACGCTAATGGGCCGAGGATTAGGTTTTGGATGGATTGGCAATGGATACAGAAGCAAAGTACAAAGTCAGAGCAAGCTGAGGACTGTAGAAGTCAAGGCATGCAAGAGCTGAAATGGCAGACTTGAAGAATATGCCGAGGCCAGAAAGGGCAAAAGATAGGCTGCTAAATCATTCAACAAACAGCAACCAACCTGCAAGTCCCCTGACTAAGAGGTCAAGTTACTTTCCTAGTGTTTTGCATGGCTGATGCATGGGGTTCCTATGATGCTGGATCCTGGGCTGGATCATAGAAGCATAGAATGGTTTGGGTTGGAAGGGACCTTAAAGATCATCTAGTCCCAACCCCCCCCGCCCCAGGCAGGGACAACTTCCACTAGACCAGCTTGCTCAGAGCCCCATCCAACCTGCCCTCGAACACTTCCAGGAATGGGACACCACAGCTTCTCTGGGCAACCTATTCCAGTGCCTCGCCACCTTCACAGTCAAATTCTTCCCTCTCCAGCTTTCTTGTAGGCGCCCTTCAGGTACTGGAAGGCTGCTATAAGGGCTCCCTGGAGCCTTCTCCAGGCTCAAGCACCCCACCTCTCCTAACCTGTCTCCATAGGAGAGGCTTTCCAGCCCTCGGATCATCTTTGTAGCCTGCTCTGGACTTGCTCCAACAGCTCTATGTCCTTCCTGTGTTGAAGGCTCCAGAGCTGGATGTAGAACTCCAGGTGGGGTCTCATGAGAGAGAGCAGAGTGGGAGAACCACCTCCCTCGCCCTGCTGGCCACGCTTCTATTGATGCAGCCCAGGGTATGGTTGGCTTTCTGGGCTGCAAGGGCTTGTTGCTGGGGCATGTTGAGCTTCTCAGCAAGCAGCACCCCCAAGTCCTCCTCCTCAGGGCTGCTCTCAATCCATCCTCCCCAGCCCGTGTTTGAGCTTGGCATTGCCCTGACCCCTGTGCAGGGCCTTGCACTTGGCCTTGTTGAACTTGATGAGGTTCGCGTGGGCCCACCTCTCAAGCCTGTCACGGTCCCTCTGGATGGCACCCCTTCCCTCCAGCATGTCGGCCGCGCCACACAGCTTGGTGTCATCGGCAGACTTGCTGCGGGTGCCTCGGTGCCACTGTCCGTGGCACTGACAAAGGTGTTAAACAGCACATGTCCCAGTTCCGACCCCTGAGGGACAGCACTCGTCACTGGTCTCCACTTGGAGGTTGAGCTGTTGACTGCAACTCTTTGAGTGCGACCATCCAGCCAATTCCTTATCCACCGAGCAGTCCATCTGTCAAATTCGTGTTTCTCCAGTTTAGGGACAAGGGTGTCGTGTGGGACAGCGTCAAATGCTTTGCACAAGTCCAGGTAGGTGACACCAGTTACTCTTCCCTTACCCACCAGTGCTGTAACCCCATTGTAGAAGGCCACCAGATCTGTCAGACACGATTTGCCCTTAGTGAAGCCATATTGGCTGTCACCAGTCACGTCTTTATTTTCCATGTGCCTTAGCATCGTTTCTAGGAGGTTCTGCTCTGTGATCCTGGCAGGCACAGAGGTGAGACTGACTGGCCTGTAGTTCCCCGGGTCTTCCTTTTTTCCGCTTTTAAAAATGGGGATTATCTTTCCCCTTTTCCAGTCAGTGGGAACCTCACCAGACTGCCCCGACTCCTCAGATATGATGGCTAGTGACTTAGCAACTTCATCTGCCAGTTCCCTCAGGACCCGCGGATGCATCTCATCAGGTCCCATGGACTTGTGCACCTTTAGGTTCCTTAGATGGTCTCAAACCTGATCTTCTCCTACATTCTCCTTCATTCTCCCAGTCCCAGCCTTTGCCTTCTGCAGCTTGGGTGGTGTGGCTTGAGCACTTGCTGGTGAAGACCGAGGGAAAATGTCGCTGAGTAGCTCAGCCTTCTCCGTATCCCAGGTAACCAGGTCTCCCGTTCCCTTCCGGAGAGGGCCCATATTCTCCCTAGTCTTCCTTTTATCACCAGCGTACCTATAGAAGCTTTACTTGTTGCTCTTGACATCTGTGGCCAGATTTAATCCTACCAGGGCTTTGGCTTTCCTAACTTGATCCCTGGCTGCTCAGCTAATTTCTCTGTATTCCTCCCAGGCTACCTGCCCTTGCTTCCACCCTCTGTAGGCTTTCTTTTTGTGTTTGAGTTTGTCCGGGAGCTCCTTGATGATCCATGCAGGCGTCCTGGTGACTTCCTCTTTGTTGGGATGCATCGCTCCTGAGCTTGGAGGAGGTGATCTTTGTATATTAACCAGCTTTCTTGGGCCCCTCTTCCCTCCAGGGCTTTATCCCATGGTACGCTACCAAGCAGATCCTTGAAGAGGCCAGTCTTCTCTCCTGAAGTCCAGGGTAGTGGGCTTCCTGTGTGTCCTACTCAGTGCTCTAAGGATCTTGAATTCCACCGTTTCATGGTCACTGCAGCCAAGGCTGCCCTTGTGCTGCCTTACTCAGCTCCAGCATCTCTCCTGGTGTGATGGGTCTTTCCTCTTCGGTCTGTGGTGCGGTGAAGCGGTTCTGCAAGGGCACCTTGGGCTTCTGGGGAAGGCTCTCCCTCCTGCCTCTCTTTGCTATTACAACCATCCATTCTGCATCCTTGCTCCCTGTCCCTTCTGTGTGTGCGGGAGTTCTTTGCTCTTTAGCTGTGGACTGTGGGCCCACTGCAGACTGCACTTGGAACCAGCTGTCTAACTCCTAGCTAAGCTCACCCAAGGATCATTGGCCGTGCAGACGGGCTGCTGCCAGCAGCAGGGCTGAGCACGACGCCTGGGGCCGCCAGAATTCGGCCTGGCAGCCAGGCGGAGGTGGCTGCTCCCTGCCGCCAGGTCGCTGCGCATCACCTAGTTGCAGGAAGCCTCTCTTGGCTAATGTCCTTTCTTTCTGTCCACTGTTCTGCATGCTTAACTAAAGAAGCAGTCAAATTATATTTCAGGTAGGAAAAAACCAGAATCTCTGGGTGCTCCTTTGCTGGCACTCAAATCCCCCGCGTACAGCTTGCTGGCACCGTACCGCCGGCAACTCGTGGCATTTTGTTTAATAGTAATTTGTGCTGAATATAACCGCTAGCAAAAGCACATAGTTGGTTTACAGGGTAATGCACCTGCATGAATTTAGTCAACTACCCTGCTATTGTGTGGGCAAATGCACACACAAATAAACTGAAAAAAACAATGTTTAAAAAGTCCAGACACCCACCAACAAGTCCAGAGCACAGGACAAGGTAAGGCAAATCCTGCGTTCAGTGTGTTGCAGTGAAGAATCTAAAGATCTTCATTAACTGAGAACTGGAAACTCGCTGAGTTTAGCTTTGTTCTTGAATTCCTTCAGGTTTCTGAGTTAATGCTGGATTGTTATTTTAGCAAAATACTATTATTGGATTTGTGGGCTTTAGTCATAGCGGGATTTACAAGGGAAAGACACACAACATCTAACTGGTGGTGTGTCAGCTTGCAGGAACTTTTCTTAATCCGGCGTTAAGCTAATGAAAGCAGTTCTTTGGCTTTTGACAGGAGGCATCAAAGTGAAGCCACCATATAGATTTCGCAGTGCTTATTCTTATTCTGCATTGCTGTGGCCGAGGCGGCAGTTCCATTGTGTCAGGCACCGCACAAATTCATAACAATAAATTCCTGTGATCTGAACAAGCCCCCTAATACATGCTAATAACCCCTACTAACCTTAACTGGTAATAGCTAATACCTGCCACTGGAATGTCAGAGAGAGAGGGGGGTCCCTTGGAAGTTCTCTGGGGTAAGAAGGATCAGAGCTAAGGTGGTGGGGGTTTGGACAGAAAGGTCCAGGAAGGGGCAAATCTATAGGAGGAAATATTAGCGATAGAGCTGTGGGGGTAAGGGAGAACAGGGAGAAAAAGGACTTGAGGATGAGGAAGGTGAGAGTTAACTTAGAGTGGCATCTTTGGCTCTAAAGGGGAATTAACTTCTCTCAATGGCTGCCAGAATAAAGGATGTTTTTTCCTTCCCCAGGCAGCACCGAGTCATGGTGGCACTTGGGAGATTTCTGTCCATTTTTCCACGCAGACATACACGTTAACCAGCCCCTGAACAAGTCTGTGAGCTGCATGACGCAATCTGGACCGAGCCAGGCAATTTGCACTCTGTGTCCTCCAGATTCAACTGATGCAGTTAATAGAAAGGTGAGAATACACCGAAGAGCAGCTTTGTCTCCTAATTAAACCAAATTAGAATATCAGTGACGGTCACAGCAGCAGAAGGCGTCCCCTCACCTCTGATGGAGGCACTTTGGGGCTGTACACCTGCAAACATCCTCCTGCCAGCACATAACCTGGCTATGTGGATACAGTCAGCAAAGAGTGAGCCTCTGTTCGCAGTGGGACCGGTTTCATAGCTGGTGCACTTTAATTCCCCTCACACCAGACTTAGCTCTGCAGCTAAGATGTTAGAGTTCAGCTATTTTTGGTCTGCAAATCCCTCAGGACAGAGCGCTTACCGGATTACTCTTTTAGAACTCTGCTTGAGCATCTTCTTTTATTAGTAATAATATAAACTAAACCAGCCGTAAACCTGCAGCCTTTGTGCATTTGTAGTGCGTTAACTTGATTTATCCTGCTTTCGGTAAGACCTCAGCAGTCTCCTCTTTTGAGGAGCGGATCAGTGAGTTTTGCAGGCTTTGCAGAGCACTTCTCAGGCTGGTTTTGTTCGAACTCAGATCGGTGTATTTTTGGCAGAGGCACAGTTCAAGGGGCTGCGATTCCACCAGCCAGACCAAGGACGGGGTTGCTCCAGGAATTTGACAGGAGATAGTGTTTTCGATGCAAGATTTGGAGAAGCGGTCTCTCTTACCGCTGGTCACAGAGAGAAACAGGCGGAAGATTTGTCTCTTTTTGCCTTTATTTTCCATGAGGACTTCAGGATGATTGTTTTACTGTGCCCTGAGGGCTGCCAACATGACTTTACTGCAAGGCTTGCACTGCCAGTCCGTTTGGAGACCTCTTTAAATGACATTTTAGCTGAGAGCGGGTACGCTCCTCCTCTCTCCCCTCATACTTAGTGAGCCTCAAAAATCCAAGCCCCCATATTTTTAAAAAGACACTGAAATCACTGAAGTGACATTAGCATAAAAGTGGCATAAGAAAACAGCAAATCAGATCAAGATGGCAGCTGATTTAAAGCCCAGCCATGTTCCTTTTCTTTACTTCAAAAATTTTGCAGGAAAAGTGTGATTCCATTGCAATTAATGTTTTCCGGGGGAAGGCACAAGTAATCACAAGAAATATTGAAAATGAAAATGTCTGTTACAAATGTAATTTGGCAAAGTAATTCTGCTTCATTCTGACTTTAATGTTGGACTTGTGGGGATTTAAGAAACTCTGCAATTTTGGTTTCCTGTTTTAAGGTTCCCTTATTTCCTCTTTAAAGTGAACCAAAATGAAACATCTCATTTGGATCTTCCATTGAAGAAGAGCAAAAATAAATAAAAGGACCTGAAAGTGAGGTATACTCACAAGCATGAAATGCTGCATGTCATGGGTTTAGCTGGGATGGAGGTAACGTCCTTCCCCGCAGCTGCGCAGCGCTGGGCTTTGGGCTGAGGAGGAAAACAACGCCGGTAACACACCGATGGTTTGGCTGCTGCTGGGCAGGGCTGGTGCTGGTCAGGGGCTGTCCCAGCTCCCCAGGCTCTGCCGGGGCCACGAGGAGCCGGGAGGGGAGGGGGCACAGCCGAGAGAGCGGGTCCGAACTGGCCACAGGGATATTCCATACCATGTAACGTCGTGCCCAGTGTGTTACTGGGAGGGGCTGGCCGGGGGAGGGGGGCAGCGATCGCGGCTCGGGGACGGGCAGCGTCGGTCGGTGGGTGGGGAGTGGCTGTGTCGCTTGTGCTCCTGGTTTTTTCCCCTTTTTTCCTTTTCCATTTTATTATATTATCATTATTGTTATTACTATAATAATCATTATAATTATTACTTTTGTTGTAATTATTAGTCTGTGTTTATCTCAACCCACAAGTTCTTTTGCTCTTCCAATTCTCTCCCCCGTCCCACAGGGGTGGGGCGAGCGAGCGGCTGCGTGGTGCTTAGTTGCCGGCTGGGGCTGAACCACAATGCTGCACCTGTATTTACGCCACAGGCCTTTTATTTCTATGTCAGAGAAAAGAGAAACTTCTAGCACTATCTCTGGCATGGTCTTTGAAATCCTGAAGGCCAAGCGGGGCAGAGCGAGGAGCTCAGTGCTGCCGGGCAGCTCTCCCAAGTCATGGTGTGCAGGGAAGGTGGTCTGGGACATGCCCTAATCCGCCCTTGCTGGGCAAGGGGGACAGCTGGACATCTGCCATTTGAGTTTTCCCCTTTTATTTCAGAGTTTGCATTGAGTCCGTTCTGAGCATGACCTCCAAGGGGACGCTCATCACGGATCTCTCATGACTTTCCATTCCCAGGGTGCAGCGTGGAGCAGGACAGGGAGCTCAACACAGATTCTTTGTAGCCGAAGTAATTTATTAAAAAAAACATAGTGAGAGCATCAGTGATACAGCCCATTGTTCAATTTGCGAGTATTTATATGACAAAGTCACATTAGCCCAAGAGGCCTGCATAAAATTATGCTGGTGATCCTGCAGGTTCACCCTTTTTTCAATGAGTTTTCTCCTTCCCCAGGGTAGGGAGGTGCTGTAATCTCACAAGTAGCAAGACCTCGCCACAGATAAGAGGAAGGAAAAGAGTTAATGTGAGTTTTGACTGCTTATTTTGTGTTTGTCCTTGTAGCAACTGATGAGTTGTGCTTTGAAGAACACCCAGCTGTAACATTTCTGTTAAAATTTAATCAGTGGATTTTTGTGAGCCTTTATATGCAACTTTATTCCCTTGTTGACTTAATGAGAGGGGTAGAAGACTGCAGTGTATTAAGAAGAATCATCCCCACAATTGCAGTGTGCTTTCTGGTGCCGCCATGCCGCTCTAGGCACCTGCGGTAAAGGAGGCGATAGAGGTGTCCCTCCCGCCGCTGCGCTGTTGGTACTGCCGCGATACGACAAGCAAAAGGAGACCAAAGCCTGTCCTAACGTGCTGGTTGGGTCCCATCTCACGTCGCCTCAGAGTTACTTGGGGACCAGGTATCTTTGAAATGAAGTTACGCTTGACCTAAGCACAAATGATTAGGGTCAAAAGAAGGTGAAATTCAATGGTTTCTGCTGTATGGGACAGCCACAAATGATCCAGTGATCTCTTCTCAGCTCAAACACTGTAATTCTGTGTGTCTGCTTCTACAGCCTACCTGTGACTCAGCTCACACTGTATTTATAATCAGGGGCAGAGGCCTCTTTTCTTTCATCAGTGACTTCCTTTTCCTTGATTCCTCGGCTTTATTTTCTTCAACAATTTCTGAGCTTCAACCCAGGATTTGCTTGTTTCATCTCGGTGAACCCCAGTGATAGAAATCAAGGCGCATCTTTCGTTTTTTTCCTTCCTATCTGGGCACTGATGCTCGGGGTGTTTGAGTACATCCAATAGGGGCATCACTGGAGGAAATGGCAAGGTGAGCAGCAGCAGGGGCAGTGATGGCTTCGTCAGATGAGAGGGAAAGGTGCCAGCAACAGATGAGGACAGCTTGTGTGTTTCTTCTTCAGCAACATGACACGAGTGAAGTTTTGTTGTTCTCACTATGGTTTTAGTAAGAAAACAGCTTTGGTTGAAGCAGACAAAACAAAATCTAAAAAAAAAATAGGAAGAAAGAGGAAGAAACACTGGAGCTGTCATTTAGTCTGAATTTATCTTGTGAAGTAACTAGAACGTTTTCGGGGCTTTCATTTGCAGATCAGTTTTTTTTCCTGAGCCATCTCGCTTCCTTTCTGCTGTTTCTATTGCCATCCAAATTGAACACTGTACTATTTCCAGTGTAAGTGGCATATAGCTTTTGTGTTTTACATGCAACAAATTCCCTCTTCAAGGCCACTTTGCAATCATAAGAGGCTCCTTGGAGTCCTTTTTTGATATATCGTGTTGTGTCCCCAGTAAATCCTAACAAAAGTAGCTCTCCAGAAGCATCTCACTTTTTTGCTCAAGGCTTCAGTGCATCATATTCAAATGTATTTGCCTGCATCTGCCCAGCACTGGGGATTTTGATACATATTTTTGTGACATTATATCAGCAATTGATTTAGGTACATTTCATGTTGGAAGACGTCAACCACTTAATATGAGTACAACTGTACTGCTAGAACTGCTCATGAGCTGTGTTAATGTGAACCAGTTTTGAGCAGCTCTGTCTCCCAGCTACTTTGCTGTATGGGTTTGAGTAGCTATAAAAATAACACCCTGATAAAGCAGCTTAAAAGATTATAGAAGTCCAAAGATTCCTGTTTACACAGCTGAATCAGAGTGGTAACACCCCCCACTCCCAAAGGCGGGCACCTGTAAACGAGGAAGAGGAGGCATGACGAAGTGATTCCAGAAAGGTTACTGGGTCCATCAGTTTAGTGGGGACAGGCAGCACAGTTTTTCTGAGGCGGATGGCTGACATTGGTGTTAATACAAATAGGATGCTGAGAAGGTTGTAGAAGGTCCTAGTCAGCAGCAAGATAATGGCTGTGCAATCCTTTGTTTCTTGGTCATTCCTTCACTAAATACAGAGGACTGTTAATGAGAAAACCAAACCCAAACTTGTCCTATGTATGTTTAATGCCAAAGAGAAATCTGATGGGAGGAAGAGCAGGGATGCAGACTGAGCAGTCACGAGGAGCTTTTGGGGTGGGATGCATTAAGTTGTGGAATAGCGTCCCAGAAGAAAAGGATGAATGCATGTCATTCCTGGAGATGTTACCTTAGGCTGAGCAAAACTCGAGTAAACAACTGCAAGTCATCACAAAGCCCCTGTGATTCTGTGCATTAACGAATTTTGTGGTCACATTTAATGACAAATTACAATTTCTAGTGGTCCATATAATGGCATTGTGGCTAAATATTATACATCGAAAGACATGCAAAGACATACGTAGAAAGAGGAGGCTGAGGGCAGCCCTCATGGCGCTCTGCAGCTCCCTCCCGAGGGGAGGAGGAGGGGCAGGGCTGGTCTCTTCTCTCTGGTGACCAACGCCGGGACCCAAGGGAATGGCAGGGAGATGTGCCAGGGGAGGGTTAGGCTGGGCATTAGGGAAAGGCTCTTACCCCAGAGGGTGGTGGAGCCCTGGCACAGGCTCCCCAGGGAGGCATCACGGCACCAGCCTGGCGATATTCCAGAAGCACTTGGCCAAGGCCCTCAGAGACCTGGTGTGAATTTGGGGTGTCCTGTGCAGGGACAGGAGCTGGGCTCGATGGTCCTTGTGGGTCCCTTCCAGCTCAGGGCATCCTGTGATTCTATGTCAGTGAGTAAAAATACCATGATCTTAGCTTTGGTGCAGCATACAACATATTCCCTGTTGGGCTGTGCACATTTGGTGGGCTGTAATGCCCTCAAAACTTCCCAAACTGTTAATTTTTCCTACATCTGGGAAGAGTTCCTTGGACTGTAGCACAGGCAGTAGAACCACATTTCCTTCCCTGTAAAAATCAAAGAGAAGTCTGGCAAAAGCAAAGAGGGGAGTTAAACAGACCTTCTGACATGCAACGGGCATGGCAATAGGACAGGACCGCCTCCCTCCTGAACATTCCCAGCAAAAAGCATCTCTGAAGGTGAAAACAAGCTGCCGGTTGTCGTGTCTAAAGGGTTATTAAATCGGGGCATCAACTTCAGTTTTGTTAGCGCTCTAGTCAGAGGGGAAAACACCCACCTTGTTGCATGTTCTCAACTTCGATCACCTGCAGGCAATGGGCCCGGACTCTGCTCACTCCTGTTTCTCCATGCAGATAAACAAGACGTGCGACACTGTAATGGCAGCAGTTACTGCTGTAAAAGATACAGACTGCAGAGCATCTGAGGAATTTGGTCCGTGTAGCTATAAATATTTCAGACTCAGCAGGAATGCACAACACAGCGTTATTTTAGAAATCAACCAAACCAAAAATCCTATATGAAAGCTTAATTAGGGGAACAAATGAATATTTTGGTGTATATCCAAATAAGGATGTCTTCATTATCAGTGTCTTTTGTGCCAGCATCCCTGAGGCCATTACACTGGACAAAATTGATGGGCGTTTATTCTTGCTTCAGCCCTAGAGTATTCAGTGTGTACAAGCTAGTGTTGCTCTTGCTTTTTTGCTATTTCCTCATCAAAGCTTTCGCTTGACACTTACAAAAGTTCTTTGTCTTGCCTGTGTTAAATGAATGCTGATTTGGCTGCCACCAGCAAAATTTGCAGTGGGATGCAGTTTGCAGACATCACCTAAAACAACCCAGGCACTTTTATTCCGATGATAGTGCTACGAGATCTATATTTAGCTGCCTTGTGTAGAAAGAAAACTAGAAGTCATTTGAACCTTTGTAGATACTTGTTATGAGATTGGGTGGGAATAATGGGGAAACACCGCATAAGCAGCTTGAAAAATGGCTTCCTTGCATGCTTTTTTTTCTTTCCCTGAAAGAAACTTCAGAAGGCACCACATAAGAAGTAAATGGTAATGTGCTTTTCACAATAAAGCGCACTAATAACGCTCTGGGATGTGTAATATATGAGAGCAATCTGTGTTGCGTAGGAGGTAAGTCTCTTGAGACAAATAAGCCTTCTGAAACCCCTGCTACCACTTTTATGAACCTGGGGTGAGAAGTCCAGGACTCTTTGTGGCCTGATTCTCCCTGGTGCTGAGCACCCACTCACTTTGGCAGAGATGCTCGGCCATTGTCATCATCAGGCCATAGGTCCCTGTTTGCTCTGTTGGCTTCTTACGGCCCTCAGCTTCCATTTCACGAGCTTATGGTATGATACTTCTGCACTGGACAGAAAATGTATGAGAGTTTGATGTTGTGAAGTGACAGAAAAGTGTAAAATAGTGCTTTTCTGTTGTTGCAAACTGTAATTTTTCATAAGAACTTTTCTCCAGTAATCACTAAACAGTCTGCAAGGTCGCAGGCAATAACTTCAGCCGTGGCTGGGTTTCATTGGGTTAGACTGTGCGAGTCAGCTAGTGAAAAATGCCGCTGAGCTGAGGAGTTCGGTGGGATGTAGCGGGGGATTCTCTAGGAAAGAAGCTTTGTCTGGAGCATCTCTAGAGTGGTTCATTCTTCTTACCTCAGCTTTGGATGAACCAAGCCCTGAAACTCCGTGCCGCTCTGCTGTATAGAGGGAGGGCAAGTATGCGGTTTTGATTAGAAGGTTGAATTTTAGAGACCGAAAGCTAAGAAAGATTAATTCCATTGCATGAGAAATAGGTAAGGTACCAGTCAAGGTTCCAACCTCCTCTACTGTTACCATGAGATTTCATTGGTTTTTTGCTCAAAAGCTACTGACTCCTTCTGTAGTGACGTACTCCATGGCCGTGGGAGGAAACATAGGCATCACATACAGGTCCTCTGAAAACTGAGACACTCACAGTCTTTAGACCTTCAGGTTTCTGCCATGAGACAGCAATTGTAAGACAGGTCTGGTATTAAACCCATAAAAATCAGTGAGACACCTTCCACTCTACTCCTTGGGCCTTGAATCAAGCCCTTGGGAAGATATTATCAAAAGAAAGTGGCAGATCAGCTGCGGAGGCTGAGCATGAAATGAGATGAGTGTTCATCTGCCGAGAACGGGATGTGTAAGCAAAGTCTTGTGATCTACTGGAGATAATAAGGACTGAAAAAACCCTTCAATTATTAAAGGTTTTCAAGCCACTTCATCACCTCTGATTTTGATTGTGACTGATTTTGCAAACAACTTCTGGTCTCATACACCAAGAGCAGACTTTCCGAAAGGATTTCCTCCTGAGAAGGGAGTTCTTGTTACAGGGCTGCTTCAATTTGCATCTTGTCTTTGGCACACCGCTACATGCTGTACCTCCAGAGTCCCTAGGGAAGTGACTTGAACTGACAGCCACCTGCTAATGCAAGAAGAAGGGTGAAAGAGTAAGGACATGCTGATAAACTCAGAGAGTCTGCTGCGTGTCTGTGTTCTGTTTTGGTGAAGGGACTTTTGCATACCGCAGCAGCCCGTGCGGAGGCAGGACGCGCGCTGCTGCCATTCACTGCTGTGATGGATGGAACAGCAGGGCTGATTTACGATCACGCGTGTCACACAGACACTTGCCCTTGGCCCAGAGCTATGAAAGGCTGTAAGAATAAAGGAGATAAATGGCAAAGTACTGCAGCTGCAGAAAGAATCACCTTCCAGAAATGTAAAAGCAAACCGTTTTTTTCCCTATCCGTTTCAAACCTAAACTCTTCAGCGCTGGATACCTGCAAGAGGGGGCTGGCTTTTCGTGGTGCCACTCACAGGATTGATAACATAGGCTACAGTTTTTCACTCTGAATGTCAGATCTACAGACTCTGGGTGTTATGTGCCTCTTTATTGCTGAAAAAGTCCTCCAAATATCTTACTGGTGTTAAGATGTTGGTGTACAATCAGTGCAGCGACTCAAATGTTTCTGTGGGCTGGATCAATACAACTGTCTGTATGTTAGCACATAAAATCGGTGACCTGCTTCCTCTTGCCTGTTGTTGTTGGCCAGGCTGTGTTAAAGCACTCTTTGGAGCAGACCAAAGGAAACGGACCTCCAGTTTAGGATCATAGATGATTGTGGTCCACAGCTTGACTTTCTGCTTAGGTGCTGTTTTATTTACTGGGATAGATGTAGCCAGCAGTGCAGAGTTATGGGGTTTTCCTTTGGTTTGCTCCTCTTACACCTGTCATTGATTGTTTTTCATTGTTTCCTTTCTTAAGATCATCGTGATATTTGTTTTAACCGGGGAAGGTACTCTGTGCCAGTCGTCTTAGTAAGGCGTAACCTGGGCAAATCGGTGCATTCCCAGCCCCGCACTAAAACAGCAAACTTAACAAATGGAGCGTTCACCAGCCATTCTGTACTGAGGTCATTACCAAAACGAGCTTCATATGAGCAGATGGTTCATGTCTTGACTGCAGGAAGCGATCTGGCTCCCAGCTTTCACAGAGCATTTCTGGATGCAAACGAACAGTTTTGGCTGGCATCTGTCAGTAATGACATCTGGCTGACCATGAAGTCTGTTATCAGGCTTGCAGCTGGTGGCAGTGGGAAGGCAGGTGGAGGAGGTCCTGCGCAGCTTTCATGCCTATAGCTCCACCTCAGTCCCTCCTTTATGAGCCACAGTTCTTTAGCAGCGCACATAGCTGGGGTGCTCCTGTGCTGAACGCATGGAGCAGCACCCATCCACATTGTCCTGGCAGGAATGTAGGGAAGGAAATGGGACTGAATGGAGAACCAGTGGTGGGGAAGCGGCATCACTAGGATGGGAAGCTCTTACACGCAGCTGCGTACTGGAGGCCTCCTCCTTCTTCTCCTCTGTCTGAAATGTAATGGAAAAACTGTTCATGTCCTTCAGGAACATCCTCGGGTCAGAGTTTGGGGTTCTTGGCTCAGGATTATGAGGGGATGGAGATGCCTCCTCAGCCACTCTGTTTTGGGTATCAGGAAAGTCACAGAAATTCGCATGTACCCCTCTGCTCAGTCTTTCCCTGGGACTAACTCTAGGCAGCTTTGCCTCGCGGGCAGAGATTTTGATGTTGCTTTTCTCTGGTGCCTGATTTTCATCATGCACCGCAGAAGATCGTAGGTTTTGTGTCTCACTGCATGAGGCGAACGTCTGTGTGCTGTGTGGGCTTTGGCTCGTAAGTCAGATTTTCCATGAGCGGTCTCCAGCTTTGTGCTCCCTGATTTCTGGGTGCTTGCCCTATGACCCTGGTGTAGGCTTGCAGAAGCGCTGAGCATTTGCAGCTGTGTATGGAGTCCCAGATCCAGAACATGTTATTAATGCTAAGTGGGCTAAAAGTACTATAATTGGTGTTTCAGAACTGATGCCCACAATTAGTGGAGGCTTTCAACCCTGAGCACACTATGCAGCTGCTCCCAGTCCGTAAAACCACCTCTCCTTCACCTAGAAAATTAGATGGGTAGGTAATACACCTGGTTTTGGAGCAGAGTTTGAAGAACACACAATAAATACGGACTTAGATGGCATACTGAACAATGCTAAAAAGCAAAATATTGATTTTCTTTTATTAAGGGAATGGCCTATATTCTGTGTGCAAGGAATGAGGCAGAGGACCTGAGAATAAAAATGGTATATAATCAGGAAATTAAAGATAGCATCAGAAGAGCTCCGCTCTGAGTCTGGGTCTGCATATGCCGCTTTATCTCTTTTCATTCCTTAATTTTAATTGTTGATGTTACATCATTATCAATTTTCTTTCTTCGTAAAAAAGATCCACAGATCCTCACTAAATCAGCATGCACTTAATGTAGTCTTTTGTAGTGACCATAGCATTTGTTGAGCTCTCGAAGGCAATGCCTAATGAACGTCATCAGCTGAATGATTTCAATTAACAGAAGAAACAGGAACAGACTTTGTGGAAGGACATTTTCTCTCTAAGATGCTTTTTTCTTCTACAAAAATTGTATAAACGTAGCGAGGGGTTCTATCTGTAGGAGGTATAATTAAGATAGTCAAACCATCCAGCCATTAGTGACACGGACAATTTTTTTTTGTCTTTAACCTACTAATGCATTCAGTGTTGAGCAGAGATACCCATTTATAAGGGCAGGTCAAGATATCGCTTCCACTAAGCCCTGTAAAAACCCTAGTGGAAAGACAAATTCTTGCTTGGCTTTGGCCAGAGAGGGCAAGCTGTGGTGCTGGTCCCCTGGGGAGGTGGCGGGTGCTCGTCACCACAGCCAAAGTCAGGTCTGTAGGGCGAGAGGTTAAAACATACGGAGACTAAAAACATCTGGAGACTCAGACCTCTTCCCAACTCAGCAAGGTTTCTAGATACACTTGTTATTCCTACAACCAGACAGAGAAAAACAGGAAAGACTTGGGGTACTCGGTGATGCCAGAAATCACTTCCACACTGAGGTAATTCCATTGCAGTGCAAGTACCTGAGCTTTGGGGAAGGGTCTGCATTTGCGTATCTGTACACCTGGTTCTTTTCTACAGTCTCTTCTTATCTCAATATACTGTTGCTAATACGAGTTTCAATACAACCTTTCAATTTCTCTTCCTAAATAATACGGTATCAGCCTCTGAGGCAATAAGAAGAAAGTGAGCATTAATTAAAACAAGTTCCATATGGAAATAATCTCCCCATATAATTTTTGTAGATTAAATCCATATTGAGGGCAAAGAATGTTATCATCGGGAGGAACATGATATCAGATTGCTTCTGATACCACCCACGTAAAAGTAAAACAATATGGGTGTGAAAAAGAAACCCTCTGGGATTCTTTGCTTTGAACGTGAAAAAACAGAGAACGCTGGTTTCTCTTTGGACTTGCTGGCAGTTACGATGCACTGCAGCTTTTACAGAGAAGGAAAATACGGTGCCGATAATTTCCAGAGCGAGATGAGGAAGCCCACTTTTCCATCCCTGCTTCATGGGGGTGGGATGTAAACGCCCTGCGGGCCGAGCGGCCGCCTCCCGGGCTGCACGCTGAAGCTCCGGGCAGGACGTAGCCGTCACTGCGGTGGAGGGTCGGGGTGGCCCTGCAGCACACCGGCTCGGGAGGTGTTCCCCAAGCTCTTCCGAGGAGAAGACCCTTCCCACGGCACTATCCCCCCCACACCCCAGCTTTCCCACAGAGGGTTTGCCTCCCCCGTGCTTCTTGTGCAGGGAAATGTGACAGCTGAAACTTTTTCATATGGAGCAGTGAGATATCAAGAGTTGATAGATGAGCCTCGCCCCATGCTGGCACATCCCAAAATCTGGCTGCCGGGCTGTTCATTTGTGGCAATTGCAGCAGCAGCACAGCACATACTTTCCAACCCAAATAACTTGAAAACAAGTTGTGCCTTATGTTTGAATGTCAATAAAGATGTGATCTAAAGGAACAGATGTTGTTGTCTTCAGTGAAATTTCATCTCTGCATACAAATTTCTGGAAAACTTGAGTGACTCCATGGAAATGGTCTCTGCTTGATATATAGGCCTTTATAGAGCTTCAGCCTGTATATACCCAGATGAAGCAACCCTTGTTAGGTACTTTGAACCAATAGGTCTTAGTCCTACTCGTGCGTTAGGTGGGAAGTCTTGCTGACTTCAGCAAGGCCAGGGACTCGTCTTTCTAGTGAGGGGTTCTTGTCTGGTCACCTACAGAGCTCCTTCTGGTGTAAAGTGTTTTGTTCTGTCCTGTGCCACAGAAAACCCCATATCTTTTTAGTGAAACCTGTCTCTTTTTATTGAATGTTTAGTATATGTTCACCAGCATATTAAGTGAGCCCAGGCATAGTGTCATCAAAACAGCGTCAGTGGAGGGAGCCTACAACTGGGTTAGATGAACTCAAAATTATTTTTTCCCCCAGTGGTATGTTCAGCAACAGGACCAAAAAATCCCCACCGACTTTCTCCGCTCTCCTGAGGAAATCAGCATTCATCCCTCACCCTTCTAGACTGCTTGTGTAACCTCGCAAATCTCCTAGACCCTGCGTGCTGATTCCCAGGCTGCTGTCGCTTTGCAGCTGCTTTGCTTACTTGTACCAGCTAGCAGCAGGTTGGCCTCTTTCTGTGACTCGGTTAGATCCGAGCACGGCACACTGAAACCCCTCCTTCCCACTGCAGGCACCTTTTTGACTCCAATAAATGGCTATTTGCAGAAAGGGAACTTCCTTGATGTGTCCATTTATTCTGAGATTGTGCTACGTGGACTTTTTGCTATGACAAATCTTCATCTGCTTCCAAGAGAACATTGAAAGATTGGACAACTTTAATGCAAACACAGTTGGGGCTAGCCCAGGCACTGAAAACTGCTCACAGTAGCTGAGTTAATTACGGAGAATGTAGCTAATAAAGGTAAATAAGTGTTAGCCGTGCATTCTTTATAAATATGCACAGCAAGGCAGATGTACAGTCGCCTGGTTATTACATGGCTGAATGGTAGCTGCCGTTTGATTACAAAGCTGTAGTCAGAAGTGTATCATCTAAATAACTTTGTAATCAGTCCTTTGCCTCAGTTTTGCCTGATGAAAATTGCTGCAGAAGTGTCTATTCTTTCATACGCTCTTTCCCCAAGGGAACTCTTACAGACCACAGCAAAGGGTGTGTCCTGGTTTTAGCTGGGATGGAGGTAACGTCCTTCCCGGCAGCTGCGCAGTGCTGGGCTTTGGGCTGAGGAGGAAAACAACGCCGGTAACACACCGATGGTTTGGCTGCTGCTGGGCAGGGCTGGTGCTGGTCAGGGGCTGTCCCAGCTCCCCAGGCTCTGCCGGGGCCACGAGGAGCCGGGAGGGGAGGGGGCACAGCCGAGAGAGCGGGTCCGAACTGGCCACAGGGATATTCCATACCATGTAACGTCGTGCCCAGTGTGTTACTGGGAGGGGCTGGCCGGGGGAGGGGGGCAGCGATCGCGGCTCGGGGACGGGCAGCGTCGGTCGGTGGGTGGTGAGCGGCTGTGTCGCTTGTGCTTCTGTTTTTTTCCCCTTTTTCCCTTTTCCTTTTTATTATATCATCATCATAATCATCATTATTATTTTATTGTAATTATTAATCTGTGCTTATCTCAACCCACAAGCGCTTTTTTTGTGCTTTTGCTCTCCCCCGTCCCACAGGGGTGGGGGCAGCGAGCGAGCGGCTGCGAGGGGTTTAGTTGCCGACTGAGGTTGAACCAACAGGACGATACTTTTAAATGTCCAAGGTGTGCTCTCCGAGGTTGCCTCCCGTCTGTTAGAATACGTAGGTGCCACTGAATGCAAACGCAGACTCTGGAGGGGTGGAGGAAGAGAAAAATAAGGTGAGCAGAACTGGCCGGAGCAAAGGCTCCAAGCCCATTGCAAACCCTGATGCTCTTTGGTGCGTTTAGGCGTGAAACCCAACCCTGCTTTGTAGTTCACAGGGTCTTGATTTGTGTATTTGCCTCCTGGCTCAGCTCCCCCATGGAGCTCTGGGTCTGTCAGACATGCCTCCGAGCGGTATCTTCTGCTGGGCAAGGGTGAGCACTGTGCAGGAAGCAGCTTTTGGAAAGCAAAGATTTTGGCCCACGTTTTTCAACCTCTTCTGAATACAGAGGAATTGCTCCTGTGCAGAGAAATTGCTCCTGTATTTCTGCCTGTCTCTGCAACAGCTAGAAGACTGCTGGAGCTCTGCTTTCCGCCCAACAGACCCTTGTCCACAAAGGTCATGCGGGGTGTGTTATGAAAGTGCTCAAGGCCTTCATTTACTGCAATACATCTATGTAAATAAAAGACAACTGCAGAATTACATCCAGATCATAACAATAACGGGGAACAGGCTGCAGAAGAGGCAATCTGCTCAAGGTGTTCAGTGAGTCTGAAAGTGCTTTAGTAATACCTGTAATAAATAACGCCAAATCTGGCAATACTTTTCCCCTCTCATTTTAGCATCAAAGTTGTCGTTAGAAGCTTTCACACAAAGACAAAAAATACAGCCTAATGTTCTTTGCTTTTCAGAAGTGCTCTTTCACTAACGCCCTACTGTGTCCAGATAATGCAGCTCCCCCTCCTCCCGTCAGTTCTCCCAGGTCCTCATGCTGATGTTTGATTTAAAATTTTGATGAGAAATTGAACAGCTGATTTATGTTTTTAAAACCGTCAGCAGTGCATCAGCCAGCAGAGAGTTTACAGCCGCAACTTGTCAAAGCCAGCATGACGTTTCTGGCTGCCTTTGGGTGCCCAGGGATTTTAAAAGAAACCCTGGTGGTTGCGGGCAGCTCAGCCTGTAGGCTACTGAAGGCTCCACTGCAGGACGAAGGGGACAACTTGACCCGATGGCTCCTGGGGCCAGTCCAGGGCCACCAAACTGGTGGCATTTTCAGCCTGGCATTTCTTGAGGCTCAGGTAAAAGGCTGCTCTTTACTTTCTCCCCGGAGGTTGCCCTTTACCTCCTGTATGTGCCATTGGTGCCTCATGTCAGTCCCGCTGTCTGCAGCGCTGGGTTGCATCCTGCCTGGGCACAGACGTCCTGCAGATCATCACGAGAGCCCTGGCAGGTCGTGCTGCGGACGGGAGAGCTGCCACACCACTGTGTTGCGGTCTTGGACCAGCCATGAAAGCCGAAGCCATGCTAGGTAAGATTTATTTCATGGCTTCAGCCCAGAGCCATCATCCTTCCCTGTCGCATCAGAGACGCGGCCAGACTTGTGCCCATCACTGACCTGATACGACTTTGTTTCATGTGTCAGATAAGAAGTGAGATGAGTGAGTGATAGCGACACTGCACTTCAAGGTTCTTCAGCCCTGGTAAAGTGGCTGAAGCTCCATCTTCCAACTTTACCATCTCAGCAACTCCAAAAGATTAGGAAAGACCATTTTTCCTTCCTGAGACGTGCAGGTTATGGCTCTCAGGGTCCGCTGCGTGCTGCTGGCTGGCGTGGTCCCATGTCACGAGTGGCAATACAGGCAGCTGGTGTCAGGAGCAGGACCCCTCCCTGCAGCAGTTAGACGAGGTGTAGCACTTTCGCTGGCATTCGATGGAGAGTGAAGAATTCCAAGCCTTGTTGTGAGTCCTGATGAGCCTGACAGTGGCTGCACAATCCATTTAATAGCTCTTTGGGAGATAAGTGGGGACCTGCTCTTCCAAAGCCTTCACATTGACCTCTCTGAGGCCGCGTGGCATTTCCCAGGGCAGACAGAGAAGCTTTGGCACAGCACATGGAGGGAAAAGCTTTCCATGGTGGGACACCTTGTGCAAAAGGAAACGTTTTCTCAGTAATGCTAGGGAGAAAATAAGCGACTTTGGAACCATGCTGGTTCCAAGCTGGGATGGCTTTGTAGGACAGTGGCAGAAGAAAGCCATCTTAGAAGGTTTAAGCAGCCAAGACCTAAGCCTTGCACAACACAAGGCTTGTTGGCAGTTCGTGTGTGTGTCAGAGCATCTGGCTCTACCCCTGCTGGTTACGTGAAAGATCACGATGACCGGTACGAATTATACAGAGGAGCAGCATTTCCAAAGGTTTTGGTGCTAAGCAGGGTTCCTTGTTGTTGTTTCACATAACATATACTTGCCAATTAGTTGGGCATTATTAACTAAGACATGACACAAAGCATCTTACTACGGGAGCTCGTGTCACCCTCTATTAGTGCCAACCTCAGAAAAATGAAAATTTGTGGGCTGGAAAAAGAGGAGCATTTCAGCTTTTCAGGTCTAAGGCATCCACATGCTGCACTCCCTATCTAATTTTCCTCCTAATTTAGTGGGTCTTATTTAAAAAAAACCCAATGAAGCACAGTCTACAAGTCCAGAGGCAGCCTCAGGTTGTGCGCCGGGTACACAAGCCATCAGGGCCCGTTGCTGTACCGAGGCCGCTCGTTCCGACTCAACATTTTTGCCAGGCTGGCAGAGTTTTGCTCAGGGGTCAGACACTACTGGTTTTCTCTATCCAATCCTGCTCACTGAAGTGCTTCTCTGAATAGAAGTTGAGGTTCATGTTGCCTGCGTTTTTCTGTCCCTACTCAGGGTTTTAATGTTTCAAGGTCAAGATAATTCACTTTACTGCGGTGCTACTGATGTATTCGCTATGGGGATAGAGGAGAGGATTTGAATAAAGTTGGAAAAACACCCCTCCTGGTGTAGTACTTTATTAGAACTGAATCTGTCCAAGCTTTTTTTTCTATTCAAATGAGTGCAAAAGCTAATTAAATGCAGATCTCCGTTTTCAGGCATTTTCAGATTCCTCCAAAGACAGGAACGAGATGTGTAAGAACGCGGAGACATTCAGGAACTGTCACATAAGTTGGGAAAGGGATTAAAATATTGCCAAATCTGACTCAGTTGTTCCATGTGGCTCTTGAAATCTCTTTCTCTGAAAGTTGCTAATGCTTAAATCAGAGACAGAAAGTGAAACTCAGCTTTAATTTAAAAAACACGTTTCAAGAGAAAAGCTTTTCCAGAGAAGAAGCTTGGCCGTGAGAAATAAATTAAGTTCCTGAACTGAGAGTCAAATAAGAACTGGTGGTGTGTTTTTTCAGGGGGCAAAAAAAAAGGCAATCTGAAGGTAAATCAACTTTGTAATAATTTTTAAAAGTTTTAATATTTGAAGACCTAATTTTGAGAATGGTAACAGCGTGATAAATAGATGCTATTTTTCATACAGCTCGCCTGAGCTAGAATAAGTGAGGGCCTTAGAAGGAAGGTAATTTCCTTGAGCTATTCAGCTGAGATTTTCTCTTCCAAGTTGCCTGAGAAGGTCCGGGTAATGATCTGAAGTCTGGGTGCTTCTTTTCAGTGAAATCTGTCTTTGAATCTCTAGTGCACCGACAGCTAATGATCCAGCACTCTCAAAGCCTGGCAGGATCACAGCCTTTCAATGCGGTTTTTCTCCTTGCAGTTCACCGACACACTTTTCGCTTGACGATCCTACAGCGAGCAAACATTTGCAAGCGCTACAGCCGGCGCAAGGCACGGTATCGTGCGCGCACCTTCCTCCCACGCTCCCCGGGAGCTTTGCTTCAGGGCTGCCGAGCAGGGGATACATCTAGCAGAGAGGATCTCCATCTCCGCCTTTGCGGCTCCCCAAACTCTTCCCAGCCTCAGTGGCTGCTCAGCGTGAGCTTCCAGCCCTCATCTCGTCGCGCCTCTTTGTTCCGTTGCTTGTCGGAGGCGTTATCCCTGCCGCTCGTCCGGCTCCCTCGCGTGCCTGACCCTGCTGCGGCGATGGTCCCAGCCTTCGCCTCTCGCGCAACTCCCCGCCCCGACCTGCACGACCCAACGTCAGTCTCCTAATGGACAAGCCCACCCTGAAGCTTTATATAATGGAAAAAAGGCCAAAGGGAATTTTAATAGGCTCCTTTATGCCTTTCATTGTTATGAAGCAATCTTATTCAAACAGGCTCTTGGAAGAATTTCTGTGAGCTCTAGAGGATCAATTACAATGAAGAGATGATTAAAGAATGGATAAAGGTTTTTAATAAATTATAAACTTCCCGCAGAAGTACTTTAACAAAATGAAGTTACGATGGTGGTGATAAGATACTGCCTTATGATCATTTCCCATTGGCGAATAGGAGATTAGATAAAGATTAGTGAAACAATGGAGAAATAGGAAACGTGACGTTAAGGTTCAAATGCATAAGAACGCTACATTGACAACAGGAATCGTGTTAAAACCACTAAAGACATCATTTGTATGACACCCTGCCTTATTCACCAAATATTCTGTAGTTTTTGATATCCAAACTTAAGATCACGCAATATGACCCTGTTCTTTGACTGGATAAATGTAAATTTCAAAGCTGGGTTTCTGTGGGAGCTGATACTTATGAATTCAGAATTTGCTTTCCAAACTTGTTGTCTCCAAGAAAACTCATTTCAGAGGAGTCGGTCCTGGCTGGATGATAGGGAAGGTGCTCAAAGTGCGCTCACTGGGTAAACAAGCAAAAAGAGCATTCATGTTGCGAGAAGATTTTCACCCGTTCGTGTTAGGAATAGCATCATTCAGAAACTGCCCCACAGAGTTTTAATGCTTAAAAAAATTGCCTTTCACAAATCAGAAGGGAAAGTCCAAATCTAGTCCAAGAAACAAATCCAAAGCAATTAATGTTTGGGAAAATAGTAATATAATATTCAACATTAAGCAAGTGAAAACTGTACAACTCCTGGATTGCTCTCCCCAGTACAACACAAAACATCAGATGCAACAGGAGTATGAAGTACAGTATGCCAAAACCCACTGCAACCCAAAAACATGAGAAAAAGGAGTCAGTACAGATGAAAAATTTTAATCTAAATTGTTTTGTTCCATTTTCCCCAGGGAAAATCACTGAACCTAACTCCCATGAAACATTTCCATTTCAGGAAAACCCATATGATCTGCTGGAAAAAGGCTACGCTTGTTTTTTCTCCCTGGGTAACGCCAGCATCCAATAAATCAGGTTTTTACCATCATCCTGCTGAAACGCATCTGATCTTGTGCTTAGTGACGTTGATTTTAATGAGACTCTTGAACGAGTAAACCGCTTCTCAAGATGAGCGGAGGGATCAAAATGTCACCCAGTGTCGTTTCACCGGAGTAAGTTGTTCAGAGCTGATCCTGGCTGACCTCCAGCTGAATAAATGACCTTGTGGGGGAAAAAAAAAGAATCACAATTCATATTTATTTGTCTGAAACAGGCGATGCAGATCTTTGCCATCCGGCAACTTCCATCATTTGTTTTCCGGTTGCTCTCAGACTTTTCTCAAGACTTGAACGTGGGGTGAAAACCAGCAAGGTGTGTCTGAATAAACTTTGTGCCGTTTCCGTTCCTGGTAATACTATCAAATTCAATTACGTTTCACGCTGATGGCATTTGATTTCTCAGTTGTTCTATAAATATATTTTTTTACAGGAAACAGCGTCTCAAAATGTCGTGTGCTAGCAAATCAGCAGAGCTCGATTAAGCCCAGGGAAAGGCTGATTTACTCTACCTGAGTTTTTCTCACTGCGTGTTTATTCTCAGTGATCTGGGGATCTCAGAGATTGAGAACGGCAGATGACTAATGCAGCTTTGTGAATCTCCATCCATCTGTCCGATCTTCCCTGGCTTATAATAATATGTTAGTCATGGGGAAGAAGTAATATTTAATGATATTATTTCTCCCATTCATTTGCTGGTTGACTAATTCAGTCATATGGAAGTAGTGTAGCATATCTCGTGGAGAAATTAAATGTAGGCCTTATACATTGCAGAAGAATGAGCACTTGCTGTGACATTCAGTTTATATATACTTATTTGACGTACTCACAGTAAAGCCTTTCTTACATACAACACGTTATTTACCCCTTCTTGGTTATAAGGGTTACAGTCACCGGACAGTGAAGTGAAAAGATGATGAATATAAGGCTCGCAGATTTTCTAAAGGAAAAGGAAGCCTTTGAGTGACTGCTCTATAATTCTTGTATGGCTCTTTTTAAAGCAAAACCCCCTCACTTTAATAATAGAGTTCCCTGGCAAAGTGAGTCATCCCTAAACTAGAGCATGAGCTGCTTTTAAGACTCATGGCACCTTGTTAATTTATGAATATTTTCAAAGGTTCCACACGTTGCTGTTTTGGAGAGGGTGTTGCATTAGTGGTAGGAGTCTGAGGAGTGGCTGGGGGGAGACCCTACCACTGAGTCACGAGGTTCAGACAGGACCCCCTTGCTTTCTAAACTCCTTCTCAGAGAGGAGTCTAGGTGCGGCTAAGCCCAGTCTTAGTCTCAGACTTGGTCAACAGTTTGTTTTCTAAGGGTTGTAGAAGTAACCACTCATTAGAGTATTTGCTGTTAGTGACTACTTTGCCAGATGCCCCAGCCGGTGGCATTCAATGAGGACGATCACGGCTGGATTAATGAATAGTAGAATTTATTAAAGCAACAGATACACAGGTTCTTTGGAGTGCCGGTGATCGGATTGCTGGTTACAAGACACACACACAGATACTAAGAAGATGGGTAACACTGCTAGGCTACAAATGCATTAAGCAAATACGAAGCATCGGAGATTTAAAGTGATGCTATAAAGAGGTTTCTAAGTTTTCCGAGGGAAACCGATGGTATACCCAGATGGTTTGATCTTACCCAAAGGCGTCCCAGTGCGGGGGGGAAGGAGGCTCAGCCCATTGACTGGCCCCAGAGGTCAGAGTGGTACATGATGGTGTCTTTCTCAACACCCTCTTTCTCTTCACACATCTTATACTATTTTTTACCTTTCAGGTGGAGCTTGAGTGACTCTAGTCATACATACCTTTATTATGATTGGTGTAGAATTCCCTCGCTTTACTTTTAAAAGCGTAGACTAGAAGAAGTTCCAAGCGCATGCCCAGTGAGGGATGGTCACACCTGAGAGGCGGGTAACTTTTGGGATGGAGGTGTGTTTCGGTATTATAATGATATTATAATGAGCAAAGTTCACCAAAAGGACAGCATTTTGTCAAAAGTATGACGGACTATTGGCCCAGGGTGGCAAATCTGCAGCGTGCCAGCTCCAGGGTATCTCGAGTTCCCATTTATCACAGAGCCTGGCCGCGGTGCCTCTGCACCACTCCAACCTCCGGACAACTCCTCTTGGAGTCAGTGTGCCAAGTTCTGCTGGCATTGCCGACATCTGTGGTCACTGGGGACCTTCCGTGGAATGGATTCCTCACCTAGCAGCTGCACGTCACCCTGACAGCTTCTTCAGTGCTGTACCTTTTCTAAAAGCATAAGTTTAATTTCTAAGTCACCTCCAGCAATTATTCCACAGAGGGCCAATGAGCAGCAACTTAGAGAAACATTTACTTATTCAAAAAGATTCATCTTATTACTGGCTACTGAAGTACCAAAATGACCTGTCGGACATCCCGTCTGCAGATTGCCATTTAAAAAAGATACGGGAGTGACTCAGGAGTGTTCTGGACCAAGTTGTGACCATGATTGAGCAGACACTGCATTTCAGGTTAGTGTTTTTTTTTCAGCATCTGAAATTGCAAAATAAATTCTTTAGCTGTAATGTGTTGCAGCATGAACAGAAACATTAATCCAGTTTTCATCATGAGCTACCAGAAGAGGAAACCCTTAAGAATAACGTGTCAGAAACCTTGAGATATTGCTCAGCTACTCTTTCCGAATGAGGCATATAACTTGTTGCATTAGTTTATAACACCTACCAGTGATTTGTGCACCAAGATCAAAACTGGATGTCGCTGTTGGAATTTGCCGCTGTTAGAAGGAATTGTAGCCGTCATGTTCTGGCGTCAAGTTGTTGTTGGAATGGGCTGAAATACCAATAAATGCAGGTGGCCTAAAAACTATTTTGAGCACTACTGAAGCACGGGCTAACAGCTGGGCTTTCTTCTGAAAAGGAATGGAAAATTACGCTTCCATGTTTTAATTAATTTGGTATTTCCTTGTTGAAAAAGTAAAAGTACCTAAAGCAAGGGCTAAATAAATGGGAGTTTTCAGGTCTGCAGCTGGTGGGGTTGCAATGATGGAATCGGTACTGATGTGGTTTGTGACTGTCAACAAGTGCTGTGCTGGAAAAGGATGAGAGCTGGGTTTGTTCCGCCTTGAGAAAAGGAGGCTCAGAGGGGATCTCATCCCCATGTACCAGTACTTAAGGGGCAGCTACAAAGATGATGGAGACGCTCTTTTCACAAGGAGTCCCATGGAGAGGACATGGGGAGATTCCGACTGGACACGAGAGGGTAATTTTTCACAGTGAGGACAGTCACCGTTGGAATAATCTCCCCAGGGAAGGGGTTGGCTCGGCCACGTTGGGCACCTTCAAGAGCCGTCTGGACAGGGTGCTGGGCCATCTTGTCTAGGCTGGGCTCTTCCTAGAAAGGTTGGACTAGATGATCCCTGAGGTCCATCCCAACCTGGGATTCTGGGATTCTGTGTGTGAACTGCGCGCTGCCCCAGCCAGCCATGGTGACTGCTGTCGTATTCATCAGATTTTGAAAAAGAAGAACCATATTTAAGCCAATGCCTGAAACCAATAATTAAGATTCGAGTTTTAGGAGTATTAAATATAGACCAGGAAAAAAAAATGACATCTACGCCTCCATGTCCTCAAGACAAACTGATAAAACAGAAGAAGAGAAAGAATAATTAGGAATAAACTTCACATAAATCTGCATGTCATCTGCATAAAAACTGATCTCTTATCTGTATCTTCAGATCATCTCAGTCAAAGGAAGCTTGTGGAGGCTGAATAAAGATGAGCCCAATGAGAAATCCTGCGGGGCATCAGAGGAGCCAGACTCTGTGAAATCTGAGCGGATCAGCTAACCCACGCGAATATGATGGATTTACAGAGAAGGCAAAAAAGCCGGGCCCGGCCAAAAGGCCGGCTGCGCTGTAGGTAGTGAGGTGCTCAGGGCCGGACTGCTCGTGGCTGGAGCCTCTGGGTGCTGAGGAGCAGCGCTGATCCTCTGCCGTGGTGGGAGGGAGAAGAAAGCTCGCTGAAAGACAACTGCTGGGCTCAGTCCAGCTCTTGAGCGAGGGTATTGCTGCAAAGTCTGCCAGGGTCTAGTAGACTGTTTTAAGATATGGGGTTTCAGACCTTGCTTTTGTTTGGGTTACTGTTGCACCGGTGGTCTCAGCACAACTCTTGTTGCAGATGGTGAAGGCTCCTGGGCAGAGTGTTAGACGGTAACACTGGGGCAGGTGACACAAGCACAGGTATCTCTGGAAAGTCTTGGCAGAGCCTAGTCAGATTAAGCCAAGTATCTTTGTCAGGCGGAGGCGCGAGGGGCTAACCGGCTGTCGGTGCACTCCCTCTTCACCCACGGAGGATGGGGCAGAGTGCTGCACAGCAGGAGCGGCTTCCTGGGTCTTCTCCAGCCGCACAACAGGAGGGGAGAAGATGGCATCTCTCCTGCTCCCATGCTTCGAGACCACCACTGGCTAGTCACCAGCAAGCCCTTTTAGTGAAACATGTAAGCAATAATAAATATGCATTTCTTTCAGCTGAACTTAAACACTGTGGACTCAAATGCTGCAGCTACAAAGAGGCTGATAGATCAGGTTTGTAACAAACCAGGTGGGTTCTCTCAGATGTCTTGCATAAATGAAGCCCAACACCTACCTTTCACCGTGTTTTATAGAAACGTAGCCTGGTTGGGTTTGCTGGTATGAAATGATTGAAAATTCCCCACTGTTCACGACAATGCTTATGTGCTTTCCAAAACTGGGATGTCTCCCTCTGTTGGGGTTTAATAGCTTGATTCTGCTCCCAACAACGTCAGTGGGTGATTTGTCATCACAGACGCGACACAGCCCTGCATCTGCCATCTCCCTGCAGCTCTGCCTCTGCTCCTTGAGCGTGGGGTATCGCTGAGGATGAATGAGCTGCCGTGATGCCAGTGGCTGGGCAGACACCGGTGCACCTGAAGCTTGCCAGGACGTAAGGTGCCAAAATTCATCTCGATCGCTGTCTCAGTACTTCGCTACTCCAAGAAACTACAGCACAGAAATTGCGTTATGGGTTGACCCCACTCCACCTTTGAAGGTAATTACCCCTTTTGTGCTAATTACCTCTGCGGGCAGGTGGGTGCAGAACCTCACCGCTCTCAGGCTTTCCCATCTTACTGGTGCCACGCAGAATAATACCGGGATTTGTAAGGGGGAAAACTCCAACTACACACACTGTGGGAACAAGCCAGCGACAAAAGTGTCAGATTAATAGATGAGGGTACGATGCCTTTTGTTAACCGTTTGTAATTGTTTTGGCACTTGTCCCAAGTCCATTTATCTGGATATTATATAACCCCCTTGCCAAGAACCTACCATTCCCCAAAGAAAAGTCAGATTCTCCACAAAGGATTTCTCTATAATGCAGATTTCTGGTGTTGATCTCAGCCAGGAACATCCTCCATTAGTGCTTGTCTTTGAGCTGGAGAAGACGATCTCCCATTTCAGAGTTTTCAACCCACTACTTTCTCTGGCACTATTTAAGAAACACCGGTTGACTGTATTTTTTTTTTTTGCCTTCATGCTCAGAAATGCAGGCATACATCAAAATCCTCACCAGTGAGCTTGAAGGGACCCTGCTGTCTCCCTAGCAGCTATAGGGGTCCCTACCATAGACTCCTTATCATCACCTGCTAGGGGATCTGAGCTGGACATAGTGGTTAGACACCACCAAATGAAAAGATGTCCAAGTTCATGCGCGTGGAGAGCAAGGAGCGTGGCACAGGAGTGAAACAGTGGAGTTGCCTTGGCTGTAAATGACTCCTGTCTACATCTCCTTTTAGTTCCTGGAAATGATAGTAAGATGATGAGCCCTTGCAGGAACCTTTAGGTCAGAAGTCCAAGGAGGTAAGCTTCTTTGCAGCTATCTAAGGAAGCATAACTTGAAAATCAGGATTCAGCAAAGTACTTCAGTGCGTACATGCATGCCATTGCAGAAAGTCCATGTTTAAGTGCTTTGCTGATTCAGGGGCTAAATTAATTGGTAGTGAATTTATTAACAACACCTTATACATCATTTCCACATTAAGTTCTAAATATTGTTTTTGATGAATTCAAACAATTACACCATGCATCAACACCATTCATTAAAATAAATTATTACCTGGCCACCTTTTATTAATGGTGCTAGCTCTGCTGTACTTGTGGACTGCAGGCAGATTGCTTAGCTGGTGTAAATCAGCAACACTCCGTTGTTGCCAGTGGTAGGAAGTTAATTTAAACCTCTGAGAATCTGGCCCGGTGTGCTGAGACGAGTTTTTAGAAACCTATGGTCCAGGTGGATCACAGCTGGTCTGATTAAAGTACAAGCAAAGTTGGCTGGATGGAATCCAGAATAAGCTGATTACCCAGTAGTGGCCTGAAAACACATAAATCATGTGCTCAAAGCATTGTGCTATGGTTTCTAATAAGCTTATCTCCCAGCGCCAGCAAGCCAGTCTCTTATGGGAAAAGCCAATAAATAACTGTAAAATGAAATAGGAATCTCAGAAATTATTACTGTTATGTATTTACTGTGCGCGCTGCACTGGCACAGAGGAAAGCACTGGATGCAAAGGGGGATTATGGGCTGTCACGATCACACCCAACAGGACACAGGGAACAGCAGACCCAACGAGCACAGAAATGTAGCGCCGCCCCTCGCCCCGCCCCCTTAATTTTTGAACAGTGTTTTATAATCTCATTCAGAAAACTTAGCGAACTTCATCTCCTAACTGCAAGCACTTCAACTTCCTACGCGCAGGTACTCCCACAGGAAGACAGCTAAAGCATTTTCGAATTTCTAGCGCACAACTTCTTCTGGCCTGTTCAAACACCGTTAGTTCTTGCCTCAGCATTTTTTCTTCACTTTAAATAGCTCAATTCCCTTCTGACTGGTTATTTCCCCCCTTGCCCCCGGATATATTTATTTAAAAAAATGCATTTTCCTTTCATTTTGTGAGTCCCAACACCAAAATGACTTCAGGGTAGATGGATTTTCTATGGTGTTCTGGTTCCAGGGAAGTCTTTCAAGCGTGCGTAGGGTAAGAACCGGTTGGTTTAACTGTGTAGATGATTTCTGACCTAACTAGCTGTGAGTGTCGGGCTAATTAACACAGTGAAAGTATCCTGAGCATCCTACCACCCAGCAGACTTTGCAATTGGTTGATCACCTCTGACGTGGCAAAAATTTGTAATTCTTGATGGTGGGTGACCAGTGATGTAGAGGCAACCGGTAATGTTGAGGATTCCCCAGTCTCAGTGCAGCAATAGACGGGGTCTTCCCAGCATCTACTGGAGTACCTTGCATGACACATCACCTAGACACTACCCAGATTTCGGCAGAGTGGGGTTTTACAGAGCGAGAAGCCTAAGCTGTGGGTGCGGAGTTTAGGGCTATGAACTAGATGCAGAGTGAAAGAAGCAGCAGGGGTATTTTGGATATTGGGCACTGAGCTGATTTAACTAGATGTGAGAAGCTGGGAAACCCAGTAGGCAGAGGCGGGGTTTGGACAAGGGCATAGGCTCCCTAGACTTGCCTTTGCTGTAATAGCCTCAAAACTGCATGACCATGAGGCAAATAATTATATGAGACCTTGGCTTATGATGCCGCTCAAAATTATCTTAATTTTTTTGCACGCTTCGTTCACCTATTTTGTGTTCTTACTGCTCAGATTTTAATTCCTTTGTGGCTATCTCTTTGCTCTGTGTATCTCTTTGTACTGCCTGGCACACACAGTCCTGCTCCAATTCTTGCACTTCTGTATGCTACCATATTAAACAGTACATTCAAATAATGTATCCTAATAATGTCAAAAAGAGTGAGGAAAGTATCTCATGAAAAAATCAGGACCATTAGTCAGAAGAAGATGGACAGATCTCTGCAACCATCATATGGACAAGGTAAAAGAAAGGCACTGTTGTTAGGGAAACCACTTTCTCCTTAGTGATTAAAATAACATCTGACAGACTGCAGAAATCCAGTCTGTTATGAATATTCAATCTTCTTCCTCCCTTCAGAAAAAGACCCTACTGAGGACCACAAGTGTATTCCAAGGTTTAACCTTTTCTCATGCCATAAAAGGATTGGAGAGAGTGGGATAGGTGTGGGGGCAGGGAGAGGGAGTGGAACTTTATCTTGGTGAGCTTCATCCTAACGGGAGCATTTGCAGAGTGTAAATACTCCCATTGGGATCGTCTGCTTCCGCTGCAAGGGCACGAGGATCTCATAGAAAACGCAGATAGGAGTTGCTGCTATATGCTTATTCAGATGCAGCTTCATGTGTTAAATACGCTCACAGCTAACCCATGGGCTGGGTTTCCCAGAAGTCCCAAGGCACCCACACCCACTGTGCGATGTGACCACTTTATTCTCCTCCACAAGTACCTAACTCATGTTTCCAGTGGTGGATTTTATAGAATCACAGGATAACTGAGGCTGGAAGGGATCTCTGGGGTTCTCTAGATTAGATCAGGTTGCTCAGGGACTTGTCCAATCAAGTTTTGAGTAACCCGAAAATATTTCTCAACCTCTTCAGGTCCCTGTTCCAGTTTTTGGCCACCTTCAAAATGAAAAAGAAATAATCCTTATAACTAATTGTAATTCCCCAGGTTGCAATCTGTGCTGTTTCCCTCATCCTTCTGCTGAGCACATCTGAGAAGAGTCTGGCTCTGTCTCCTCTACACCCTGACTCTGCGAGCTGTCACTCATCATGTGGAAAGGACAGTCAAGGCATAGCTCTGCACATCAGCCGTGATGGAGTAAGATGGCATTTCAGTGGCACGGTGGGCATGGCTTTGGGAGGTGGTCCCTTGCAGTGTGCTCTGGGTATGTGCACGCTCTGCGGTGGGCTATTCTGGTGGCTCTTGGGACAGGAAGTTACTGTGTGTGAAGAGGACAGCACGGGTAGTTTTCCTGAGCGACAAAATTGCCTTAAAAAATGACTATAAATGTTGCGTGTGTGCATACAAAGGGTTTGAACCTAAAATGTGCCACTCGCTCAGGAAGCCTGTGGGCTTCAGAGAGAGGTCAGTGCTCATTTCAAATGTGTTCTGAGCATATGAAAATTCTTCAAAAAACGTAAAAAGACGACCTTTGGGTTACACTGGGAAAGTGGAAGAGGAGGAAGAGTTTAATTGACTGGTGCTCCTTCTGCGCAACAAACGCGTTCAGCCCAGCCATTACTGATGTTTCTATCTCAGCTCCTCTATTTCTGTGGGCTTAAATGTAAGTATAGACTTAATAATACAATGTAACAGCCTTATTTTTAGGGCAGGGGAATCCAAGCAATATTTTAGTAGAGCGCTAGTATGCTATTTCCAAGTATTACCTCTAAACCAGGCGGGAGCCTGTGCGGACCTCGGCGTACTTCCTGCAGACCGCGGGCGTTGGGCGTTACATCTGTGTTTCGTGTGCGTATTCTTTGGCACAAATTTTGCTAGATGTGATGGGTGAGAGTTGCAGAGATTTGGCCGTAGGAGAGGCTGAACGACCAGGGACACTAGCTGGAGCTGTGAAAGAGAAGAACCATTCGGTCATTCTGACCCAGCTAAAAAGTAGTTGGGAAAAGTCACCTCTTCTCAAATCTTAGAATATTCACCTGATTACAATAATTAGACATTTCTTAGACACCTACAAGGCTCTTGGCCTTTTATAAATCCTCTCCTGCTGTGGCACAGTGTGAGCTTAAATTTTTCTCCAGTCATCTCAAATGCTTGAGTGGAGACCTGACCTTCTACTCCCTTCAGGTAGGTCCGTCATGTCCCACTCACACATCCTAAATCTCAGCCAATACTTTTTGTGTTGCCTTTTTTTTGTTTGTTTGTTTGTTTTAAATTCCAAAACTAATAAAATTACACTTTTATGTGGATTATGGCCTTTCTTTGCCTGCCTTTAACTTTTTCCTAGTCACATTCAGTATTTCAAAATAAAGCACCATTTCAATGGTTAGAAAAAGCAGAGACAGGTAGAGTGGAGCTCAAGGAGGAAAGACTTGTAGTAATAAATCTGCATAACAAATTTCAGTCTGTGGTCTGTATCACTCACCGAGGAAAAAGGATCGAGACAGAGACTATACTGGAAGCTGCAACAGCCCGTTAGGATTTATCCTTTGCTGCGCTGCAGCACCACATAAATGTAGCAGAGCCGGTTAGGTTGTATCTACATTTTTATAAGCTTTATGCCTCTATTTCTGGGGCGACCTGTGGGCAAAACACATGTGTGCTCATACATGCAAATCTCCTGTCACATCTCTTGGGCTTTCTAGTTTTTTTGGTTTGTTTGAAATTGGTTAGCTTCAGGGAATTGGGGGTAGAGGTTAGTAGTTAGCTTTCTGAAATGGTTGATGGAAAGCAGAAAAGGAGAAACGAAATTGCCGCAATGCTAGTTCTGCCCGTACTGCTCACCGTACGCTCCTCAACCTGCCTCTAAGTGGGGCTCCCCACGAGTCCCGCCTTTATGAAGACTTGGCTTTGCAAACTAAGCAAGCAGGTTAAGTGCTCAAGTCACGGAATGATTATCCAGGCCGTTCCCTGGAGCTTGGAGTGGAGTGGAAAAGCCATGAAGGCTGCATTATAAGCCAGCCCAGGAGCTCTCAGCAGCTTCGAGGGCAGGCACACTGTCACTGCCTTCGCTCCGTGGGAAGCACTAATTGTAGCACTTGCCGCAGTCCCCTTCAGCTTACTGACAGAATGCCAATTTCGGGCAGGAACTAATTTATCAATGGCTGGAGTGGCTAAAGAGAATATATCTCCTGTCATGTTCCAGGCTGCGACTGCAGTGCTTCTAAAGTAGCTTTTGTTGCTCTCACAAATAATGCATGTTAACAGGATATTTCTGCAATGAGCAAGAAGGTCCTCTAGGCTTGTCGTCGTATTAGATAACAGTTGTTCTACATTAATCTGTTTTAATGAAGTTCCTGACCTTCTTCCTTGGTAGACTGATGAGTAATTTTCCAAATAAATCTTGCTTTGCGTCTTAATCCTATTTTGCAAATAATCCCAGTAACTCATGTATGAACACTTACAACTCTTACAGTAAGAGAGAGCGATACACGTGGAGACTAACTCCCTGGGTAATTACATGACGTGGTGCTTCGGACAGTGATTGCCCGTTCGGATTCATGGGGAAAACAGTACACAGATATGAAGTGAACTATTAAGTTCTGTAAAAATTTATGCAGATGTCTTCAACAAACCTGTGCAATCATAAAGTAACCAGGCAATGTGGGAAAAAAAAGGTCGTATTTGCGGTGCATTGTGTAAGTCAAGAGATTTAGTAGAATCTTATAACGAAGTGAGAGTAATTAGGTGCTGTAGAATCAGGAATTGGACACTGTAAATGAAAAATGTCTAAGAGGAACGGTTAACAGAGTATGTCACTGTGTGTTTGTAGAGAAGTTAATGGACATGATTAAATCTATTTTTTATCGCTACCCATAAAGCACATTTGTTCCTAGGTAGTGAACGCTATGTCTGTGCCTTGAGAGAAGTGAGGAAGAAGTCACGTCTACATGGGTAGCGTGGGAGAGAAAAGTGCAACAAGGGTGCAGGAGGTGCTTTTAAGTTTATGCCTTAGATTAGAGGGGAAAAAGGGGACACGCAGCAAAGAAGATTGAACATAGTAACAGCGTACTACGGTTTGTGGCTGTGGTGGCTATATGGTGAGGGGTGCTGAGATCGTGCGTGTCTCTTCGGGAGTGCTTTGTGGGTATGTTTCCATCCCATACAGGCAGGTGAACCGGCCCTGCTCAGCTGTTCAACCCTCTCATTTGCCACCTAGTCACATCCAGCAGCCTTATTTCCATTTTCTTCCAGGAGTCGCGGCAGCTGCTAGGTAAAATGGCTTTCAAGAGGCCTCCCAATAGCAAAGAATAAAATATGCCAAGCCGAAGGTACATGAAGTCTGTTGTTCTGGGATTTTTCTGGGTACCTTCTTGTAGGTTTTCATCAGCTTGAGGCCTCCATTTCTGCTCGGGGAAGACAACTGGATAACTGCAGTTACCTTTTTGGGTGTCTTTGTCCAACCAATGCTCCTTTCACCCAAGCTTGGACCACTGCTGACAATCCCGTATTTCACTGTTCAAATATTTTATATAAATAAGCGTACTTGTGACTATCTTGATTTTTTTTTCCCTTTTTTTATGGCTCTTTGGTGGTTATATTTTCAAAACACATGGATGTGGCACTTTGATCTGGTCATTGGTGAAACAAACAGCCCTCACTGTTCAGTGCAATGTTTAATAGATGAACAGCTTTTTCTACTCACGGTGTACAGATCGACCTGTTTTTTAGGAATTCTTATTTTGTACAGCTGTTTTTTTGAAGAAGGTGGCCAGATATTGCGTTGTGCTTCCTTTGTGCATTACGCTTAGTTAGTCACTGCTGTGAAATAGATGAAGAATGAAGCAAAATACAACCTTTTTTCTTCTTTTATACAAGAGTTTGTTAACAGCTTATGCCACGTAAGAAACAGATCTTTATCATAAACAAATAGAAAAATTACTTTCTTTGAACCGCTGGGTGAAATTACTTTCTTTGAGGTGAGCTGCAGCTATTTTCAGGCAGCTGCTTACACATATATATGTATCCTTTGCTATTCTCAGTGGGAGACACCAATTAAGTGTTCGTTCATTAAACAGCAAAGGGTACGATTACAGTTCTGCAACCTCAGCTGAGCATCCAGTGACAGACATGCTTCTGCCTGCCTTAGCTTTCCTACGTTTCTCACCTCTGCTTTCCGTTTTCCTTCCCAGCCCACAGGAGGTTTGGGGAGTTTTTAACTTCAGCACAGTTTTGAAAGCAAGCTGTGTAATGTTAGGGGTAATCATGCTAGATCAAGATGACATGGCTCACCAGGACTGAGAGGAGATAACTGCAGCATGATTCCTGCTCTGTCAGTAAGAAAGTATCTTTGTCTTTAAAATATTGTCTGAGATGGTGAGAACCTTCTAACGTGGCATCCATTTAATGTCTCTGCAGTGATGCTTCAAACTCAGTTTGAGTGAGATTTTCCTGAGTGGTTCAGACTGGAAAAGAGCAGCAAGTTGATTAAAACTCCCCAATGAGGGAAAGGTGGAAAGGGAGACTCTATGGCTAACATTTATTTATCATGGTTTCTTAAGATTTGTTTAAGAGAAATCTAGGTTGCAGGTGTTATTTCAACATGTGTAAGCCAGACTAACTACAGAAGTCATCATGACCTGTTATTTTAATAGTCATGGCTTCTTTACATAGCACATTTCAGTACTTCTCAATAGTTATAAAAGCCTTCAGATACTAACAGGCGTCCTTAAGGAATAATTATGCACTTTATGGTAAGATCATGGACCTTCTAATAATTACTTTTAAATTCCTGAAAGCTAAATATTGTAATAAAAGTAGTATTTCACTCTGTTAGACTCACATCAAGTTGATTTTAAAAAGTATCTGTGTAGAGTTTATTAACCAGTCCTTGTGTTACATGGGGTGGGAAACCATTCTAGTAATAGTTTTCCTTTTGGTAAAGGAATAGATATTAAAGACTATACCACAATGATGAGTCAAAGACATATCTTCACTCAGTATAGAACAGTGCAGTGATGTTGACATGGTTTTATACTCCACAAGGATTTTACTTCCAGCTTAAAAATACAATTGTTAGAATAAATATGAAATCCCAGCAGCAGCCCTCTGACACATGGGACAGGTTTGACATGGACCATGGGCCCCTGTTGCTGTGCTGCGCTCTGCTAGTAAAGGTGCACAGACCGGAGGGTCAATATGTAGCTTGCAGATATTACACAGCTCAAAGGTGGTTTCACTTAGTACAATGAGCTCTGCAAGAATCATAGAATCACAGAATCGTTAAGGTTGGAAAAGACCCGTAAGATCATCGAGTCCACCACCACTTGTCACTGCCAAGCCCACCACTAAACCATATCCTCAAGCACCGCGTCTGCCCTTCTTTTAAATACCTCCAGAGATGGAGACTCCACCACCTCCCTGGGCAGCCTGTGCCAATGCCTGACTACCCTTTTGGTGAAGAATTTTTTCCTCACACCCAACCTAACCCTCCCCTGACGCAGCTTGAGGCCGTTCCCTCTCGTCCTGTCACTGGTGACCTGGGGGCAGAGACCAGCCCCCCCCTCACTCCAGCCCCTCTCAGGCAGCTGCAGAGAGCGAGAAGGGCTCCCCTCAGCCCCCTCTTCTCCAGGCTAAACCCCCCCAGCCCCCTCAGCCACCCCCCAGCACACTTGTGCTCCAGACCCTGCCCCAGCCCCGCTGCCCTTCTCTGGACACGCTCCAGCCCCTCCAGGGCCTTCTTGTCCCGAGGGGCCCAAACCTGAGCCCAGCATTCGAGGTGGGGCCTCCCCAGGGCCGAAAAGACACATTGATACTGAAAGGTAGTCTTACAGAGTGGGAGGAAGGCAGATAGATCACCTGCTTCTGGAGCTCCAGCGGTGACCAAGGTTGGGTTGGTTGGAAGGGGTGGGTTTAGACCCAGCTGAGCCCTGGCTCACTGCTTTCCTGCAGGACTGCTTTTCATGGAGCTGAGTCTGTAAACTGGGAGCTGTGTTTAAAACATCCCCTGCTCTGAGAGCATTTTGCAACATTCCTCCTGCACCATAGGATTTTGGTGATACCTCCTGGTCATACCAATAGGCCTTTGTAGGGCTTTATTTTGTTTAATGGGGCGGGAGTCTGTGGCTGTAGTTGCAGGGATTGGCTTTACTGACCCCGGTGTTTCCTCTTCACTGATGTTCTTGTTTGAGCAGCTCTCCTTTATTAGGATCCCTGGGTGGTGGAAATGTCCTTTCCTTGAAAAAATACAGCCACGTACAGGCCTTTGTTACAGGCGTTACAGCACCGACCCTCAGCTGGAGACCCTCTCGCTGCTTTGTCCTGTAGGACGGAAGAATCTCCACCCCAATTACTCCGTGATGCAATGTAAACTTTGCTGCAAAACTGGCTTAAAACGCCTGGTGGGAGTCATTGGAGGAGCTCAATTTTTAGAGCACACATCTGCCTCTGACAAACTGTCACAGGAGAGAGAAGGGACGTTATTTAGTGTGAGAATTTGTAGGCCAGGTATCCTGTAACTGTCATGGAATAAAAAGTCAGCAGAAGTTGCCTGTGATTGGCTCACTGGCACCATCAAAACAAAATGCTAAGGAGAAACAATGTCATGTTATTTAAGAGTCTATAAGCAAAAAAGGAAGGCGGTAAGAAAAGCTGAGGGAAGTTTTCTTGGAAAGATAAAAAAGATGTGACACCCAGTGAGGAACAATAAGCAGCTACTGAAGTAAGTGGCGATGTTACTGTCTGGGATAGAGAACTGGCAGATTGTAAGGGATGCCCTGAGCAATGAACGGGTGGACAAGGGAAAAACTCTGAGTTTGCAAATACTTCGTAATTTGAGCACCTGAACCTCCATAGACCAAGGTAAACCACCTCCATGTTCACAAGACCCCGAGGAATTCTGGCAAACAGGCTGCTGTGGTTTTGCTGTCAGTGCTTTCTTACAGCTGCTTATTTTAAACAATGGCAAATGTATCCAGCCAAGTTTGTAAGTCAGGGAACAGGTTATTTTGCCTGTAACTGCTCACCGTATCCAGTTTTGTCACGTTAGCTACAGTTCAGTGGCCTGCCCAAAATCAGAAAGCAGCAACCATCTCTGCAACCAACTCCTTTCCTTTCCCCCTCCAGAAGACCCTAAGTCCGCCCAAAACTCTCCTACTATGGACTATTTGATTTTCCTTTGCAAAAGTTTCTCTGTTGCCTTCACTAAACTACACGGCCTCCTGCGTGTCCTCAAGAGACTGTACGTCCAGCTGTCGGATCGTGAACCTTAACGCAGCCCACCTGTGATGTACAAAATAAGGCCTCGTAGCTGGGAGACAGGTGGTGTGTTGTCAGTACCGCTAGCGCTCATCAGTAGTATTTCACTGCTGCTTTCTGGGTCTCTCGTGTCTCGTGTAGTCACCTGTCGTCTGGGCGCCCGCACCTGTACAGCGAACAGGAGCAAAGGGTGCGTTCCTTTGCTGTGGATTTGCAAGGAGTGTAGCACAGAGGCGTTTGCTGTCGGTAATAATAACTAAACATATTAATAAAAGGATAAAACACAGCCTTTTGGTTCTAATAGTCCTCTCGAAAGCAGAAGATAAAGAATCAAACTGATCTTATTCCTGTTCAAAACCTCTGAAATTGCTTGGTGGTATAACAAACAAGCAGCAGCACAAAGACATTATATTTATGTGTATTTCCAAACATACAAAAGCCAGCACTGCTGAGGTACATCTGGAGTGCTGGGCCCAGTTCTGGTCTCCCCAGTACAAGAATGATAGCGACTTAATGGATCGCAAAGGGCCCTGAAGATGATGAAGCACCTGGAGCATCTCTCAGATGTGGAGAGGCTGGGAGAGCTGGGACTGTTCAGCCTGGAGGAGAGAAGGCTCTGGGTTCAGGCTGATATATCCATGTGTATAAATTTCTGATGGGGTGTGAAAAAGATGCAGCCAGATTCTTCTCATTGGTGCCCACTGACAGGCAGAGGGGCAACGGGCACAGACTGAAATACAGGAAATTCCACTGAAACTTTAAAAAAAAGAAAAGGTTTTAAAAGCGAGGGTGGTCAAATACTGGCACAGGTTGCCCGGAGAGGCTGTGGAGTCTCCATCCTTGGAGGTATTCAAGATGCAGAAGGACACAGCCCCAAGGACCGTGCTCTCGCTGGCCCTGCTCTGAGCAACACAGTTGGATGGGACAATCTCTAGGGGTGCCACCAACCTATCCATGCTGGGGTGTGGTAAATGGGGGTATGAGGCCATGGAGGAAAAAAGGCTGCTTCAGAGAAAGGATGAATTTTTCATGAGAATATATTTGGGTAAAGTGGTCATGACTAGTTTGGTCTGATCACTGAGAGAAGATATCTACTGCCAGGGCAGAAAATAGAGCAGAATTCCAACTACATACATAAAACCAGATAGTTTGAGTAGGCAACCTGGCCGTTTCACGAGGGGGAGCCTGTGTCCCAGGTTGTAGCCTGGGAGTGGAGGCAGTAACCTGGAGCTCTCCTTCCAGTGCCTTCCTCATGCAGCCTGGGGAAACATGACTTGGCCACAGCCTGCCAGTGCTGAGAGTGATGGGGAAAGTGCCGTAATTGTGTCATTTCAAGCAGTACAAATATGCCTGAGAATAGAGATCTGCGGCAAACAAGTCTCTGTTTTTCCTATTACGTCCAGTTTTGTTATCTATGAACATATCCATGTCTAAGAGTATCTGGGAATATGTTATAAATGGTAGTCCCTACAGGCACGCTGTACTGATCTTTAAGGTAAACACGAAATGCAGAAAATAGAAGAAGTTGTTGGGAGAGCTTGAACTGGCCACAGAAGAAATTAGCATCATTAGTTGTGATTGACTGATGGAGTCATTAAGGTCAGGCTTATAGAAAATCTAGCCTGACCTCAGGCATCTTCTGGGTCACGGATGCTCACCCTGTGATCTGCGTCACATCTGTAACTCCCAGCTGAGCTAGAGCAGGGATTTGGGGAAGAAACCCGGCTAGAATTTAAAGATGGATTCAAGGTCTCCTTGTAAATAGACTAAATAGATTCTGATCCTCTGAAAAAGCAGAGTACTATCAAAAAAGAGCAAGTGTGGGGAGGTAAAAAAAATGTTTCTGAAGAGCAGGAACAATCACAGGATGGGTTAGATGCACTCTTTGTTTTGAGATCCTTGTTAAAACTGTGACAGCTTAAAGCACTCTACGGAAATGAAACATTGGAGCAAAATGCTGTGGGACTGCTGCGAGAGGGCTTTTGCGGCAAATTCCAGAGCTGAAAAGTGGAGGAACACATCGATTGTATGCCCAGGAGAGAAAGCAGAAATGGATATGAACAAACGATTGCAAAACACTATGTGCAGCTGAGCAAGCGATCGTGCAGGTGTTTGGATGGAACGAGCTCTGCCCGGCCGCCGTGGCGGCAGACGAGTACACACGGTGGGTAATTACTTCAGCCTGGCTGACAGTGATACATTTATTAAGTTGTGATAAGTCATTGCTTTCACTTGTCTGTCCAGGCCCGAAGTACTTCTATAGTGATAAAGTCCAAAAAGAGATAGCAAAGATTTCTACCTGCAGGAGCAAATTAAATTTCTGCCCCCATGTTACCAAGGCTCTTCGCAGAGCAGATAATTTATGTCAAGAAGGTGACTAGCCTCTTGGCAGAGGTAAGAGAAGTGGAGAAGCCGGGTCAAGGGAAAAATTCAGGGAGGCAGAAGTTTGATCCCTCTGGAGAAAAGAAATTGCAGAGTGCCTCTGAGGCTGAAGCAATGCGTTCTCCTGGAGAAACCTTGAAAAACCTTTCAGTTGGCAAAAAGCCGAGAAACAGGTTGACAGCCACAGTGGTGCCATTTAAAACTTCAGATTCTGGACAGCAATGGGCTTGTACAATTTTAGGTTTCCTGTGCCAAGCCTGGTATTCTTCTCCAAACTCATTTTTATTCTCAGCACTGAATTAATATTTCTATTTTGCTTTGCAGTAAGCAGCAGTACCACATTATAAACGCAAAGTCATGCAAATAGACTAACCGTCACCGACTACAAACGCTGCTCCTGTAGGCTGGTTTTCAGCCAGCAGTTTTGAAGATAGAGTGGATTAGTGCCTGGGTTTTGCCAGTTCACAAGCTACACTAAATGAATGCCTCATTAGAAAAAATTATATACATATATTTATTTTCTTCACGTTGAACTCATCGTTTAAGGCTAAATCCATTTATGGAGCTAAATGAGAATGACAGAAAACGAAATAATGTGGAGATGGCTTATAGGCATACAATGAAAGTTGGCTTAGTTTTCTCTCTAGCCCAGCATCTGTTGCGGCTCTCAGGCCAGGTTCTCCATTGGAAAACACTGGAAAACCACGCAACCACACATGGTTAAAGATAACCTATTTGACAAAATTAAAAAGGGCAGTCCACTGATAAAGGGTATTTTACGTCAGATGGTAGGAGAGAGGAAACGAAGTCGCAGCATGTGCTCTAATAATGCTTTGCAAAACCCTATACTGTGAAAAAAAGATCCTTGGAGAACTTTGTTACAGGAAGCAGTGACCTGAAAAGTAGGTGGCAGGTAATCTGATGGACGAGACCTCTCCGTGCAATGCTCCAGTCCAAATGGATGACAAAATGCTTGGGTACAAATACAGGGAGCTCCTGGGGAGGCGCAAAGAGTTTCTGTTGCATGGGTACTTAGCGCTGATGCAAGTGTAAGGGGAATACTGCATTATGGCCTTTATCCACAGCTCCAGGAGAAGGTTAATAGGTTAAACAAAGCTCATAGTGGAACCAACCAAATGTTGAAAATGTGGGAAAATAAGCCCTGGTAGCAACAGACTGCAGGAGCACAATGTGGGTAATTTAGAAAGAGATTGAAAGATGACTTGATCATAACAAGTAAGTACCGACACGGGGAATAGAAATTAAGATAATGGGCTCTTGAGTCTTTCAGGCCCATATGTAACAAGATCTAGTGGCTGGAAGCTGAAATTAGACAAATTAAGAGTAGAAATAAAATACATGCCTGATGATGAGAGTAAATTAACCAATGGGACCACTGGCTGGGTTTTGGGAAACATATAAATACATATATCACTGGAAATGTGTAAACTAGTGAGGTATTTTTCAAAACAACATGCTGATTACTTTAGGAAGGTCTTCTGACTAGCATTACACAGATAGGTTGCAGGATAGCAAGGATAAACTCAGCTTAAATAGCCTGTGAGTTCCTGACTGTCTCTGGTGATTAGGACATAAAGATAAAACAACAGAGTTTCCTCTGCTCTGGCCTGCTTGGAGCTAGTCTTATTTATAAATCACGCGAAGGCTTCAGAGGTTTTCGCAAATACTTGTCCTAAGTCGGTTCCTGGTGGCCCCCCACCAGAGGAAGGCAGCAGACGGGCGGAGAGCTTGACAGCGACTCCTCGCACCCCGGCACCTTTCACCTGGGGTGCATCGAGTGTGAGGAGCCAGCGGAGTAAGATAAGAAAGTAATTGTGCAGCCGCCACAGAAACACAAGGCATTTCAGTCCCGGAGACTGGCAGAGGTTAATTAAAAGTGTGAATTTCAAATGATTCCATTAATCTGGTACAAATCCCTTTTTGAACAATCATTTTTCATTCTGAAGCCGTGGGCTCTATTTTAGTTCAAGGAACACTGTTCAAGTAACCTGAGATGGTAATCGGTTCAACCCGGAATGCATATACGCGTGTGAACGTGTGCGTCGCTTCTCTGGTTTGAGCAGCCCGGTGCGAAGCGGTATGTATCTTAAACCTCATAGTCTTGTGAAAAAGAGAGATGTGTGCAATTAATTTTTTTAACTAGTGGCTCAATTTTGCCCTCCTCTGCGTGTCTTTCCCACGTAAATTACATGCACTTCCAGCATGTATCAATGCGGGATTTCCCTCTTCGGTGGGTGGCTAGTTCCTTCGGCGCAGCAGGTCACTGGAGGAAAGGTAACTACCCAGATAAAAGTAGTTTTCAACAACTTTTGAGATTGAAACACTCCTTTTAAATTGCACTGGAGGGTAAGCGTTTCACAAGCTACTTTTGTCCAAAAAGTTATTTCAAGTCCTGAAATCCTGAAGCTTCTGAGTTGCTTAGGCTTCTGTGGTTGAAGAGACCCTGAAGAGGCCTCAAAAACCCTACAGAAGCCTGAAAATTGTAACCCTTCAGAAAATCCGTGGCTTTCCATGGACTTGCGTATTTAACATTCAGTTGAATATTGGAGCATTAAATGGGATTTCTTTGACTTCCGTTACTCATAGCGTTCATTTGCTCAGTCTCTGCCCTGCAGTAATTATTTCTGGAGGAGAGTAGGGGCTTTTTCCATTAGTCAAAGAAATGAAAGTCCTCAATCTCATTTATTTCAGAAAAAATAAAGCCTGGCTTTAAGGGCTTTCTGCTGAGTCAAATTTACACTATGTTCTTGTTGCTCAAACAAAATGCTTCAAGGGTCATTTTCAGTACGGCTGGAGTGGCTTGTTAGGCACAATCCATGCTTAAAATGTCTTGGCTGAAATTGCTTCTAACGCTACATTTCCGTGCAGTGGCTCTTCAGCGAGTTCGTTTAAAGGAAATGTTTTGTGTGGGTGCGAGCGCTGCGCAAATGGTCTGGTGCATCCCGTTTCTTTTCCAACCTGGCTCCAGGAATGGGGCAAGGAGCACATGATGGCAGCTCTCGTGGTTCATCAAAGGCCACCTTTTATTCTGAAGTAGAAATGGAAAGGCTTCGCTGTACTTTGAGATGCAAAAGCTAAATTTATCACCGGCTTGAGAATAGGGAAACCTATTCCATCGCGTTGGAGAGAGATTGAAAAGGGTGATTTTCATATTATTTCATAGTGGTAGAAATTTCATCCACAAGAGTTGTGCAAACCCTACGTGCTCTCGTTGAACATTGTGTGTGACTTTTGATTTGTGGTTTATGAGATAAGCTGTGAGTTTTTCTGCAGATTATCTCAGGAATACACTTGGGAAATGAGTGTCACAGAAGTCCTTTAGGTAACATAGCTGTAGGTGAGCATGGGAAATATTTGGAGAATTTAAATGTCACTTCTGAGAAATATGTTCAAAATTGTTAAACCCAACACATTGAAGTTGATTTCATAAAATTTTTTTGCAAAAGTTCATGCATCTTTCCAGTGCTATGACAAGGGAGAAGGGCCTATGTTGCTTTGCATTATCCAGTGCAATGTCATGACAATTAAAACAAGAATTAAGGCAGGACCAGCATTTATCAGCAGGCTGGCTTGTCTCACAATCCTGGTTTTATTTTCAGCAAAAAACAACGAAAATTTAATATAGTTAAACCTTTTGGGGGCAGGCAGGTAATCTTGCAGTTCAGGCATTATATTAGCCGCAAGGAGACCTGAGTCCATTCCAAGTTCTGATATTGATTTCAATAGTGGAAATCAACTAGATTAAGCTGAAGGCACCTAATTGTTGCATCTCAGAAACACTGTACAGACAAATACCACGTGAGCTGTACAGCACATGTATGGCGGCCCTCACGTGCCCTACTCTGTTCAACCTGCTGCAAATGCTGTGCACAGAGTTCTCCTAGTGTGCAATAAGCACCTTGCGCTTTGAGGCTCTGGACTTGCTCTGCACACTGGGACTGATCCAACAGCATGGGCAGAGGGAACTTCTGGGCATGAAGATCTCCTAGCAGACTGCTGGATAGCTGCAAATCCTGACAAAGGGAAAGCATCTTTGGTTTTTTTTTCCTCTGAGATTTTTTTTCCCCCTTTTTATTTCCCTGAATGATTGTTCTGGGCAATAAAAGAAATTGTGTAAAGAGACAATCAGCAGGGAAACCTGGATGACTGGCAGCTCCACTGAGGCTATTTAGCTTCTTCTAAAACAATTCTCAGATTTGCAAAGAGAGCTTTTTTTTTTTTTCTGCAGGAATGGATTCTTGGTTTGCATTTCTGTAGTAAGTAATAAATAGAACCTCTGATCCACCTGGAGCCTCCAGGGCCTCTTGGTATAGCCTGAGATCAGCAAGTTCATTCAGTAGCGTAAATCACAGAAATGTAAGGAGGAAGCTAAAACAATGGGGTACATCAAAGCCCTGCACTGAGGGAAAATAACCGTTATTCCTGCCCTGCTCCCCGGGCAGACTGTTCATCTCCTGCAAACATTCACCAGAGAGGACTCGTCAGACCCCTGTTTCATTGGCATTACAGTTAAAGATGTTTCTCTGTACTAAGGGGTAATGATTTTAATCTAAAGTAGCGTAGATTTAGGCTGGATATAAGGGTGAAATATTTTACAGTGAGGGTGGTGAAGCACTGGAACGGGTTGCCCAGAGAAGTGGTGGAGGCCCCATCCCTGGAAACATCCAAGGCCAGGCTGGACGGGGCTCTGAGCAACCTGATTGAGTTGAAGATGTCCCTGCTCACTGCGGGGGGTGGGACTGGATGGCCTCTAAAGGTCCCTTCCAACCCAAACCATTCTGTGATTCTATGATTCTATGTTTCTCTAAAAGTCAAATGAAATCTGGGAGGTGATAATTTAATTTCTTCCTCAACTAGTGGAGAAAAATTGATTGACCTGTTTTACCTATGTTCTTGTCATGGGTTTAGCTGGGGTGGAGGTAACGTCCTTCCCCGCAGCTGCGCAGTGCTGGGCTTTGGGCTGAGGAGGAAAACAACGCCGGTAACACACCGATGGTTTGGTTGTTGCTGGGTGAGAGAGTGGCTGCGTGGGGTTTAGTTGCCAACTGAGGCTGAACCTCATCCTTACCATACCCATTCCCTATATCTGTCCACACCCCTCTACCTGTCTGAGCAGTTCATGTGCTGAATGGCTAAACAATTCTTTTTCTCTCCTGCAAATTCTTTCCATTTATTTACATCTTCCTTCCTTGAAGTACAGTGCTCAGAACATGGGGTAGCACCTCAGCATCCTCTATCCTACCCTGCGCTCTCCTGTTAATATGTCCCAGTGAGATTTGCCATTTGACCAACATGGTTCGCTTACACAGAATTTTAGGCTACTAATACCTGCAAATCTTTCCAAGATATTAAATGCTCCTTTGAAACAGGGAACAAAACCGGACACTGAGATCACAGAATCCCAGAATCCCAGGTTAGAAGGGGCCTCAGGGATCATCTAGTCCAACCTTTCTAGGAAGAGCCCAGCCTAGACAAGATGGCCCAGCACCCTGTCCAGGCGACTCTTGAAGGCGCCCAACGTGGCCGAGCCAACCCCTTCCCTGGGGAGATTATTCCAGCGGTGACTGTCCTCACTGTGAAAAATTTCCCTCTCGTGCCCAATCGGAATCTCCCCAAGAGCAACTTGTGTCCATCCCCCTTGCCCTCTCCATGGGACTCCATGCAAAAAGGGAGTCTCCATCTTCTTTGTAGCTGCCCCTTAAGTACTGGTACATGGTGATGAGATCCCCTCTGAGCCTCCGTTTCTCAAGGCTGAACAAACCCAGCTCTCCCAGCCTATCCTCGTATGGCAGCTTCCCAGTCCTCTGATCATCCTGGTGGCCCTTCTCTGGACCCCTTCCAGCCTGTCCACATCCTTTTTGTACAATGGGGACCAGAACTGGACACAGCACTCCAGGTGTGGCCTGACAAGTGCTGAGTAGAGCGGGATGATGACTTCTTTCTCTCTGCTGGCGATGCCCTTTTTGATGCAACCCAGCACCCTGACACCTACTAAAGATGCAGAGGTTCAGCTGGACAAACCTTTATCTGCCCATCCTGTTTTTCATTTTGAATGGAATATTGGCCACATGTATGCAAACAACTAAATGCAGATCAGCAGCGTTTTTGTTGGTTTTAATACTGAAGGTCCTCAGAGTTTCTCAGGCCCATCTTCTGTTGAGACCATAAGCTATAGCTGAGCATAAAAGCTGTAAGTTATTAAAGTGTTATGACTGTACACCTGAAACACTGACAAATAAACTAGCGTAACTGGCATTTGACTCCTTGGGTCATGTAACTTAAGAAAATAAATAAGAAGATGTGACAGTTCAGTTCATGCAGAAATAAAATTGTACTGTCTCAGGAAGTGGGTGTTCACACACAGTGCCAGTTTCTGTTGAACGTAGCAAAATCTATACATCAGTTGAGCTGATTTGACATTAATTACAGACTTAATTTTTCATACAGTAAACTGCATAGTGAATAAAAAAACTCTAAAAGAGGGAAGGTGAAATCCCACTTCCGTTTCCTCTGAAATACGTCAAAATTGAGTCTATGTTTGCAATCACTGAAATCCTGCTGTATGCAGTAAAAGATGGTTGGTGATACTGCACTGACACCCCTCACTTGGTCTTTAGTGACATGGGCTCAGAATCAGCTCTTCCACATATTTGGAGCATGGCTTTGGAAAAAAATGACTTCTTTTAAGCAGCATATTAAGCTATGCATCAATGGACCTTAATCGCTCTTTGCCCTGACTCTCTAGATGGAAAAATGGCATCGTAACCCTTCCTTTCTCCCGGCTTTATTTAAGATGTGTGCTCCTCTGTAGCAAGGCCTGAGGGTGAAGCCAGGTTGAGACAGAATCAGATTTGCTGAGCTCTTAGGTCTCTGTGTGACTGCTCTGCTCTTGTATCTAGTTAGATTTATCATAAGCTGAAAAATTGCATTTTACCTGACTCAGTCAATGTTTGTGCTCCACAGAAAACACACTCCTCCTAGAGAGGAAAGAGTAGTGCAAAGCTTTCCAGGTTCCTCTTGGACTTGAAAGAGTAGGGTTTTATTCCGTGTTCATCTGTGGTCACCCTGTCCTGCCTGGGAGCAGCCTGTGAAAGTCATTTAGGCACCTGTAGGTACCTACAGCCAGGTCTGCATAGGGACAGGACACAGGACACTTAAATCTTTTTGTTGTCCATTCCCTAGGCCCTAAGTCCTCAATCACACTTGTAGGGCCCTAAACACTCTGAAGATTTGGGTCCTGGTTGAATTGTCAAGGCTTCTTGGTTGCCTTGGTACTGTTTGATTACATTTAGCTTCCAAAAAACCTCTTGTATCTCAAATTGACAACCTGAGCATATAAATTCCCCAAAAGTTGTCCTGTAGATAGTTCTAAAAAACCAATATGAATCATCAAGCACTTAAGCATTTTAAATACTGAGAAGGCCTGCTGAAATTTATCTGAGTATATTTATGGATTCAACTGGAACAACGTCAAAGTCTTCAGCCGTTAGCACCTTCTCCCTGCATGCAGCATAGGAGAGAGGCCAAAAGGCTTTGAAAGATCAAAAAGCATCGTTGTATTTAGAAAAAGGCAGGAAAGGGAAGTGAAACCATGGGTCAGATAATCTGCATTTCTGGAGATATACTGGAGAAACTGGAATAGGAGTGGAGAAACTGCAATGAGGATGAACGTTGGAGACACTGGAATGAATCTGACATCCCCAGTGATGCTGTGCCAGAGTGGAAGGTGCTTTGAGAGACACTTTGATTGTAAGTACAAACAATCTGGATAAATTGGAGTTCTTGTACATATTGGAGCAAGCAATTGCTTGTATACAAGCTGGAGAGAGCTGGATGAAGAGTCTGAAAAGAATCAGAGGAGGAAGGCCAGTCTGCTGTGAAAAAAAAAAATATCATCCTGGGATATGTGTACAGGAATACTGTATAATAAACCCTTCCTTCTGCGCAATTATGGAGAGGTCTCAGGTGTCCAGGCATGTGCCCCGTGAAGCAAGACAGACATGAAATAATGGAAGGTAGTCCAGGGAAAAAAAAAAAACAATAAAAATGACTAGGAGTCTAGAAAACATGAAGATTGAAAGATGTGGGGTTGTTTATTTTAGAGAACAGAAGGCAGAGAGGAGATATATGAGAGCTTAAATGTTTAAAATATTGCTGCAGAGAGGAAATACCCATTTTCCATATCCAGGGCAAGAAGTTACGTTATGAACTGTAGTAAGGGAGAGAGAGAGCAGCCAGCAAGGAAGCCACCAAAAGCCAGCAGCTTAGCCCTGGCATAGGCTGCCTGGGGAGGTGGGAGCATCTCCCTCCATCCGCAGAAGTGTCTGAGCATGTTAAGAGCACCCGTAACAGTTTGAGGCGAGCTGAAACAGCCTTTGTACAAGGAGATGGACTAGGTGACCTCTATCATGGCTGAAAAATGAGGCCCTTAGTTTCACTGTCACTCACGAGGACAATTCATAGCAAGCCAAGCTATTACCTTAAATCTGTCAAAGATTATGAGGAGCTCAGATGCTTCAGGAGCAAAGGAAGGGAGGTGTATAAGCTTCTGAGGTTGATCAGCAGCCTCTTAAAACCATGATTTAAGTGGCATAGTGCTGTTGTGATATAACTCAGACGCTGTTGTACCGAGTTTCCTGCAGGGAACGGGACTTAATTTTTTTTTCCCCTAAACATTATCAAGCACAATGTCAGAGACAGTATTTAAGAATCCCACCATAGCCCAAGAGCTGTGATCTTTATTTTCCTGGGACAGCGTTTGCTATGAGGCCATCGGCCTGTATCCATGTAGCTGTTGAGGGAGGACTGTCAACTCTCACGGCATACAGGCAGCGTGGAATGATCAGTCCTGCAAAAAGCCCGCTCTTGGCACCTGAGTGTTCCCATTTCATACTGGGCTCCTCCAGAACTGAGAGAGAGGATTGCTAACTGGACAGGGAGCTTAAACCAGACTCCACCTCAAGTAGAAACTTGGGCTGGAAACACTGTTTTCTGAATTGCAAGAATGCTGAGGCAGTGGCACAAGAACATTGTCCAAGTTTGATTGTCAAATATTGAGTTTCCTTGAAAATAAATTATTCAATGTTAAAAGTAATCAGAGCTATCCAGCAGCAATTTAGGATCCAGCAAATAAGACAGACAAAAAAAAAAAAAAGGTAATTTCTTTACTTTGAGATGTGTTTTCAAGACTTAGGCATGTGAGTGCAGAAAATGAGTTGTCATGGCTTAATAAGTTACTGGTGATGAGCTGAGTTGCAGGACATTGGTGGGCTGTAGCAAAGTGATGGCTTAGGATAGGGCGTAGCTGAGGTACCAGCAACTGAGACGAAGACCCAAGACAAAGACAAAACTTTCACGGCGAGGAGAGGGTTATCTAATCACCAACGTATTCTCTTCCATTTCGATTTTTTTCAGAGTGCTGTGACCCTAATCACAGATACCTTAATACCAACGACAGCAGAGCAGATCCCTTGGACATTATCAGTGAAATAGAAACTAAAAGTCTGGCCAAGTGCAAAACTGCTTTATTGTTCAAAAAAAAATGCAGTCTGTATTTCCTACAGATTTCTCCCAACCTCTGTTTTCAGACATGGATCTTCTCACACCTTTGTCTGGTGGCCTGGGAAGATCCCACCGGAAAGAAATCTTTTATGCAGGTACTCAGGAAACAGATCAAGTCATCACTTCCACTTCTCTTGCTTAAACTAAGATGAACTTATTAAGTCTCTTGCTGTTCGGCAAGTTCTCCAGACTTGAAATAAAACTAAATAACTTCGTCTCTTCTACATACTTATCTCTGCCCCACAAAGCATTGTTTTAAAAGCTAAATACTCTGCAGGCAAGCTGTGCTGTTGTGTTTGGAGATTGCTTATTACGGGTCATAGTGTTCTCCTGGAGGGATGAACTTGTTCAGCAAGAACATCTAGGAAGGGAGGATCTGGAATTTAAAATTAGATGTTGGAAGTAAGGAGGGACTGTTTTCAGCGCATCCTCAATGCGTCTGATTAAAGACTAGGTACTAAAGAAGGATAATGTATCCTTGTATTTAACACAGCAGCTGTCTGGGATTTGGAGATTAAAGAGCAATCTTTACACCTCAGAGGTAATCTCCTGATTGAATGCTGGATTTGGAAATGCCCCAGGCTATAATGCAAAGGTCTGTATGGAAAAAGAAAAGAAGGCAGTCCATTTGGTATCTCTGGTAGCATAAACGGGAGGTTTTAATGGAAGAGGCAACAAAACAGTAATTTATTCAGCATGATTTCTTATCAGAAAATTGCCTATTTTTAGGCAAGAGTAATGTTCACTGGTGTGGATTTGCAGCTGCCCGTAATGGTGACCACCTACTCATTTATAAAAATTCGTACCGTTGTGCCTTCCTGCATTGTTTCCTAACAGCCTTGTTGATTCAGCTCAAGATAGTCACAGAGTAAATACCTTGCTAATATGGAAAGGGTGCTGTGTTCATACAGTCATGAATTATTGAATCCTGATTCTTGATTTAGTTATTGAGGTATTTACTATATGCCTGTTTGGACTAAAAAACTAGAGATGTTGGCAAAAAGCTCAGTGAAGCAAGAACGATCCAAGATAGCAACATCTATAAACCCTAAGGAATCCTGACTTTGCACCCACAGTAATGGGTTCTCTGCAGCACAATGGGACCACAGGAACCTCTAAAGTCTGCATTAGTCTGATCCCCACTGTCACATTATCCCTTCCATAATATGGTTTAGGTCACCTTCAGCCCCCTAATGAGTACCCAATCCTCAGCATCGCTGTACTAAAGGTGCAGATCTGCAGACATACAGCTGAAAGGAGTTCCAGTTTGCCTGTACGTGTTCTTGTGGCAGCAATATCCTATGTTTAAGTGGGTCTGCTCCTATTGTGGTGCATTTCTACACCACATCTACATCTACAAAAAGCAGTGAAATCCTCTTTTAGCCTTTCTTTATTAAACCTAACAAGCCCAAATTTTCTCCACCTTCTCTTACGAGACCACCAGTGCCTGATGCCCTTTATAGTCCTCCGTAGCAATTGTTCTAGTGCCAACATTTTTTGCTTCAATGACCCTGTCCAGAACTGCACAGAGATGAGGTCTTATCTAGGCTGTTTCACTGGCACCAGGGTGATCTTCACCGGAATTAGTTGTCTCCACATATTGTAGGGCTGAATTTGGTTTTTTACCAGCCCTACTGCATCGGTGGCTACATGTCATTTCCATTCCTGCTAACTGGTGACTGTCAGATGGGCCACCCTAAGCATTGTGCTTGCAGTGTTCTGCTGTCTCTTCAAATGTCTTACTGTATGTCGGCACAATGGCTGCACTGATTTATTTTTCTCTAGGCCTTAAGGTCATCCGGTTCTTCCTCTCAATATTCCTGCTTTACTCAAGAGCTGACAATGTTCCAACAGATTTAACAGGAACACTACTAATTTAGATCATAGAATCATAGATCATAGAATGGATTGGCTTGGAAGGGACCGTGAGGATTATCTAGTTCCAATCCCCCTGCCATGGGCAGGGACATCTTCTACTAGGTCAGCTTGCTCAAAGGCCCATCCAACCTGGCCTTGACCACTTCCAGGAATGGGGTATCCACAGCTTCTCTGGGAAACCTCTTCTAGTGTCTCACCACCTCCATAAAGACCAATTTCTTCCCAACATCTAATCTAAATATATCCTCTTCCAGTTTAAAGTCATTACCCCTTGTCCTATCCTCCCTGATAAAGAGTACCTCCCATCTTTCCTGTAGGCCCCCTTTAAGTACCGGAGGGCCGCAATAAGGTCTCTCCAAAACCTTCTTTTCTCTAGGCTAAACAACCCAAACAACCCCAAGTTCAGTTCCAGCTTTGCCTTGGCCTTCGAATCCCCTCCCTGCACTCCTGGGCCACATCTCTATAATGTCCCCAGGTTGTGTATCCCTGTCTCCACTGCCTATGCTTTTTGGTTTTGTGTTTTAGTTTGGCTAAAGGTCTTGACTCAGTCAAACTGGCCTCCTGCCTCCCCTGCCCAACTTCTTGCATGTTGAGAGTGAGAGCTCTTGTGCCCTAAGAAAAAAATGTCTTCAAATATCTCCCAGCTCTAGTTCTGTCCTTTGCCTCTGAGGGCAGTTTCCCAAGGGGTCGCATGCACTCACACCCTAAACAGCTGAAAGTTTGCCTTTGTGAGGTTTAGGGCCCTGACACTACTTTTTACCCATCCTGTACCCCTCAAGATTGAGAATTCCACCAGGGCATGATTGCTGCAGCCCAGTCTACCTCCCATCTTGAATTCTCTGGTAACTTCTTCTGCATTAGTCAGCAACAGGTCCAGCAGTGCCTCTCCTCTGGTCGGGCTCTCCATCGCCCGGACTAGGAAGCTGTCCCCAGTGCACTGCAGTAGTTTCCTGGACTGCCTGCAGTTCACTGTGCTTTTCCAGCGATGTCTGGGTGGTTGAAGTCCCCTGTGAGGACCAAGGCCAGTGTGATGCTTCCTGTTGTTGAAGAAAGAACTCTTCATCAACCTCCTCTCCTCAGGCAGGTGGCCTGTAGTCGACACCAACCACAAAGCTTCCTTTGTTGGTTTGGTCTCTAATTTTCATGCATAAGCTCTCGACCTGCATATTGGTGTTCTTCAAGAATAGCTCTGTGCAATCAATCCCATTTTTGGCGTAGAGCGCAATTCACCCAGCTCTCCTTCCTTGCCTGTCCCTTCTGAATAGTTTATAGCCATCAATCACAGCACACCAGTTGTGCAATTCATCCCACCAAGTTTCTGTGATAGCAATCAGGTCATAGTTTTCCACCTGGGTAGTGTGTACCAGCTCCTCCTGTTTGTTTCCCATGCTGCATGCATTGGTATAAAGGCACTTCAGCTGGGCTATCGGCCACGTCCCCTTTTCGGATAAGTTCAGCCTAATTTCCTTGAGCAATTCACAGGTGTTTCACCGTTGCTTCCTAATGCCTCAGCAACCCCTGGCTCTTCTCTAGTGCTCAGAACTCCATCCCATTCTCCTGCTAAATCTAATTTAAAGCTCGGCTTATAAGTCCAGCCAGCTTGCTGCCGAGGACAAGCCCAGCACACCAGTATAAAAACTGATATTCCCTGAGGAACTTTTCCAGTAGCCTTGTTGTAAAGAAATATTTCCTCTTTAACCATTTCCTTTTTCTAGCCTCCTCCTTTCCTACCTTAGTGTTTACCTATGCCTCATCTTCACTTGCATAATTTTGTATCTGGTACTTTGCAATTTGTTTTTTTTTTTTTTTGAAATGACCAAATGGATTCAACCTATGGCATTTCTTGCCCAAGCCCCTAGTCCAGCATGCTTGCAAAAGTCTGTTTAATTTTATGTCACTTTCCATCATCACCGTGTCTTCAATTACTTTTCTGTTAAGGACTTGTTCTAAATCTTTGCATATAATGGAACTTAAATTAATTACTCATTGGTACCCATATCAGTCTTTCCCAGTCTTCTACCTTAATTGGATATCTAAGCACATAAATCCAAGTCTTGCATTGTTTGTAACCAATACCATGTTCGATCATTTAGTTGGAGATGTTCTAGCTACTTCAACTACCGATGGGACATGCCCTAAATGTAGGATCTGATCATCATCAGGTTCATACTCTAAATACATGGAAGGTAGTGTTTAGAGTCATGTCAGCCCAGGTTTTCATGTGAATAAGTGCATCCAGGTAGTTTTCAAGAGACAAAACCCCGCTGGTTTTCAAGAGGCATATGTTTTTTTCAGAAACCTGTTGACTTTCCTGTAATTCATAAAGAAGGACTCTTCCAAAGCTGTAAGTGCTATTGACTGAACACTTTGGAAATGAGTTCTTCATTCTCCTCCTCTCTTTGAACCCCAACTGCCTTTACATCATGTCCTTACTCAAGCTGTAGGAGATAATTTATCCTTTCAGGACTTGTTTATAGGGTTTCTTTTGACTTCAGCAGTTCACTTTGTCTGCCTTACCTCTCACATTTTTCTGCCTCCCTACCTGAAACTCAGGTTTCTGAGTTATCCACCATGGCTCTGGGAAGGTGGATGATCTGGAGTGAATCCAGACCCAAAGCTGCTGTCTGTGTTCAGTGCAAGAGAGAAAATTGCATCTTTTGGGTGCAAAATGCCTCTGTCAGACAGCTATCAGGGCATCCAGCAGGCTAAATCCTGCACCACCCATGGCTTAGGTTTATCCCAACAAGGCTGTAGGAAAACACCTGCATCCAGTTGTTGCTCAGCTCAGGCCTATAGCCTTGATTTCTGTGCTTGCTTTAAAATGGAGCAGCAGGTCATTCTTTCCTTAGGTATCACAGGAGGTAACATACTGTCACACTCATTTCACGTGGCAGCTGAGCGGGCAGAGGACTCATCCAGTTTATGGGCCCCAAATTCAAACCCCAGCTCTGCTACAAGGGATACGACTCAGAACCCCCAAAGGTGGAAAGGACCTCTGCTTCTTCATACCAGTGCTGTTGGTGGGCCACAGTGGGCAGGAAGAGTCAAAGCTGGAAGGAAGCAGAGGGAATGGAAGGGGAAAGGTGACACTGAATCTTAGAAATTAGAGCATCCAGTCTCTGCATTGAAGCCAGCTTGAAAATATTGCTCTTAGTGCTGTTGCAGATGACAGCCAGCCTTGCAGAAAGCATAGGAGCAGCTCCAAGAGGAGGGATCAGAAGCCAGGATCCCGCTTTGCTAGGCAGCCCTTTGCACATTTGGCTCCGGAGTCAGACCTTCCTTCACTTGCTTTTATGCTGCCCCAAAGATAAACGTGTGTCTTTCCTCACATTGGGCCCAGACCAAAGATGAAGGGCTGCAGCTGCAGGAAAAGCAGAGGTCCTGGTGCTTCCCAGCAGGGAGCAAAGAGATCAAGGCTTTATCCCTCTTGGTCTCAGCAGCCTCCTCCTCGAGCAGCCGTCTGATACGTGCACTTTTTCTTACCATGGAGGGAGGAAATACACAACTAAATTACTCATATCTATTAATTCCTGCTGGGTCTGTGCTTGTGTTTCTTTAATATTGCGGGTTCTTTACTGACCCCAAGGGAAAATGCATAGTTTGGCATGTTGTGACACTGACTACAGGCATAGAGGGTATTTTAAAGCATGGAATGACCTCAAAAGATAATGAAGGTGGTGGCAATTAAATGGGAAAACCTGCTAATGGTAGAAACCGAGTAACACTTTGCTGTTAAAATTGTGACAACTAATTTTGTAGAGGCTAGAAGTGAGTACAAGTCTTTGCCCAGCACTTTTTTATCCTTCCTACAGCCAAGCTTTTTGCATTACAGTTTTTGATTGGTTAATAGAAAACAAATCAATTTGTGAGCTTTCTTATTGAAAGCGGAATGTAATCATTCCTATAACAGATTGTTATCTGTGAGGAACAAGATTATTTTGCAAGGGGCATGATGGGTTAAGAGTAATTATCGACTAACAAACAAGCCTGAAATCTTGTACTGAGAGGCATGGTTGTCTTTTTCTTTTCAAGAGAATTTAATTTAAGCGATGCTGTTGTGCTGCTAGTGCCAAAAAAACAAAGCAGGAGTTTCCTGAGAACGCTGAACTCTTGGTGACCTCTCCAGTGACGATGTTAGTACTTGGCAGTAGTTGGTAGGAAAAATAAACATGCTGAGAACGGATCACAAGTCTAACCCTTACTGCTAAAGGCAATCCTGTGTAATAGGAATTGCACTCACCTCTGAACCACTCCACCGGATTTCAAAGAAGTTACAGTAGTGTAAAGCTGGAGTAAAGCAACGGCCCACTTGTCCAGCTGCCATTTCATTGACTTTTAGGTGCATTTGCAAATGGAAAAGAACAATTTTACATTTCTCATGCTGAGGTTGGGCATAGAAGGCTAAATGCCTTGGACACAGGAAGCCTTCAGTGGCAAATGCTGCACCAGATCTGAATGAATGGGGTTGCGACCAACCCCACAGAATGTTTTGTGTAATACTTTATGCACTTGCAAATTAGGACTGAAGGTACCCAAGGCCGGTTCCTGCTCTCACTGATGGCCAAGTCATGCAGTCCTGACTACAGAGCCCTTTTGCATCTCTCCCTGAGCCAATGCTCCATTTGGAGCAGGCACAGGAAGCACCAGGATCCAGACAAGTGGTGATGCAAAGCACAGCTACGGCTAAAAACAGCAGAGTCGGAAGAGGCTTAAGCTAGAAATGAGAGTTAATGGAGAAGGCAGATGGAGAGCATAACTCGGCACTTTCCGACAGGGGCAAGAGGCAACTAATGGGTTAGAAATCAGATGGGTAAATCCACGGTAGGGCTGAAATCTGAAATAAAAACCCAAGAAAACTCCATTAGTGTAATACATCTTTCGCACAGCTGTGACCAAGCTGCAGGCTCTGTGTGTGGAGGGAACAACAATTTCCCCTGCTCTGAGCATTAGTACATTAGTGTCATCTTGGATGAAGAGGGAGAAAATGAGAAATTGAAAGCTTAAGGAATCTTGTTTCTCTGAAGGAACAGCCCTTGGGACAGAGGTGAACCCTGCAACTCCAGCCCTGCAGGGATGCTATTTAAGGACCACTGATGTGTTTCCCTGGCCCTGTGCTTCCACAATTTGCTCTTGATCAGATCTGAAAGTCTCAGGATTGCTCCCACTCCAGTGTTCTGAGCCAGGTAAAGAAGCCTTTTGCTTTAAGAGGGGAGCAGAGAAAATGGCACACAGAGAGGATTCAAGAAGGCTAAGACCGCTCCTGGCTTTACCCCAGGCTCACTCCTTGGGTTCAGCATGCTTGATATAGCATGGATTTAGTTGCTGAAGTTTGCCTTATTTACACTGAAGCCATGCCAGTCCAAAATGACACCCGTTGCTGTCGTCTAGCCTTGGAAACATGCAACAGTGTGGTCCTGGGCAAGCCTGGAGATGCCTTCACCCTCACAGGGCTGAGCAGCCCAGTCCCTGTGTTGTGCCTATGCCCTCCCAGCAGCTGTAAATTAAGCATTGTCCACACAGGTTGCCTGAAGGCTTGGCTCAACTGAATACATTTCCACTCAGTGGCCTCTGCTCTCTTCCTGTTCATTTTTAGCTTCTAATATTCTAGTAGTTAAAAAATGCCACCAGGAAATGGGGGACTGACTTACTTCTTACCTCTGTTCACACCAGAGGCTCCCAGGAGAGCACCAAGTCTGCAGACTACTCTAGAGGAAAGTGGGCTCAGACCCTCCTTCTGGACCTGTGCTCCTTTGCAAAATATTTAAGCAGACTATGAGAGAAAAAGGAAAACAGTCCAGGCTGGGACCATCTTGCCCAGAGGTTGGAACAGGCCTTTTAGTGATGAGGACATGCTGATGGACAGGACTACAAAGCCAGCACCACACGTGGGCCTGCAGTGTCTGAGTCCCTGTGGGGACATAGCCCTTAGCTGCTCTCTGGGCCAAAGCCCCCAAGGCAATGAGTAATTTAAATATCTTTGAGAGCCTTAAGCATTGACATATGAACACTTCCCACTACCGTTATTGCTCTAGACAGTGAGAAGACATTGCTTTTATCAGGAGAAAGCTACTAAAATAGTACAGAAACACAAGAAAAAAGGTTGACATGCTACAGAGGAGAGAGAAGAAAGTCAATACCATGAGGTCAGGGACAAATGCAAAAGAAATAAAGAAAATTAGGAACAGTTTCAGAACACTGAATTTGCAAATAAAGGAAAATGTGAGACCAGCTATGATGAAAGCTTGGAGTGGTGAAAACTGGTGTATTTCTGCAGGGATCAATAAAACAGGCCCAGCTGTTGAGTTTTTGACTGATCAGCTGTGAAAAGTAGCTTTAGTGAATACCGAGGTGGTTCCATCTCCTCAAAACCATGAAGACCCTGCCCACCATGGGGGTCTATCCCTGTGGTCCCTCCTGGCCACCAGCCTGCATTAACTCCTCATCTTCAAGGGGAAGGGAAAGGCTTGTTGAAGCACTCACCCTTAGCGGCACACTCTGCTGTGTGGCCAGGAGCAACTGTGGGAGGTTTTTTGCAAATTACCCTGATTTTTTTTCTTGTTAACATTCTGGCTCTCTAAAGGCCATGCCTTTCACCTGCTCCAGCACTCATCAGGGAGGATGTGGTGGGGACCAGGGGAGAAGGCTGCACAGGTTGAGTAATCAATATATACACAGGAGTAAAAGGGTCAGCACAGTGCAGTGCCATGTATTTCTTTCTCTTGCTTAATATTTGATCCCTGGAGTTAAGATACACCACTCTCTGATTTAATGCCACGCTACATGCCACAGCGTGATGCTGCTGACCCAGCCTGACATCAGAAGCCATAAAAGGACACTTTGACGAGATGATTATTTTCAAAAAGGTTTTGAAGTGTGATTACAGAAACTTCAAATTTCAAAAGCTGGGAGCCTATCAAAGATGTTCTCGGTATGTTCATACATATCTATAACTTCAAAGAAAGGTTGAGAGGGCTCACATCCCTTCCTGCTTGAATACTGGCCAAAATTGCCTAGTTAACTTAAATTACCTCCTGGGAGAGATCACGGCAGGGTTTTCCGCTTTTATCCACCAAGAGATTCTTAACCAATTCTTACAAAGCTGGACCCAAGTTTCTCTCCCTGTGTGTCCTACAGATGGGCCACATTGTCAGCGAGGGATTCTGAGGGAGCTCCCTGCACTGCCTGCTTCAGCTAGAAGACTGCACATATTGCTGCCAAATTTAACCCCGTCAGGAAAGCCAGGCCTATGTTAGGAACTGAACAAGTCACAGATCTCCACCTTATCATTATTTATTTGTTAAAGCAAAGGGCCCTTGATAAATGTATATGGAAAATATAGTAATGATGAAGACAAAAGTCAATTGTAGTAAAAGAGTATACACTTGTCTCTTCTTCAACCCTCCCTTTTTCCATATTCCCTGTTTTCTCATAGAATCATAGAATTGTTTAGGTTGGAAAAGACCTTTAAGATCATCAGGACCAACCGTTAACCCAACACTGCCAAGCCCACACTAAACCATGTCCCTAAGCACCACGCCTACACGGCTTTTTAATACCTCCAGGGATGGTGACTCAACCACTTGCCTGGGCAGCCTGTTCCAGTGCTTGACAGCCCTTTAGGTGAAGAAATCTTCCCTGTGTCCAATCTAAAACCTCCCCTGGTGCAACTCAAGGCCATTTCTTCTTGTATCCCTTTAACAAGATAAAATAAAAATGGAGAGGAAATAAGGAAGAAAATTTAGGCAAAAAATGGAAAATAGTGCTGATTTAGTCTATAGGTTCTCCTGTAAACAACATAAAACTTGAGGAAAATTGATCAGTGCATTTTTTTATCCATTTCCCATGAAACAATGATCCTCTTCCTTCTGGTACCATAGAAAACTCTTTTGTCAGTCAAGCTCCCCCTGAAAGTTAATCCTGACATTAAGGACTTCAAAGGTCCTCCAGGTGCTGCCAGCTCTCTCAGCAGTGTGATGGCATCTCGAATTGTCTTGCACACTCCCTTGCACAGCGAGAAGCACTCTCCCCTCCCTGTGAACTCTTGTACCATGCCACCCTTTCCCCTCTCCAGAACTGCTCATACTTTGCATTTCTGAAACAGAGGACTTTAGCCAGTTTTCCATCATGCCTTTTCTCTTGAGTAACCTGAAGTGCATTAATACCATGATGGAGGCAGCACAGATTCCTGGGAAACCTTATCAGTAATTTCTTTTTCTTTTGCTCTCTCTCATTCCTAGTCTCTCACACCTGCCCACTCTCCCCTGATTTGCTCAATCCCTTCCTCTTCTACTTTTCAGGGAAGGCCAGAGAATTCAAGTGGGAAATTGCACTGAAGATAGGACTTCTTGAATCTTGGCAGATATGTCAATAACAACGCAGCTTTTCACAAAGCTTTTCATCCTCCCTGCCAAACTGGTTGCAAAAGTCCCAATTTTTTATTAGTCAGGGTTTTAAAAGACACACATAATACCTTGACCTTCAGTGCATTCACTTTCTGTGCCTAATCCTAAAAGGATTGCTAGCAGCTTGGGCAGGACTCTGCTGGCACAGAGGAATCCTCTCTCTCCAATTAAATGGACAGGATGTTGTTCACTGCTCTGAGACTTTAAGCATAGACAATATTCTTGGCTCTGTTTGGTTCAGTTTCTCCCTAGTAGGTTACTGCTTAACACTAAATATCCCCACCTCTGACAATCTGGTAGCTGCCAATGTCTTCCTGGATAACACAGTGGTAAACCAGAATGAAGTTTAAACACTTGGGTTTTCCCCCTCCTTTAGCCAGTGCTTTGTAATATCCCTAGTCTATTGATGTGGTGAGCCTAGTCAACAGCTGAAATTTAAGTGTGAAATAAACCTTTTTCAAGTGTACTTGGAGTAAAAAGCTGAGCTTCTGGATTTACTCTAAACATCTCGAAGACTAATCAGTGCTGGTATATCACCACTCTCTGTGGATGAACCCCAAAATAACAGGAGTTAAATACTGTGATGCCATGTAGGTTGCTGAATAGCGGTCGTATGGCCTTGGACCATTCTAATTTCCAGGGCTGTAAGAGGAAGCGTCTCAACAGAACCAAACTCACCCTGCTCAAATAATCCCCATAGAGCAATGTTTATCTGGGCCTGGTGAGGGGCTGTTTTAGGGGGGCAGAAAAACCTACCAACCAACCATCCAGCCAACCAACCAACCCCCCCAGGGCCAAAGAAGATCATTACATTTACTTACCAAGTGTGGTTTGGTCAGCAGGTGGGTGTAAAGGGCCAGAAAGTAGACCAAAGTTACGCTGTGTGTTGGCTATGGTGGCAGGAGTGTTTGTATTTTAAAAATAACGATGCTCGTTCAAAGCTGGTCCAGATCCATGTCCCCGTTGCTGTCACCCAGAAATTAGAAATGGCTGAGCTGATAATATACCTCTGATCGAAGACTGACAGAGAGCAGAGCTTTGCCTTACCCCACACCAGCATTACCGACACTTGTGTTACTGATTTCTTCTACCCTTTTGTGAAAACAGATAAAGCATACAATAATTGCAGTCTACAGGTCTGTAATTGGGAGGACTGAAAGGAGAAATTGGAGCAAATTAAATGAAAAGGTTCATTTTTTCTCAGACACAAAAAGAAATAATAAGTACGTGAGCGCCTGTTTTTCATAAAAAGTCATTTACATCTCTTTTCAGAAAGGATGTGTGTAAGCAAGACACACACGTATATAATAGAGACAAATTAAACTCTCCGGAGTCAATGGTGGCTCTGCACAGCACTGCAATACAAAGGAGAAATACCTGGAGACACGCTCGATTAGACCCTGTTTGTAGAAGCCATACCACTTGAAGTCTCATAGGTTTGAGCACCTAATTCTCTCAAAATCCTTCCAAAATCACAGCATAAATGAGGGAACAGAGTTCTCTTCGCAGCCTGTTTGGCTCAGTGATACTTTCTGCTCCAGATATGCAGCAGCCAAGCCCAGCAACACACCTCTCTCACCTGCCCCTCAGTGGGTGACACACGTTTGCTGTCACACGTGATGCTGCATCGGCCAGTGACATCAGCACAGTATCGGTTGCCAAGGCGATTACTTCAGCGCCTGTCTCTATCTTTATTAAAGGCCAGACCTTCCATTACCTTGGTGACTTTTCAGAGACAAAAGGTCTTTCCAGACTGCAATTCCTTGTATTTCAGCCCACGCCGGCCGAAGCCCAGTTGTTCCCACCAGGTTTGGCTCTGCAGAGGCTGGTTTGCTGCAACAGGTTGCATGAATGAGCTTGAGTCCTTCCCCCTACTCTGCCTTTATTTGGGGAGAATGCTCCAAACTGCAAATTCTCTTACAAACTCCTTTCATGGTGCCTGGCTGGCAGGAGAGCACCATCAGCACAGCTCACAGCTTGGCTCCAGGGCACAATGGGGGATAGAAGGAGCAGGGGGTGCTTGTTTCAGTTGAACACCCCCAGGGATGGTGACTCCCCCACCTCTCTGGGCAGCCTGTTCAAATGCCCAACCATGTTATGAGTAAAGAAATTTTTCCTAATATCCAACCTAACCCTCCCCTGACGCAGCTTGGGGCCGTTCCCTCTCGTCCTGTCACTGGTGACTTGGGAGCAGAGACCAGCCCCCCCCTCACTCCAGCCCCTCTCAGGCAGCTGCAGAGAGCGAGAAGGGCTCCCCTCAGCCTCCCCTTCTCCAGGCTAAACCCCCCAGCTCCCCCAGCCGCCCCCCAGCACACTTGTGCTCCAGACCCTGCCCCAGCCCCGCTGCCCTTCTCTGGACACGCTCCAGCCCCTCAAGGCCCTTCTTGTCCCGAGGGGCCCAAACCTGAGCCCAGCATTCGAGGTGGGGCCTCCCCAGGGCCGAGCACAGGGGCCCCATCCCTGCCCGGCTCCTGCTGGCCACACCAGTGCTGACACAAGCCCGGGGGCTGGTGGCCTCCTTGGCCACCCGGGCACTGCTGGCTCATGCCCAGCCGGCTGTCAGCCAGCACCCCCAGGGCCTTCTCCGCCGGGCACTTCCCAGCCCCTCTGCCCCAGGCCTGGGGCGCTGCCTGGGGTTGGTGTGACCCAAGGGCAGGACCCGGCCCTTGGCCTTGTTAAACCTCACACAACTGGCCTCGGCCCATGGATCCAGCCTGTCCAGGTCCCTTTGCAGAGCCTCCCTGCCCTCCAGCAGATCGACACTCCCACCCAACTTGGTGTCACCTGCAAACTCACTGAGGGTGCCCTTGATCCCCTCATCCAGATGGTTCATAAAGATATTAAACAAGACTGCCCCCAACACTGAGCCCTGGGGGACCCCGCTTGTGACCGGCCACCAGCCTGCTTTAGCTCCGTCACCACAACTCTCTGGGCTTGGCCATCCAGCCAGGTTTTACCCAGCAAAGAGTCCACCCGTCCAAGCCATGAGCTGCCTCCTTCCGTAGGAGGATGCTGTGGGAGACAGTGCCAAAGGCTTTGCTGGAGCCCAGACAGACACAGCCACAGCCTTTCCCTCACCCACCAGGTGGGTCACCTGGTCATAGCAGGAGATCAGGTTGGTCAGGCAGGACCTGCCTTTCATGAAGCTGTGCTGGCTGGGCCTCAGAGAACATTCAAATTAAAGAAATAGGATAATGCAATGCTACCTGAAAAACATCAGCCTAGTTCCAGGAGGCACAGGAGTCCCCATCAGAGTTTGCTTTGCTTTCGCTAGGCTGCACTCCATAATTTTGCCACGAGAGATTATCTGCAGTTTATTTTAACTGGGATATTGGAGCTATTTTTGGCTTTGCAGTTTTAAAGATTCTTGTCACTTGGCTCCAAGCAGGCTTTAAAACCAAGTACCTAGGGATCTTAAGCAAACAAATAACAAGGCCTTTTCTGCAAGTCATGCTGCCTGCATTACAGACCCATCACATTTAATGTGTCAGTCAGGTATTTAGGATCTGCTTTCCCCATCAACCACATATACTGCTGGCATAAAGGTCAAGTAAGTTGAAGCCAGGATTGTAAGCTATATATTATAGTTATGAAACAGACTCCGCACTCCCCTTGTTAAATGTTTATCAAACATTCTAGTTCCTCATAATATAGAATATGGATTTTTCTTCTTAAGGTCTGGGTCATTAATGCAGAAAGGCCAGGTTAATTGCATGGCAGAAAGATGCAACAGGATTTTTTTTGTTACTGGGAAAAACCCAAATGGTTCAAGTCGGAAGGAATCATTGAAGTTCCTGTGGTAAATGACTACCCAAAAAAGCAGACACAGATACAAACTCACATTTGACTGGAAGGATTCATCTCGTCTAGTGTATCTGCCTAAAGGGAGGTGTTTCACCTAAGCTGGACGCTCAGCTTTCCTCCATGGCTTCTTTTCTCTCGTATCTTAGATACACTTGCCTTCGGGCACGATAAGTTGCCTTTAGGATATGCCCATCTCTCTCCAGGGACTACTGAAGGAGCCTGGGGCTTAAAATAGCTGCTCAACTTTACATTAGCAAAAATTAATGGAGGTAAATTATGGCCCTGCTCCCAGGCCAGCAGTTGGTTGCTAGAAATACAAAGGGACCACCGGTCATGGAGCCCAAGCTCCGGCCCCACAGGACTCCACATCACACAGAGCTCAGTTTTCAGGTAAACCAGCCACCAACTCTCCCCTTCCCTAATTTCCAGTTCACTCATTTTGCAAATGAGCCCAAGTTCCCTTTTGATTCTTTGTCTTCAAAAGTCCTCTGCTTGTATTGACAATATGCCCAACCAAAAGGGAAGTTACTCACTTTCAGATGATGGCAAAGCTTGAATCCTTAAAAAAAAAAATAAACAGGGTACAATTATTTTTATGGCAAACTCTTTGCTCTGTGTTCAGACTTCCATGTTTAAAAACCTATTTTTGACTTTTTTTTTCACATTTGAGTAACTTTGAGTTCTGTAGCTGGGCCTCTGATACCTCAGCCAAAGCGCACTGAATATACTGGGAGGTTTGCAGTTGCATTCGCTGGCTCTCCATATGCAGCCATAGGAGTGACACAACAGGCAGTGAACATCTCACCGAAACCCTCATCATCAGTTTCCTTCTTCAGGTGTCTGGATGGAAACCACAGAAACTCAACACTTCCTCCTGGGTTCATGTTCCCCTTGCCCAGTATAATCATTTTTTTCTCCTTTTTTCCCCCCAGTCTGCCATAATGTGGTTAGTTATAGCTTAGTCATTGTCAAGCCTGCCAGTATCATAGTGGAGCCAAATGATCCTCAAACTGTGTGTTCCAGCAGGAAAACCTGCATTGGGCCAGATGCTGTTTGCTGAGATGCCAAAGCCATCTGAGATGATGTAGGAAATGGTGTGCGGCTGGGAACACCACTGCAGACCAGGGCAGAGGAGCGAGGAGGCTGGTGGAGTTCGTCATGGCTGGGGTTGAGGTCCTCCACAGAGTGAAAAGATGTCAAGCTGAGAATAAAACCAAGATAAATGAAAGAGTGCTAAAATGTCGGTGAAGACTTCAGTGTGGGAGGGCAGCTGGAACCAGAATATTTTAAAATTTTCTTTCATAACTTGGGCTTTTTATGCTCGGTCTCTTCAAAGTAGAAGACTTTTTTTGACTTCTAGCCGGGAAGACATTAATTCAACGCTATTTTCAAGATTTTCTTAAAAGCCAGGCTCTGTAACAGATCTCAGACTAAGTGAGCAGCGTGATTAAGTGTCCTTTCCCCTATCACTGGACATGGAAGGGCATTTGGAGGACAGAGGCCATGGCTGAACTCCATGTGAACACCTTCGGGGGGAGCATGAGAGTTTGATTATTCGAGAATAAGAAGGAAATTTTATGTTAATTAACTTGGAAGAGTTTCTAATGTGAACAAGTTAAGATTCACTAAGAAAAATTAGAGTTGATTAAATAAAATCCAATAAGAGGAAATTCAGTGCCAGGAATCTACTAAATTACCAGGACTCTCTTACCTCTCTACCATTCTTTATTAACCACCTGAAAAGAAAATGAAGTAAACAACCTTCATTCATTCAGTGGGATGAGGGCATTCCTGGGTTTGCCAGAGGACACTTTTCCTGTGCAGACTAGTTACATAATGGCTCGCTAATTTTTTACCAGCTTTGATCCTTTCCAAAGGCATATTTCAGTAAATACAGCAGGTTTTAACCTGCTGGCTCCTTTCGCACGTTGTTAGTGGAGGTCCTATGGAACAGTGGGGAGGAAGGGGCAGAAGCAGCCAGGAGCACTGCTTGTTTTCTGTGGCTGATGGTGCCGAGCACAGCAGGCAGGATTAGACCAAAGGAAAACCCATGGGTGGTTTCTCAAACAGGCACTCATCTTGCCACAGAGATTTTAGGTCACCCTTGAATCCTCTCTGCCAGTTGAAAGTCATGAGTAATTTAGAGCAGGTTGGATGGGGCTGTAATAAAGATGCAGTACGGAGACATCAACGTATCATCCTTCTCCACCGGTCACAGGCAGGGGAAGCAGCAGTGTACAAGCCAGTCCAATGTCTCTCAAGAGCCTCATTTCTGCTGTAGCCTGGACTGGTGTGGGACCCCACCAGCCCAAAGCCCCGTCACTCTTTAAAACTCACCAAACCCGTAGCTGCGATGATTCCAGCTTGCTTTACAGTGTTAGCAGAGGAGCCGGGGGCGCACCAGAGTTTCCTCAGTGCTGCTGCTCTCCTTTCATGCAAATTGTAGTCCAATTTCTCTCTCACTTTGGCCTGAGCCTAGCTTGGCATGTCAGCCCTTCTGCAGTGGAACACGGAGAGGCAGCCTTCAGCATTAGGATTTTCCTCAAATAGCCATATGCCACACTGGCATGACTGCAAGGTGGGTTAAAGTCAAGTCTCCCCTGATTCAGCTCAGAGTGTGTGTGGGATCCATCCTGTAACTTGCACTTAGATCCACCTGCAATTTTGCTCTCAGGTAGGAAAAGAAAACGTTAAGATGATGGATGTCTTGATGTTTTTCCATGGTGGCACTTCTCAAAGGCGGTGATTTGCAAGACGCTGCCTTCCCACGAGGTAGGACATCTGTTCCGGGAGCTAAACCGGTGAGGAGACACAGCTGGCCTCATCTCCACAGCCATCCGATGATGTGGTTAAAGTGCCATAGTGACAATATTTACAAACCACATCTGTTTAAAAAGGATAACATGGCTAGGCTCCATCACCCGGGAAATTCAGAACACAGCTGTATTTTAGAAGTATTTCTCAAAGAATTACGGGTGAGGTATTTACTATGATTTACAAAGAGAAGCTTCATTTAAAAATGAAAATACAATTCCATTATTCTCCAGCTGTGCTCAGGATTTTTCCCCTCAGCCTTCCAGCACCAGAAGCTTTACGTGCAAGAAGAGTTACCCGACTCCACCCCCCTTGGCAAGTTAACTTTGCTCTAGTCCTACTTAGCCTAATGCTTTTGCTGCTCTTTTTATAGCCTCGATTTATTCACACATTCTCAAACATCCTTTTCTTAAGGCCTCCAGACCAGAGAGCTCTGTGCTCCGATTGTTCATGTCGCTTGTGTTGTTGCAGATAAGTGCGCTAGCAAATTGCCAATAAATTCCGAATTACAGATTGTTTCTGTTCTCTTTTTCTGAATTTCTGCGCTACAGAGAGCAGCTGGATATGAATTTTTGTTTCTGAGTTTTTCCTAGCATGAAACACAAGTCAGAATCCATCCACGCTAGAGAATAAAATTGTTTGTTTTGCCTCGGGTGGAAATCAAAAGCAGTATTTGTTCAATCTCAGAGATATTTATAGGGACTAACTTCAAAGCTCCGGATACGCAGAGCAATTAGACAGAAAACTATATGTGTGTTATATGATCACTGCTCTGCTATAATATTAAATTAAAAAAAAAAAAATCTCATTTATGTTTGCTAAACAAAAGCAAAAACAAAAAGACTTCCAATAAGCATCTCTTTCATCTTCACTATAGGAAACTTCCAGGTAGCAAAGCACAATGAATTTCACCGCAGTGCCTCATTAGTACCGAGCTTACAAATACAAAAGGGTTTTAGGAAAAGGAATAGATAAAACACATCGCCATGTCACTTTTAAAGTGGCTGCGTGCCTCCTGGTTTCAGAATGAGTGCTGGGAGTCTGCTGGCAGTCTAGCCTGATAAAGGGATTGGATTTTGCCAGAGGTTTTAATAATCCAAATTCAATAATTTCAACAACGCAAGACAAGCTTCTGATCATCTCTTTACTTAATCATCTTGTTTGTTCCGTCTTGCGTAAGACCATATTAGATTCATTTTAATTCAAAAACCAACATGAACGGATGTACGACATATAATGATAAATTACTCCTAGACCACGGAATTGATTTCTGATAGATTATCCTGCGCATCGCCTGAGCATTCTCCTGGCCTTGGCATAAGCTGGGTGGGTGGGAAGGCGATGGCGTACACGCAACACACACCCGGGCGCATTGCGTGAGCGGCAATAACAGAAACCAGCTGTGGGCTTTTCAGGGACAGCGTGGTTTTGCTACGGCAATACCAAAAAGCAAAAGGAATCCTCCCCCTGCCCCTCTTTTTTAAAGAAATTGCTAAAATAAATTGACTCGGAGGCCTTTGTGATCACTGTGTAATTTCTCTGAGCTTCTCTATCCTCAACCACACCGTGTTACGCTGTGGCGGAGGAGTTCAGGGAGGGCAGTCGTGCTGGTTGAAAAATGGGGTTTATCTTTCAAGGACTTTTTTTTTTCCCCCCACTTTGTGATTTCTTAACTTTTTTTACAGGGGCAAAAGAGATTTTCTTGTGAAAATGGACCCTGGGAAGTCGTTGCTTTCCAAAGCCTTTTGTTTTCTCAAATTGACTTAGCCGCCTTTTTTTAAAAAGAGAGGATTTCTTTTTTGATTGTTTGGTATTTTAAATTCTTTCTTCCCCTTATAAAAAAGAATACCATTTTTTACCTAAATGGAAGTGGCTGGTAACCTTCATTTACATCAGATTGTCATTCTTCTGTCAAGACATACTGGAAGCAAGAAAAATAAGAACTGAAATAATCGTACAACTCTACACATTAACTTTTTAGTGCTGAGGTTTTGGTTGGTTCAGAATTTCAGGGGGAGACCCACTGAGAGATAAGAAAAAGCCCCAGTCCCTTGAGATTTCAAGGGAGAGCAGGCGATGTAGGTAAGTTGTCAGAGCTTTCAGTTGCCAAATCCTGGGGAAACAAAAAGGGAAATCAGGCGGCTGAAACCGTGGTTCCTTTTGCCACTTCTCAGCCGCGGTGTGGAGAGTTGTAATGCACCATTTGGGAACTCCAGAATCCCGTAAGGAAAAGAAAAAATGACGTTACAGTTGTACGTATGGATAAAGTGAAAGCGATATTTTGTCCTTCTCTGGTGATTTATGTGCATGTAAATCACGATTCTGCTTTTCGCGCTCTGTTGCCAGAAATCACAATTTTGTCACTGCCCCATCTAGAAGCAAATATTGAAGACAAATGGGCTTTAATGTTTTTTTTCCTTATATTTCCTTGAAACATATGGCACATGAATCATCATCAGGTACCTATTGTTGTTGGAAGTATTTACAATTTGTGTACACAGTATGCAGTCGCCACTACGAATATTTCTCTGAAAACATGAAATCAAAATAGTGCATGAAAACCATTTAATTAAAACTGCAAGGCGTGCTGTTATTCAGCGGCGGAATTATGAAAACAATGGATTTTCCCATTTGTTTGTTTCTTTCACTGTTCAGTATTTTGAGTGTCCCAGATTGATTGAAAACTTTTTAAATAATTGAAATAAAATCCCTTTTAAAAATAATTCCAAATTATATATTTTTCTGGTTTATCTGAATTCAGACTAATGTCTCCTTCTGACTGAGAGCAAATTTTCATGTTTTTATCACACAAACAAAAAGACAATTTCAAAACAAAAACACTAGGAAAGCGGAAAAATCGAAACATTTAATTTAGTTCGTCAAAACAAAATCCCTCTTTCATGGTGCAGACCTATTTTCAGACTTCATCTGGCGTGAGAAATTTGAGAAAATGTTACAAATTGGCAAGATAACATTGCTATCTACATGTATCGCTGAAAACAATTTTATTTAAACATTATTCCAGCGTTCATTACAATTTCCCAGTGAAATTATATTTCAGGAACAGCTTTGCTGACAAGCGTGTCCCTTTCTCAGCAGTACTAGGTGCAAAACCGGTGAGCTTGCCGGGATGGTATTTGCCCTGCGAGTGCTCGATGTGAGCTGCTTGCCCCCTCCTTGCCTGCAGGCGACCTCTGAACCTCTCGTTCCCGTGGCGCGGCGGCTCACCGAGGCTTGTGGCCGCGCAGCTCACGCGCAAAGGGATGTCGCACAGGCTTTGCATTTGTGTAAAGTAACTCCTGGGGGACGGGCCCGTCCCTCTCCACTGCCAGAGAGCGCAGAGGGGACAGCCAAGGTGGGCATCTTGGGGAAGTGTTACCTTTGAGACTGCGAAATTTGGTGACGTGAATCGCACGGTGAGTGATTCCAAACGCGAAGCCACGTAATCCTATGGGTGGAAATCTAAGCGCTTGTTTCCATTGATACGCTTATAAATTGACTTGATTTTCTTTGGTGTATAATTAGATGGGGTTTGTCCCTGTGACACCAACCAGACTAAAGCGCATGTGTCCTCCGTGCTGTTAAACTCAGATTGAAGATTTGGCCAGGGCTATATCCTAATATATGCAGGGGAGTTTTGCACCTGAATCCATAGGACAAGGAACATGATATTAATTTTCCATTGGATTTAGCCCTCTGGATTTTCAGTTCCTACTCCTTAAATCCAAATCCCCATTAAAAAAAAAAAAAAAAAGAGTAAGCGGTTTGGTTATGTTTTTGTTTTGGTTTATACATATATATATATAAATTTTTTATCTAAGATGTGGTTGAAACCTTATGTGCTCATAAGCAGAAACAACAGAAGAAAAGTGGTACCAACAGCTTATGATGTCTGATAACTCTCAACTTTGGCCTAAAGAAAGCAGAGTTGGGGGGCTATTATCAGCTCTCCACCAGCTCTCAGGCTCTGCAAAGGAGAATCTTTTCGTAAAGAAACTCTTCCTTAAAGTTTTTGCTTTAATGTTGAAACAGCAGTCCTAGAAACCCTTTGCTTTCATGCTCTTGGGCAGGTTTTTCATGAGATTCAGCTCTCCCCATGCTGGCTAAAGACACACATTTCATGATAAACAAAGAAGTCGCAGGGAACACTGCCTGCATTCTTTTTTCTTAAAACTTTTCCTTATTGAGAAAGCAAATAGAAAGCATAAAGGCTATTTCCCTTGAGCAGACTGCAATCATTGTTACAAGCTGCGGCTTTGTGCGAGCCCTGGTAAACAGGCAGGGGTAGCTATCGCTTGCAGGACTGTGGTTTTAATCATGCACCGTGCAACAGATGTAGATATGTTTGGAAAGAGAATTTTCACAGAAAGGCAGCAACCTGCTTTGTGCCTCCGGGGTGTCTAACTATAAACATAGTAGCATAGGCTTCACTTAATTTTCTCCGTGCGTGCATGTGCTTAAAGCGTGCTTATTATAGAAACTGATTACAGAAACAAAGGTCAACATGACCCTCTGGCTTGGAAGAGCGAAGTCACCAGAAAAAGCAAAACACATTCCCGTGGTCCGGGCAGGAGAAACGGCATGTGGCAAGGGTGAATTGGTATATATTTCTCAAGGGAATTTGGGGTTGCTTTCTGCTTTTTACGTTGTCCTGAAGCCAGAACAGCGTGTCTCTGCTGCCCTCCGCTCTGGCCTCAACAGCACTGAGACTGCTGTGGTCGCTACCTGTCCCGGGGAGGCTCTCGGGAGGTCACCCATGGCACTTCTGTCTGTTTGCTCATAGCCTTTTTACTTTGCTCCTTCGGGAGAGGCAAGCGGAGCGATGCGAGGAGTGCGCAGCCCAGCTGCGGTCCTGCTCTGCTCCTCCGCTGCCACGGGCTGCGTCTGCAGCAAGGCTGGGCAAGGCTTCAGGGAAGCAGAAGGGCTGCTCTAAGCCTTACACCCTCTGCTATCAGGCAAAGAGAAGGGCCTGTGGAGGTGATGCACCTAGAGAACAAGTAATTCTCCTCAACTCCACCTTTACCAGCTCAGTCCTGCTTTATTCCACCTATACAATCTGGGTTTTTTAACTTCTTTATTAATTTGAACACATCTTGGACCTTTTCCTTTTTCCTTTCCTCCAGCACTGCAGAAACACTGGAGGCCACAGGGACCAAGTCCAAAGCCTGTTAATACCAAGTCAAAAACTGCCAAAGGGCTTTAGATCAGAAACCCTGTTTCCAAGGATTATCTCATTTGGTAGCCAGGCTATCTAGATGAAATCACCCTAGATACAAGCCTAGCTGCTCTAACATTTGACCAACTGTGGACTCCTTCACATGCTAAAGAGTAGGTCAGAATTTGCATCAAAATCCCTTTTTAAGGTCAGCAAATACACAGAACAATTTAAATGACTTAAATTCATAGAACAGGGCCACGATCCATGAAAGATTTATGAGCATCATATCTCTTTGCATAGGGGCCAACCCTCCCACATTATCCCAAAATCAAAGTCAGAGTGTAACCTTTTAGAGTGTTTAATTTGGGCCACAATGATATAACGGTCAGTGTCATGTTGATGATCAGTGTAAGGTTTATGGCAGTTGTTTTAATTAAAAACTGATTAATGAAAGACAGTGGAAAATTCCTTCAATTGTTGGGTTTCACCAGATAAGGCCACGTATCATATAATTTTCTTTGCTGTTCTCTATTTCTCTTCTTCCCATTTTCTTCCTCTTCTATTACCTCTATAAAGTGTTATTAGAATTGGCTTCTCTTTGCAGTTGTGCTCTGCCAGAATTGTGGAGACAAAAATGACCTTACACTTCCTCTGAAAAGAAAAGGAACATGAGATTAATTCTGCTTTCCTGTGCTCAGTTTATGGAAATGGCATCAGAGCCTCACTGCATCAGAGATTACAAAAAACTGCTTGTAATACTGAAAAGTGTTGTAAAATACCTTGCATGGCATAATGAAAGCCTCAAAATCTCTTATTTTTCAGATGTTGGATTTCATTTTGCTGTGAGAAATATTCTATTTCCTCTTCTCTGATAACTTAATAAGTGTTGGGCCAGACTTTGAAACCAAAGGTTTATCCCAGCGTGAGACCAGCAGAAGAGTAAGATGCACACCTGAATACCTATTCACTACAGCAGTGCAAATCTGCTCTGCTCTGGATTCACACCAGATTTACTCTGGTGTAGGAATCAAGCTACAGCTGTGTTTTAGAGAACATACAGATGCATGTCTAGCTGCTGTGGACTGATGCAGCTTCATGATGTAGACCGAGTGAAGGTGATTTAGTTGCATGGTCCTCTAAAGCGTGTCTTGAATATGCCAACTGATGAATGTCTTAATTCTTTACTTCTTTTTGTATTCCTGTCAAAAGCCAGAGCAACTGTCTCATTGTTCCCAACAATTTGTTCCCATTACATGCCTTAGAAATTATATAGATGGAAATGTGGTGCTCACTTCAATTTGTATAGGCACAGACACTGGTAGTGTGAGGGACATGGTAATACATAAGGATAGAGTACCTCTTGTAGAGGTACTTCAGCTATGTACCAGTAAACCCCAGAAAAGAATAGCTGGTCTGGAATAGCAAGCCTTTATTGCACAGAGGGTGATGAACGCCACAACCACCTGGTGTGGAAAGTTGCATATCACTCATATGGTTTACAGACTAGGTCAAGATGATATAGCCGTTGTAGTTCAGCTGCACTCAGCAGCGTATATGATAAAATATACCAGTATAAAATGTAATGGTGTAACACACAGTATATTCCATCACCTGTGGATTCCCGGATCAAACAGGCAGGCACCATGAAGACCAAAGGTGCCTGGAAAAGCCTTCAGCACATGCAGGACTGAGCTGCCATATTTCTTATTCCACATTAGAGACTCCTGGCAGACCTTCTGTAGGAAGAGTCTTGAACATCTAGATGTATCCTCATTTGCTTTGACATCCACACCAGAATTATTTTGATGTAGGTGGGAGACGCTAAGTCCTGTTTCATTGTCAGGATGGGATCTATAGGGGTACAAAAAACTTCTGCTTCTGCCTTCCTATTATAGCAGGAGATTAGAGGTAGGAAAGGTGGTCTGTTCCCTTCCCTTTTTCTTGAGCAGTCTGGGTGCTCCCAGGTCAATCCAGAGGAGCTGCTTCGTGTCAGACTTCTGCAGTTACCCGCAAAGGGTGTGCAGAGTAAGACAGAAGGGAAAAAACCCCAACCCCCAAAAGGTAGACGTCATACCTCTTCGATCTGCATGTGTGAAGGTAAGTCTTCAAAAAGGTTATCTGGTCTCTGTGTTACAGGTGGAGAGCGAGCTGGTCCCTCCTAAGGTGCAGGCCATGCCCTGGAGGTGCCTCTCTGCCCACTGGCCACTGAGAAGCATAGATGGCTACTTGGACGATACAGTTATTTTAACAGAGCCAGCCAGTTGTCTCGACCCACATTGCACATCCCTTCTCACTGGTGGGTGAAAATCCATATGCAGCTGTCATTCCTGCTTATAGTATTTGTGGAAATTCATCGGCTGCCCTGTGACGATGATTTTCCACCTGCCTTGTTGATCTCATGCAGAATAAACCAAGTATAATCAGGGACTAGAATTCAATAAAAAAATAGACTGGCACTCTGCAAGATGCACTGACTCGGCATTCTGCAGATATGACCTTGGGAAAGGTAACGCAAGACTGCTTTAGATTGGAAGGTCAGCCTGAAGATTAAACAAAACCAACTTGTGCATGAAGGACTAGGCACTGTGTCCTGGTTTTGGCTGGGGTAGAGTTAATTTTCTCCACAGTAGCCGGTGTGGGGCTGTGCTTTGGGTTTGTGCTGAAGCCAGTGTTGATAATGTGGAGATGTTTTAGTTGTTGCTCAGCAGTGCTTACACTAGTCATGGACTTTTTCTGCTTCCCGGGCTCCGCGGGTGCACAAGGGGCTGGGAGGGGACACGGCCGGGACAGTGACCCCAGCTGACCCCAGGGATGTCCCACACCACACGGCGTCATGCTCAGCGTATAGAGCTGGGGGAAGGAGGAGGAAAGGGGTGAGGTTGGGAGCGATGGCGTTGGCCTCCCCCAGTCACCGTTAGGTGTGATGGAGCCCTGCTGTCCTGGGGATGGCTGAGCACCCCCTGCCCAGGGGAAGGAGTGAAGGAATGCCTTGTTTTGCTTTGCTTGTGCGCAGCTTTTGCTTTCCCTGTTAAACTGTCTTTATCCCAACCCACCAATTTTCTCGCTTTTACCCTTCCGATTCTCTCCCCCGTCCCACCGGGGAGCGAGCGAGCGGCTGCGTTGGGGCTGAGTTGCTCACTGGGGCTAAACCATAACACAATGTAAAAAGATACTCTCCCTATAAAGATGCAGCTGCAGATTTTGAAATTAGATACATACAAAAATGCTGTTGACAATGTGACAGAGAATTCTGAAAAACATGGTTTCACCTCTGTAATCTTGAATGATACTGAGTTAAAAATGTCGCAGAGCTGATGCCTCTGCCGTCATCCACCTGGCGTGGTCAAGCACCCACAGTTCTGAAATGTTAATAATTGAACGATCACCTGTCTCAGCTACAGAAACTGATCTTATGCCTAGATTTAGTGGCATAAATAGCACAGTGCACTAAACTATCCTCAAAACATGATGAGTGCTTTCACTGAGGGATTTGGATACACAAAACACTCACAGAGCTGCCTTATTTTCCTGTCAGGATGGTATGCACAGCCTCATCTGCAGTAACTGTTCTGCTGCGAGCTCCTGAAGGAGGGCTAGCTTGCCCCATATATCTTGCGTTTGCTGCAGGGTAACGGGATGCGTGTAGAAAATTCTCACAGCCCAGCTCAGCTGATGCATGTTGAGTTTTTACCCACAGGTCACTTCGCAAACGTGAAGAGGCATGGCTTGTCTAGGGGAGAAGAAAAGATGAAACAGTAGCCACAAGAATTTGTGCTAGTCCATCGAGCAGTCTGAAGGCTGTGTAATTACTGTGCAAACTCCCGATAGTTATCAGTCATTCGCTGAGGTTTGCTGAACGGTGGAGGCTGATCACTCCTGAGGCTTTTGCTGGCCTCAGTGGCACAGCAGGACGCAGTCCACCTTCCTCGAGGTAAAAGGAAGAGATTTGGTATCCCATGAGCTGTGTTGAAGACCATATAGATGGCTAATTAACAGCGCTCAGCCAGTGGAAGGCAGCGAGTGAAGGAGCCATAACCCAAGACAACTCAGGCTTCCTCCCCTCCCATCCATGGCCCCTGTTGTCTGCTTCTGAACGCTACTTCTCATGGCAGGTTTGCAGCCCTGCGGCCACATCAGCTTTTGCCCTTTAATTGCACTTCACCATATAGTAACTCCCTGCTGGCACGCTGTTTTAATTCAGGCATTTCGGAGCCACCATGGCACAAAGCTGAAGCTGCACAAGCGTGGGGAAGGGAGGAAGAGATGCCATAGTGACCCACACAGCCCACAGCAGAGATACAGAAGACCTGTTGATTCTTGCTGTAAAAGGATCAACCGTTTGTAATTTAAAATTATAGATGGAGCTATTCTCAGTGCCAAAGGCACTTCTGATGAGATTTGGAATGGATTTATTTACAAATGGGATGACGTTTTCAATTACAAATGATGACTTCTCTTGATACATTTTGAATTGGACATGCATGTGTCCAATGCTTTTAAGATATTTTGGCAGCTCTTAGCCATTGGCCAGTCAATTCAGTGCTGACCCAGCTCTTTCTGAGGGTGGCGTCAGCAGTTCCTAGTCCTGCAGAGGTCCTGGAGTGCTCATTGCTCTGTGCCTGCAAGCCTTGCCTCCACGGGGGCAGGGAAATCACGGGGGCACACAATGAGTTCAAACCTGCTGGAGAAGACCCTGTGGCGGTGTCTGGATCCCATCTGACTCACTGTCCTGTAGGACCCGGTCAGTGTTTTGGCCACTTATTGAAAACAACAGAAATTCAGATGCTACCAATGAATCGATCTACAGAATCTGAATGCAGGACCACAGTTTCAGATATTGTTTTAGGCAAGAAACAACAATTACCATAACCTTGTCTGGCATCTTGCATGACTTGGGCAAGTTCTCCTCATGATTCTTCTAACTTATTAAACCCAAGCTAGAACAGATCATTTAGGACAAACATTCTAATTTTAGAGTTAGGTAGTTGCACTTCTTTCACCACATTTATCTTGCAAATTAGACAACCAACATTAAAGAGAGCTTCCTGAGGAGTGGAATAAGATGGGTGCCTTTCTTAGTAAGATGAGTAGATGTCGTCTCCATCAGTTAACTGTAATCGGAGACTGAACAACTAATGTAGACTTGAGCTTAGTCTTTCAGAGGATGGAAGTTACATTCATAGACAGAGATTTCTTTTACATGGCCCTGACTATCTCTGTTAATGTTAGTACACTCCTGTTAGGATATTTTCTTGCTTCAAACATTTTCAGCTCCCAGACGGGACAATTTCAGTCTGGCAAACCATTTAATTTTGCCCATCACAAAGCTATAGCTTTTTGCACAGCCACAGCCCTGCACTGATCTTTGCTTCAGGGGAGTCCCGGGCCCCGCGGCAAAGCCGAAGAGAACATTTTTGAAAATCCATTCATCCCCTCTACTTAAAGCTGGTAATTTTTCTGAAAACTTATTGTTCAGATTTATATTCCATGCTTCTGCATTAACTAATGAAATGGATTTTCTCTGGATTAAAAAAGAGTCCATACTAGTCAAGTAAAAGCGTTGTACTTAAGGGAGGTCCTTGCTTACTGGCGCTAGTCAGGACTTAAACCAATGATCAAGGGGTAAAAAGACATTTTTCCTCTTAATGAAAGAGTTGCAGTTTATTGAAAAATAGCCTGACTTTTAACAAAAATTGTAGTCTAAAGAAATTTAACTCCACAATATGTTAAATTATGGAAGTGAGAAATGTGCGGTTTGGAAACCATTACTAGAACAATAATGAAGGTGAATATATTCCAAGTCAATAGGAAAACCACAAAACTCATTTTCTGCCCATAAATTATATACATATATATAAACATATACAGGGGGTTGTATGTGTGCTTATTTATGCCTCCTAAATGATGGAAACTAAACCACACAGATGGGATTTCTGAGAAAACTAGCAATTTTTCACTTAATACATCAATCCTGACTTTTTTTCTGAGTGGCTGTGAATCTTCTCTAGCTCTCTATTTCACACTTTTTACTAGTAAACAGAGTTTTTCATGGCAGCAAACATTGCATTTTCACCATTTTCTTGTAAGAATGCTTCCCTTTTCACTCCCAGAGAGTGTAACTCTCTGTTTTGATGCTCCCCTTTGCATTTTTGTCAAAAATTGAAAGCCGCTTTCATTGATGGGTTGAGATTTTTCTCGCAGGCTTTCACTGCAAGCTTGATAAAAAGGGTTTGCAGCTTGCTAAGGAAAACAAACTACCAGTTCCTTTTAGCAGAAATGAAAGTGTCTGAGCAATGTGAAGCTGCTGCTTCCACTCTTTAGTTTTGCTTGAAAAGAAAATGTAAAAACTCTTTGTACTGCACATTGTTAAAAATCCAGGCTGCTTCGTGTTTTAAGAAATACCAAATTGTTTAGACTAAAGAGAGAAAAAACACACGTTTAAAGACTGAAATAGTTATATTAGCACGCAGTCTTGTAGAAGTGCTACAGCCTCTGGTGTGCTTTTCTCTTTGCTCTTCTGCTCGAAGGAAAGTCTGATTTTGTTCAGGTAAAGGAATACCTAATGGGATAGATAAGAACACTGGAGAATTTTTAGAAACTAATTCCCAGCAACCAGGGATTGATGGCGACTCTTACACCTTTAGTCAAGTACGATCTGCAGACTGTTTGAAAAAAAGCCCTCTGGCTTTAGGAAACCACCAGTTCCTAAATTATTGCAGCTCAAAGCATGGGGGATACTGCTGGAATTAGCATCCACTCTAGAGCAAGGCCACACGCCTACTGTGCATGCGCTCACCCTCTGTGTTGCAGTGGAGAGCCTCCTTCCCACCCTTGAAGGCTGGAGTGCAGCAAAGGAAGGTAAGAACTGGTACGTGATGGAGATAAGAGGAAGCCCCCTGTCTGAATGGTGGGGAGAAAGGAGATAAAGAGAGGTTTGAGGTCAGGGACGAGGACTTTGGGGCATCTCAGTACACACAGAGGGACCCACCTCTGATCTCAGAAACTTCCCACCATTTACCAAAACGCATGGAAAGCTGCCTGCCCCAAAAAAGACTCAGCTCTGGGGCACCCAAGGGTTGTCTACTCCTTGGCCACAAGGAACAAGGAAAGGTTTGTTTGTGTCTCTCATGGCAAGCAGGAGATTGGGGCCAGCCAAGACAGAAGGACGGTCCTTTTGAAAATACTCATCCTTCTCTAAAACCTGCTCATTTTTGCAGCCCGGTTCATCTTTCCAGCGCAGGGTAACATTTGAGAGACTTGGAGGAAACAGGAAAAGAAAGGAACAGGGTTAATATTACTTTTAATGTAAAAAAGTGGGTATTTTTTCCCTTAGCTAGTCAAAGACTTCCAGCTTTGCAAAGGTGAGAACTTGCAAAAATAATTTTTAAAAAAAGAAGGAAAAATTCAAGCATTTGAAACTAGCAATTTAAATGAACAAATCCTGATAATTTGAGAAGACAATTTGGTTGAACGCATTTGAAAGGTTACATCCATTGGTCACATAACATTTGACTAGGAGGAATTTCTGCGGTGGATTTAACTTTCTAGGCCATTTTCAGAAAAGTCTGAGGTTTTAAGGTTCACGCTGAGGCTAGATATCAAAGCTATGTTTCATTCCAGTTGCAATGCAATCTGCTGCAGTTTGACATGATTTAGACCAGGGTAACAGCAACAGCATATGAAGAGATGGAGCACCCTGAGCATGAGCACCCTTCTATCCACCCCCTTTTTTTTCCCCTCAGCCTGATTTTTATAACAGTTGGTTTCACAGGAACGTTCCTTACCATGAATCCCTTGAAGGCCCAGGCTAGAGCAGCAGTAAATCATCTCTCCTGCAGTGGTCCACGGCTGTAACTCAGACCCTGAGTAGAGCATGAGCCTAGCTGTGTCCTGCAGCAAGAGCAGGCATATCTGGAGCTTTAAAACCAACAACGAGGGCACAGGCCAAAGCCTAGCTGAATGCAAACGAACAAAACTCAAGCAAACAACTAAACTGGGCTTGGTCAAGGAAAGGCGAAGCGGCTAAACAGACCTAGTGAGGAAAGCCAAGAAGCACCTGTGAACACCAGTAAGGAAATATAAGCAGCACCTCCTGGTGCTGCTGTCACTGAGACCAATGACAAAAGCCTCCCAGATTTCAGGGGAAGTTTTCCCTCCTGCAAAAAAGCTCCAAACCGGTGAGGAGGAGGATGAGCATGCTCCGTAAGAGGGCTTCAAACGCAACATTAGTTCTGTGCCTTGTAGGAAGGAAGACAACAACTGCAGGAATATTAAAACTGTTAGAAAACTGTCTCAAGCTGTCCTACAAATTATCTCCTGCTGTTTGAGCTCTCCAAGATTCTGAAAGTAGAATAATTTAAGTACAAATACACTGTATACAATCTTTAAAACCACTTCAGGTGAACTCAGAAGGACTTGGAGAAAATATTATTTATCATCCTATAGTGATAGAATGAGGCAAATTGCTGATGTCATCAATTCTTTTCTCTTTTAGCTACAAACAGTAGGGTTCTCGGACGCACAGCTTCAGTCAAATGAAATTCAGTATAGGTACCATGACACTATTTTAAGTTTATTTGATTCATTTCTTGCCAGATTCCATTTGCTGAGGCTTGGGTTTTTTTTTTTCTTTTCTGCAGGAGAATCACATTAAAGCATTAGCTATGGAAGTGGAATTTGGAGATGGTGATCTTTAAAATAATTGATGTAGGGAAGCTAACCCTGAATATAGTAAGTCAACCGCCTGCTCAATTTAACAATTACGTGTTAAAGCTGGCTCAAATAAGAACAAATCTTATGTCAGGGAAGCTTTTTTGGAAGGTCCATTGTCCCCGGATGGAAAGGATGATAACAACATAAGGCTAGAATGGTTCCTTGGGTAATCGAGTTAGCCCAAACTTTAACATCACTGTCTCCTGGATTATAAAGTTACTCAGCTGTATCACAGGTTAAAAGTCTAGCACCGAGTGCCTGATTTGCATATAGGAGGATGCTTGCCACTGAATTCTGGCAGTGCTGGATCAGCCCCTGAACAATTTCTGTGTGCAGATTTATTTCTAAGTCTTATCTGGGAGCTGAGATTTTTCATCAAGGATCATCAGCATACAGAAATCGTTGAGACTTCCTTTGGCAGTTGAGGATGCTGTGCCTGTATTTCACTTATTTTCCTCATTTGCAGCACTGCTCCAGGAGAAATCACCTCTTCTACTCAAATCAGCAGGTCCCTAGACTTCTCTGTATAAATTCAACAGCTGGGCGAGGGACTAATCCTGACACTTCACTGTATGAGTAGTCCAGCCTAGTAACACCCACTAAGCTGGGGTGAAGGCCTAGGTTGCATGTACAAGAATAATAAAGGAATGCTCCTTTCCTCTGCAGACTGGAACACGATTTAACCCATCTAATTAGGTCCTTTTTCACTCAGAGATAGAAGTCAGCTTTCATTTCTCTGTATTATTTCTTCAGTTTACTTAGTAATTAAAGTCATTGCACAGCTCAGATCACCTGAGTGACCTGTCACCTTGAAACCTCTGCGTTTCTGCAGCACTGAAAGAGCAGCAGAGAAATCAAGAGGTACAGACTTGAGTGATTTGCTGTAAATGCCAGCCCCTCCAGCTGACTTGTTGATGTATATGTTAGATATAGCGGCCTGGTGGGTGTGCTGAACTGACTGTTCCAGAATGTGAGAATTGTTAATCACTGTATTTACCAGATCCGACCCCAGATGCCTTTGGAGTTCATCAGTACAATCTGAAATATTCTGCTCCTGAAGACATCTTGCTACAGAGGGGTTTAGCAACACGTAAGAAAAATAGAAGAGGAAGGTTATGCTTAAGAGGCAGTGGAAGCTAACTCTGGCAGGCTCCCAGGGTATGGAAGAGGAAAGAAAATCCCTACAACTACAGAAAAGGCTACCCCAAACATTGTTGGAATTCATTTGATTAAGACAGTTATCAGGCGTCATCAGCAGGTGAGAAAGAAATAAGCGAGAAAGCAAAAGCTAAAAAGATCAGACCAAGAGCAGGGCCGGAGCAGCAGGGAAAGAAGTCAGCAATCAGCAATTAATTTAAGTTCCCTTTCCCCTTAAGACTTCACATGAAAAGTCATCACACCATGTGGGACCCATCCTTCAGAGAGAGGTCTCTAATCAAAGAGTGGTAATTAAGGCCAGCACAGCAAGAAGACCCCACACCAAGTAGGGAACATCCTCCCCACACAGCTGCCCGCACCAAGCTTCACAAGGGATTTTATACTCTAATGATGCTTGACTGGTCCACCTTAGGCCATACTCTTAGGAGGAGTGTGCCTGGAGTCGGGGTCAATGTGACTTTAGTTGCCTTGCGATGGTCTGAGCAGTTGGAGAAGGGTGGCTTTCCCCTGCTTGGGTCACCAGCAGTTGCTCACCTGGCGTGACTCACAAGGATAGGCAATAGCTTGTTATACAGAGCTGTGTTGGGGTGCTTTGGGAACTCCCAATGGCTGGTGTGGGGCTGGACGGGGAGGTGAGATGTGAAGGTTGAAGTGGGAGATAAAATACCTGCTAGGACAGAAGCCTTTTAGCCTGAAATTGTCAAACTCAATGAACATTCTCATAGTTCCTCCATTTTCATCTCCTGGAGTGTCATCCTCCTCTTCATGCTTTCTTTTTAAATCTCTCTTGCTCTCATTACGTTGACTGATGTAGTCTGGATAACTGTCTGCCCAGGCTAAATTCAAAGCAAATTGGAGTGTCCTGCTTGCTGGATGCAATTGCTGCATGTGTATGCTCACTTAGTGGGATTAAAGGAAAGTAAAAAAACCTGGCACACCTGTTTCAGGGCACAAACCTCAGAAAACTTCATACCTGCTGGATCTTCAAGTTGTTTTGCTTGTCGAGAGCCCGGTGCCAGTCTGGAACAAGACTGTACAGTAAACAGAGTAAGGAGCATCCTGAGCTAGTATTTACCAACTGGAGGTCAAGAGAAAATGACAGAAATGAAGCTCAAGACCACTGAGAGACTCTCCTGGGCGTGCTGGGAGTGAAGTACTTGCTGGTTGGCTGCGTGCTGTGTTGTGGTGAGTGTAACTTTGCTAAGGTCCCATCTCTCTTGCCAAATCCTTCTTGGCAATACCATACCAGAAACCTCTTAATGAGGGGAAAACCCACTGCTCCTTTTGTATCATCTCTTCTCTAGGCAAGAGGGGGTCTGTGCAGTCCTGCCCTGAGTTTAGCTGGGATTTAGCATTAGTCAAGAGCTATTTGGTGGGCACCTAGTGCACTGCAGGCTAGTGCTTGCCTCCCTGGCTGTCCAGGGCATCCTGACTTTCAGCTGTGTTATAAGATCACTGGACTGAAAGGCAAATCCTGGGTTAATGAATGTGGCCCATCTCTGGTGCACCAAGTGTGACGTGAGGACACCTAGGTCTGCTTTTCCTTCTCACTAGTAGGGGAAACTCTTCCAGAAACTCTTCCCTACCTGCCAGGAACTTTCATCTTATTTCAGCCTATGTAGAGTCAAAGTCACCTTAAATCCACTTAAATCCACTTACCTTTGTGCTTTCATTGCTCACTGGAGCAACTGCCAGTGCCATGGGAGGGAGAGACAAAAATCAGGCTCTCCCAGTATGAACATGATTAGAGCACTTTCCCTCCTTGTTCCTGCTGTATTGTTGGTGATGGTTAACAAAGCCTCACTTAGCACTGATAATTATGAGACTTCTTTAATTACACAATAGGAAGGGTGAGAACCAGTGGAGGAAAAAGCTGGGGAGGGAGACCGTAGGATGCTGCAATCACAGAACTGAACGGCCCAAGTGGCTTCAAGCAAAATGTCCTGAGGATGATACGTATCTGCCCAAGCTCTGAATCGCCAAACCATTGCATCGCTTCCCCTTTGGGTCTCTTAAATGTGTCCTGCAGATGTTTCATGGTAGGTACTAATTCTCCTTTCTGGTCCCCATTTTCTGCTTTCTCCTTCCCATCTTTACATTTTTTTCCCCCCAATCCAGTAGCATTTAAGACCTATTCATAACAAGCTTTAAAAAAAATGGTTAAAAATCAACTTTTGCATAAATGCTTGGCTTTTATTAGAGATTTAGCCTGTGACAGCACATGAAAACCATGCAGTGAAGCCTCTTCTGCTTTCCTTTTATCCACGAGGAACTTACCATCTTGCTTCTGTGTGCATTGCCTTTCTTCTCTGTTGTGCAGCTCTGCAAAGGTCAGTGCTGACCTGTGGCAGAGCCGCAGCTGTGCTTTGATTCTTTCTGCATTCCATCTCTTCAGATAACTTTTAAAATTGTGAAGCTCTATTGTACACCTGGAGATGATCTTTGTGGGTCTGACTCAAAGCCCGTTTATGCTGCATCATTAACCCTTTTAAACCATGGTAAGGAAATGGCCTCAGATCACGGGACACCTGGATGAACTGAGAGACAGGGGTGCATTGGGCATCCACAGCTTCATTTGGGCAGACTCCTGATACCAATGGCTGCATGCAAAAAAACCTCTCAAAAATCTTTGTTTCTAAGTCAATATAAGCAAAAGCAGAAACTGCTTTAGAAATCAGATTGTTTTCCCTAAAGTATTTCTGTATTTCAATGTACTTAGAAATCGTGTAAAAGGCACTCAGCTGGTGATATTCTCCATAAGTTGCACTGTAATTAGTGCATTGACTCCTGTCTCTTGAGAATCAGACCTAAAATGCACATACAGTAGAAAATTCCTGCAAAATAAAATATAGCCACAATAACAGCCTTTCAGAAAATAAGTAAACAATAAAGCTATTGTTTTCTCCCTGACTCTGGCACAACTAATTAAGCGTATTTATCTGACTAAATAGTTTGGTGTACTGCTATAAAATGATTCCGCATTGCACTGGCCCTTGGTGGTAGTTTATTTTTAGTCTCCCTTTGCCTGGCTTGGTTATTTCCACGCAAGAATCGGAACATTTGCAAGTATATTAATCTGAATTTATATTTTTTTTTCGTTTGGGGGCAGCCTAGCTTTTAGGGGTCTTTTTGCTATATTACATGTCCATTCCCAGTATTTTTCTGATTGCTTAGAATAATGGATATTTATAAGCTTAACAGAGGAGCTTTGATCTGCTTGATATCTTTGTCTTTTGACAGTCCAACAAATTGCTTGCCAGTTTATAGGTAGCTTGCCTGACCAGCAGCCCAGCGTTGCAGGAACTGCTTGCTCATTATACTTGGGTGTTGGGTATAATAAGCAGTATATTGAAGTTTTCTCCACATGTTGACGTTTGCCATTGCAAACCCAAAGAAATAGAAATACCCCAGAGAGCTGCTGACAGGTCTGATTCTAAAACAGACCTGGGCAAACCATTTGCAAGAAAAGAAAATGCTCAACAACCTCAAGTGCTGAGTTTTGACAATTTGCCTATTAGTGATTGGTGAGATCTGGGTTTTAAATTTTTATTCAGTGAATGGTCTGTGCTTGGTCTCTGCCCATGGGTTGCTTATATGAAGTATTTGCTTTAATGGCACTGTGAGTTCTGTCTTTGGGCAGTAAAGAAGGCATCCTTCAAATACAAAAGACCAAAAACCCAGAGAGCAAACCAAAAATGCCAAAAGCAGCTCAGAAGGAGAGAGAAAGCACTAAAGATGTCTTTTAGGCTTTTTTTTCTCCCCTTCTCTTTTCCCCCTAACATCTCCTTAATTAAAGCTGATAAATGCCAGTCTAAACTTAAAGGTTTGCTGAGAAGCAGGGCTTAAATGGAGACCAAACAGTAGGAGCAGGACAGAGAAGTGGAGTAACCTCTTTCTTTTTCTGATGAGGATCCAGGAAAAGGAGATACTGAGCCAGTTTCTTCTTCTGTCTCATGCAATGGGTGTTCAAACCCTGTCTTGTGGGAGAAAAAATACTGCCTCTGTTTTCAGAACAGATGAAAGCATTTTAACCCTTCCCTCTGCCTGTTTCTTATTGCATACCTCTAAACGTGTCTTTATAAAGGAGGGACTGTTTTTTGCCTGTTTGAAGGGATTAATGTCCGCACGGAATTGTGCGCATTAAGTGGAGGGTTTATTGATGAGCCCTTTCTAGCAACATCCGCTCTGGACAGTACAGCTCCAAGGTTACCAGTCATGCCGTGAAAAAGCAGTACTTTGGAAGCACTGCATCTTCCTCAACTGAAAAGTGAGCCAATTACCTGTCTGTTCACACAGCCAATGAGCCTTCTCAGAAAGAAGTCTGAACATGCTATTTCTAATGCGCCAGGATGCTTATCACCCTTTGCATCCCATCAGTTTGAGTAATTTCCCACAGGTAGAGAGAGTGATGTTTCAGGGCGATGCATACATGACATCATCTTGCGATGGCACTTACATTGATTAGAACTGAGTTATCTTTCTTCTCTACAAACTGTACCATCTTAAAAATTTGTTATGACTTCAGGTGCCATTTCAGCTCTGTCATATTTCATTAAAAGGTCACATTCAGGTTACGTTAATAGAAGAAAACTTGAGCATCTGCAACTTCCCCTGTATTTACTGCCACTTTCTGTCCACGTGACCTGGATTGTCCGGCTGGTTCAAATACCTAACAAACTACCTCTGGCTACTTGGATCTGTACCATTAGGTTAGAGCATCTTCTGCATTTTAATTGCAGCGCACATTTAATTAACGTGGTGATTCACAGCTCTGGGCATAAAACTAGATTTGTGCAGAACCAGAACTGAGGGGAACCCCCTGAGCCTGACCTCTTCTGGAGACGATTCCCAAGTCTATGGGATTGCATAAAGGAGTTGAGATATGTTCTTTGATATCTCCTTGCCCTTTTGAAAGCTTTTTTTCCATGATGTAGAGATTTCTTATTGTGTGAATCGTTCACCTTTGCAAATGTTTGAAATTCCTTAGAGTTGGGGTCGAGTCAAATGAATTGAAACAACCTAATTGAAAATACTTGCGCTAAACACTACTTTTCATATGGAAGGCAGGTTTCTGACTGAGGCATTTTTTAGCTGAGTCCTTTGGAAACAGCAAATCTAATAACCAGCTCTCAGCAGACTATGGTTTCCCTTGTGTTCAAAGAGACGGGCTGGCTGGTGCTGCCAGGCTGTTGGGCTGCAGTACAAACGGTCCCTCCTGAGCTGTTTTCAGAATCCTCAGATGAATTTTCTTCAAAATTTCCCATTTTTCCCCTTTCAGCACTTGTCCATCCTCCATCATCATAATTTTATTTTTTTTCCCTTTCCAGCCTCCTCTAATAGCCAAGGGAACTTGTTTGAGTCCAGGCCATCTGGATGTTATTCTTTGTACTGAAATATTTGTTGCAAGATCACTTTTCAATTCTCACGCTGTTTTCATGGTTTATTTACAGATGCTAATAGATACCGTGGTGTCACATGCAGCTTTCTTCTCATCTGCAGTAACTCTTTGACACAAAATAAGGAGCTACTATGAGACTGCCTCCTTGGGCCGTGTGTACGCAGTTTTGCAAGCTGTGTGTTGGTGATAATTCGCTAAGGACTCACTGGTGCAACGCCTAAAGGTCTGGTAGGGCTGTACGGCGGGGAGAGCCCTGTGTTCTGTGCTGACATACTGGCAGCTGATGGCACTTCTGATATCCAGAGACAGCAGTTTCTAGAAGTCTAGAGAAATCCAATTCAGCGTGATTCTAGCTCATTCTTCTCTACAGTATCTCCCTCTTCAACAGTATTCAACTTCTCAATGAATGTTTTACTTCCCCTTCTTCTTCTGCTTCTAATAAGTTTATTGTTCCGATATATAACTTGGTGTCTGTCCTGTACATAAATCAGCCCTTGTCTTGCTACTTGTTTTCAACAGAGCAGCAAAACCCAAAAGCAAACAGGGACTGAATGAGGCTTAATGAAAAGCATTTCATAAAAGGCAGCTATTGCTGTAAGTTAGGAGCGACACAGATAGGCCTGGGGGGGGGGAGCAGGGCACGGCAGGCTTCAGGCATCTCCACGGTGATTGACCACTTCCAGGTTTTGCTCTCGGGGGCGGACTGCTGACCTTGGGCCTTTGAGGTGACTGAATCAGCGGTTCCTCTGGGAACCGTCATTATCATTGATTTTTGGAAAGCAGCTTTGATTCTTGAATGTTTTGTTCCAGGTGTATGGCCGGGCTGCCACGTTTGAGCTTGAGCTGTGAGCTTGTTGGATGACCTTTAATGAAGGGGAAAGAAAGGCCAGCATCGAGCCCGGCGAAGCAGCGGTCATTTGAACAGTCACAGCAGACAGCTAACATCAGAAATGATCACAGAGGAAATCTGGAGACTTCACTTCATATGGGTTTTTTTGGTGTTTCAGTAACACTGGATGGAAAGCAGCTCCCCTCTGTTGTGGTTTATATCAGATCCGGAATATTCTGGTTTTTCCCTAGAGAGACAAGGAGCAGTTTGCCTGTGAACCAAACTTTAAGATTAAATTTCAGTGTCTTGAGGAACAAAAGTCTTCCTTGAGAAATGTCACAAAACATTCCCAGATCATTTACTATGTCTCCTGCTGCCACAGGGGAGACACTAAAGGCCAGTGACATTGAGAAATAAGGATAACAAAACGCAGACCACCGGAATCAGCAGAACGCCAAGGATAAGCTGGAAGCTGAATGATCCAAATTGCTGTTATGTGCTGAGTTAGACTGCTGAAAGAAACATAATGAAGGACCAGCTAGACAAAAGGTCCTGCAGGGTGCAGAAAAAGCTGCTGAAAGCTGTTGCTCAGCTGAATGCAGATGAGCTCAAAAAAGCACCCGAAACTGGTATGGGAACATGCTCCTCTCTGAGGACTCCTTGTGAAGGAGGAGTGGGATGTTCCCCAGTGGGCTGGAGACAAATAGGCAAACAGTTTCCCCCTGGAATGAAGAGCGTCACTGAGAAATAAAAAACATCTTGAGCATAAGAAATGCATTTGGTGCCAAGTCATACTGGCCCACCTGTAATCCTCCCAGCACAAATCCACTGACCTGCAAGGCTCACTAAATACAGAAAGGAAGCAGAAAGAGAGAAATAGTTACACAAATGCCTCAGAAATCCATGCTGACCCTTTAGCCAGAGGGCAGCAAATACTGTAGATGAGCAAGGAGCCAAGCGACTGTTGAAAGGGAAAGATTTTAGTGCACATTAGCTTCCCCCTATCAAGAGTAAAGGCTTTTCGGGCTGGATGTCCAGAAATGCCGTTACTGTTCTAGTTGCAGACCATTCATGATCACAGCACCCTGAAATTTAGGGACTAAGGCTCTAATAGATATAACTAAAAATGCTAGGCAAGGCGTTAGCTGTTACAACAGCAGAAGATGTCTTCCTCACAACATATTGGAGGAAAAAAAAAGCACTGACACGTGAAGTCTTTGACATGGAATAATTTGCTGCGTTCTGTGTAGACCATAACAAGTATTTTAAAAATAATTGCAGGGCTGGGCTGGGTAAATTTAGGCTGGACATCCAATGGCGTTCTCGGCGTTGAAATAAATTTATCGCTGACTTGGAAGTAAGTATGCACTTGGGAAGTGATAGCTGTGGTCTTGCTGCATTTGCTTTGTGCAAACAGAACATGGCACTGGGCAGTAACGTGTGTACTCAGCACCGTTAGAGAGCTGCTTCCCCAGAGCTTATAACAGCAGTCAGCCTAACTCTCTGAGAATACAAACCTGAAGTGGGGAACATGAACAAAGGCTGGAAATTGTTCAGCTACTAGATTCCCTATGGTCAAGAGAAAAAAAATTTCAGGGCTAGACACCGTAATGGTGAAGAAAAGAAGAGGAAGCAGTGACAAAACATGCAAGACGGAGGCAGAGATGATCTTAATGAAGAAAAAAAGGGTGTAAATTATTTTTAATATAGTTTGGGAGTAATTAATAAAGGAAGAAGCAGGGATTAATGAAGTAATGATAGTATTAGATAAAAAAAATAATCTTTTGAAAATACGGTTACAAGAGGAAAAACACCCATCAGTTACAGGTTCAGTGTTAGTTAAGCTGGAATTAATGAGGCAGGAAAGTCAGAAATGCAAAGCAGATATTTCTGTTTTGTATTGGCTGGTATTTGGCTGGCTTCAAAAATGAACGCTTCAACCATACATTGAGATGATTTCGTCAATTTTCACCCACCTACCTGGCAAAAAGAATAGCAGCCCAGAGAAGATGATTTTTCTTTCATGTTATATCTCTTTACAATAGATCCTTTGATAGAGTGCAATCTGTCATTACGCTAACTATCTGTTCAAGCAAAATGGCATCTCTGATATGCTGCGTGGCAGAGTGAATGGCCTAATGGGCATAGAGGGACGCGTCCACAGAGGCTGTGGTTTCAAAAAACTAAAAGGAAAAAAAGGGAAAAAAAGGGAAAAAAGGAGACTTGAGGGAAAAGGATTCTTTTTAACAGGATATGAGAGCCTAACTCCCTTAAACTCCTTTGGAAATCTGAGCCAGAAATCCTATGATTTTATAAGATAGTTTGACTAACTAAGACAAAAAGATTAAACAGGTGCCGATGATGCTGCAGTGGCACAACTAGACATGTGGGGTGTTGGCTTTGAAGGGTGCTGCAGGGAGACAGGCCACCACAGCGGGTGTAACCGCGTGCTGCGTCGTCTGACACGAGAAAGGAAAGATTTTGCCGGGATGACAAATGAAATACAAAAGCTGTAAATAGAGGCTCTGCACTTACATGTTTTGTAGCTCGTAGGCAAAAGGCACAGATGGATTGGAGAGAAATCACTGGCCAAAGCACTGTCAAAACGCTGCAGTTGTGCTACAGCTTAAAAATTGTCATTTTTCATTTACCGATTAAGTGTATAATAGTGTCAACTGTCAAACTTGCAGTTGTGACATGCAATTTGTTACCTGCAGGGAATCTATTTGAAAATGTGTAACATTTCATATTATGTATTAATCACGTGAGACACTATTGCATGGTGCAGATTAACCAGCGTCTGGTTTCCATACAGACTCTGAGAGAAATCTTGCTCTGTGTGTGTGTTGTTTCAATTATACGGTGCTTTTCTTTATTTTTAGCGCCATAGAAATGTGATAATTTGGCTGGAGTAAGTCCAACTGCATTGTAAAGTTAATGAATTTCTTAGCAGATCTTTTTTAAGACTTTCTGTTCAGAAAAAGCCACCGAGCACAAAATTAATTGGGCAGGGTTACAAAATATCCAACTCAGACATTATAGGAGTCAATGAGAGTGGTTGTGTGGAGAAAGGCTTATTGCTTTTATCTCCCTGAATGTCACAGTCATACAGCCAGTGATGATAATGCTTTATATTGAAAATTAAAGGAGTGCTTCGAAGCCAGTTTAGAATGACAAAGGGAAAACTGTTGGTGCAGGGCTAAACTTGGTGGGAAATGTGACTTTCCGTTTCAGCACAGCCCCAGGGGTTTGCTGCGGGCAGACGTTCTCTGACCGGAGCTTTTGCATGTAGGAGCATGAAGTGAGCAGCCTGCACGTGTGGTCTTACCCACCCTTGTGGGACAGTGGGGGTTTCGCCCCAGGGCTCGCTCTGCAGCATCTCTGACACTTCTGCCTGCACTTTACACTGGATTTTGAGTAAGAATCATGGAATCGTTAAGGTTGGAAAAGACCCTTAAGATCACCGAGTCCAACCGCTAACCTGTCACTGCCAAGGCCACCACTAAACCACATCCTCAAGCACCACGTCTACCCTTCCTTTAAATACCCCCAGGGATGGAGACTCAGCCACTTCCCTGGGCAGCCTGTTCCGATGTTTGACAACCCTTTCGGTGGCTTATTCCTCCAAATGCTCCTGACGTTGAGGTGGTTCATTCACTACCGTTTTGTGTGTGGAACAAAGCTGCCAGTGCGCCTGTTGGGGTATTTTTGAGTACAAAAACTCATCATGTGTGAAGATCCTAGTTAGTATCACCTAAAAACAAGCATTGTTAGAGGCTTTGTCACCTGAGTTCTAGCCACTGCTATAGCGAATGGAGCAACAGAAGGCAGAAGTCTTTTCAGCCACAGCCTCTGACCATCCTTGTTCCTCTCCCTGGACCTGGAAGGAAGCCGGACAGATTAATCACCTGCTTCAGCATTTCAGTGAGGAGCCTGATGAGACAGAATGAACCTGGGCCCAGGACCCAAATACAACATGCCAGTGCTCACGTAAGTGCCCATGCAGACAAAGCAAGAGAGCTTCTGAGTGCTGTTTTGGTGGTGTTCTTTAATTCTGGTCCTTTACTCTTCTTAGCCCTGGCCAGGAGTGTGCACCAGGGGTTGGACAGGGGAGAGTGATTGTTCTACCACCTTCCCATCTGGCCCCTTGAACATTTTATGGCAGTCCAAAGGCTCTGCTGGATTGTGCTGTGGAATAGTGGTCTTAAGGGTCCACATTCATCATGCTGTGAACAGAAAAACACCCTCTGGCATAGGCCTGCGGGCCACAGGGAGGTGCATCGGGTGGGATGTGGGAGAGCTGCTCTCTACCAGAAAAAAGCTCTTCCTTCCCAGTAGGCTTCCACTTGCAGCGCCTTTTATTTGTCCTGATAGCATGAAAACAACCCTAAATCTAAGTAGAACTTAGGCCAAAGCGTTTACCAGACTCAGTTTGCTTAAAAAAAAAAAAAGTAGAATGTGTAGTATTTAATATTGTAGTTTTCCATAAAATTTGCATAAGCATAATGTGTGCCCTAAGGCTCCTTTACCAAGGATTCTGTGCATTATCATCATACATATATTAACAATGTGTTTGAACTCTGTAGCAAATTTTAATTTTTCTTTGTCAATATCAATGTTTCCATTGCATACACAGGGTGGAATGAGCTCAGTGTTTTCATTATATTTTTCAATTAACTTTTCTTCCCCTCATCAATGCTGTTGTGGATTAATTCATTCTCTCCACTTTTCTTCAAGAAAAAAAAAAATCATTATCTGATATGAAATATTTCAGTTCCTTGGAAGAAAACTGGCTGTGAAAGGGGATGCTCAATCCAGGTAGCAGCATGCTACCAGCTAAAGGCTTGACCATGTTAATGATCAAACACCAGTGGGTTGGTCACCTCTAGGAAGCCAGATAATTTAATGGCTTAACCAAACTGTAGGAATATCCTGAATCTGACCTTTGTGGGGTTATTAAGGAGGGAGGGCAGCTCAAAGGAAACAACCTGTGGCCTGGGAGCTTTATTCCCTCTCCAGGGCAGCAAATGCATTAGTCCCGTTACTGTAGCATTTCAGAGGAAGGTCCATAAGCACAAGGAGCCAAGAACCATGTTATTAATTATTGAAGGAGTGTAAGGGAAGCTATTTTGCTGCTGGTCTTGTTGGGCAATCTCTCATTCTCCTGCCCAAAGACGGAAACTCCCTGGAAAGCCCCTCCAGAGCCAAGAACAGCTTCGGTGATCCCCTTGGAATTGTCTCAGGCGCAGACATCCCTCCCTCCTGGTGCTGTTTCTGGGGCTCAATGATCCAGTTATTGACATCTGGGGAGGGAAGGAGAGATACCCCTGCTCATACCAAAAGGCTGTCCCATACAGGTGATTTTTCTTTGCTCCTTGTATAGTAGAGTAACTTTGTGAAGCTCACTCAAGAGCAAGCTGGTTTGGTTGCTTTTTGCTGTCTCTAGAGTCAGGTGGGTTGAGCTCAGACGCCTCACAGAAGGACAACCTCTTCACATCTGCTGCCATGAGTAACCCATGGAGAAAGCCCAGCTGCCTGGTCGTAGCCAGTTGTCTCATCTGGCTTGGGACAGCTGGGCCTGAGCGCTGAACAAGCACAAGACAGAAAGCCCCGAACTGTTTAAAGCTCCTCAATAACAATGGCAGAGCAAAGAGGGAAGAAAGGAAGGGTTGGATCTTCTGGGAGTTTCTGGGATGCACAAGTAGGGAGTAGAAACCCCAACTCCCTCTGCCCCTTTTTTCTCCTTGTAAGACCCAGCTGGTACCTCCCCAGCCTGCCATTAAGGTTGCTAGTCCAGGATGTTGTTCAAATTGTACCTCCCTTTCCCTCCATGCATCTGGTGCATCTGCATTGGGAAAATAAGCCATGAAGTCAAGACCTGCTCATTTGGAGGGTGGGTTTTGGTCGTTTTTTTCGCCTTCACAAGCAATTATTTAAGGACACCATTGCCAAACCTGCCTTGTAGGATACCAGCGCTCAGGATGCCTAGTACGGTACACGAGGAACCAGTTTCTCTATGGTCTTCAGAGCTGAACACAGTACACATTCAACACAAGCTTTGAAGCACAGCAGCTCTGCTCCTTAAGGGTAATGCACAACCTCCTCCCTCCTTCTGCAGTCCTTTGAGGCTTGGCTTGAGAGCAAATTGCAGCAAATTGGTGTCCACCCTGCCATGGAAAACACGTTAATTTTTATGTGCTGTCCTGATGCAGAGAGGAGCGATATTTTGGTCTTTTTATATTTTTTTTTTTTCAGGCTGGGGGGGTGTATGAAGATTTGTGTTTTTCGTTCATGGAACTGTCTTTCTGACAGGGGTCTGCACCTTTCAAAGGAATTATTTGTTGTATACCCACAGTGGACTGTTTGTGTAGAGTTTTCAGGAAAAAATCTGTCGATGAAATATGCGGCCATTTAATTTATCCTTCACAGTTGTTCCATGTAAATGAAGAAATGGAAGTCTTTGTGAGCCATCAAAGCTGTGAAATAAATGCACGATTAGCTGCATGAAAGTGCTGAAACCCATTAGCACTCATTTTAGAATAATAATGTACTTCAAGTCTATTTGTTGAAATATAAATACAATTATGTGGAAAGAAATTAATGCACAGTATGAAGTTTCTTTAAGATCTCATAAAATTTTCTGCAGCACAAGATTAAATTAATGAAACCATGTTTTTAGAAGGCAAACAATTAGGATGTTGTATGAAAGTATAGCTAAAATGAAAAAAAAAAAGTTATCACAAACTATGAGCATCAAAGCAGATAAACATTTGTAAAAACTGGTCTGAATGACGAAAGCGCACAGTCTGCCTGTCCTGGCCTTCAGTGGTGTTGCCAGCAGGCAGAAGGGCATGTGGTTTTTTGGGCACGGTTGGAAGGGAACATGCTTCTGGCAAAAAAGTTCAAATCATTAGAAGTTTGTCCAAAGCGCAGATCAGACAACCGATTCCTGCTTCTCTCATTTAATATAAATTAGGCTCACAAGTGGAGTGAGCAGTGGTTTCTCATCTGTTCAGAAGCATCCTTTTTGCCCTTTCCTATTTCCATCCTCCCCTGACTCCACCGTGATGGCTTCTCAGCCCGGGGTTATTGGCACTATGGTAAAGTCACTCAAAGCTGGTGCCCAGCAAACCTCCAACAGCAAATGAAGCTGCCCTTGCCAACGTAGGGATGGCTGTGCTGGGTTCTTGGACGTCCACCTAAACTGGTGGTCTTTGGAGGACAGTGATCAGGAGCATAAGACACAGGGCAAGCGTTGACTGGTCATGCCCCTCGGGGTGTTACCCCACCTTCAGCCCACAGCCAGCCTAGGTGGGAACAGGATCTTCTCTGCATTATGGGACATCATCCAGCCTCTGCTGAAGACATTGTGCTGCGGGAGGATCCTGTGGGCATTGCTCATACTATCAGCCCTCCTTTTGGGCTACCAGGAGGAGACAGCTGCAAAGGAAATCCCATCTGTGCGGGGGAGAACAGACAGGGAAAGGCCACATGAGGGATCTCATTTTACACCATGGGAAAGCCTACTTAACTGGCATTAAAATACTTCCAAGATTATTTTAAAGTTGGCAGCCAGAGGCAGGGCAGATAACTGTGCTTGGAAAGGCGCTCTCCGTCTTTCCAGTAGTGTTCATTCAGGTCTAGTATAAAATGAAAACAGGTCCTCAAAAATAGAAAGTATTTGCCATAATCCTGAGAGTACTGAGAAAAAGAGATCTCCTAGAGTAAATATATCAGTCTTCAGTCACCTGAGCCGATACTCAAGTCACAGAAAATGTGGAAAAAGAAAGTAATCTGTTTGGTGGCACAACTAACTGCGCTTCAGCTGCAGGAGTTCATAACATTACAGACAGCAAGTCCCAGCCTAGGAAGTACCAGAGTGTTCATCTCTGAGCGTGCAATTAGAGTTGTCTAAATCAGCGGGGTTGCTTACAGACATAAATATATACATGTGCTTTTGCCCTTGTGAGTTGGCAGAGCACTGTCTGACAGTTTGCCAGCTTAGCTGGATATCCCAAGGAAAAAGGAAACGAAGGAAAGGTTAAATAGTAAAACCACTGTGTCTCTTTCTTCCTAATGCCAGGAGAAATCACAAAACATTTACAAACTACAGCTTTCTCAAATGCTCCATCATTTAGTATTGACTTTCAGACATGAAGAAAAGATCAGATAGCAGGGCTGGTCTGCTAATATTGTAATAATTTTTATCTGAATTGCCAACATGAGATGTGGATATAAGAAACTGCTTGTGATAATGACATAAGTATGGCATTTCTCTTCAATTTTTGTAATGAAATACCCTAGTAATTTTAATAGGAATGTAAAATGATTTTTATGCTGCATAAGAGGTTAATATATTAGTCTTTTGCCTGGTTGCACTAGGTTTTAATCTGTCCTGGGACACAGGTTAAATTATGTCAGGGATCTGTAAAGCCAGTATTCATCCCACTTAACTGTAGCTGTCTGAAAGACGACTGACCGAAACTTTGAAGCTTAGCCATGCAAAAGCAGGTGTTGTAACTCCCTCAACAGTCACAGAAAGAGACACGGACACTTCTAAGAAAAGAAAAATCTGACACTCAAATCTGAAGTAGTTGAGTCACCTTCTGGAGACACCACGGCCAGCCCAGATCACCAGCTCAGAGCAGATGTCAGGATCCGAACAGCTTGAGTTGGATGGGATGAGCCCCGTTCCCAGAGTAGGTTCTGTTCAGGTTAAAACTTCGGTGTCCTGCCTAAAAACAAGATTTACAATCCATTGCCTTCAGAAAACTTGTTTTACCCAATTTTTTAGATGCTATAGGCACAAACAGATTCACCTCTCCTATTACATGCCTTCAAACCTTGAAAAATTTCAGCTTTGAACTTCATGTGTGTTTTCAGTAACAACCTGATGCAACTTTCCAGCTTCTAGTGTCTCTGCATTCCTGACTCAATGGAGGCATTTCTGGGACCTACAATGGATCATGAAAGCATGCTAAAAATTAAAGGAAGCCAATACCCGAATGTCTGAAGCATGATCTAGAGAAAATCCATTGCATCTTTGTAATCAGAAGGCTCCTCTTCAATAGATCAAGTGCTGTGAATGCGCAGGAACCCATGAGAACAATTTAGTGCGGAGTTTTTAAAGGTTGCCAAAGGTCAGCCAGTCTGGGAGACATGTTAGCTAATGTTATGCGTCTCTGCTGGAAAAGGAGATGTTCAAGGACTGGCTGTAGTGTGTCTGACAGATGGCTGTCCCTGCGCACATGCCTTCTGTTCACAGACCCACAGCTACTGATTTCAGATCAGACATGGAACTTGAAAGCCTGGTTAACATCTCAAGGGAACAAAGTCAGGCATTTAATTAAAGGATGCCAGGCCCAGTTCAGAAGGACTTGATGTGTTCAGAAATGCAGCACCCAGAAGACCTTCTGGAGGCTGCCCAGGACGGCACAGCTGTGCACACCGAGCGCTCAGTGCCTACGGCAGCCGGGCCACGTCTGCGGTGATATCGAGCGAGGCATCTGTAACTGTATAAAAGCTTTGCAAATAGCTAATATACTCCGGGGATTTTTTGAGATGACTTGTTTATGGTGCATGAACCCCTGCATGCTGCTTGCTTGCCGTGCAGGAGGAGCCTTGCATTTTCTTTCTTGGGGGGCATCAAGGGGCTGTGGAGAAAGCAGTTTTATAATGATGCTTGGACTGAGCTAGCCTGCATAGACGTCACGCAGAAAAATGTCTCGTCCTGCAAACACGTATCTGCCCTGGCTGCCATCGGCATGCAGTAGCCGTGCAACTTGCTCAGGGTTGTTCTCAGTAGCAGGTCTTAAAGGCATGACAGTCTGGCAACTGCTATGCAACGATGCTATGGCAGCTGCCAACTCATCAGTATCATTTACGATACGACTGTTGTAACACCTCCAGAGTCCCCACCAAAGAGCTCTGCTGCTTAGTGTTTACATGCAGACACACGCAGAGACACACGGAGTAAGTCTGGGCATTGCAGACCCTCCAAATTGTACCTTGTTATCCTCACCGTACAAAAATGGTGCAGGTGTGTAAAGTGACCCGTCTAGAGTTACACATGGCATCTATGACAAAGGTGGCAACTAGAACAAATTATTGCAGGGGAAAGAACTTAAATGGCACCCTTGTTAGCAAAAGCAAGATAATAAAGAGTCCTCGTATGAGGTATATGTAGAGGGTCCCTTGAGTGTCTTCTTGCTTCTGTACTAAGATATTTTTGGCTGCCAAATGCATTGCTCCAACTGCTAACTTCTTCAACAGACAACCTTTGATTTGTTTGTTAAACTGAAGACATCCTTCCCAGGCTGTTCACGTCCAAGGAAGAAGAGAAACTGCTCTCACATGGCTTCCTCCGGACAGATTTTTTCAGCTGATGAAAATACTTCTGGGAGCCGTGTGCTGGTCCTCCCCCGGGGAAAGCTGGGCTCCTGGAGAAGCAGCTGCAGCTGGTGCAGAGAGCCTGCAACAAGGTGCAGCTCATCTCGATTCTTCTGACATTTCCACGACAGCGCATCGACTTTTCCCCCAAGGCAAAGTGGTTTCTGACACGAGTATTTGCTTAATCAGACTGCCATGCTAGGAACCAATTTTATTTGAAATGCTTTTAATTCCATTTCGTGCATGCACCCTTAAGTCCTCATGCTGGTTCAGGGAGAGTGTTTGGATGCCCCTTGGCAATTTGTTAACGCTCTGTTAACGTCAATTACATCAGAGCATAAGTGCAGAGAATACGGGTGGTTGCTCTAGCACGGAAAGGGGCATGGTGGGAGACCAGTTACTGACTACAGCCATGAAATGCAACAAGCTTCTCTTTGCTGATGGGTAACATACAGTGAATGCAAAGAAACCAGGTTGACTTTTAATTGCTCAGTCTGATAACATCAACAGGTGGGATGGGAAGCGTTCAAATTCATGTGCGGGCATGCTGTAAATGGGACACGATGACACGATTGCTTAATCTCTTTGCATCAAATGACTTGGGAACCTGTGCCGTTATGAGTGATGCTAACGAAGATGTAAGGGCAGTGCTATGGCTCCCAGTAAATCCTCTTGAAATAATCATAGCTAGAGAAAGCTCCCGTAACAGCAAAATCCAGGAAACCCCAAGCATGAGGAAGGAATCTTCTAGGACAGATTTTATTGGAAGAGCTTGCTCTAATCAGATCCATCCAGAGGCACAATGCTCTGAAGGACCAAAGTAGCCCCAAGATTTGGGCCCACTGAGCTGGCAGGCTGTCAGAATTTCTACCCTAAAATACTGGGCTGTCGACAGAGACTGCGAGCTGCTCAAGCCCAACGGGTTCTCTAATTTGAGAGGAAGATGTGACGTTAGTCGACAGATACGTAGTGAGTCACAGCCCCGGGGTTTAAGAGGAAACATTACAACGGCTGCAGAATTGCACAGAGGGCTCTGAGCAAGGGTTGCTGCACTCAACTCTGCCGTGCTTTCTTCAGTAATTTGGCTCTTTTAACCACTAGTTATGTGTGAAAAAGACAGGAAACATATAAAATAGATGCAGCTTCAAACAAGCAGGCAGAATCACAGACTTCGTTTCTGCCTCTGATGCCAAAACTGGCAGGCCGATGGGATTTGTACTAATGAGCTAATTGGGAAAATTTCCCTTGACTGTTCCGTCAAAAGCTTGACGTGCTCTAATCAGCTACTCCTTGACAGCAAATCAGGGAAAAACTGCAAGCTTGAACCTGCTGTAGTCTTCTTGGCTCTTGGCTCAGCTGTGGGTGCCTACAAGAGTCAGAGATTTGGATTCAGAGCAGCTGTAAGAGCTCGCATGGCTGGAGGGCTGGTATTTCTTCCTGTGCGTTACTGCATTGTCATTTTTTCCCCAGGGATCCTTTTTCTTTTTCTCCTGGATGAATCATCTTTTCCATATGGGTTGTGACGGGAAACCATTCCTACCCAAATTTGTCTTGTTCTTCTCAAAACTGCAGCTAGCCTTAATTACCATGGTTACACGCATCTCTACACCCTGCCAGGGAGCACCAGTGAATGCAAACCAGCCAGGAGCGGGGAAATGATTCTTGTTTCTACTCCCTTATAAAAATATCTCTGCTGATTTCTTCTTCCCAACTCTCATTTTCCCATTGACTGTTATGTCTGTTCATCCTGATGAACTCTTGGGTACTCCACTGGGCAGTACTAATACCAAAAGCACCAGAGACAGCCTGGCCAATAAACCAGAGATCCTGACCTACTCACATTCCACTAACAACAGAATTGATTCAAAACACATTAATCATCCGAGTTCCTTTATTCACAGAACAGCACAGGTAGCAAGAGGTTGCCGTGTACTTGTGATCAAGCAGCGCAGCTCGAATCCAAAGAACAACTAATTCACTGCTCCCTTTAAATATACATAATTCAATCCTTAGAAATGAAAAAAAACTTTGAAAGCTAATTTGGGCATTTGTAGTCAGCACATCAGAAAACAAAATGCCACAGGTGTCTACTTAAATTTTCATTATTCCTTTAACGGACTACAGATACCTTGCTCAGCTGTCTGTTAAGCAGTTACTTACCAGTTATGCTCCCAAGCACCTTAGCTGCATGCATCTAAGATTTAGAAATTGTGGTTTTTATGTCTGCCTTTGTCTTGCGCTAACATTAGTGATGGAAGAGCCATAAACAGTGCATAGTAGAAGGAGAATTGCTAACCCTACATGAATGTCAGGGCTTGTTTATTTAAAAGCAGCTGCATTTAGAAATGGTGGGGAAGTCTAGCTGATGAGTAAAGCATTCCTGTTGATAAATACCACTTCACCTAAGGGTGAAGACTGAGAATTTTCAGTCAGATTTTTCCATATAAGAGATAAGGTAAAGCAAATATTTTCTGTGACTCGTTATCTTATTTGTTGCTATGAAGGGAAAAATCATCACTCCATGGCTATGGGAGATGACAGCAGTGTTCAATGGAGTATGGATCTGATAATCCAAAGCCTTCTTGAGGCTGAGCCAGGATTAAATTTAAGCAAACCAGATTTACTGGTCAGATGACTAGTAAATCTACAGCTCAGGTCAGGAAGCAGAGCTTATTAGCCACACTGTGCAAGGATAAGTAGACTGCTTCCAGACCCAGGGAGGACATGTGCAGCAGAACTGATGTGTCAACACTGTCACACAGCTACTTACAGCCTTTTGTTAGAGGCAGGTCTCTTTGGATACACTGCTGGGCTTGTAATCCTGCTCCGGTCTGAGCAGCTAGTTCTTGCACACTCTATTTTGTGCAAGTCAGTGCTTCTGGGTGGGGGATAGTGCTGATGGAGCCAGGTCTGATGTCTGTGCCCCTGTGAGGTCCCTGTGCCTTATCCTGTGTCTGTTGCGAGTAAAATAGACTTCTACATCAACAACCATACTCCCACCACACTCCAGGAGTACTGCAGAGCTGCGGCCCCCAGCCTTTTTGGACCTGTTGACAACAATGTGTTCTTGAAAAGCTGAAGGATTGGAGGGACATCATGTGTTGGGTACCACGCCCTTACACAGGCTGAGATTCACTGGGGCTCAGGGAGATCCTGGGCTTCATGAGCACTGGGGACCTGAACAGTTCTATGAATACAGTTTTTCAATGCAAACATGCTGAGACTTTTTTAGGAGACTCCCAAGAGAAAATCAAAACAAACCAAAAAAGCCTCCAAAGCTTTGAGGGCCATCTTTCCCCAGGAACCAGTTCTATATTGCTTAACAAAAAAGCTAGACCATAACCAAGAAAAATGGTTCTTGAGTGCATTTCTGGTTGCCAAGAAGTTGTTACTGCAGATGCAGATGTCTCTGGTCATTCCTAAGAAAATAGATTGGACAAGTGCTAAGTGCTCCAGGGGACCAGGAGGGATTTTGCTGAATGCCATCCAGCAGAACAGATGCTGTCAACCAAGTAAAATTTTCTGACATCGAAGTGCAGGACACATTCATACAATTTTGGCCAAATAAGTGGATTGGCGTGCTCTTTGTGACAGCATGACTTATGACAAGTGTCCTGCTCTGGGTCTCATTCAGCCACCGTGTTAACACTGATAGAGCGGGGTGATGGGGAGGTGTTGGCCTGAAACCAGCTCCACCAACTGTAGTCACGTTGTTATGTTCGCGTGGTTGGGCTGTAATACATCTGGCTGCTTCCTTGCAGACATCTTACTGGGTGGCTTACTGGCAATGGGGATGGAGCTGGGACGTTAAGGCTCCCCAGGTACCAGCCACCGCTACCGCGACAGAGGGCTCCCCGGTCATGGCTGGTAGTGGGAGATGGACAAGGGACACCACAGCACCTTCTACCAAGGGTTTCTCTTGCTGTGGATGACCTTTTCCTCACTGTCTATTTAGCCAAAAAGAAAGAGAGAGAGAGAGACATCTGTGTTTGCTGAAGCAGTGCAAAGAAACTCTGAAGCAGAGAGGGCTCAAAGCTTCAATGTCTAAATCAAACATGTTTCAGCTCACACACCATTTACTGCAAATACAATGCTGGGAATTCAATATTTGCCTTCTGGAACACGAGGTTTTTCACAGGGCCTTTCTGTGGCATGATATTATTCTTGTCCACTGACCGAATGAGTTTAAGGCTGAAGTTTCCCCTGAAAATGCTGGTGATTACCGGAGCAATTTGAAACGATATTCATTTCATGCTCATTGTTAGAAAAGACATCTTTGCCTGTAAATGTGTTCGGTCAAGAACTGAAAGCAAACAGACAAAAGAGGGACAAGCAGTCAAGGGAAAAAAATGAATAGCTCTTCACAGAGAAACATTCACTTACACTAGACTTAAAGCCTGACAAAGGCAAAGGCGCTCCAAGGGGTAACATTCAGAGGAGAAAAGAGATTAATAATTTGCAATGCACCTGGTACACGGAGCTCAGTAGCAGCCGGAACGTCCACAGCTCAGAAATTGCACCAGCGACCAGGATTCACAATAGCGTGGGGAAAGAGAGCTCAAGTAGAGCACTCTGCAATTTACTGTCACTTTTGCTGCCAAGAAAAATAGAAATATTGGCCTCTCCTTTCCCTTTTCTTTGGGTTGTTTTACAGGACAAATTGTTTTTAAAAGATTTCTGAAAGCATCACATCTAGAAGTACCTAGTAAAATGAATTGTGCAGCAGCATATTTTTAAATTGGAGATGAAAGTAAATTTGGTTTCATGGCCATGTGTAAAGATTGTAGATGTGAATTATACCTCATTGCTTTATTTTTAAAGCTTGGAGGGAAGTGAATTAAAGTCTAAGAGTTCTTTTTGCGGTTTATTGAAAGTAGAGAGACCTAACAAATGTTTTTAAAAGTTTTTAAGGTTCCCTTTTTCTTTTCAATTGTGGAATAGAGGGATTAAGTTGTTGGGTTTTGGTGAGGAAAAATCTAAAAAGAAACTGAGGGTCAGCTGGCTCATATTTCCTTGAATTGTGGCTGTGTTGCACCCCAGGCCACTGAGCAAAGGAAAACTTGGGGTCTCCGGATCCCACCTGACACCACCTCGAGGCAAAGCAGCTCATGCAGCTCCAGGCAGTGTTGACCCACTTCTCTACAGGTGGATGGGTCTGGTCCCGGAGTCGGAGGGGTGAGCAGCCAGCATGCTTTACCTTGGTGGTCTCAGGGCTTGAGGATCACTGCTTGGCCCTATGCAGAGGTGCCAAGCAGAGGGGATTTTCAAGGAAGATGCAAAGAGTTAAATTCAGCTACCAGCCCTGTGTGCCAGGCTTAGGTTGGCTCTAGATCTCTTGCAGTCAGAACGGTGGCTGTTTCTTGATAAAGCAAGCGTTTTACGATGGATCAGGTGTTCATTGGTTATAACAATGGTGGTTGGAATGGGGCTTTGTGAGGGCTGGATAGTACAAGAGGGAATCATAGAGTGCTGCAGAGAGGAAGCTTTATTTTCACAGGAAAATACAGTGACTGCAAGGTAACCTGGAGAAAACAACTCTATCAGCTAGATGGCTCTTTCAGTAGGACTCCATCTCTTGCTAATACCCACAGCCAAGATGTCTCTGTATCAGGAGGAGCTGGGCACTGCTGACAGCCCACGTTCAGGCTCTGGCCTCAGGGCGAAAAAGCTGCATTACAGCACAGGGTCTCCTGCAGAACAAAGGTAGGACATGGGAGAAGGACTGCCAAATCTACTTTTAGTGAATTTTCTGTATAAATTAATTATTTAGAAGAAATACGCAGGGTTAGAACACAACCAAGGTTTTTCCAGAGATATTAGTCATCCTACTTTGGGGCTATTGGAAATTAGGTGAAAATTTTGACCGTTTTTTTTTCCCAATTTGCCTACTTCAGTATGGTTAGTCCTACAGCAAACGTGTAAAGGTGTGAGCAGCTGGCAAGAGCCTTTGCAGCCAGTATAACACAGTGATCTGCTGGCACCTGCGTGATCCAGGTGCCGAATTCCCAGTAGCAGCAACTCCCAGGCACAACTGGGACATGTTGCTCTCCCAGTAACAGCAATGGCAGACTTAAACCGGAGTTCTCTTTTTCATTCAGAATACAAGTTTTCGGAATTAATACCATGTCTTATCGAAATCGTTAAAATGATTGATTCTGTGAATACTCAGATGATCACAGATACTTTCAGGATTAAAAATCATCTACATTTGTTGGTAGATGTATCTTTGTAATTCTCCTAGACTATAATAGACATGCAAAATAGGATAAGATTATCTAAAAGAAACTGCAGTTTCATTCGTAAATCGTCTAATTGCGGCATACTGATGTGTGCTATCACATATCACTACCTGAAAACCAAGAACCGAACATAGAAATAATATTGCTTTATGTATTTCAAATCAAACACAGCTTAATATTTGATCTCAGAAGTTAAGTTGTTTAATTTGCTATCATAAATCTGTAACGTTCAATAGAACATTAAGAAATTACTAGACTTCTGAATTATTTTTTCCTGGGGTTTTTTCCCTTTCTTTTTTTAACACTACACATTTTACAATTTATTTTTTTTTTACTGGATATTGGGCATAAAAAAGGAATATATAATATTCCTTTAATTTCAGATATAATTTGGTAAACACACATCTTCACAAAAATAAAACAGGCATTCTATCACCTACAGAAGCTGTGTAAATTGCTTTTGTCTACTTCATTGGCATTGTTTCTATTGTTAGCAATGCTCATCCACAGACTCACTAAAATATTGGATCCCTCAAGCAAGACCTGATCTCCCTCAAACACTTCAGTGACCTTAAAAGTAGGATGAATTAAAGGCACCATAATCAGGCATGAGGAGATTTAGGGATTTATCTCTTGATGTGTAACTGGAACGAAGATGAAGATATTGGAGAACGTGTTTTTTTCTATGACTTCTCTAAACCACGGTAGAATAAACCAGAGATATAAGAGGTCTCTGTTGTCAGAACTCCTGAGGGTAGTTTTTAAAATAAATCTAATATCTGGACTATTAACATGTGATGCTATTTAAAGGGACTGTTTTCTTCAGCACAAGAAAACATAACCTGCTCGCAAAAAGTTACATGTTAATAGTAAGGGAGAACTTAGGATTTATCATTCTCTGTGAAGCTGTAGTTTACTTAATTGCTTACTCGCAGTTACATCTACATCCAGCACATCTTTGCAGAGGCTGCTTCTTCCAAAGGGCATCTGGAAGCTTCATTTAAGAAAGGAACACACCAGTTGCAAAGATATCGCCTGCTTTTCGAATACAGCTTCCTTGTTCGCTAGTCTCTAATTTGACGTGTCAAGGGGCAATATTCAGATTCAGGCCAGATAAATGATTACACTCTGTTTCACGACCATCGTATTCAGGATGCGGATGGTTTACATCCTTAGACCAGGGATTAAAATGATTGGCTTGGCCTCTTTATTTCTCCAGTCTTGAATACTTGGTGAATAGTCATGCTTTAGACACAGGAGATCACGAAAAGAAGACAGCACTATATATAGTTATCTGTTTTCTATAAAATATATAACATATTGAGCAGGTCCAAACTTCTACTGGGTTTTGCTTGAGAATAACTGCTGATCATTAATGATCTTGAGCTGGGATGAAAAAATGTAAAAATGTAAAAATGTCCCTCAAAGTTCTTTCTCTTTTCCTAAGCATTTCCTGTCCTTGTCTACATGACCATTGTTAACAATATATTTGTTTATCCTGACTCATGATGTATTTGAAACCATACACATTCAAGCTACTTGAAATCCGGCGTTCAGTAGATGTTATCCCCTCCTCAGTTACTGCAAATAATGTAGGGTGGGGTACCTTTAAGTTCATCCACTTTTTCTAATGAAGAAGGAAAATGGTGATATTGTCTAGAGGGATAACCCTGAAAGCAAAACGAGGCAGATTTCAGCTTGATCTCTCCCTCTCACTGTTAGTCACCAGTTAGTTTATTTTAAGATGGGAAAGTTCTGATGAAGTGTTACAATAGGAGGGAAATTACATACAAATGTTTAATTAGAAGCTTCTTTCCACGCTAAATGATACTCCTGCAAGAATTTGTGGGACTAATTGGTGTTGCTCTACCCCTTCTTCTAAAAAAAGACCGGGGGTGAGCTGACATGAGAGGGAAGTTACCCTTTCAGCATGGCAGGTGGGTGGGCGGTGGGACGGCGAAGGAAAAGGCAGGCAAGGAGTTGAGAAGAGGAGAAGGAGCTGTGGAGGTGGAGCAGAAAACTATTGTGAGAGGTGGTCTGAAAGGCTGACAGGCAGGAGTTGGGGGTGACATTGAAAATTATTTTTTCAGGTTGCTCCTGGGTGCATAGCTCTAGAAATTTTTATTAAAAAAAAAATCCAGAAGCCGTGGCACTCCCAGAAATAAAAAAACATTATAAACTTTTGCACTTATGCGCTTTGATTGATAGTGTCAGCCAGAGCTCAGTGGGCATCTGTTAATGTGAATTTAGCAAACAGCTTATAGAGGGGAAAGAAATCACCATTCACGATGCCTTGCGTGAGGATTTTCAGAGGTTTGCCTGCATGGTAACCACAGCGAGAATGGATTATGAAATATCAAAACAGTAAGGCAGTGAAATGAAGCTTTTCCTCAACCCTTCCTGCACACCATTTACAAGATGAAAATGTAGAGGTTAAGTACCCAAAACATCAAAGCACCTTAAAACCAGAGGCTAAGTTTAACTTCAGTATTAAATATTGAATATCCAACTGAATGTTCTTTGCAAACACTCCAGACATCGCTTGCTAAATGTACTGAATACACTGAAAATATTCTATCAAGGAGTTGAAAAATACTTGACATGTATTGACAGTTGAAAAATACTTGACAGTTCAGCATCAGGCTGTAACTCCCCGTGCCAAAGCCTCTATGCTGTGATTCTATGATTCTGTGCTATGGGCTTCTCCTCTGTTTTACCAGATGGAGAAAGATGGGCAGCCAATAGCAGATGAATAATGCTACGTGGCTGGTGTTGTTGTGAGGGTTTTGGCTTTTATGATAATGGGACATTGCCCAGCAACCATAACCTGTTACGGAGGGATGAAATCCACCTGTCTAGGATGGGCAAGAGAATCTTTGGCAGCAGGCTGGCCAGCTTGGTGAGGTGGGATTTAAACTGAAGGAGTCAGTGGGCAGGGGCCAAAGTGGCAATGCTAGAGCCATCGCATCCAACGGGGGATAAGCCAGGCCAACCAGAGCAGTGACAAAGGTGCCTCAGCTGTCTCATAAGATGACAGTCAGGAGACCAACCACCTCAGGGGTGTGCATGGCTATAGTGGGTCCTCGAGCACCCCTCCAGGGAAACCTGCGTGCCCAGTTACCTCTCTGAAATGCCTGTACACCAACACATGCAGCGTGGGGAGTAAACAGGAGCAACTAGAGGTCTGTGTGCGGTCGCAGGGCCACGATCTGATTGCAATTACAGAGACGTGGTGGGATAGCTGACGTGGTGGGATAGCTCACATGGTGGGAATGCTGTCATGGATGGCTACAGGCTTTTTAGGAACGGCAGATCAAAAGGGCGAGGTGGGGGAGTTGCTTTTTATGTGAGGGAGCAGCTGGAAGGTATCGAGCTCTGCCCAGGGGTGGAGGAACAAGTCGAGAGCTGGTGGGTAAAAATCAAGGGGCAGGCAAATATGGGTGACACTGTTGTGGGCATTTGCTACAGGTCACCCGATGAGGAAGAGGAAGTTGGCAAGGCCTTCTACAGGCAGCTGGGAGTAGCCTCACAATCACAGTCCCTGATTCTCATCGTGGACTTCAACCACCCTGATATTTGCTGGAAAAGCAACATGGCGAGGCACGCACAAGCCAGGAGGTTCCTGCAGAGCACTGAGGACAACTTTTTGACACAGGTGGTGGAGCAGCCAATATGGTGAGATGTGCTGCTCAACCTTATCCTAATAAAAAAAGAAGGGCTGGTTGAGGATGTGAGGGCCGGGGGTAGCCTTGGCTGCCGTGACCATGAGATGGTAGAGTTCAAGATCCTGCGCAGTACAAGCAGGGCAACAAGTAGGATTGCAACCCTGGACCTCAGGATAGCCAACTTCAGCCTCTTCAAAGACCTGTTTGCAGGAATCCCATGGGTTAGGGCTCTAGAAGGCAGGGGGGTCCAATAAAGCTGGTCAATATTCCAGTACCACTTCCTCTGAGCTCAAGATCGGTGCATCCCTGTGAGGAAGAAGTCAGGCAGAGGAGCCAGGAGACCTGCATGGATGATCAAAGAGCTTCTAGAAAAACTCGAATGGAAGAAGGAGGTTTACAGTAGCCGGAAAAAGGGACTGGCTAGTTGGGAGGAATATAAAAACATTGTCATGGTATGCAGAGATGCAAGAAGGAAAGCCAAGTCCCACTTGAAACTAAATCCAGCAAGGGATGTCAAGGATAACAAGAAGGGCTTCTTCAAATATATCAGTAGCAAAAGAGAGACTGGGGAAACTGTGGGCCTGCTGCTGAATGAGGTGGGGGCCGTGGTGAGGCAGGATGCAGAGAAAGAGGAGTTACTGAATGCCTTCTTTGATTCAGTCTTTACTGCTAAGGCTGACCCTCAGGCATCCCAGACCCCAGAGGTGAGAGAGGAAATCTGGAGAAAGGAAGACTTCCCCTTGGTTGAGGAGGACTGAATGACAGATCATTTAGGCAAGCTGGATCCTCGCAAATCCATGGGGCCCGATGGGATGCACCTGTGAGTGCTGAGGGAGCTGGTGGATGTTGTCGCTAAGGCACTCTCCACACCTTTGAAAGGTCATGAAGGACAGGAGAGGTGCCTGAGGACTGGAGGGTAGCCAATGACACTCCAGTCTTCCAAAAAGGGCAAGCAGGAAGACCTGGGAAACTATAGGCCAGTCAGCCTCACTTCCATCCCTGGAAACTGATGGAACAGTTCATTCTGGAGGTCATCTCCAGGCATGCAGAGGAAAAGTAGGTTATCAGAGGTAGTCCACATGCATTCACCAAGGGGAGATCATGCTTGACCAACCTGATAGCCTTCTATGACAGTGTGACTGGCTGGGTAGATGAAGGGAGAACAGTGGATGTTGTTTACTTTGACTTCAGCAAGGTTTGTGACACTGTCTCCCATAACAACCTCATAAGTAAGCTTAGAATGTGTGGGTTAGATAAGAAGACAGTGAGATGGATTGAGAACTGGCTGAATGGCAGAGCTCTGAGGGTCACGATCAATGGCATAGAGCCTGGCTGGAAGCCTGTCACTAGTGGTGTTCCCCAGGGGTCTGTGCTGGGGCCAGTCCTGTTCAACATATTCATCAACGACATGAACGAAGGGACAGAGCATCCCCTCAGCAAGTTCGCTGGTGACACCAGGCTGGGAGGGGCGGCTGATGCACCAGAGGCCGTGCTGGCACCCAGCGAGGGCTGGGCAGGCTGGAGAGCTGGGCCTGGGGGAGCCTCACGGGATTCAGCCAGAGCCAGTGCCAGGTCCTGCCCCTGGGGAGGAACAGCCCCCCGCACCAGCACAGGCTGGGGGGGACCTGCTGGAGAGCGGCTCTGCTGAGAGGCCCTGGGGGTGCTGGGGGGCAGCGAGGTGACCCTGAGCCAGCACCGGGCCCTTGGGGCCAAGGGGGCCAGCGGTGTCCTGGGGGGCATGGAAAGGATTGTGGCCAGCAGGGCGAGGGAGGTTCTCCTCCCCCTCTGCTCTGCCCCAGTGAGGCCACATCTGGGGGGCTGCGGCCAGTTCTGGGCCCCCCAGTTTAAGAAGGATGTGGAACTGCTTGAGCAAGTCCAGCAGAGAGTTACCAGGATGCTCAGGGGACTGGAGCATCTCCCGTGTGAGGAAAGGCTGAGAGAAGAGTTCAGCCTGGAGGAGAGAAGACTGAGGGAGGATTTCATAAATACCTATAAATACCTGAAGGGCGGGTGTCAGGGGGATGGGGCCGGGCTCTTTTCAGCGGTGCCCAACGCCAGGCCAAGGGGCCACGGGCACAAGCTGGGACACGGGAAGTTCCCCCTGAACATGAGGACAAACCCCTTCCCTGTGCGGGTGCCAGAGCAGGGGCACAGGCTGCCCAGAGAGGCTGTGGGGTCCCTTCCCTGGAGACATTCACCCCCCGCCTGGACGCGGCCCTGTGCCCCTGCTCTGGGGGTGCCTGCTCATGCAGGGGGGTTGGATGATCTCCAGATCATCCAGATCTTCCAACCCCCACCATCCTGGGATTCTGTGAAAAAGGTATTCATTCTGGTAAGGTTCTGCAGAGTAATAAAAATACAGGAGTGCTAAAGGCCACGTTATTGCCAAATCAGCATTTTGTTTAAAATTAATCTTTGGGGTTTTTTTCCAGTCTTCTGTTTGAATCTTATGGATCAGTCATGAGCCATAAACTGGTCAAAACCAGTTTTGACCTCCCACCTTTCAGGAATATATTCTTACAGTGGATTTGTAGGATGAAAGCCCCAGGGAGTTGAACAAGTTGTGGAATGTTGATTGGCTCCAAGCAAGTCTGACATTACTGTCATCCAAAGTGTTTTAAAGAAATTTGGGTATCTCTTAGGTCCCCTACCTCGCTTATCACCCAAGCACATATATCTGCATACCCAAACCTATATTCAGTTGGATTATGTACAGAAGAAGATAACTTACATATGCTTTGTCAAATACCTGTATGTAAATTATATGGATTGAAATATATAAACCCCCCACAAAGATAAGTGGAAGTCCATGAGTCTTCTGTGACTATTACCAAAAGATATTTTAGGGTTAATTCAGCTATTCTTGAGAAGGTTTGTGAGTATTTATGGCTTGGGAGAATAACTCCGCAAACTCTCTGCTATTCCTTGCTGTAGCAAGGTCAAAATATGCACTTGCAGAGTGGACTCCTTCAGTTCCAGCTTGGAGAATTCTTAATTGTGAGGTGCTACCCATGGGCTAAACTCCTAAGATGCTTTGGAGAGACAAAAATATTGGCCAAGGTGGGCTAGAAAAGAAAGGAAGCTATTGTCAGAATAATATATGGTGAGAATTCAGATACTATTTTAATTTCTTCCATTTTATCTAGATTGTTCTGAGAAACTAAGTCTTCTCTTTTTTCTTTAAGACTGAAGCTTATTTTCCTATTAATATTATCATGATTGATTAGATTATGGTGTCTTAGCTGTGCATGGAAACAGCTTCCATAAGCCAATATCATAGACATTACTACTTGATCCTGTTTAAACAATGAAAAGAGTGTTGTTAAGGGATGGTGACCTGCACCGCTCCTTCTGATGGTCTTGCAGATCTCTCTTTCTTTTCATTTTTGTGCAGATAAAGCTGACAATGTCAAATACAGCAAGTAAACCAACATTTTTGCAAAATATTCTTTTACATATGAATCATGGGTATAAACCAAACCAGACTCCAGGGTTATTTAGCTTTATGCCTGACTCTCACAGCAACATTAAATGTGCCCAGAAAGATTTCCAGGCCCTGACACCAGCTGATGTGGAAAGGGACATATCTTAACCATCTTAACCCCCTTGAGTCATCTTAACCCCTGACAGGGTGGCTGCAGGCTATAACGGGAGATGATCCCTGGCCCGTTCTATCTTCCAATCCATTTCATTTGGAAATACCCACAGGTTCATTGGGATATACCAGCTGCACTTGGCTGGATCTGTACCGGGGACAGCATATCAGTTGTGAGCACAGTCTGCCTTAGTGCTCCTCACTTGGGTGATTCCTTCTCTCCCAGGTTTTGGGAATGGACTATTTCTAGTCCTTACAACGGTTTGAGTTTGTCCCCTCAGTGTTTTCTAAAAGTATGGGTTAGTATGCTCTCTGCTTATACATTTGCCTTCATCTGGTGAAAATATGTGCTTCCTTCACTCCCTTGGCCAGCTCCCGTATGGCTTGAACGTATGATGTTAAGGCTCTGTGTAACCCCCCAGGCACCCTCCCAAATATTTTTTTCCATGGAGCAGCAAACTTAGAGTTCAAAATGGTAGCTGTTTTACAACAAACCTTTATTACCCTTCAGAATCACTTCAAACACTCTTTGCTGGTTGCTTTTCTTTTAGACACTCTTCTTTGATCCTTCATATAACATTTCACTGGACTTTTTCCTTTCTACTTCTTTTCTGTTTCCCAGCAGCATCCATGGTGAAAATCCTGGCTTTCAGTTATCAGAGAAGAAGGAAATATATAACATTTCTGGGAGTGCCTAGTGCTAGTGAGAATCTGCAGCTCCCTTCAGCTTTTTATCACAGGCTTTCATTTTGTTTAAACCTATCAGTGATAGACTTTCTCTCCTAAATCTAAAAGATCTTATTACAAGAGGAGCAAGGTGATGCCAACAAAGCAGCCTTGTTTGCACGCAACAATATCCTTATTGCACCCATTTGGTGCTGATATACTCTATGCAAGTCTGTGGTGGATGTGATTTTTTTCTCCAGAAGGAAGTCATTAAAGGACTCACGTGGAATAGCCAATCTCTTTATCGTACTAATAATTCAAGACAAGGAGTGAATATTCCCATCTTTTCCAGACATCTGAGAGAATAGTTTAATTTCTAAGTAATATCAGAAAGTTATGCTCATACATATACATACATACAATACGGCTTCTTTATTTTGCAAAGATGATTAACTGAAGAAAGTGTTGTGTTCAAGCATTCCCTAAAACTATGCAATTTATCATAGAGTAACTCACTGGAAAGTGCAGATGGCAAATGTAACCGGGGAAGTCTAAAATTTGACAGATCCAGTAGTTAAGAGTGTAAGAACAAACAAATATTATAGAATGACTTCTAAATGTGTCCACGGCTGGGTCTACACAGCACTGTAGCAATTAAAAAGCAAAGTTCAAAGCAGCTTGTCCAAGTACTAGTTGATATTTGGGATAGCTTGCTCTACCCTGGAAAGGAAACGTGATTTCTATGACAATAGGATAGGCAAGTCCAGAATGACTCAGAAACCAAAGCCCTGATGCAACAGAATGACATTCCCTTCCCAAGCAATGAGGTTGCTCTGAACTGCAATTTGTGCTTCCAACACATCCCTGTTTCTCACATTGGTCTTTATCAGACTTGAGGCCATCAGGTGGTCTAATAAAAACCATTACTTTTTGCTCCCAACATGGCATAATTTAACAATTCTCATCTTTCCAAATGCATGTGTTTCAAAGCATCAGCCTTAGTATCTCTGTCGTCAGCCTAGCACTTCTGACACTGCTCCTACTTGCGTTTCTGTAGCCTGAATCTGTTTTGGGACCTGTTCAGCTTCCATCATTTAAGAGTGTCCAAGCTTCGATGTTGCTGTTTTCCAAGAATACTTAAGTGATTTAGAGGCTTTCATCCTTTTGACTATGATTTTTACAATGTTGTGCCTGTCCTTCCTTTTAACTGGAACACTGAGTTCCAGTGATTGGATCTCACTCTAACTGTCCCCAGTTAAGCCTTTGCCTTTCACCTTATTCTACCCGTCAGATATACTGCCATATAAATATATATGCTATATATAAATGCTAGGAAACAAACAAACACGTAGCTATATTAAAAATTAGGCAATGGTCAGGAATTTCATAGCTATAATTTGGCTTTGCCCCTGCAGCATAAATAACTTTGACTGAAAATAATCTTGTCAGCTATTTTCTACACCTGGTACAAATCACACGAAAAGATATAATTACAGAATCCTCTACTTATCCTTGTATCTGACAAAAGGAAATTTAGAGTTCTCTGTATTAGCATCTGAGAAATTTTACCAAGCAGAGCCAAGCTGAGGCATATGCAGCATTTCAGCCAGACGGGTGCTGCAGGTATATTATTTCTGATGAAAATAGTATAGATTGTATAAAAACTATTTTTTTCTGATCTTTGGTTCATTAAACTTTTTCAGCATAGCACACACCAAAAGCCTGGGAAAAAGAAAAAGCCATAGCAAAAAATTTCTGTAGTTCTTTTCCTTCAGGATAAAGAATCTTTTGAAATGCACTAAGTTAAGGACCTGAATATTGAGATACAAAATATCCACCTTTTTAATGTTTTCATTTGTATCTTTTAATGTTATTGCCACTACTTTGCATGAAATTGGATACTATGCATAAATATTTTTTTCCTTAATTTTTGTTGGAAGTTTCAATTAAAAATGAAAACTCAGCACATAGATAGCTGATCTAAAAATGAGAGGGGATTTCAACCAGAGAGGCAGCCAATTCCCTTCCTTTTCTAAAACAAAGTACAGTTCATCTTTTTATATTTTCAAGATTATGAAATATCTAAAATATTAATTTACTGTCTCTAAAACTTCAGGCTAAAATTGAAAACTTCAGGCATTATACAGGAGGTTAAAATACAGTTTTTTAAGAATTTATACTAGTAGTGATGCTTTCAGCAAATGGAATACCAACATTAAACAAAACTCCCGATGCTTGCTCCTGAATAATATAAACCTCCACTCAGTTTTAAATAATCCTTTCAGTGGCAAGATGAGCTGAGATAAAAGTGTGACCTGAAAATGAAGGCATCAGTAGTGCATCTATTATAAACCTTAGTGCAGCGTTTCCATTTTTTAATATAGGTATGATGACTTGGAAATTTGCAGTTTAAAGGACAATTCAAAAGTAAATACATTTATAATTAGAACGATTTTTTCCCTTCACCTCAACCACAGAGAACGTACTTAAAAGCAGTCTTAAAAAAAGAAAAAAGAGGAGAGAGAGACCCTAGATGACACTGATCAAGTTTAAAAGCTCGCAGTACTCGTGAAGTGTGTGCAACTGGGTAATTGTTGGGGGAGAGTAACTCTTTTGATGCATTTTGATAGATTACTTTATTGCAATTAAAATATTCTATTGCCAGCCTCTCTAGCATGAATTTTCATTATAACACAAAACTGTACTTGAAATTAATTACCGTATGTCTCAACTCATCAGAAACTGACTTTTCTAACACCTGGAATGTCATTTCTAATGACAACAGTGCTGAAAGCAGGCATTATCCTTCCCCAGGTTTTCTCCCTTGTCACTCAGAAACTGCTGTAGTGAAATGACCTGGACGACTGATGAAACTGAGTGTCTTGATTTTTCAAAAATACCAGGAAAACCTCGTTGCCTCCCATCACAGTGAAGACCCGTGACAGTAGAGTCTCTGGTTTTGCAAACACCAACTCCCAGTGACTCAACCGATGCTCTTTCTAGTGCATCGTGTTTCTAGGTTTGGTGCAAATTCCTCCAAAAGTAGAGACCACAAATGGCCACCTGAGCTCTTCCAAACCTGCAGTCATCAGACAACTGCAGCTTTCCCAAGAAACTCATCAGCAGTGACAACTCACCAGCAATAATGTGACCACACTCAGTTTTTGCAACTTGGCTGCCAGCTGAATAGCATAACTCCTTAAAAAAGACAGAACCTTAATAAAATGAAAGAAAACCAGACATTAAAATTGCAAAGCTCCTTACAAATTGAGCCCTAATATAAATTTTTCAGCTTCCAGAGTGAGGAATGGAGAGGGGGTTGAGGAGAGGAGGATGGAACTGAGGGGGTTTAGCCTGGAGAAGAGGGGGCTGAGGGGAGCCCTTCTCGCTCTCTGCAGCTGCCTGAGAGGGGCTGGAGTGAGGGGGGGGCTGGTCTCTGCTCCCAAGTCACCAGTGACAGGGCGAGAGGGAACGGCCCCAAGCTGCGTCAGGGGAGGTTTAGGTTGGGTATGAGGGAAAATGTCTTCCCTGCCAGAGTGGCCAGGCCCTGGCACAGGCTGCCCAGAGAGGTGGGGGAGTCACCGTCCCTGGGGGCGTTCAGAAAATGTGTAGATGCGACACTTCAGGGCATGGTTTGGGAGTCATGGTGGTGTTGGGTTGATGGTTGGACTTGCTGATCCCAGCGGTCTTTTCCAACCTTAATGATTCTGTGCTTCTGTACCTTCCTGGAAGTCTTGATGTGGCTTCAGGCACAGCACAGGGAAGCAGTAGCTGCAATACATCCACGCTGACTACTCTAGGATCCACTTCTGACTCTCAGGTTCTCCAGTTTCTTTGTGTCTAATAATTTCATCTGCATTACACCAGTAGCAGCTTCCAGTACTGTTGAACACTGCAGTCTTGGACAGTGGAGGTAAGGCTCGTTACACCATCAGTAAGCATTATGTTCATTGACTTATAAAAATATTTGCTGGAGAAGTCCTCTGATGGTCAGTTCTGCCTGAGGTGAGACTATCACCAACATCCAGCAAATTCAGCCATGAATTTGTCCAGGCTTGTCTTGAAAACCTCCAAGAATGGGGTTTGCACAACCTCAGGTTCAGGGCCTACACAGCCCTTCTAATGAAAAGGTTTTTAATGTGCTGAGTTTCCTCAGCTTGTGCTTCATGATTATAGGTCCTAGCATCCTAGCCCTTTTGGTAGACCTCCACTGGCTGCTTTCCAGTTTCTCAACATCTTTGGGCTGTGGTGCCCAGAATTGCACTTCTGTCCCCTTGAGGACAAACATATCCATTTTCTAAGCAGTCCCTCTCCTGTTGCTTCATAGGGTTACTTCAAAGCAGAGGGCACTTAAGCCTCTTAGATACCATCTGGTGGTAGGTTACCTCCCCTGCAGTAGTGTGGGACTCAGCCCTGCATGCTAGAGCATTTAGTGTATAAAAAAACATCCAGATTCAATTTTTTTAGATTATTTCAGTACCTACAAATGGCATTCAGTTCCAGAAAAAGAAGTAGTCACTGGGTCCTAACAACTTGGGGTAAAATAACTGTTCAGTAGCTTCTGGTGTTTGTGTGGACACCTGAAGGGTGGCATTTTCTAAAGATGCTTCTGAACAGCACATCCATTTTTCTGCTGCAGCCCTTGCTCATAATGCCAAGGCTGAGCCAGATGCATGTTGATTTTTAGCTAGAGTTTATTTAAGGGGAAGTGGGAGGAAAGAAATTAGTTATTGGGTCACTGATGAGTCGTTCTTTGGTTTTGGCTTTGCGCTGGCATTTTGTCTCTCAAATGACTTTTTGAATTATTTTATTAATGGAAATGTGGGCAGATGGACTTGAAAACGTAACTCTTCACTGACTCAAATGAGAATCTGAAGTAATTAAATATTTTATAGCTTCCTTAAAGCTTTATTCTGCTCTCTTTCAACTACCATAAAACAGCTCTCTATCTCAGTAGCTGACCTGCCCATTTCATCTGTCTGGATACTGCCCAGTGTTGCCATCTCACAGCCTCATACACGTCCCGCAGCTTAAACACCACCTTGCAAATGTGTGCCCTGGTTTCCCCAGCCCACACTCAGAGGTGGTCGCTCACATGAATTTCTTGGGTTTTCTGGTGGCCGCTGGGCTTTGTGTGCCCGGGCCCGGTGCCAGGAGATGTGGGGTTGGTACCATGGATGAACGCTCTGGACACGTACGCTTTGAGAGTCAACAAGGGTGATGCAAAACCTGTCCCTGCTGCCTCTGAAGTCAGTGGGAGCTTGGCCATGGACTTCAGTGAACATAGCGAAAGGTCCTGGTAGGAAACGGTTGGTCACTTTGGCATTGCTTTTCTCCTCTCGGCCTTGTCCTTTACTACTGTCACCACTCCACAGTCTGGCTTTGACGCTGCCCCCGCAGAATCAGCCATTCTTCCCAAGTGCCGCTTTTGGGGAAGCTCCCTGGGGGTGTCTCCTGGGCCTGATGCCTCCTGCACTGCTCAGCTTGTGGCTGGTGCAAGGCGTGATGCTGTGCTTGAGGGCTGCTCTGGATAAGGGTATCCTCCCCGGCTCCAGCTGAGGTGCAGGAGCAGTAGCAATCTCCAGCTATTAAAAAGAAGAAATAATTGTGGCAGTCTGATGTCCTCACTCACAAAGACTGATGCAGGAGCTTGCAGGACTGTTCTCATCAGACCATGTTTTGTTGAAGCCAGACTGTTTCATGAAGACTATTGATTCCTGTGACATTTTTGATGGGAAGTTCAGCCTGACATCGTGTTCATCTAATGACTGTAGCTCTTACAAAGTCAACTGACATGCTTTTTTGTTTGTCTGGTTTTGTTTTTTTTTAATAGTTCATTTGGAAGGGGCCTACAAGGATCCTCTAGTCCAACTCTCTGACCACTTCAGGGCTGACCAGAAGTTAAAGCCTATTTTTAAGGGTGTTGCTAAGCCAGATGCAGCTTGAGCTGGGGCCCTAACTTGAGGGGAGCAGGAGCGGAAAGACGGGAGAGCAATTACTACAGGATGACTTGGAAGCTTCTTCACTACCTGAGAGTGTACAGGTGGATGTGTATGGAGGAGGCAAAGGGAAGAGAAGCAGAATCTGACCCTTTGTGCATATTTCTATCCAACGCTGAACATGACCAAATTTTGAAACGTCAAAACATGACAAAATGCCGTCTAGCATTAACTGATATGTTAGATCATGCCTGAGGGTATGGAGAAGGAAACTGCAAGCCACAAGATAAGCAGCAGCTGTCAGATTGCTGAGTAACATCCACGTTGGACTACGGCTGCATACAAACGAAGTAGATGAAGTACCAGCAGATGGCACTCAGGAATATGCAGCAGTGTCTGTTACGTGGGGTCAATGACATTTTTTTGCAGCATGTTTTGAACAGGCGCCTCAGCTCTGCGCTCTGCGTGGCACGGAGGGCATCGCTGCTCTGCTGCTGGGCTCCCAGGGTGGCGAGCCCTCTGCTGCTGCAGTAAGGGAGCAAACCTGGCTCTTTCTGCCACTTCAGGAAATATCCCGCTTCCCTGTCATTAAATATCATCCTAATTGCATGTTGCCTTCCGTCCCCTTGCGTGTTCCCCCTGCCCCAGTCCCATGGCAGCCCTCCGACACGGGGGCAGCCAGGGAGCTTGTGCCATGGCTGTGCTGGCCCAGTGGTACCGGTGCTGCTTCCAGCACCCACCCACGGGTGGAAGCTCGCCCAGTGTGTACTCCTGGGTGGTGGGGTTCCGGGCGATGCTAGCCGTGGATCCTTCCTCACACAGCGCACATCCGTGCTTTGCACCAGACCTCACTAAGGTTTAGATTTATGACCCAGTGCAGACAAAGGAAGAAATCAAATCAGGCTGTGCATTAATGCAAGTGTTCAAAGCTCCTGACATCGTTCAAGAAAATCAGAATCCCATCAGCTCCTCAAAAAAAAAAAAAAAGAATTCCCATTAATCTGTGTTGAGCAATCCCAGCCTGTATCAGGGTATTCTGAACAATCGCTATTTAGGATTTGAAATTCTGTGAGAGGCCAGGTATTACTCCGGCAATCCTGCCAGCCAGGACTGCGTTATCGGGTACATGGTTAATATGAAAGTGCGGCAGTAGAAAGGAAATGAGTGTGCAGTGCACAGTGGTGATACATGAAATGGGAAGGTTAAAGGGATCCATGTAACACATAGAATGAACAAAAGCCAGTTTCCCATAGATTGGTGTCTTGTAGTTGGCTGCAGTCCCTGATGAAACCTTTTTTGACGGCTGGAGGATTTCTCGCTGGTTTCTGTAGTGCATGAGCACACAGTGCAGCCTTTCTTTTCAGAAACACATAATGACTGGAGGAAGAGAGAGGACACGGGAAGAACCCAAGTCCATCCTTGGTCCGACTGGCCGGCTGGCACGGTGGAGAAGGCAATTCCACCCAGTGCGTGGCCATGCCAAAGCTTCCTGCGAGGCGTGCGTCCTGTGCAGGAGTGAGCCGGTGCTTTGCTGCTCTCTCACCAGGCTCATGGGGACGGAGCTGAGCAGTCCAGGTGCCTCACCAGGGAAGCAGCATTTTCAGCATGGATCTTTGTCCCAGGTTTCCTGTAAATAGGTATTTTGGGCAGGTGATTGAAAAACTGATGGCTCTGGTAGAAACTAGGGCACCTTCTGAAGTGCTGTGCTTTAACTGTGTGATGCCAGTGGGATATCTCCACGTAGGGGTGCCGCTCACCTTCTGGATCCTTGGTTTGATGCTAAATCTACTGTTTTCTGATTTTTAATTCTGCTGACTGCCCAAGGAGTTTGGCACATAACTTCCATTACGAAGATTCATTTCACTCTCCAATTCTATTATTGTTTTAGGGATTTTCCTAAGGTTCTTAAACCCGAGGCACGCACACAAGCACACATTTCCTCTGCATCCATCTTTGACATCTGAAAAATTGAAACAGCTCATTTCATTTAGTCAAAATGACAGATATCCCTAGCAGGTGATGATCTGTCAAGTGAGAGTGACTGACAGCAAACAATAAGGTGCAAGAGAGGGGTCCTCTCTGAGAGGTCCTCTCTGGGACTAAACATTGTAAATTGAACAAACAGAAAAGAGTACTTTTTCCTACACATGAGCCTCAAGGTGATGCAGTTTGCCAGAATATTTCTCAGAGAGTCTAAAACGGTGATTGCGTTTATGGATGAAACTATTCCAAGTCAAACATAGACGAGGTGAAATGTGTTTTAGAGAAATGATGGAGTTTTTCCTTTTTTTTGAAGACTGCATGTAGAGTCAAGCCCTCAGCTGGCAGAACTGGAGCTGGTTTAAGCAGAACTGGGCTGATTTCTGACTGCTGAAGTTTTCTTTTATGGTATATATACATATTCACCATTGTGTCTGATCAGGTTTTTAAGGCACTGTAAATGGTGCACGTTAAAATAAATTACAGTGTTAATAGTAAGTGCAATAGCAATAGCAATAGCAATAATAATAATAATAATAATAATAATAATAATAATAATAATAATAATAATAATAATAATAATAATGGGATGCCTTGGCTAGCTCCATTCTTGACTTCCACACCCATCCACCCCACACCCAATAAAAAAAGAGCGTTCTTAAATAAACAGAATTTGTCTTCTAGATCCCTTAGAAAAGGGCACACGGCTTCCTAAGTTCTGCTGCAAACGTACAGGTCTGTAACTCCAAACAGGTGGTGTGATGGGTACGGTCCCTGGTAGGCTGGTGCCTGTGAAAGCCACTTAGTTCAAGCGGATGGGTCACAGCAGACCTAGTTGCAATGTGTTACATTATTGGTTATAAAGACTTTTCTACAAAGATCCAGGTCTCTCTCTGTGAGGCTTTAGAGCTATTGCTTTCTCTTCCATAACCTCAGCCCCCTGCTCTGCTCCTCTTCACTTGGCATGCAAAACAGCTCTCCTTAGCTTTCATTGCTCTTTCTGCCTCTCTCTCCTGCTGAGTTCAACCCCATTATTTTTGTCCCCTCTGCTATGCCTTCTTCTGTCATATCTGCCCCCTCCTCTCTCTATTTCTCAGGTCTTTCATCATGATCTCGGCAGGTAGTGCCCCTCCTATTGACTTCAATGGGCAGTGGATGTGCCCTTCCTCCTGCAAAGCCTCCTCTCGTGGGAGGGCCACAATTACAGCTCTTTGCAACACTGCCATTTATGCAAAGGACAAGCTCGTATTTCAGATGACCCATTTTTATGAATAAACATTAAACACAGAAAATAAAGATTGATTCAAAACTGTCCTGTTGCACCAGTTGTGGGAAAAAAATCTGATACGCTGAGGTACCAGTTAACGCTGCGTAATTGCAATCCTCTTCCATTAAAAGTCATTGATTAAATGTCTAATTAAGAGCTGCCCACATATATATGGTGTTTAAATATAGTGGAGGGTTGGGATTTTGATGAACTCATTAATACAGATCTTATTTGTGAACGGTTACAATGGCTTTGCTGATGAAAAGCAGATTTACTCTTTTGCTTTGCTCTGTAGTTTCCTGTGGAGAAAAAAAGATCAAAATTATCTTTCCTTTTGTATGCTTTTTCATATTTCAGGTGGTTTGGATGGATACCTAATTTGCTTTCAGCATCACACGTTCTCTTTTGACATCAGAGGATACATTTTCTGAGCTTCACAGAAGTTTTACCTGCTCAACTACCATTAAAGTCAATTGGATCATGTGGCTAAAGCAAGGTGTAACAATTGGAAAATGCACTCCAGGGTTAAACTGCTGTACCTGAGCTATTAGATTGAAAGAGTTATCCATCTTCCAAAACACAACCCGCATTGCCACAGCATGGTGTCACCTATTCATCACCTTCAGACAATTATACCTACATTCAGCCCTGGTGTAAATGAAGTTGCCGTATCATTTGAATCATGCAGCTTAAGCCAGAGCTGGATCTGTCCCACACAGAGCTGCTGAGTTTTCAGTGCAAAAGAGGCCCAGGGATGGGGTGATCAGCGCTGGTTTGTGAGAATCACAGGGAAGACAGGGAAAAGGAGCTATTATAAAAAAAGTTAAGAGACTCCCATTTGAAAGCTGGATATGGCTGCTGCTCAGCGACGCGCAAGCATTGCAGGCAGCTTGGCCAAAGGAAGAACAGTTTGTGGTCCTTCCCTGCACCTAAGCCTTCAGACCATCCTCTTCATCAAAGTGCCTGCTGGCATCAAGAGCTTCAAGGCTGAAGCTTTTCAGAAAAATCACCCCTGCTGTGGGTGACACAGCTGCTCACTTCTGCCCTCTGGGCTGGGTATCAGACAGCTTTTAAAGACTTAGGATGAACTTCAGTTCACCTTCAGAGCAGGCAAAAACTCACGTTAAATATGTGTTTGAAGAAGCCGGTATATGAGATAGCAAGACGGTTTTCTTCTCGGGTTTTTCTGATGGAACAAATGATGATGGCAATGCACGGTGTGTTTATAGACTACACTTAATTGCACAGCAACAGCAGAATGGTGTTGGCTTACTATTTTCTGAAGCCTCCCACCTGAACGACAGCCACACAGGCCTCCCAGAGAAGGAGCCACAGACCTCAAGCAAATTGCGTCTCACTCTCTTAAAATGAGAGGCAGAACTAATCAAGGAATAATCTGTAGTAGGCCGCAGCAACCAATTAACTTACTCCTAGCAGTTGGTAAAATAACCCTTGCAAAAGAAAGAAGGTAATGAGGCTATCATGTCAACTTTACGGTGTGATCCCATAGTATCTGAAAATATAAAACAGTTTTATTCCCATTTTCTGTACATTTTCCAGTCCATTTCCTACCATAAAATCAAATAATGTGCCAATAAATACAGTATTTAAAATTTCATCGCTTAATATGCTAACATTCAGGCTGGAGATGCCATGGGCAAGCCAAAGAGTAATGCGCTGCCGTACCTGGAGGGAACCAAATTATTTTGCTACTCACAGTGATAATTGCTTATGTGGTGACGAGCATTGTCCTTGTCTTGGTCTGTGCTCTTCCACTCCATTGTGTCCACGTGCCATGTCTTATTTTTGGTTCAGCTTGGGTGTCTCTAAAGGCAAGAGCATCCTTTAGTAATTTCTATAGTACTGCTTCTTCTTGAAGGTGGCAATACCACAGTGCAGATGATCGTAGTGAGCCAGACGCTCCTCCCTTGGGAAAGCCCCTGGTGGTAGGGGTGGAGGAAGGAGACCTGGCTAGCAAGTATCTCTGTATCAATAATTCTGGACTATCGAATATGAAATTTAATGTCTTTTTATGCATCGTTCACTGTTTCCCATGGACTTGCTCAGCTGAAATCTCATTGCCAGCTTCAATGATAAGGGCAGGACCTCTCCCAGCACTAAGATATCTTCTAAACGACCTGTGCAATATTGGTTTTTGGAAATGAGTGTAGATTCGGAAATGAGTGTGGATACATATGTTTTCAAGACAAACAACCACTATCACGATTTCCATGAAATCAGTGAGCAAGGCTTTTTGTGGGGATCTGACGTGAGTGCTGTGTGTTAACTCACGCAGCGACACACGCCCCGCTCCAACAGACTTGCAGTCTGCGTACCTGTTGCAGAAAGCAGGCGGAAAGGGTTGCTGAAAATGGTGCAGGTTTATTAAAAGATGGGTAACGGAACTGAGGCTGGAAGGCAGATTTCCCGATTCAGTCTACAGACAGCTCCGTCTGTGACCTCTTATTTCTGCAAGGGAGCCCCCGGATGGGCAAAGGCGCAGTATTCCCACCAGACTGCACGCACAAGATGTGACCTGCGGGACTGGCAGCTGGCTGAGCTTATTTACTAGAAGCCAGGCACATGCAAAAGTGATTGATTTTCAGCGTAAGATAGCATAGGCATGGTAGCAACCTTCTGGGAATCAGCTGAATTGCTCTGCTGTTACCTGCTGGACTATAAATGCATAGCAGGAGGGCTGAAAAGCCTCAAAACCTACTCCTCTAAGTAACCACACGTCTGGCACCACACTGAAATGAATGATGGGTCCCCTCCACACACTCCAGTATATGTTTAAACAGGGTTTGGGCGTCAGATCAGCAGTTTCTCGCTGCTGACAGTGAAAAGGAAAGAAAGGAAAAGATTGGCTTGATCCAGTGCAGGTTACAAATCCCCCAAACATCAGATTAATTACTTTAGAGGCTTTGATAATGTGGCTTAATCCTGTCCACCTTTAGTTCTACATCTGTTTTTTTATTATTAAACAAGAAAATGACAAAAAAGCTTTTTGTCCCCTCCATAATTGCCTTCTCAAAAATAAATTTGCAGTCAAAATGATTTCGGATTTCTCAACTGCAAGCCACAGATGGTCATGGTGTAAGATGTAGCTTCACATCATTACAACAACAGATCAGTTGATGATTGAAATGCTAGTTGAATTTCAAAGCAATTGTCTCCATTTCCTTCACGTCAGAAAGCTTCTCGCATGTGAAGGTAAGCCTTAGCTGGAGGGTGTGGGCCGAGTCTGATGTGCAGAGTGACATATTGATTATAGAGAGGATAATTAGAAAAGCATTTAATGAATCTTGAGAGCCAGAGCTCAAACGCCTTGGATCACAGGTTTTATAACCCGTGGTCTTGTAATGAAGACTTTTTACCACAATTGCCTGTTTTGCTTCAGTTTTGGTTCAATCCAATTATACTTTAAAAGCATGCAAGAAGTATGTCAAAACTCTTTGCCTGCCTGCACTGGAATAAGCTCTGCGCTGGGACAGATTTTTTTCTTGCATCTCCGTTCTGGGAAAGGTGTGGGTAACTCAGGTGAAACATCACAGCTCTGAGGGCATGCTGAGATCAACCCTGTGCAGGGCCGGACGCCTTTGTTTTGGGATGTCTTACAAATCCAAATGATAAATATGCCATAGAAAGGAATGATAATAAAATTGGTTAATTTAATTCTGTATCAGCTTCTCAATAGCGAATTGATTCAAGTGATAGATGTTATATGACACAAGTTATGGAATTTGGCAGAGGACAAGAGTATCTTATTTATAAAGAAAAGTTAATATAATCAGGGTCAGGTCTAATTTGATCTGCAGCTATTATTTTAAATGATGTGGAGGATTAGTATGCATTGCTTACATTCTGTCTGGAATCAACAGATTTCAATTTATTTAGTGCATTTGCCCATTATAATGAAGACATCTGCTTTAACTGGATGGGATACAAATGCCTGAGCTCTGCTCTGTATGAGGAACTTCATGCTGTAATGTAATTTTGCTGGCAAACACAGTAACATGCCGTATTTCTGAACCTTACCGCCCTAAGACACTATCCATGGAACTCATCCTGCCTCTAACAAAACCAGGTCTAAGGACATTGTCCCTCTGCAAAGAGAGAAGAAGAAAAAGAGGGAATGGAGAATTTGTTTGGGTGAAATAAAAAAGAATTTTGCATCAAACTACTGGGGACAACTTTTCTCTTAATCAGAGTCAATGTCTGGAGGCATACGTGGGTATTTTGCGTTGCACCGCAAAAACGGCAGCTCCTGTCTTCCAGCACAAAGTTCTAGAGAAGAAGAAGAGTGCGTGTTCATTCGTGGAAAACAAGCGAAAGAAAATTTAAACCCAAGATCAGTACGTATCACACACACGATCATTTAACCTTGTGCTTGCCTCCAATACTGTTTGGAGCAGCGCGTTTCATTCACTGTCAGCTCAGCACGGCTGTATCACGACTGCCCAAGGATGGTGTTGCTGCTTCGGTGGGATCCCTAGCATTGCTTACGAGGATGTAAAGGGATTTTCATTGTTAGTCTCTACTCCGTTAGATTTTTGCCTCAAATTTTGGAATAGTATCCTAAAAGACTGAGACTTTGGTTTAACCAGAGAAATAGTCATATTATGTTCAGTCTGTGAACGAACGTTGTCACAAACATTCAAAACGTCTCTAACCCATTTAGATACTGTCGTGGTTCAGCCCCAGCCGGCAACTAAGCACCACGCAGCCGCTCGCTCGCTGCCCCCAGCCCTGTGGGACGGGGGAGAGAATCGGAAGAGAAAAAGCACAAAAAATCCCTTGTGGGTTGAGACAAGAACAGCTTAATAATGACAATAAAAAATGATTATTATAACAATAATAATATAATAAAATGGAAAAGGAAAAAAGGGGAAAAAACCAGAAGCACAAGCGACTGCTCCCCCGGCCAGCCCCTCCCAGTAACACACTGGGCACGACATTACATGGTATGGAATATCCCTGTGGCCAGTTCGGACCCGCTCTCTCGGCTGTGCCCCCTCCCCTCCCGGCTCCTCGTGCCCCCGGCAGAGCCTGGGGAGCTGGGACAGCCCCTGACTAGCACCAGCCCTGCCCAGCAGCAGCCAAACCATCGGTGTGTTACCGGCGTTGTTTTCCTCCTCAGCCCAAAGCCCAGCACTGCGCAGCTGCGGGGAAGGACGTTACCTCCACCCCAGCTAAACCTATGACAGATACTGATACCTTCAAAACTTCCAATAAAAATGTTCAGTTTATGGCTATTATCTTATACCCTTAGGAATTCAGAGACCTATATTTATTGCTGCTTTTCAACGGCAACATTTCGTAAATTAAAGAGCAATTATGAAACGAGCAATATTGTGTGATCACTTGCAATGCCATAGAAGTGGGCTTGATGACCCCTGAGGTCCCTTTTTGTCCTCTGTTCCTAATCTAAGAGCAAATGCAATCTTTTTTTTTATCCTTTTTTAATTTAGAATTGTTTGTCTTGCACAACCTTGCAGGTGCATTGTGAAGACAACGAAGGCAGGGAAGGTTTGTTTGCCATCCAGCTGGCAGGCGTGGATATCCAGACTTTCCTCTTTGCCCTGACTCAGCCATGAAAAGGAGCCCACCTTTCTGATCATCTAACCAGTACATTGACTCTTGGAGGCTGTCTTTCTTTTCCGAGGCAAATGGTTTGGGGTCTCTGACTGCCAGCCCTTCGCAGGCGCCAGGCGCTCTTTGCACAGCATAAGGACCATTTTGCGGAGGTTTGTTTGCCATCGTGCTCTTCAGCTCTTTAGAAATGTAACCCAATTTAAAAGTCTCTGCACCCTGGGAGTGCATTTTAGATGCTTTAATATGCTGCTGTCCCTAAAGGGGAGAGAATTTCACTCCTTGGCACCATGGTCTGCAGATTCCCCATAGGACAAGGTGTTGGGAGACTCTGGTTTAATTTTTGAACTGCATTTACTGGACAGCTGCTCCTTACCAAATCTTCCATGCTCCCAGGTGCTGGTTTAAGAGAAGACTGTGCAAGAGCTCAGACCATGAGGAATCTTTAATATAAGACTGGAAACTGGAAGCATCAGAGAAAACAGCTTTGCAGGGAAGGGTAAGGTCTGCACATCACCACACTGAAGAGCAGCTGGGGGCTGCAAAGTAGTCCTGCATGTCCAGTGTGGGAGCAGGCACACAAACCTGCGCCTTCCAGCAGCTCCTAGTGAACACGCGCTACCGCTGGCTCTAGCATCTGGAGCACAAAGATCTTACAGAGCCTAAAAAAGCACAGCTGGGAGGGTCTGCGACTGCTGGATAAGAGGATCTGTCACTGAAGCTGTATTTCATACAAGAGGGATTTTTGCTCTCTCGTGTACTGGAGATGTGCATATACTTTTCTATTTAGCAATGGTGATAGAAAGTATTCAGTCTTTTTAAAGGGAAAAATAAAAATTGATAAATTGCCCCATGATTTACAACTGAATCAAATCACTGGTGCATAATATTCACAGTTTGTGCATAAGTGCTGCCAGGAAGGGAGAAATTGGCTTTACCACCATCATTAAAATCTTATGTAATGGATCAGATGAGGTATCTGGAAATGGTATAATATACTTTATTTATTATCAGCTGAAATGAATAGATTTCTTGGTGTAACTACAGAAATGCTGAGCCGGACTCAGTCACTGTGAAATCTTATTCCTCCAGACTTTGCCAGTCCATTTGTGGGCACTTGGGCTACCGCAGTGGTTACTCTAATACAAGACAAGAAGAAAGCCTTACAGGCTGCCCCCCTTGCCTTGTACCAAATGCCTCCTTCCTCCGTAGGGTTTCAGGACAGATGCTGAAGCTCCATTTCAAAATTTGCTGTTGCCTAAACAGCATCTGAAAGTCAGCCCAGACTGTGGCTTTCCACTAACCGGATGAAAAACTCCTTACAGTAATCGAGACCATTTCTAAGCAAAGTGTATGCTATGCAAGGTCTTCAAACACTGAATGGCAGGTGTCAATTATTCATTACAAAGGAACCCACATGTGAAATACTGAGAAGCCAGAGTTGCACTGAAGGGAATTACAACATTTGCTTAGGACAAGGGCGTGCACGTGTAGCCTGGAGGGAATAAGGTCTTTTGTTGCCAGAATTCCCGCTGAGAGGATTGGAGTTTTGGAGGATCCTTCTCCCTCCGGGCAGCTGTCAAAGCCCATTTGTCTTTGCTGCTGGCATCGTTCAGGCATACGCAACTTAGTGACAACCTTCAAGGTCTGAAGTATTTGGCACTGTTGGAAAACATTTTGAAAGGGTTGTATTGCTTACCTTTGACATCAATAACGCATTCATTATTATAAACCACACAAATCATCAACCAAATCATGTTTTACATCTGTTTAGAGGTCAGAGCTTTCATCTCAATGGCATATTTTTACACTTACGAATGAGAATGCTCGTTGCTGAGTTGCTTCAAATACCCACCAAAACCCGACACATACAGTAAATTAAAACTGATTTATAAAACCACACACGTTGTGGTTCATTTCCCATAACTTCGGCTGAAAAAAGTTAAATACCTTTCCCCAGCTAATCATCTGACCTCCCTCAATAATGAGCAGAAGAGCCAGGGCCCTTTGGAGAAGGAGTCATCCTGCTCTGCAGGTGAGTTTTCCATCTTTTCGACAGTGATCTTGGAACAGCACAGATTGCTCTGGGACAAAACCCCTCTCCCTGGACTCCCTAAAGAAGATAGATGCAGATATGGCACAACTCACATAGAATCACAGAGTCATTAAGGTCAGAAAAGACCTCAAGGATCATCAAGTCCAACCCCCAACCCAACACCCCCAGGCCTCCTAAACCATGTCCCCAAGTGCCACGTCTGCACGGTGTTTGAACCCACCCAGGGACGGTGACTCCCCCACCTCTCTGGGCAGCCTGTGCCAGGGCCTGACCGCTCTTGCAGGGAAGAAAGTTTTCCTAATATCCAATCTAAAACGCACACAACTGTCCCTAAATTTCAATAATGGTTTTTTTTTTTTTAAAGCTGCAAAATAGAGCCCTTTGTGTCAAGGCTGGGAAAAAAATCGTGGCTCAGGTTCCTCTATTCATCTCAACACGTGTCCTCAGAAAATCACGCAACATTTTTCTCCTTCACTCACAGGATGGACTGCGCTCCACCGGCTGAGCAGATACTCTGTCTTTTGTTTTCCCTTGTTTCGCAGTGTCAGCCAAGCTTGATTAGCTCCGCATGTTTCAAACTTTGCTCCGAAGACAGAATTATTAATTTCCTGTAGGCTTTTTCTCTGAAGCGTCTTGCTACGGCGACCGAACGGCTCGCAAATTCAATCTGGGGATTTTCTTGCCACCTCAGTGAGGCGAGAGGCAATTATTAACCCTTGTTTTCAGACAGAGAAGTGAGGCACAATGAGATTACATTTATAGTTATTCACCGATTTTGGATACCCAGGCTAGGACACCTTGGATCTGATATTTCAGGGTGCGTAGCTGAATTTAGCACTTTTTATTCAAAGTGCAATTCCCTCCGACTTCAGCTGCAGCTGTGAATACTCGGTGTATTTGCAAACCAGTCACCAGGGTCTCACTCTGGTACCTGGAAAATGGGGAATGCATAAACAGAGATCTGCAGAAAGTGTGGGAGCAGGGCTAATTTGATGAAAAAGCATAGATCCCAAGTGCATTGCAGAGCCTGATTCTAACTACCTGGTGTGAGGAGAGAAAGCTAAACCAGAAAAATAGGTGCCTATATCTTCTCTTAAGTACCTTAAGCCTCAGCAGCCCTTATTCACAGCACAGCCAAGAGAAAGACGAAGGCTGATCTCCTGAATCCCACCTCTCCTTAGGCTTATTCATGAATTCAGCAATTTGCATCTATCTATGCTCCTAATTTGCTGTTTTCTGTCTAAATATGCCTTGAGACCATGTGCCACCACGTTCAGGAGAGGAGGAGGCAAAGGCTGCTGAGATTGCAGCAGCCTCGTGTGGAGGGAGAACCTTCACCAGGAAACACCAGAGACATGTTTGAGCCTGATGGCAGCCTGATGGGATTTAAATGCATGCTCCCTAACTCCATTTGGTTTTAACAACCGGGCTTATAGACAGCTAGATTTAGATAAATCCAAAAACCAGTTAAATAAAAATTCTTCAACTGGCTTCATCCTTCCCACAGCCTCACAGAAATATTAATGTTACAGAAAATGCTGTATATTGGCAGAATATCTGTTCAGAATCCTTTATTAAGAATCATGGATTAAATTTTCTAACAAAAGCCAAATCCTATGCTGTTCCTTTATTTACAGCTGATCTTTCTGGCTTTGAAAACAAGATAAAGCATGGATGTCAAGGATCTCTTATCCAGAAAGCACTGCCTTCTCTCTGTGAACACGATATTTTAATCCATAAACTACATAATACATATGTGCATTTCAACCGACAGTAATTGATTAGTAGCTTCATGATACGCTTAGTATATGACTTGTCCCATTGATTAATGTTGCAGTAACTTTATAACATCACCAGAATCACAATGTTGCTAAAGATAACGTTGAAACAATCACAGTCCGCTGTTGCTAATGTCTTACAAATAAAGATGATGCTAGAAAATATCTCCATTACCTAATTTACAAACATTTCAGGCAAATATATATGTGTTCTCCAAAACTGATTGGCCTGATAAGCCTGTTAGAAGTTATAATGTAAGCTTTGTTCCTTTAAACTGGTCCAAACTATTTGAATGAGTCTGGGAAATGGATTTTTCCTCTCATTACTCTTTCCTTTGCCTTCGTTTACCCTGGTCTTATCATACCCTTATCATACCATGCAGTGGTGTGGCCTGTCAGTGGAAACATTCTTCCCTGTATGGCTGGAAAAACCCCACAAAACCATAAGCAGTTCAGAATAAAGTGGTTTGCTGTGAAATGCCAGGCAGCCAGGCAGAGGTGTGGTGCCATTTCCATGCATTCTGATAGAGAGACGTCTTGATGTTCACCGGGCTAAGCTGATGTGTGGGTCTGGGAAGGATCCCAAGGAGTGCAGGTGGAATTAAAACATTGGTGCTTTATGGCAGGAGTAAAATCAAGTTTCCTTTAAACGCACTAAATAGGATGGGGTCTTGCAGGCACAGGCTGGACTGAAGAGGCCAAGCAACCTCCAGCAGTGCCCTCAGCCCGGAGACCCGCTTGTCTAATGGGTGGTCAGCTGCAGCTGGCAGATGCGAGGCTGGCGGGGAGGCAGGGGCTAGTGTGAAAGCAGTGTTGTGTTTTGGGGGGAGCAGTGCAGAGCTCTCCGAAATTCCCCGGAGGATCCCATGCAGTTGCCTTGCAGGGCTGCAAGACTCCACTAGTGCGGCTAATCAGAGTATCTACACTGATGTCGGCAGGCTGTGCTGATGTACAGCCACAGGAGCTGCTGGCTTTACTGTGCAAAATAAACCTCTGTGTCTTTGCTTACATCACATCCAGGTGAACTTTCTTCCTTGGGAATATTCTGGCAATGAACCATCATGCTTTGGAACTGCCTTAGCTCTCTGCAGCTGCCTGAGAGGGGCTGGAGTGAGGGGGGGGCTGGTCTCTGCTCCCAAGTCACCAGTGACAGGACAAGAGGAAACAGCCTCAGGCTGCGTCAGGGGAGGTTTAGGTTGGGTGTGAGGGAAAATGCCTTCCCTGCCAGAGCGGTCAGGCCCTGGCACAGGCTGCCCAGAGAGGTGGGGGAGTCACCGTCCCTGGGGGGGTTCAAAAATGTGTAGATGCAACACTTCAGGGCATGGTTTGGGAGTCATGGTGGTGTTGGGTTGATGGTTGGACTTGCTGATCCTCGAGGTCTTTTCTGACCTTAATGACTCTGTGATTCTAGTTTTTCCTGTTCACAGGGAAATGCTCCCCGTTTTGGGGCATCCACCATATTCTCAGGTCATGCTGTGGACAGGGTGGGGCAGCCAAATCAGTTGCACACACTTTTGATGCAATGGGGGTATTATGTGGATTTTTCCTTTTAACTGTCCCTTCAGACGACTCCTCCAAGGGGATTAATTAGAGTCTCCTTGCATGAATTACAGCCAGAGGTCAGATCATAGACCGTCTCAAAGACTCAGAGTTTTCTACTCTTGTTTAACTTCAGGAGCAAACAGAAAGAAAATGATTATTTTTTTTTCTCTTTTGAAAGTCAAAACTTGTGAATAAATCTAAACTCATAAATAAAACCCACCACTGATAAATAATCAATGTTTATTCCAAAGGCACAAAGAGAGATGAGGTTTGTTAATGCTAACTAACAACGGTAATGTCAGCTTCCTGTATTGGGGCATGAGCGATGTGAACGTTGTGCATCAATCAGAGGTATTTTTCTTCAGGTTTTTCTACAAGTATTATTATTTTAACTGATCAGAGCAAAAGTCTTTGGAAAGGAAGGGGAACGTGAGAGTAATGGTGAGGGATCTTTCCATTTGCCTTAGGTCCGGTTGTGTTTCCAAGTCTATCACCCTCAGATTTACCTGGAGATAAGAAGAAATGCCAAAGAGATGAAGAAGCCTAGACAGTAGATGGGGACATCTTTAATTTCTTTTTTTCATTTTGCTATTTTTAGTAGAATAAAAATAAGACAAATGAGTCAGTCTGTATGTATCAAGGAAATCTGCATGAACCCAGATTTAAGTTTTTTGCCATGGGAAGCCTGGCACCCCACTTGCCCACAATCACAGTCTTTGAGAGGTGCCTGGGACAGGAAAAGCAACCACAGCTTTAAACAAAAACATGCTGATATCCCACTGGAGTTGTGGGATTCTCAGCCTAGTCCTTGGGTTGAGCAGCCTGCCTGACAAAATGCCCCCCAGAAAAGCTCACAGAGGAGCCCGACGTGAGATTCCTTCTTGTCCTGAAGGAACAATGTTGTACTTCTAAGCTCTGAAACTCTTGGCAAGGGGGATGACCCACTCCTAGAAGCCGCACTCTGAAGGGCTAAGTAGTCACTGGATCAAAGTATGTGTCAAAGAAAATATTCTTTGGGCTTCTGTTGAGCTCTTTCCTAGAAACTTTTCCATTATCAATCTGGTTTTAGAGGGCTTTAAGAAAATATGAAACCAGGAAGAGTTTTTATCACTCTGTCACCAGGGTGCTTTGTCAAACTTCTTATAGAAGCACTGGCAGCACACGACTTTCTACATTATTTTCCAGCGAAAAGGGAAATGGCTTTATGGATCTTTTTTTTCAGGATGGGTGGAGGGATGTACAAAGGAACAGTTGTAGCTGCTGACACGTGAAGTTGGGCTGTAAGGAGTAGAAGTAGAAATCTGTTCTGAAGAAGTTTAAGCAATAAGAGACTCTACAGGGAACTGCCAGGATGGACAGAAACTACTTTCTGACAAGTAGACTCTGGAAAAGACATAGAACAGAAATGGAGAGAAGATGCCCAAGATAAATAAATGGGAAAAAAAGATATGACAGCTCTGCCTAGTCAATGTTTCATGGAGAGTACATAGGGAATAGTTATGCATTGGCATGGAGATGAACTATGGGGTAATTTATTCTGGTTTTTGCCTTGGCTCTTACAAACTCTAAATTCATGGTCTGAGTCCTTGAACCCAGCCAAGGTTTTATAGCACAGTTCCATCAACCAGTGATGCTGCAAGACAGAGATGAGGCTGTTATACTCTGTTATGAACTTTGTGGTCAGGTTACTGGGTTAAATTTGAATGGAGAATTAGGAAAGGGTCATGCCTGCTCCCTCTGTGCTATGTTAAATATGAGACACAATCACATGCAACAACTTCATGTTGGTACCAGCCCTGTACCTACTCGTGCGCACTAACACAATTTCCAGCTCTTACCTAATAAATTATTAGAAGCATCGTCTTCCTTCCAAAAGGCTGGAAGAAACAGACTTCGGTTTTAGGTTCCCTCAATTCTGCAAATGACTATTTTGGACTCAATTGTTCCTCAACACAGTCAGTGGTAATTTTTGATTACTTCAGATTAAATAACACCCGAATTTCACTGCTCATTACTGTAAAATTTGCCCTCACAGCGACCACAAGCAAAGGAACACCATAAGCAAAAATAAATTGAGCTGTTGTGCCTCTGGGTTGAATATTTTAAGGTATCTGAAGACAGGAGCACACTGGGAATTCCATATGCACTCAACCTGTCAAAACTCCCACTAAATACTGTCACGCACATCTCAGTCATGTTAAAAAATAGTGTTCAACAGTGCAGTGACTAATATTGTCAACAACAACTATACATACAAATAAAGTAATCAACAATTAGGGTTATCCTACACTGCATGGTTGATCTAGGACAACATAACTGGATTTTGTTTTCCCCATGCTGCATCAGCTGTCTTCCAGATTCTTAATTCCCTTTAGAAAGAGTCCATCGAGAACTGAAGCAAAGGCACTTTATTACATTTCTCCCTGCTGATAGTGTCTGCTCTTCCTAAAAACTGTTTTGCAAGTGATCATTTTATTGAAAAATAAGTGGATTTCTGCATTTGTTGTTATATTTTAATTGAATATAGTGTGTTACAATAGTCCTCCAAGGGATAAACAGCAGGACTTATTTTTACCCCAGTCTGGGTACAAACCCACTCTTACCGTGTTGCACCATTCCCATCCCATCCTGCTTTCCAGCACAGTAACTGGACTGTTCTGTATAATTTTTTTCCTTATTCCACTGAATAACGATGACAAAACTAGGGACTGCAGTTTGGTTCCTTGATGAAACCCATTTTTAAGCTCAGATATTGGTTCCAATTCAGCTTAATTCTTCTTTAAAGTCAAAAGTGCCTTTTTAAGCATGAGCTTTGCCTAGGTTTATTGCAGCACTGCTGCACAAAGGCTGATACTTCGTGTCTAAGAGTGGACTTGCAGGATGGACTGTGGCTTTGACTCAGGAAGCATATTCCTATCTCACACCTCTTTGTTGGGTTTTGGGGTTATTTTTGTTCTTGTTGGGTTTTTTTCCCATTAAGCACAGCACTGCTTGACTGTGCTTTACAGAAAAGAATGAAGACTTTCTTCTCTCGGCCTCCCAACTTCACCCATCCACTTGGAACAGGTTTTGCTACTAGAAGGGAGAAAGTTGGACCTACACTTACCTGATTTACCATCTAGATGGTCAGATCAGATGCGATCTTCCTCCAAATACCATCACAAATAACTGTTCTTTCAGGAAACGGCATGCTTAACTTGAGACACGTGAATTATCTCAGCAAAATCTCATAAGCAGGTGCTCAGATCCTGGAGAAGTTGAGTCTTTGCCTGAATCAAGCATGAATATGCATAACGGTTGAACAATTTGGCTTTCGGTATAGGATTATGCAAATCACAGATTACACACACAAACGAATTGCCACTCCTTGATTCACAATTAATCACTTCAACCGTTTCTCCATCTGCTTTTGTTCCACTTTTATCGTTCTTTTCATTTCTCTAGTACATCAATCTGCACTTTTCTGCAGGGAAATGGTTGCATTAACTCAGTCTTGTAAATAGAAAGCATCTCTTTTCCACTACAACTTCCAAACTTTTGGAAACGTGAGATCCTATTTCTCAAGGAAAAGCCTTTTTCCTCCAAGTTTAGCAGACAAATTCCTCTCCCCTCTCTAGGTGAGGGAACTTCCCAAAGGAGGCTGGTGCAGTAGCAGAGGTGATCAAGCAGAGATACTTCAGCCCAGGCAACAGAAAAGGCTTCATGCCAAATGCGACGTGTGATTAGCATTCAAAGTCAGAAAAGCTGGCTTTATCAGAAAAATGCCATTTAAACCTCAGCATGCACCTCTCAGGCCAACAGTACCACTCCAAGATTTGTGATCTGTAAATTGTCCAGAGAATTAGTTGATCTGTATTTCAAATTGCAGCACATCGAAACTCCCTCTCCTAGTTCTCCTTACTTATCTTTGGCTGGCTTCACCTATGTGATATTTCTAATCTGCCTTGAGTTCTTCTTGTGCTTAAGTTCCCTTGGCCCTTGCAGCTGAGGCTCTCAACATTAGCCAGGAAGGTTCAGACTTTACTAAGATGAGTCACTAATAATAACGATGGTAGGAGTGAGAGAAGAGTGGGATCTTGGCTGGAAAATGAAGGTTTGGGGATAATAACTAAGTGCAGTGAAGGCTCAAGTGGTTCAGCAGCTGGCTCAGCACACCCATTATGGCAAAGAGGCTGCTGCTGTGCTGTAACTAGCACAGTAATTTATCAGTAGGTGCCTGGTATTCAGTGCACATCTTTTCATCCATATGGAATAACTGTGCATTCAGGGGTTGCTTTCTTAAAGTATGAGTTGCTTTGATTTGTTAAAGTACGGGTTGCTTTCAGTTAGCAAAGTATAGGTTGCTTTGAGTTGTTAAAGTAAGGGTCTTCCTGGCTGCTGTGGAAGGCGTGAGCAGTTTCTTTTGCATTTGATCAACGGGCAGTCATGGTAGCACCAAAACTTCACAGGTAACGTTCGAGGGCTTGCACTCACACAGGCGGTGGCAACGAGCACCGTTGTCTACTCGGATTGACACAGGGCACTCCAAGGGCTGGTTCACAGAGACCACTGGCTCTGCCAGCTTGTCACAGGTCCAAATGCAGTGCAAGTTTCTATCAGAAGCAGCGGCAGCTTTAATGCTCAGGCAGGTCCATCTGAGGGGCTAATTTTTGCCACATTCCCCAAAATCTGGACCCGCGTGGCACCCGGGATGGGCACCTGTCCTACCGCTGCCAGGTGGGTGTCTCTGCTGTACAGAGGTTGGTGACACTAAAGGCCATGCATTGCAAAGCAGGGCTGGAAAGTGAGAAGTAAGGATTATTTTTCTCTACTTAGGGAAAAGTTAAATGGCTTCTCTGCTTCCAGATGGTGAATAAGTTTTCAATAAAGCTTTCCATAAAGGCTTTCACCTGCTTTTGAAGATACAAAGAAATCAATAAATCTTTCTGGCTACTGTCTGCATTAATGGTGGGAAAAATTGTACTTATTGGTGTATCAATTACTACAATTAACTGGCTAATGGTCTGACATACCCTTCTGTGCTCAGGAGGTTTGGCTGTTGGCTACTTTTATAATTTCTGATACGTGTGTGGTGGCCTTTCCTGTAAAGGGAGGAGTTAAGACTTTACATGAACATCCCCTCTGATTCTTTATGTTACTCTGAGGAACACAGTGTACATAAGGAAGGTCATTACTGATGTCTTGACTAGATTTTTGTTATTAAGAGGATAAATATGTGTGGCGTTATCTCTGTCAAACTGCTAAAGAGTGCTGAATGAAAGATAAGAAATATTCTTCCATTTTTTAAAGCGCTTTTGCATTACTACAGCAGATCCCTCAGAGAGTTATGGTCTAACTGCCCTCCATGATAAAGCAGTGTTTCTGTGTCAGGCCTGCAGACGTCAAAAGTCTTTGGACTATCTCTTGGTGAGAAGTTTCTGTAGCTCGCTCTCTCCTTCTGCAGCCAGGAGGCAGTCAGCCTGTTCCTGTCTCCATGACAACCAGGATTTTAGAAATCACCTCAGCGCCTCTTTCAGATGATGCTTAATCCTAAATGAGATAGAGACAATGGCAGAAGATGTGCTTATCCCACCTCCAGAGGTATGTTGACTAAAGAGACTTAAGCAAGCTGTATTGAAAGTTATCTGTCTTGAGAATGCTTTCCAAGTAACTTAGAGTGGGATAGCCATGACTTGCGGTTGGATAGATATCCTTGGAGGGAATTAAGGATTGCAGGTGTGAGATTGCGTCGTTATTTTAATACATTGAAATTCCAGACTGGAAAGTTCCACAGGATCTACAAAATCCAGATTTGCTTGATTTTCCCCATTTTCCCATTCTATAGGCACTCCGCTTTCAGAATTGAAGACTCTGATTGCTTATAGGTAAATAATACTTCTCACGTGCCTAAGGTAAAAATAAAAATCTTTTCAAGATGATGCCTCCTGTTCTGTTCTGAGCCCAAACAACGTGGTGGCTGATCTCCCATATGGCTGCAGCAACCTTACAGGAGGTCACAAAAGTCAATTGTAGATCTGAGAAGTAAGGGCACAGACAGAAGTGAGAGCAGAAGATGGATCAAAAATCCCCAAATGATGATATTGGTGACATCCCTTGTCCTGAGGCGTTAGATGACTGCGGAATCAAGGAACACCTGGAGTAGTTCCTCCAAACTTGCAAAAGAAATAAGAGGTTGGCTGTGACTCTCAACATGAAATGAATTGTACAGCACGAGAAGCAAAAGAGAATACCAAAAGATAAATGAACTCAAATGCAGCCATGACTTTGAAATATGAAAATAAATTTACTTAAAAGGGGGAATGTTAAAATGAATTAAACATAAAAACCTGCCAATTTATGGAAGAATTATCAAAATGCTTTATATCCTGTCGCCATCTACTGGATTTGAGCTGCAGCAGGAGAACACGCGAGAGAGCAAATCGCAGAGGCTCTGGGGTCACTTGGGGAAACACAAGGACAGCTACAGAGCATGGAAGCCCCTAGACCACCAAACCCAAGGTCATGGTCATGCATACTGCCGTTTGTCAAAGAGCTGTGGACTCCTTCCCATCCCCACCATCACCCCAGGACACAGGGAGGTGGCCACTGCACAAAAAAAAAGGTATGTGGCTGAGTTTCTCTAACGAAGGGCAACTGTCACCAGTGGGGTCTCCCCTTGCCAGGGTCACCCACGGAGGTCTGGAGGGAGGATGAGTTATCATGTCAGAAGCTGGCCTCTCTGCAGTCATGTTTCCCAGGGGTCCATGGGCTGAGTGGGACATCACTGCTCTCCCCAATGCATGCACTTCTGCAGTTTCTACTTCTAGCAGTGAAACTGGAATCAAAAGGCTTTTTGGACCAAATAGATTTTTCTCCTTTATTTTTTGAAGAGGAGTCTAAAACTCTGTGCTTTATTCACCCCAAAACAGGAGAAGAAATACAGAGCTGTGCTCAGAAAGGAGTTGGTGGTAAGGCATTGGCTTCACCCACAGCCCAGCACTGGAGATCCTGGATGGTTCCTCTCCTGTCTATCAGAAGGTGACCCCATATTTCCCGGGGAAGCACATGAGCTGTCCTTCTGCATGGTATTTGTGTGAGCAGGAATACTCTCATTCAGGCACCATTAAATCCTTCTCATCCATTAAAATAAGCAAACAAATACTGGAAGTCCTTTCATGGAGTGACATTTAAACCCTCAGCTTGGAGAGCGGTCTTGCTCACTCTCTTTGTCCTAGTGGCCACTCATTAAATATTTCACACAGTCTGAAGCAATCTCAACAGAAGGGACTGTTCCTCTTGAAAAGTTCCTCTAGCTAATAATTAGCTCTCTAATTAGAGCTAAGCCCATTTTCAAATCTAGTCTCCACTTAGTATAAGGCAGGGATTTGCACCGAGTTCTCTCAGGCTCTGGGGCATCCTAAGGATGCTCTTCCCCCACAAAATTAATCTTTTTTTTTCAAAAAAAATGTTGCGATAATATAAGATCAGGTAAAACAAAACACACACCCCCCAACAACAACTTTTTGTTGCATCTCATGCGATTTTGGCTGCCTACAAGCTAGACATCTATTTTAAATTATCATTTATTTTTCCGTTATAGAGAATGGAACAAAACAGACACTGCCCAAAGATAATTCATCCCACCTATTTAAGGCATTTCTCTTAAACTGGAATAAACTTCCCCATGTGGGTGCTGATCTCTTTCTGTTAACTTCAGAAGGAGCTGTTTGTTAAACCAGACCAGAAGTTCTGGCAACCAACATCAGGTTTGAAGAAGCCTACAGAGACTCTTTTTCTTTTCAATTACAGTATTCACTGAAAATATTTTGGAGTGGAATTGTATTCTGATGAGATGGTGATTATATATGGGTGTATTTCTTGATGTATGAATAAACTGTTCATCGGTTAAAAACAACAGTGTTCTGGTGTGAGGAAAGGTGATTGAAAGTAGAGCTGAAATCAAACTCATCTTCAAATTAGTAAACTAGTACTCTCTAGACTCAATAAAATTAAACCACTTAAATTGCATCCTATCTTGATACTGTCTCTAAAATGTAGCAAATGTGTCTAGTTATTGACGAAGTTTCAGCTTGTCAAAATCTAAATAAAACCATGTCTGATTCATAAATTTCCCTTTCTCTACCCATTCTTCTCTCCAGGGCCAGACTCCCTATTTGTGCTCTAGTCTCTGGGCCAAAGCAAAGCTAAGTTTGCTTTAGGAATCCACTGCATTCTTCAGAATAGTGATTTGCAGGGTCAGAAGCATCCTGGGTGTTTGCTCTCTGCAGGGACAAACCTTGCACTTTGTCAAAGTCCACGGAGCTGTGTACACTTACACAGATCTGAATTAATCCTGAGAAAAAAATTGGTCTCGATATATATCCATTTACCAAGAATTCACCTTACTGGGAATCCACCTCTTTTTCCTGAGAATATAGGTTTTTTGCCACTGATGGGTAAAGGATTATCACTATATTAATTGTCTGTATGTGTGACCAGGCCGTCTGTCTGGTCATTTCTCCTCTGATGGGTTGGGTCAAACATTCAGTTTATTTGTGAACAGACTGAGTACACAGACTGTATTAGCTTGCCCTTCAGATGCGCCTGGGCTGGCTCTTCTATTGCCAGGCCAGCCTGTGGGGCAGGAGGATGCCGTACAGCCAAGGCTTTGCTGAAAGGCAGCGCTACGATAGCATGGTCTCCTTCTGCCTCCCAAGCATCCATCCCTGCAGGCGAAGAATGACATTTGGAGATGCAGGCTATTCCAAGTGACAGCACTAGGGAAGATAATCTAAAAATGACAGGTTCATTCAGCCTAAATATATAATTAAGTCCTCAAGGGACCTTCTGATTTTGATTGATTAAAGGCACTGTCACTTTTGTGGGTCTCCATCTTAGGGTAGCTATGGAAACATTTGAAAAATAATTTTAAAAAAGGGTCCTGGTGAATGGGTGGGCTCGCTAATGTAATTTTTTGCATAAAGCACAGATTGCCTCACTTTCAGGGTTTTGCCTTTTGTGGGGGGTGGTTTGATGTACTCAGGTGTAAGGGAGTAAACCCTCATGGATTAAGGGGTGAGATGGATGCTGATTTGGGGGGTCCCAAATCCTTTTGCTGTGTCTGCACCACTGTTGGGTTAGACAGCAGAAGTTTGCCCCTCTGCTGGTCTGCCCTCCCTAAAGGGGACTGCGAGAAAAATTAGTATAAATATTGCAAAATATTTAGGGTTTTGAGGCACAAAGAAGGTACCATGTACCAGCTGCTTGGCAGTATCTGTCTGTGCAGATTTAATGTGAATGAGGGTGCAGCAGCTTATCCCTGAGTGAAAACACTTATATATGAAAGGGGGAAAATGTGGGACTACGTATACTATACAATGCCTGGATTTAAGTCACTGACATAACATTCTCCTTAATACTCTGCCTGAAATGCTGACCTGCCCCTTTGATGTCTTTTTACCTTGTTAAGTGTTTGCAAGCCTTTCCCTCCAGGGGCTCAGAGGTCAGGGCCCATGTCCATGCTCCTGTAATAACTGTGCCAACTTGACGGGTGGGTAGTATGAGAATGGTAGACACAAACATTCTCCTACTATTAAGATATTTCTTGAAAAGGTCATTCAAACACTAACCCTGAAATTATAGCCATACCCAGATCTCAGAAGGAGCCATTTATGGAAGAGGAATAAACCCAGTAGATGAGAGATTTCCATCATTTAATATCAGATGTGATCTCTCTTCTGACCCCAGAATGGCCAAAGTATCAAACCTGCTTTGTGACTTGAAAGTAAAAAAGTTGATTGAAAATGGATATTGGAAAAAGGCAAATAGTCACACCAGCATGTATTCATACAAAATTAAGGTTGTTGAGGTGACAGGCAGTTTTGCCTTTGGTTTTTTATTTCATCAGAAGAAGGTCACATAATGATTATCCCATAAACCTCTAAATTATTCTGCATAATAGGGCACTGGGAGAGAGAAGGCAAGCAGAGCGTCTGCACTTATCCTGGAAAAGGTTATCACTCTCACTGTTCTGCCTTTATGACTATTTTGATATTTGCAATTAGAAACTTAGCACTGATTGAGTCCTATGCACCAACTAGTAAATGTCAAGGTCTGATATGGGAATTGAACATGTGCTTAAGTACTTTAATTTTAAAGAAATTTCTTTTATACTGGGGCCTAAATCTTTGTTTTTGTAAATAACCATAGCCCTGATCTAACTAAACACTTAAGCTTCTGCCTTTGTTTAAGTACAGAGTCCCACTGAAGTCCTTTCAAATTAAGCACGGATTGAATGAAGACATAGATCATAGATCATGGCACTTCCCGCCAGGTGCGAGTGCTGGAGCACACAGCATTTGCTTCTGCCTTCAGCCTCTTTGTAAGGCTAACTCCATTGATACTTTCACGTCGATGAGCTTGCCGGTCTGCACAGCGAGGCTGCCTGCCTGAAGTCAAGGCCGCTGCCAACATATCTATGCCAGCTGAGAACAATTGATCTCAGCCTGGATTTAGCTTTGAAAATTATGCTTCTAGTTCAGACATGAGGAAGGGGTTGTATGCCTCAAAGCTTGTCTTTTCCACATCCTTATCAAAAAGTTTATTAAAAAAAAAAACAAACAGAACAACCCAACTTTATTCTTCACGCAAACCCTGCCGTGTTACTAAACAAGATCGAGGTGAATTCCAGTGGAGGCCACAATTAACTTTTTAATTGTTAAATGTGGAATATGAAAGGAGATTTTGGAAGACCTTAATGAAATCCAGGCAAGATCTTTGATATGATATGGCAACACATAGCAAGGTCATCAGCAATGGTGGGGGACATGGTTGGAATCCATTAATGCATCACCTGGGACACAATGACACCAGGAAGCAGAGGTGCTGTTTGTAACATGGTAATCCCAACTGTTGGACCACAGCGATCTGCCTCCTGTCTACCAATGACTGTAGTAAAGTCACCAGAAGCTGCTGGTCTCTGTCTTTGTCCATCCAAATTAATCCTTCCACATTGAAGCTGGGTAAAACAATTCCTTTTCCATGGAGTGGAGGCCCTGCATGCAATCCCCATTCTCCGGTGTTTGCTTGACCGGATCCATCAGCTTGAGAGTTATGGAGGTTTGTTTCCCCATGGATCCTTCTGTCTAGAAATTATTGGCTTTGACATTAAAACGGATCTAGTATAGTCTGAAGCCTGTCTTTTCAAAGCCCTTTTTCTTCCATAAGGTGGAACTCCCTTTCCAGTAACGGGCCTTTTAGAAGTTGTTACTGTTGTGCTCATGTCACATCACCTGTTTTAATTTATGTACTGAATGCCTACTACAAGCATTGTAGTTTTGTTAGAGATTCCTTTGCTCTTTTCGATTCTCTCTTCCTCCCTGAATCCCCTCTCTTTTCCCCTGTACCTGTCTTATTTCACAATTTTTTAAACACTGTTGAATATTGCCTAGTTAGGGCTCTTGCCTGCTGCTGACTCCACGCACCGTGGCTGCTTTCTGGTGCCTGGCACCCAGACAGGGTTGTGGGAGGCAGTGGGTCACCAGTCTACATCTGGCCCCACAGCTGTGGTGGGACCTCAGAGACACCCCTCCCGTGGCCTCCCCGGGACCGGGATACATGTCCCCTGCAACCTGTGCTCGGGGAGGGCTGTTAGACACTTCTTTGGCACACCTTACTCCGGAGCCCAGCAGAAGTGGGAGGCCCCGGCGAGGAACCTGCTGGGTGGCTGTTGGCAGTGGATGAAGCCTTGTACCCAGTCCTTCTCCTTTCTCGTGGCAGTCCAGCAGATCCCAAGTCCTGCAGGGCCCCATTGCCTGGTGTGCGGCTGTTGGGACACTAAGGACAGGGATGGGAAGGGATGGGATGGGATGGGAGGGGAGGGGATGGGATAGGTTGGGACAACACGGCATGGCATGGCACAGCATGGCATGGCATGGATGTCTGGGATGTTGGAGAAGGCTACCAGCAGAAGAAGCACGTGCATATGCAGAAGAGGAAGGGGAAGGTGGTGCTGACATCCCCATGTCTGTGGGATGTGGGGAAGGTGGATTTGTATGTATTTCCTTACTGGTTATTCAAAGCTTTTTTCACTTATCTGTGAGCCATGTGAAATGCTCCGGCAGGACATCCTTGCCCTGATGGAGATGTTTCTTACCTATGTGTACACAAATAGATGTTGGTGGGTGCGGGGTTTTCAAAGAAAGAGCCACTCTCTGGCTCATTATCTTTCTTTATATTCCCCCCCTTCCTCCCCTCAATCCTGAACTGGACTGTTTTAGAGCCAAACTTGGTGCTCTGCACCATGCTGCGGCAAGAAGGATATCAAATATTTAATAGAGTTTCAGGTGTTTCTCCCATATTATAAGGCATGAAAAGATGTTCTGTCACCTGAAAAACGCCAGCAGTGTGACATGTCCTTCCTGCTCGAGGTCTCTTCTGGCAAGGGAGTTGCCTCTTAGAACAAGGGGCTGCCTGGAAGGATCATATCATATATTATTTATTAACCCTCAGAAGATATAAGTTTTAAATAATGTACAAATTTGCCTTGCAGGTCTGAGAACGTATGTGTAGGGTCTCAAAAGGGTATTTAAAAATGTTTCAGACTCAAAACAGTAATTGTCTAACAATTTTTAAATCTTGCTGGCACGACTTTTGTCAATGAGATGTAGCTGTAAAGAATTAAGACGCTTCTCCAGTGAACCATAAGCATAACAAATACCACGTAGATTTGCCTGTTGTCTGTCTGTGCCACCTCTGTGTAATGCATGGTTGGTCTGAAAGGCAGGAATTTTACACAGAGCTTCAATAGGACAAGGGGATGATATTGGGCGTAAGGACCAGACTCACTTTAATCCCCAGCATTCTTTCCTTCCTCACTTGTGTAAAACAGGTAAAATTATGATCTGTTGAAATCAGAGGAAAGTCACATTTCCTCACTCAGTCCAGCATTTAATTCCAGGGAAAAGAAACTGAGTTACACAGAGACAAAACTGCAAATAAAAAACCCAAATAAAAAATATCAAATGATGGTGTCAGCAGAATATGTCTAGAAATATAAGCATGCAGCAGGAGAGGCTTTTCCGGATTGCTGCATCCTGCTCGACAGTCTGCAAATTCACAACATTGATAAATGGGAAAGAGCCCTAGAGAAGGCTTGAATATGCATCTCTGGCTGGAAAATCATGGAGTTAAAGCTGTTTCAGTGAAAAATAGTAAAAGAAACAGGTCTTCTACAAGTGGAACAAAAGGTACTAATGGGCTACTCAATCTAAACACTGAAGGTGTGAGGCACTCCGGTGAACACAGCTCAGAGCTGGAGGAAATTTCAGGCTAGAAATAAGGTGAACATTGTTAATAATGAGGGTAATCAACCACTGGAGAAGCCCCTCGGAGGATGTTGTGGTTTCTCCGTCGTCGGCAGTTTTAAATCAGGACTAGATAATTATTTTGTAAATGCCGTGCCTTAATTCGAAATGGAATTACTTCGGGGGAGTCCTCCAGCCTGTGTTACAAAAAAGCTGACACTGTACGGTCCCGGGGGCCCCTTTGGCTCTGCATCAGTGATCTGTGGGAAGCTGAACACCGAGGTAGGGTGACATCTCACATCTTTCCGTTTGTCCCAGCGCTACACCTTGTGGCTTTATTTAGCAGAACCACTTCTTCCCCTGGCTCCTGCCAACAAAACATACTCCTGTGCTAAAAATTATTTGACCAACTGCATAGTTTCTTTATTTTTCATCACATTTGAAGTTTCTGTAACAACACAACTTTTATTCCAAAGAAACAGAATTAGACATCTAATGATAGAGAATCACTGCATAACGCTGCATAACTTAATTTAATTTTAGGTCTAGCTGTTCTCCTTGTACACGACAAGAAGAAATCAAAGACTGTTCTGTCAGTCAGATTGTCGTATCTGTAAGAGGATGAGAGCAACGTCCTTTCTTAGAAATGTCGAGGGAATAATAGAAAAAAGGATGGAAGGGACCTCAAGAAATCATGTGACCACTCCCTTTAGATCTTACTGCTTGAGCAGATCCAGGCAGAGGGAAGTATGGCTTTTAGCACCTACGGTTCTGGTCTCAAACTGGAAATAAAATGTATACTGTTCCAACTGGGACATCCAGGAGGTGCCGTCAACTGCTCAGTTGGTTATGCTTTGGGTGCTTTCCATGTAGGAGCCAAGCAGCCACAAGAGCACTCTGCAATGGATGTAACGCCATCAGCCCCAGCAAGCTGTTCTGGCAGCCAGAAATGCTGCAAGAAAAGCTTGGATAAACTCACTTCCCTGTAGCCAAATGCAAAGGAAAATCTTAGGCCAAAAACTTTCACCCAAGACATGAAGCATTCCCCCTCACTACCAAGACATTTAAAGAAGCTATCTCATGCTGTAAAGTCCAAATCACCCAGGAACCCCTGATGATCTGCTCTCCTAATGAAATTTTGTGGGTTAAAAGACTAACCAGGAAGCTGCTGGCCTTAGACAAAAAATGTATGCAGAAAGGCCAACACAAAACTTGCCTGTGGAATATGGCGAGTTCATACCCAAACGTCCAGTTTTGGGATATGCATTTAAAGCTTCTTTTGGTCCTCGCATCCCCTTCTGCTCTACTGCAGGAGACAGAAGGCAATGTCAAAGCTTTGCCGTAACTGTCCTTGTAAAGCTAGAGTGGCTGTGACGGAGGACTACGCATCACTGTCCTTGTACAGAGGCTGCTTCCAGTAAGACCCTCATGAATCACGACTGAGACCACGCCAAGGATCACAGTTTCTTGAACAATTATTTAAATTGAGTTTGGTTTCTTAACTCAAGCATACAGTCCAAAAAAAGCCCTGTGCGTCTTAAATCCCCCAGGGATTCCTGTTTGCATTTGGAAAACTCTCCTGCTACAGCAAAAGCTGCCTTGGTGCATTTCCCAAATGGCCCCAGCCTGAGCCTGCAAGAACCAGAAGCACAGGAGAATGGCTCAAATCCCATGTGTTGAAACAGTGCCACAGTGCAGAAAAGAAAACAAGATTCCTGGGAGAGAAAGAGGAGATGGAGAAGCCAAAGAGCAGTCAGCAAAAGGCTGCAGCTATAGGTCTAGGGACAGGGACACCTGGACTCTGGATCCTGCCTCCTTCAGCATTTCTGAATTTTATGCAATGATTATATAATGCAATTTATGTAAATGAAGGAGGGTTAGGAGCAAGAACTCAGTTTCAGAGTCAGCATCCCTATACCATCTACACAGCAGGAAGCAGAGAAGATCCTCCACCCGAATTCTTCTGAAGCTTAGCTGTCTCCTGGGAGGTGGGAGGAGTGTAAGGAAGGGAAAGGAGAATCGACATCTCATGGATCACAAAGACGTTATACCAGGTCTCTTGATTTTTTGTGTGAGAGCCTTTATCAGTAGGCTGCTTTATATAAACTGTCGAAGACAGCAGCCACTGTTTTTTCTTTCCAGTGGACAGCATCATAGAACAGAACTTCACCTCTGTCATATTGGAGTAGGTCCTTTTTGCTGGTTCTAGGAACTTTCAGCTTCTTTTGGGGGGGGTGATGAGGGGTGAAGGGGAAGAAGGGCTTACGTTAACATTTTGAAGAACCAGCCTCCCATGAACTTTCTCACATGGAAACTTGAGGGTTAAAAACATGCAAAAATCCTGGGCAAAGAGGAGTCCACTGGTGCCATGTGGGACCTCAGCAGCACCAAGCACCGTGTGTGCCTGAAGTGCTGCGCACAGCTTCCAGAAGAAATTCCAGTTCCAATTGAAATTTCACATTTGAAGTGGTTGAACTCTTGTGGCTTGAGGTTACCGTTCAGACTCTTTTCATGTCTTACATACCTAAGTACTGTTCTAGGATGCTAACAGATTCATAGATGCCTCCATTACATTTCCCCTTTACCTGTGGATGGCTCTTGCTAGCAATCCTCATGCTTTGCATTAGGCTTCTAAACTGATTTGTGAGACATTTAATCCAAACCTGACAATTCCAATCAATAAATAGGTCCAAACATTACTTGTTTGGTGACAATTGTTTGCCTACAACCCTCTTTTTCATTTCACCCATCCATTTTCTCCAATTAGCTTGACTCTCTGTACCAGAATTAAACTCTAAATTGATTGCTTATGTTCTTCTGGAAGGAATCCCTATGGGCCATCCATTTTAGTGGACTGGGATTGCACCAGATGCGGATATGATTTGTATTGAATCTGAATTCTATCAGTGCTAAATTCTACAAACCAGTGCTAAATTTTCATTTAATTTAGAGCCCAAATTAGCCTCATTCACTTGGTTGTGTTCTCCATCCTGCCATGACATTTTTGGGCAAATTGGAAGAAAGATGGGAAAAAATGAAAGGTCAACATAATTTGAAAAGACCTTTCAAAATACAGAGGGCATGGCAGAATTGTTAGCTTTTGCTATATATCTTTATTCTTCTTTTGGGGTTAGCTTTAGACTCTGTACTTTGTATTACAGAGGGATAAGTTTGTGCTTAGGGACAAAGCTGAATGCCAGAGCAGAAACAGGTTCTGGTATGCGGCTTTAGCACGTAGCCCTTGGTGATTATATCTCATCACGTGAAGGATGGTGGAAAAGGAGACATGACAGTTGCAGTTGGAAATAGAGCCACGTGGGAACTGCCCCTGCTTGGGCGACCTCAGCAAAGGCACTTGGGCACCGTGGCCAGTCCTTGTAAGCATCCAAAGCACAAGGTGTCCATCTAATCTTCGTAAATCAGCTCGCTGATCGTGTAAATTGTTGGAAGACTTCATCACACAGTGAGTTCCCAGGCAAATTAGATTTGCCCAGCTTAAAGGTGTGAATCCAGGACTCTGCAGTCTCCAGAGAGTATTTGGGAGCTGGAACTACAAACCAGCAAAGCAAAAAACAACTACAAAACCAGCAAAACTGGCTATCTCATGCCAGCACGTTTTCCTCAGCTGGGGATATTTTTGCAAATCACATGCGTTTTATACATACAATAAATTACCTCTGTGACTAGAAAAGCAAAAGCTTAATAAGGCATTGCCAATACAAGTGCAGAGGCAAAATACCATTGGTTTTAATTTGTTACTCCGTGATTGGCCAAGTCTAGACTTGGAAGGAAAATGAGTCCTAGAGTGGAGGGGTTTCCAATAAGAAATGTAAAAACAGTTTGATAAATGGACATCTGAGATGAGGCAATGCCCCAGTGATACGGTAACGGTGGTCACAAGCAGTGAATCATAAAGTCTCTCATAGAGATACCTCCCCAACCAGAAAAATGAAAAAGAAAACCTAACTGGTACAAGATTTCAGAGGAAAAGATTGTGGCTCTTCAGTCCACTGAAGACAAAAAGCTTGTGATGGTGTCCCTGCACTCTAATCATAGACCAAAAAGCCATTGTCACGAGCAAGTCTTTATCCTAAATTGTTGATAGCATAAGAACAGCTGGTATTTACTAGTGTAAATCCCTCTTCATTTTTACGGCTCACAAATCATTTCTTTCCCACAAACTCACTACTTTTGTGACAGCAAATCCCCCTCTACTTTTGCCCCTTTGCTTCTACATCTTCAGTAATGTATCTCAAGGACTGCTAGCATGTTAACAAAGTCTGAACAGCTCTTCTAGCAAAACACACTGGACTCTGCTTCCTAAACAACATCCGAGAAAGATAAGATATTGCAATGATTGTAAATTGTGTATTTAGGGATTAGCTGCGGAGTGTGGAATCCCCAATTCTCTCCCTATTATGGTAGTGCAAGATAAGGCCCAGATTTTGCACCTCCGCTAATTTCTTTTCACTTACCATACCCATGCAAGAAGAGATAACCTTTATTCTGTTATCAGGTATCAGCTGCTATATCACGTAATTGCTATCTTCTCGATTAACGCGTACCGTAGTAAAGAGAACCAGGGAACATAGACCCATCTAGAAAGGTAAAGAGAACATGTCTGAGACCATGCCACAGAGAGGAGAGGGGGTTAAATGGCGAGAATGCAATCACTGTGTTAAGGACTGGGCAACCCGAGTGTGGTCTGTCTGCTGGGTGCATGGTTTATACATGCTTTGTTTTACAGTGGAAAGAAAATTGATCCTGCAAACATTATTTTGATCCTGGCTTAGCTATGCCTGTGATTGACTGCACTTAGCTGAAGGCTGGGGATTGGAAAGGACCAATGGAAGGGTCTGAAGGTGGTTGTGGGCATCACTAAAAGGAAAGCTGTGAAGCTTTGAAGAGGCTAGTCCTAGAAATAGAAAGGCTAGGAAGGTTGGGACTCCACCAGCTTGTTAGGAGACAATAATGATGTAATCATCCCTGCAGAGAGGGCGTTACAAAAGCTTCCTCTGCACAACGGCTAGCGAGGCCTCATCCTGCAGGGAGGTGGGCTCTGCTGTGTGAATGAATCATGGATGCTGGGATGGGACGGGGACATGACTCATTTAAAGGGCTTTAAAAACATGTGCCGGCCACAGCGAGAGCGAGCTGGTTCCTCAGCAGTGAGCCTTGTCGACAGGCTGGCTAAGGGCCAGCGGAGGGGGAAGCTGTCACCAGAAGGAAGCTGTCACCTGCAAAGGAAGCCTTATTGCGGCAGTAATGCTAAGCCAGGAGCTTGTAAGATTTGACTGCAGAGATAAACAAGGTATGGAAAATGGGGTTTTATATAAAGAGGACTGAGGAATAGTTCCGAGTTAGGGGTTTATATCATGAAGGTGATATGTATTTTGTACCTGGGGACAGAAGGAATCCTGGGATGAAGCATGCAGCTTACCTGCAAGATGAATACCCACACGCACATGGATGAGACCAAGATAGGAGTATAAAGATTAAACACTAAAGGAGACACACCACTTTTTACCAGCCCACTCAGACTTGTAATCCATCCATTTCTAATGACTAGCATTGCCCTATCACGGTAGACTGATGCTCCATATTCTTGGCAAGACCCACGAACCAGAAGCTGAAGGTACATTCTGCTTAATGTACTTGACATTATGTTTAGACAATGGGTCATGCTGGGCTGCCAGATTTTAAATGCTGAAACTGGTGACGGTCCCAGAAAGATAAATTGATATGTGCATGGAATGAGATGTGGGAGGCCTGCTGTTCAAGTGATATTGTGGCTCCGTGCACATACAGCAGGCAGATGAATCTAGGTTTGGATCTATAGTGAGTACATGAAGTATCATTATGTGCACATTAGTCATTTTTCCAGACATCTGGCAGCTGAGGATTGCTGGGCATCTGGAAAAATGTCTAGGCGTTGTGATGCAGGAAAAGCCATGCTACCTGTGCATTTCTGTCAAATATTCCGTAATGCTCACGTTATGTGTGGTAAGCAGTGGCTCTGGGGCCTCAGGATACGAGGGCAAAACCACTTCTCCCATCTTGGATTATGGCACAAGAGACAAAATGCCTCCTTTACAGTCAAGGTCAGCTATAATGCAACGCTGCCTGAGATCCTGCAGGCCAGAAACCAGCTTCCCTGTGGGCTGCATCAAAACTTGGGAGCTTTCATAACCTGAGCTGTGGTGAGATTATTAGCTCGGACCGGTCCATCGATATCCACCGCAGAGATACCTTTGACTGCAATGGAAACTTGCACTTGGGAGCCTTCAGCGGTGCAAAGATAAGGTAAAGGCTCATTTGCCCCAGCAGCAATTTTCAGCCTTTTTCTTACTGTGTTGAATGACCGAGAAGCTTCTGGTGGAGGCACAGGTCCTTTTAGAAACTGTGCTTGCACAGATTGTGCGGAAACATGTTCATGCTGCCTTTCCTTAACTGTTTTTCCCAAAGCACTCTGGAGCAGGTATTCTTGGAGAAGAGGTTGAAAACCAGTGCTTGAGGTTCAGCGATTTATTACCGACTCCTGCCCCATAAAGGTAACAAAAGCTGGCACAAAAGACACAACAACAGTTGCTAAATGACAAGATGGAGCAGCCCACATGGAGCACGGAGGGAGAAGCACAGATGGCAGAGAAGGGCTTGCAGGAGACTGTGGGAACGCGGTCAGAATGCAAATCCCATCGAAGCATTTCAGTAAATAATTTGCCTAATAAAAAAGCAGTTTAGTTTTAGAGTCCTGGAAGTCTTTTTGTGTTACTACCCCACACACTGAAGACGAAACTGGGAGAGATTACAGCTGCGTTCTGCAGGGTAAGAATAAACAAAGGATTTAAAAATAAATCCTTATTATAATCTGAGAGATAAAGCCAGCTTTTCTGGAGGAAGAGCCAGGTGGAACAGTTTCTTCATAATTCACAGAGAACCAGGAACATTTGCTGCTTTGTGAATGAAGCAAACGCTGCTCTGTTTCTGCCGTGGGTTCACTGCCTGAAAGCAAGAGAGAAAGAGGGAAAGCAAGAGGGTGGAAGGAAGGAAGGAGGGAAGGAAAGACAAACGGATGGACAGACTGGCCATGGTGCTCACCGCTGCAGAAGCTGCCATCCCAGCGCTCTGCTTGCTTAGGTTGCTCAGCCTTTTGTGACCCTGACTCTGCCCACAGCATATTTAAAATGGAAAAGAGATGAAGAACAAACTCAAGAAAAAATGATTGGGATGATGAACTTTTCAGGGAGTTCACGTATAGGTTAATGCAAGGCCTGACTCAACCACCTCTGCTCACTGGAGGAGCAACCATCACCTATACATCTACACATACCCCACCGGCTACAGAGGCTGGTATCCAGAAAAATATTTATTTTCAAAGAGAGCACTTAGACTGGTAGTTTTTAAAGGACTTCTCATTTTTCTACTTTTAGAAGAAATTAAAAAGGAAAAATGGGATAGAACAAGCAGTACAAAGAATGTCAGTTGACCTGAACTGCAACCGGTGAATGAATGTTTTGATACAGAGTGAGTAAGAAAGATCTTGGTTTCTTTCTCTCTGATAGTATTTGAATTATGAAACTCCCACAAAGTAAATATCTGGGCTTAACAACCATATTCTTAATCCCTTATAGTTAAAATTGGGGTTCCAGTAAAGACATCAATTAAACACCCATTGGTTTTGAAGCAGTCAGATTTCACTTTGTTTTTTCTCATGATGTGAATGGACGGGATTGGACGGCACAATTTGGATACCTCCTCAGAAACATGCAAAAGATTATAAGAAAGGACCAAATTAAAACACTATTTTTTCATGAATTAGTTTATCCTATATAGTGGTAACTGTTCTTGAACAACCCTGCTACCGTGTAATGAAAGTTTCTTTTTTTTTCCTGGAGCAGAGTCTCAGAATTTTATTTACATTTAAAATTAATTTTCAGCTTCTCCTAGAGATTTTTTTTTAAGTAAGAAATAACTCAGTGAAACAGAATGAAAATTCCAGTTGGACAGAAGTTTTCTAGCTTCTCAATGAAAAATGAAGCTTTTAACTGTAAAAGCATTTAGTTTAGAAGGAACATTTGGAAAACTGAAGTATATGACAGAAAATTATGAGACTTTCATAAGTAGAGTCATTTCAGTTGTTTGGTTTTTTTTATATTTTCTTCATCAGAAATTTGATTGTGAAAATCCAAAAGTGCTTTCAGAATTTAATTTCTCTTTACATTTTACCCAAATGCATCGCTGTAATTCTCTCTTTTTTTTTTTCCCTTTCTGTGTCTTCCTTTAAAGAGGGCTGAAGGTAGTTTCCCTCCCTCCCACCCCGCATAGCTCTGTAGCCTCGGGACAAGGTGCTCACCAAGATCCGCAGTGACTGGAGGTGAGCTCTGCAAGGCAAGTTGCTGTGTAAGATCAGTGTTTTGGGACCCAAAACACCGGGACCCACGTATAAGCAAGAGGAAGACCTAAAATGAATGTCTAAACTGCTGTAAAGATCTCAATCTGAGCTTTTTCTCACTGGGTTTAGCAGAAACCCAGGCGAAGAGGTCCCCTGGATCCCACGTCTCATTGGCACGGCACCCATCTCTTCCCAGCGATGCAGAGGGATAGTGGTCCTTAGAGTTGGGGCTTGCTTCTCCCATGGGCTCACGGTCCCAGAAGGCATCTTAGATGTGACTGTGCTCAACTCCAGGCTCTTGGCTGCATTTTGGCCGGGAGTATCAAGTGCTGGCAGAGCTGAAGCCAAAAAGTCTCTACCTGGGAAAGCCAACGAAGCTTTCAGCAGGCTTGTTTGCAGGAGCCCTAGCGCAGCAGCGGGGGTTTGCACACAAGGTCAGAGGGAACTTATAAACCAGGTTGCTTTATTTATTGGAGTGGCAATGAGAGGCCTAAAATTTATAGCCTGACAGACAAGCTGAGGAAATAGAACAGTTAAGAAGTCAAGATGAAAATTAACCTGAAGGCCTGCCTGCAGGATAAGGGCATCCCACGTCCATCTGCACCCCTCAAAATGCTTCAGAGAGTCTTTAAGTGTTAGGGCAGGAGTTGCAGAGCAATGTTTTGCTCATCCTGGCCACTGGTGCCCGTCCGTACTGGGAGGAGTGTCCCCCCCGCAGGACACATGCCAGAAGAGAGTCCTTAGGCGAGAACTTACTCAGCAAATTGGTTCGTCGCTAAGTATATAGCAGAGCCGTAATGCCACACAGCACAGGACCTCAGACATCTTTTAATGTCATTTCCCCCAGGAAGCCAGAGGAGAGGGGTCCCACAGGTGTGAGAGTAGGCATGACGAAAGAAGAGAAGGGGCTTCCCAACCTTGACATCAGCAGTGATGGTCTGGGCATGCTGTTATATTATAGCATGTAATACATGACAAAATAAATATGTATAACAGCAACAGGCTGTTATAATTTGGCTTGCTCTGCTCTGCTGACATCGAGAGAGCTGTGCCGGTCCGTGCTGGCAGGGAATGCGACCTGAGAGTCTTGATATAAATATATTCCTTCTCATATGCTATGGATAAGTATTGCAAAGAACATCCAATAACGGTGTTAACCTTCTTACATCTAGGAAGGTGGGATTTTTAGAAGCTCTCAATACTGTGTTGGCTCCAAAGTCATCTTAAGTTACTCTTAAACCTAAATTACACTTGAAAAATCCTCTACAGAATTTAAAACCAGAAATGTTCTGCAAGAAACCAACAGAAAACATGGCTCAACCGCATTAACAAGACTTCTGCAAAGGACTCTGCCTTCTGCTCAGACCAGCGTCTGATTGACAATTCTGCACAAGCAACGACCTCCTCCTTCTCCGACGATATAAATAGAGTGTCTTCTCCACAGAATGAATGCTAAATATTTACCTTCCCAAAATAGCGACTGCATGAAAGGCAAGGCCCAGGCTCCACAGCGTGGTGCAGCGTAAGCCATCGGCGGTGATCAGCGGGGAGGTGTAACAAAGCCGCGGCGAGCCGCGTTTCACGCGCGCGCAGGAACCCTGCTGGGGCAGAGCGTGCAAATCCTCATCCTCACGTTTGCAGTTAAGTGGAAGAGGAAATACAGCAGTTATTATGGATTACTTTTATGGGCAGTGACAGCTTTGGCCTGTCACTCAGCTGCTAACACTAACTGCTCTGAGGTAGTGACCAGAGCAATAATTGGTAAATCTAAGGGCTGGATTTATTCATTCTTGCACTGGAATTACATATTTTGATTCTGCGACAATGAAGAGTAAAATGCAGCAAATTTGACACTCAGTGTACAGTCATGCTTATACCTCATTTAAAAAGGGAGGAAAGGTGGGAGGGTCCTTACTCTTGAAAGCCACACGTGATTTTGTGTATTTGCTGTATTTGAAGACGTGTCTTTCTGCTCCTGCTCAAAGTTGCTCAGGCTGCCTCAGCCAGAGGTTGTCTGCAATTTTGGAGAGGCAGAGTGGGGACAGAGCAACGCACACCCTCGCCTCCTGCAGCCTCATGTTGTCCTGCACTCCCCTTCTCTCCCAGCTATCACCCCGTGTTTCGGACCCCTTTGCCTCTGCTCGCCTTTGCTGCAGTTCCTGAGCAGCTGTGATTTTAGGAGGCTTTGAAAATGACTGATCGCTGGGTTTGGGGGTCAGGAAGAAATTTTTCCTTTGAGGTCTACAGCCTTTTCATGCTGCTCTTGCATCAGCAGGAGGTCGTAATTAAAAGAAATCTATTATTTACTAGTTTGCGGGAACAGTGAGCTGTCGCTACTTACACCGGGTCCAAGTTTGGGTGCTGGAAGAAGGAGTCAGACCTACAGGATTTTCAAGGAGGAGCCATCGTCCCTCGGAGGAGGGGAGAGGAGGAGATTCAGAGGGTGAGCAAACTCCTACGAGCGGGCTGCGGAGGGTCTAGCTGAGGGTTGGGTGGTAAGAGTCCTTTTGCCACTGATTAATCATTTCAACAAAGTGGCATCCTATCATCAGCTACAAGTGGAATGAGAGCTTGGGAGCTGCGCCAGAGCATCCTGGATATGTTTCAATTTTAGTTTGCTGCTTTTTCTTTTCTTTTTTTTTTTTTAGTAGAAGGATGCTTCTGAATTAATAACCTCAAAGGGTTTTTTCTTCCTTCAGCAGATGTCTAGAAAAGAAGACATATAAGATAGGAGGGAGTGCATGCATATAAAAGGAAGAGACTGATTTTATCTGATAATTTCTCAAACATCCATTTCTCTTTGTCAAATTGTAAAGTAATGCGTATATTGATTAGCATCAAGCCTGGCAAGGCCTTGATTTGGGAGGATGACAAATAAACAAGACATTTGGATTGCCAAATTATTTTCTGAAACAAAATGAATTGTCGGTTTCATTTGTCTTTGTGTGGTGATTTGATGGCACTGAGGGTTTTGCATTAACCGATGGCATGCTTATCTCTTCAAGTACCCACATTTTACTGCCTCGTTCCTGTGATGCAGTTTCTCTAGTGGCACAGCTATAGACACAGGCTCCCAAAGGGGAAGCCTGTATTAACATTTATCTCAGTGACCCATTTTCAGCAGCCTGGGAGCTGCAGGGCTGATGTCTCAACAGTGCTCTCCCCCGGATCACTCATAGTCTCTGAAAATTTCCCCTGTAAAATCCCCAAGAAGCCAAAGAGGAATCACGGTTTGCAAAGCTTAATGTTCATGTAACCGACAGAAATATTTTGCTAAAAAAGCAGTTTGCTCTAAGGAGTTTTCTAAAGAGAAGCAGCGTCTTTCTCCCAGAAGGATTTTTCTCTTGCAAGGCTTTTACCTAAACACTCACTTCCCACAGGCATTTTATGGTAGAATAGAGGCACATCAGAAACACTGTTCTATCATTTGTGAGATTTAAGAGTGCTTTTATTTAATTTATTTCGTGCACCAGACAATTACTCCACAGAGGATAATTTACCGAATTATACAATGGGCTACATATGTAAGATGTACGCAAGTGATTTTTTCCTCTACATCTGTTTTGTTGGAAGCCAAGTTATTTGTGAGGATAAGCTGTCTTAAGTTTATAGATAACACCATCAGGCCATGACACAGGGCCTGGTGTTCAGGGTAATTTTGTGGTGGGTGTTCCTTGGTCAGCGGCTGTCAGCCTGGGTTTCTCTGCCAAACTGGGTCATGCCCCAGGGCACAGAGCCTGCCCTGGCCCCCTCCTTCCTCCTCAGGAGGTAGCTGGGTTTCAGCTCATCATCCCCAGAAGGAGAAGGTGGGAGGTCAGAGACCATCTCCTGTGCTGGAAGCCCCAGGCACTCTGCTTGTGCATTCCCAGAGGGGAGAGAGATGTAGAGTTGTAGCTGACACCCATCAAATGTTCTTCCATCTCTTGCCCTTGAGCAGCAAGGAACAAGCCTTTCAGCGAGGCTCCATGGGCGCCTCCAGGGTACGGCAGCACTCTGGAAAACAAGCCTTCCTGCATGCAGACGACCTATGGACAAGATCTGCTCTTCACCAGATCTCAGAACAAAGATCAAGCCCAATTTATGTTATTTGTAAAGGATTAGGATTTGCATTGACTATGTCATATTTATCCTAGTGCCTTTGCTGTAAAGACACATAAGAACCAGCCTCAGAGGTATCCTATCTCCTTCTACTTCCAGAAGTACCAGTTATGTGACTGGTGCGGGGTAAAATGTTGGGGCCAGGAAGAGCTGTGATTACACAGTACACTCGCTCTTCCTTATTCCTTGCTTGTGTGCTTAGAGATACTTCAAGGTCACCGCATCTACTGATAACTCAATCCTAATTAATTTCACTACAGAGGTAGCAATCTCAGGAGACTGCCGAGTAAAGGATACCCAAGATCAATGGTTTAGTGACACACAGCTCTCTACAGACAAGTCAACAGAAAATTCATTCAACAAAACAGAGCTGCTGCATAACTGAGGTTTGAGCTGGAGTCTTTAAAAAGCCAGAAGATTAACTGTTTAAACCTGTGCTGACCTTATTTCTCAACCCATGGCCTCCCCAGTGACTTTCCTGTCCTTTCACCTCTTCTTATGAGACGAGTCAGCAAAACAGGAAGAAATTCCAGCTCCGGACAGTAGCCTGACCAGTAGCAGAATGAAATGATTGTGGCTTTTTGTTACTTTTATAATGTTATCATCATTTGCAGGAAGTCCAAACTGGGGTAGAGGCATATCATGAGTGAGTCTGGCATCGTATAGATTCAGATTCCATTAGCCTTAACTGTACAAACGGAATGAGCAACAGAGAAATATAAGATCTAAATTAATGGTTTTATAGTCTTCATTCCTTGTACTAGCAGATTTTTATTTCAAAAACCCTTCCAGCAGCCCTAGAAGCAAGTGGCTATGATACAGCCCAGTAATGTTGCATCATTAATTCCCAGCCCAGGGGAATATTAGCTTACCTACTAAATATTACACATCAAATGCATCAGATGAGGTATTAGGTTCATAGTATTAGAGATAAGCAGGACAAATTTTATGAAAATATATCCAGGCATACATCTAAATGAATATTATGTGTGAACAGGATTCAGCTTAGTCCTTGAGAGCATATTCCGGAGGCATCCTACCAAGGAGGTATATCTGTAGGAAACCTATGGAAGTAGAAAATAGAGAGGAGAAACCCTTTCCATGGAAGTTCAATGAGATGTCAAGGGGCTCAGCAGCCGCTGGGTCTTTGCAATACTACCTGCAGAGAGTGCACTTTGGCACTGTCCATGCAAGCCCTCGCAACAACCACTGGACTTGAAGCATTGCAGATACTTGGCCACACTATGTGACAGGGGTGACAAATCAGAAATATTCAACTCAGCTGATGTATCACTTTTGGAGAGCAGAGAGTTATGCTGAATGGCTTATAAAGCAGCTAATGACAAGGACTAGTCACAAAAATAACATTTATATTATTATTGAAAAGAAAATGAAATAGAAGTACCTTGTAAAACAGAATTTAGGGAGGATTTGGAAGCACAAGTAAGAAGACCTTGACTGCACTGTGGGTTTGGGGGCTTGGCTTCATCTATTCAGAAGGATGTTCAAAAACAAGGAATAAGATGGAGCACAAGAGACTTGAATTATTTTGCTAGGCCTTGCTGCCTTTTTTGGGTGATCTTTGGGGTTTCTCCCCTAACTGCAGGAGTGTAGATATCTACCTTATACTAGACTGCTACCTGTCAGCTGGCTAAAATCATATGAGCTGAACCCATTCCTAGCTTACTAGTGTAATTAATGAGAAGAAGACATTTTCAGAGGTGAGACAGTCAGAGTGAGTCTATGAGGTGAGATTTTAGTGACACACTAAGTGAGAAGAAGCCTTTGATTTATTTCAATAAGTGACATGTCCCTTTCAGCACTATTCATTTGAACCAGAGAGGGTCAAAATTCAAGATAGGCATCAAAGTCCTCGCAGCTCCACGTTACAGCAGCGGCACCGAGCTCTGGCAATGGTTCTTGCCACCATCCTTGCATTTTCAGGGTGCTAAGGGCCAGAGTTTGGTCTTTGCGTTGAGGCTTTGCCATGAGCAAGCCACCAGTTTGTGATTTTTCATGACGAGGATGCCGAATCCAACGCTGGTTTTGCTGTGTCACCTGCTCGATATAGATACTGAGTGGGAACGTCTGGTTTTTTGCAGTTAAAAGGAAAGGAGAGCAACAGGGAATATGCAGACAGATCAGCACTAGGAGTGGCTTGTTCAGGATTTATTTTCTACCTCCTTTTGCCAGCGCTTTCTCCTGTTTCCAGTCCAGCTGGCAATGCCGAGTTCCTTTCTCTTCCCTGCTTGCTGTGCATTTGCAGCTGATGCTAATCTTTGGCCTGAGAATTTTCCTAGGCCAGCCAGGCCAGGACATGTCGAAGGACAGAAGATTTATAAGCCTGCATTAAGCAGCCACCTTAATCAGCAGACTTTCCTCTCTGCAAGCCCCACGGAGCGGCCAAGGAGTCCTGGAGCAAGTGCTGTGCCGGAGAGCCCGGTGCTGCTGGCTGAAACCGTGGAGAGATTAATGGGACTGCTCAAAATCGCATACCCTCTCCTTGGGGCCAAGGGAAGAATGAAATTGTGAAAGGGAAGGCAGGATGAAGAAGAGGTGTTGTCATCTCTGAACCTAACCTGCAGTTTCTCTAGAGCTGGAGGAATTTTAGAGGCGAGGAAATCATGGGCATTTCTGGATCCTCTAATGAAAACGTCAGTCATCCAGAGGAAGATACCCAAGAAACCTGGCAATACCCCCATTGAGATATAGTATATGACTAGAGAGTATGTGCTGCAGTTATTTTTAATCTGTCTCCCATCTGAAATACTTTATTGCATTTTTAGAGGCTCTTTGAAAGCAGAGAAGGCAGCGCTGCTAGAGAGTGCTTTTATATTTTAGGTTGTCTTATGCTAAGCGGTAATATATGTTCAGGTTGTTATTTTACCTTGCACTTTTACTGGGGTGATGACAATTTCTGTGTTCTGCTAAATTGCAAACCAGCCTCCCATAATGCTGAGATGCTTGTATTACAAGGCTTAGCTAAACAACGCGTAACAGTAGATTTGCAAAGTATATTTTAAATGTTTTCATGGAGGGTTATTTCTTTTGTGATAGACGGAGGTGCTTATTTTGTCCTTGTACATTTTTTCTCCGCTCTCCAAAGCTGCCAGGTGGCTATGGCAATATTCATACAGGGAACTTTGTTATTTTTTAATATTTGCTTTAAAATAAGCAGACAAAACCAAGCTTGGCCAATAGAGTCCTCTGAGTTCAAAAACAAAAAGTGGCAAATCAACAGGACTATGTGAGCTCTATGCTATTTGCTCCATTTTGCTTCCTGCAAAAGGAGACGGCAGGGAGGTGTGCCAGGGGAGGGTTAGGTTGGATATTAGGAAAAGGTTCTTCCCCCAGTGGGTGGAGGAGCCCTGGAACAAGACACGGTGTAAATTTGGGGCTGTCCTGTGCAGAGACAGGAGTTGAGCTCGATGGTCCTTGCGGGTTCCTTCCAGCTCAGGGCATTCTATGATTCTATGACTCAGTACCATGAAAATTAGTAATTTATTTTAAAATCATGAGTTATGACTTTTTATGTCTTTATCAATTAAGTAATTAACTTCTGCTGGGCTGGCCTCTCAGACTTCGCTTCCTGCTCAAATCATCAACGGTTGGTACTGCTTCTCTGCATCTACACTCGCACGTGTAAATCAGGCAATTATTAATTCAAATGGCCAAGGGACATTCCTGAGCGCACAAGTTACCTTATTCTTATCAGCAATTGCAAACAGAAAATGTTGGGTGTTAAAGTACAGACACAAAAATTAATCTGGTCTTTAGGCTTCTGCCTCTCACAGAGTCATAAAGAGCTTGAGAGTAAGATTTACAGGCTTAAATCAGTAAATGTATTAGAAATATTTTTCACCAGGACGTGAGCTGGACAAGCATATTAACTTCAAAACGAGCACACATCTAATTAAAATATGACCAAACAAACCACAGAATTTCAAACACATTCCTGCTGCTGCTGCGTCTGAAGCGCGGGATCCAGTAGCACATTGCCGCGTCACACGTTTGTTTATTTTTGGGTGGGGGTATTTAGGCAAGAGACAGTCCCTTCATCGGTGCATGGAGAAGGATGCAAACTGCACGGGTTGGGAACAAATGTGTGCTCACTCTAGCTGGAATGTTTGACATTTCTTTTCTATCCAAATGAAAGATGGATGGAAACAGGCAAGATATTTTTCATGGGACCATGGGATATTTGGGAGCCTGGGTCCATCCCTCGGTAAAAGCCTTTTCACTATGTTCAGTAGGTACTAGATCACATTTGTAATTATCTCCAAGGCAAAATGAAGGAAAAGGAGTTTTGAAATGAAGAGTTGTGGTTTTTTTTTCTTTAAGAAAAACAGGGGAGTAGGAGGACCAGGCTGTCAGTATCAGTCAAAGAGCATTAAAGAGAGCTGGAACATGTTGACCTCGTGCTGAATCCATGTACAGAGCTCCTCTGGACATCAGCAGGAGGCCAGTCTGAAGATCAAGGCCGCAGAAGGAGTGCCTATTCTGGAGTAAGCCCCAGAAGAGCATTAAATGTGGTTTTTGTTTTTTTTTTTTCTTGAAGGCTGTTTGGAAACCTGTCTAAGAGCAGCCTGGGTTTTGAACTCAGGGCTTATAAAAAGCAGTATAACGCTTTGAAATAAAATCTTTCCCCTGTTTGCTTTAAATCTGTTTAGGTTTACTGAGTTATGCTCCTATACACCAACTGTGCCTCTGTCCTGAAACGAGGGTAGCCTGGATTTAGGATGTATTTGAGATTTTTTTAATTGATAAGCAGTTGGGGAGAGAAGCATAGTCTCATACATGGTTGTGCCCAAACGGTACTGAAACAGCAATTCATGGGCTTTATTTTTTTTCTCTTGTACTGTATTTGTTGCAAACAAATAAAAAACTTCTTTAATCACCAGATACTCCTAGGAAAACCAAATATGGAGTAAGGAGGACGTGCAAAGAAGCTGGAATTCCTCAGAATGACTGCATTTGAAGAATATCACAGAATCTCCGACTGGTGGGGGCTGGAAGGGCCCTCAGGAGCTCACCCCGTCCCACCCCTGCGTGAGCAGGCACCCCCAGAGCAGGGGCACAGGGCCGCGTCCAGGCGGGGGGTGAATGTCTCCAGGGAAGGGACCCCACAGCCTCTCTGGGCAGCCTGTGCCCCTGCTCTGGCACCCGCACAGGGAAGGGTTTTTTTTCTCATGTTAGAAGTTTTTTCTCATGTTTAGGTCACTACTTTTAATGTTGTTTGAATTCAGAGTTGTAAGAACCTTGAAATGATATAGCATATTTAGAGGTTTGTAGATAATGTAGTTTCTGGCAGGATGTTGCTGTTTGAGGCGATGAACAATTATCCCCAGAGTTTTGATAACCAAGTTCAAATCAATCTTTAACATATAAAGGAGGTGTTTAAATTACACTGGTAAGTTCAAGTAAAGCCCTGGATCCATCTACCAAAAGCTTTGGAAATTCAGTTCCCAGATCTCTGTTTTGCAACTTGGATCCATCTTCAACAGCAGAAATTAGGGACGTGATTATTGATGTAATGCAATGTAATGTAGTGCTTTAATAGAGTCAGCATCCAGGTTTTCTATTAAATGTCAGTGAATAAGCACTGATAAATACGCAGTTGCATGATTATTAATAACACTGAATATGAAGACACACTATCAAGATTTTGATGCAATATCATCAAAATGAGAGAATGGGTAGGCTTCTTACAGGAATAATCGTAATGATGGAAATAAAGGGTTTTAAAACTGTGCAGCACTGATTTGTTATGGTTATTTTATTTCTTTTACTAAACTCTGCTCCTGGTTTTGCAATTTCTTGTGGTTTTGTATACACAGAATAAAGGACATTGTTAACTGCTGCACTGCCCAACTAATTATGCTTAGTTTTGGCACTATATCGCACTTCAGTTAAGAACTGTTTGCATTTTCAGGGCGTGCAGATGCCAAAAGTTTGCCTTTTTAATTAAAAGTAAAAAGCAAACTAAGCTGTTCTGAAAGGAATGTGAATGAAGCTCTAATGAACAGGGAAGGACAGAGAAGTTCAGACCTGGTGAACTTTAATGTCAATGGTGCAAAATGCAACTAATTATACAACAATTGATTGTTTGCCGTGTACAAGTAGCTACAACCTTATTTGCCAAATGGACAAGGTAGCCTAATCTCTCATTCATCGGAATAGCTGAAATTCTGTATCTCAGCAAGATACAAAGAAAGGCTGCACCTTTGTGATGTAAATCGGCAATGGAAAAGTTATATGCTTTCTTTTCACAGCGGAAAAAAATTGAATTGCACAGGATATTCACTAGGAGCAAACACTCCTTCCAAGTCAATTGGATGTCCTCAAAACATATTGAAGATGCTGCCATGAGGCCACACTTGGTGCTCATTGCACCTAATGAAAAGTTTTGTGCTGGTGTAGTGGCCTTTGCAGCATGTTTTTGGAGCTAACCTGTGTCATATGATGACTATAACATTTCTCAAAAAAATAATAGGTACTTTTTTAACAGAAAATTTTGCGGGGACATGAAATAAATGAATCCAAAAGTGCATATCATTGGCTTACCCTAAATTTGTCTTATGTAGTGTGCTGAATGGCCCAGGAGAAAAGGCTATGGGATGCAGTAAGTACCTTTCTGAGAAAATAATGATGGCCAGCACCTAGCAACCATTGTCTGTTATTACTGTATGTCTTACGTTTGGGGAATGAGCTTGAATTATGTCAGCGAACTCATGGGATAGCTCTGCTTACGCGCCTCAAGATTCCGCAGTGAATTTATTCACTGTTCCTCAGTAACACTCGGTGTAACTCATTGTTGGCCATCTTTTTTGGCTGCAGCTAGCAATGCCATTGAAAACAGCCAGTGAGGGAATGTCATCAAGTTTACTAAACAGAGCAAGGCAAAGCAGGGCTTTTTTGAGGAAGGGTTGATTGGTTATATGAATATTAAATGTCTAAGTTTTCACTTGCATGTCCAGAGGTATCTATCGAGTTCAATGTCTCTGAAGGGTATATGAAGCCTATTGGCACCTTCCAGAAGCATTTTCCAAAAAGTCAGAATGGGAGAATGGGGGAAAAGTTGTAAAAATCCATTATTGTTCCATGCCAGTTTGGGAAATTCTGTTGCCATTAAGAAATATCCAAGGAGTTTGATCTTTAAGTGTTCCAGGAATAACTTAAGCACCGTAGCTGGACTCATTGTCTTAAAATATAAGCCTCTGAGGGCAGCTCAAAACCAGCCACTAGTGGAGTGTCATGAGTTGACATCAGTTCATCACGGCCATGGGAAGAGCCGAGCCTCATCCTCCTCTGTTCATGCATATCTGCACGAGCTGTGGTTCTCTGTAATTCAGTACTCACTGTCCTGGGATGATCACGGACCTGGTAAAACTAAATATTCACAAGTGGAGATACATGAACTTTAGCTTGATTGCAAACAAGAGGGAGAAGAGCATTCCCCCGTACAAAAATTATTTTTGATCACCGATGCCGTAAGGACAGCACACGCACCCTGCAGACCTGCACCCAGCACGGCTGAGCCATGACTCTGCTGGCTCCCTGCCCTCCCAGCAGGGGCTGGCTGAGAAGGCAGAAGGCGACATCTTTTATTCACAACCGCTGCTGCTCCAGAGACCTTTGCTGCTTCCACTTGTACCTGCAGTTAGCTTCCCGTGGACTGAATTCCTGAGACTTACCTCTTTCTTCCTCTGTTTCCAGCCTAGCAATGCATTGTGGAAAGTCCCACCATCAGCTCTTTGGTCCACCTCCAAGCTGACTGCTCAAACTCCAGAGGTTGAAGACGATAGGTCGAAAATCACCTGCCAGCCTTGAGGAAGGGAGCATAAGATTTGCATTAAAAACACACTAAGTTTAGGAAGACAATACCTTCATTTCTTGGCTCAGGCCAGCTGTGGTTGAGCCACTGTGGAACAGACGCCCGTGATATCCCAGGACTAATTCATAAATCACAGCACGGATCAGTTCTAGGAGCAGGTGGAAAATTGAGAGGGCTGTGGCAGAAAAGATACTGCGTGGATATGTATTGGGTTTGCGTGGCAAGGTTTTGGTAGCAGCGGGGCTACAGGGGTGGCTTCTGTGAGGAGCTGCTTGAAGCTTCCCCCATGCCCGATAAAGCCAATGCCAGCCAGCCAGCTCAGCCAAGGCTGAGCCCATCAGTGATGGTGGCAACGCCTCTGGGATAACAGATTTAAGAAGCGTGAACAAAAAATCCCAAAATGTGCACAACCACAGCTGGAAAGAGGAGTGAGAAGGCGTGAGAGGAACAGCCCTGCAGACACCAAGGTCAGTGAAGAAGGAGGGAGAGGAGGTGCCCCAGGTGCCGGAGCAGAGATTCCCTTGCAGCCCGTGGTGAAGACCATGGTGAGGTAGGCTGTTCCCCTACAGCCCACGGAGGTTAGCGGTGGAGCAAATATCCACCTGCAGACCGTGGAGGGCCCCATGCTGGAGCAGGTGGATGCCCGAAGGAAGCTGTGACCCTGTGGGAAACCCACACTGGAGCAGTTTGTGAAGAACTCTAGCCTGTGGGAAGGACCCACATTGGAGAAGCTCATGGGGGGCCTGTCTCCCATGGGAGGGACCCCACACTGGAGCAGGGGAAGGGTGTGAGGAGTCCTTCCCCTGAGGAGGAAGGAGCAGTGGAGAGAACGTGTGATAGACTGACCACAACCCCTATTCCCCGTCCCCCTGCACCACCTGGGGGAGGAGGTAGACAAATCAGGAGTGAAGTTAAGCCCGGGAAGAAGGGAAGGGTAAGGAAAAGATGTTTTTAAGACTTGGTTTTAGTTCTCATTATCCTACTCTGATTAGATTGGTAATAAATTAAACTCATTTTTCCCCAAGTCAAGTCTGTTTTGCCCATGACGGTAATTGGTGAGTGATCTCTCCCTGTCCTTATCTTGACCCACAAGGCTTTCATTATATTTTCCCTCCCCTGTCCAACTGAGGAGGGAAAATATGGAGCAGTTTTGGTGGGCACCTGGCATCCATCCAGGGTCAACCCACCACAGGGTAGAACTAAAGCAATTTAGATGAAATGGGACAAAATGAACATGTCCTGGGGGAAAACACAGCTCCAGCAGTACGGTCATCAGCCTCACATTCAGGAATGGGGTCAGGATGCATGAGTTTCTCATTCAAAATTAGAGTGATTGGCTATGTATTTTTTTAGGAGACAGGCAAAATCCTTCATGTAACAGAGGGATTTCTTAGGAATTTTCTCTTCTCCATATCCAGCAACCATATCCTGGGCTGCATCAAAAGAAGCATGGCCAAACAGGTTGAGGGAGGTGATTCTGCCCCTCTACTCCACCCTGGTGAAGCCCCACCTGGAGTGCTGCATTCAGCTCTGGGGCCCCCAACATAAGAAGGACATGGACCTGTTGGAGCGAGTCCAGAGGAGGCCACAAAAATGACCTGAGGGCTGGAGCCCCTCTCCTATGAGGACAGGCTGAGAGAGTTGGGGTTGTTCAGCCTGGAGAAGGGAAGGCTCTGGGAAGACCTTGTAGCAGCCTTCCAGTACCTGAAGGGGACCCACAAGAAAGCTGGAGAGGGACTTTTCACAAGGGCATGTAGTGATAGGTCAAGGGGTGATGGCTTTAAACTGAAAGGGGGTAGATTTAGGTTAGATGTTAGGAAGAAATTCTTGACTGTGATGGTGGTGAGGCACTGGAACAAGTTGCCCAGAGAAGCTGTGGTTGCCCCGTCCCTGGAAGCGTTCAAGGCCGGGTTGGATGGGCTTTGAGCACCGTGGTCTAGTGGAAGGTGTCCCTGCCCACGGCACAGGGGTTGGAACTAGATGATCTTTATGGTCCCTTCCAACACAAACCATTCTGTGATGATTCTTTGATTTGTTAGACACAGTTATGGGGTTTTGCATTAACTGGCCAGCTAGCAAGTGGGAAGACTGGAAATTTCACATGAATGCCCTGGTTAAGCATTTAATAGCACTGGTTACTCACGTGAGAGGATTATAACACTTTATCCTGACTAAAATAATCCCTTAAGTAACTGAATTCATTGAAGTTTTTTGTTTACTTCTGCAATGCAGGCTAATCTTATGAAGGATATATGGGGTTGGGAAGAGCCAAGTTTTGAAAGATTTTTTTTGGCAACACTTCAAACAAAAAGCAGCTGTCCATGCCTTCAAGCTTCTCCGAACATTGTTCTGTGGCTTCAAACTCCAATCTCCAAAGCTGGGTTGCTGTTTGCTAAAGATACATGTTCATAGCACAGAACATGAAAATAGCAATGCCAGATTTATTGCCATCTTTCAGAGTCAGAAACCAATAGGTTGAAATGAGATATATTGGGTAATAAATCCTTACTAAGTGTGAAGGGCTGAAATTATGTATAATACAGTACCACGTGGCTTTCTGGATATGGTCCACTAAACTTGTTTCCTCTCTAGTAACTGATTTTTCCCCTTATGCTCTTATGTGAACTCTCCACGATATCACAGGTTTTTCTGGTACAGGTTTTCCTGGTACAGCTATGACTCTGTACTGTCATAGTTACAATAACATGCTCTACACTAGAAATAGGAATAGCAGAAACTTCAGCCTCCAACATCGTAGTATCCACAGTCCTAGAAAAGAGTTGGAAGAGGCATGAGCAGATCATCCTACCATTAATCACATACATTCTCTACCCCCTCCCACCACAAACCCTGCTTCCACCTGTGCATTACTTTCATCTTAATTTATTATAATTTAAAACCCATTTCCTACTTTCATTTCCAGGTTGCATCCATTGTTAAGTCCCCAGTCCTTCCCATATATCCGTTATGATGTAGCTTTCTGTAATGTCTCTACTGCTTGTATTTAGCAACTAAAGGCAGATGCAAATATCAAAGCATTTGCAGATATTTGCTGGGTTTGAGTCCATAACACTCAGATCAGGCACCCTTTGGGTTACTGGGAAGTTCTGAATATTATGGATATTGGCAGAAGATAAAAATATTTCCCCACAGTAGAGATGAAAGGTCCCTGTGGGTGAAGGAGACATCCTGACAACCACAGAAACTTTCCTGTGCACCTGGAGTGACCGGCATTCATACACTGCATATGTCCACACATGTGATTGCAAAAGCTCCTTCTGGCATAAAGATTTATTTAAAGTAACAAAGGAATGTTATCAAGCAATTGAGGTGGCCGATTGCATAGCATCTATATTGATTTACAGATTATGAATATAGGAAGGAACCACATTCTGTAATCGTCTGCAGGAGGCAAACTGGTTGAATTTCGTTTTCACGTATGAATCTGTTAATTCTAAATGATAAAGCAATTTGTGAAACACAACTAAATTCTGGAAAGAGGCATGGTTTTAATTCATTGAAAAAAAGTCTCTTGGCCCTTGGGGGATTTGACTGAATCAGGGCTGCTGTTCAACGCCCTTTCTCTAAAGGCAGTCAGCACCAGTGATTGAAGAGGAAGTCACAAGCTGGTGGGGGCACTCCTGTGCCGCACCCAGCAGCCAGAAGCTGCCTCCTGCCAAAGCACAAAGCTGTGACATACATGGAGATGTGTGTGTACAATTCCCAAATCCAATAGCTTTTGGTCCTTCCATGGCCTTTCTGGAGGGGCAGTGGTGAGAGACAAGCTGGAGAGCTTGTTTTCCCAGTCCTCGTGGTCTAGGAAGCTGTAAGAATTAATTTTATTTTAGGAAAGATGAGCTATGCATTAGCAAAATGATGATTCCTCACAATTCCTGTTATATGTCATTCCTGAATTTGGCAATATGTTAGAAAGAGGACAGCGACACTTCTCTGCAGCGCAGCTCATGAGGATCATTACAACCAAGTGCCCTGGAGATGGGGAATGGGGTGGAAAGAGGGTTTTTGTAGTAAAACCTCCCCTACTTTTCTAGACACTGGAGAGGAGAAAGCGAAGAGTACTTAGCGTGGGGCAGCGCAGCCTTGCTAAGTGGAAAAGCCAGAAGACACCAGCTCTGTCTGTCAGCTTTAGTACCTTTTCCATACGATTCCCATGGTCCGCAGTGACAAGAGGAAGCACGAGCAGTACTTGCATCCGTTCTGGGCAGTGAATTCTTGTGCAAGAGGAGACATATATCACATCTACTTATTTTTCCAGCATTTTTAGATGGTTCAGCAGATTTACAGATTTATCATCTTCATAACACTCTTATACTACTTCCCAAAGCTACAGATACCAACAGCAACATTTGATGGCCGTGAAATCATATTTATGGGATCCATTAAAAACTCCGTATTGGTAGTTAAATCTGGAACCTGGCGTAAGTGATGAAAGTATACTGGAGAAGTCCCTGTGGAGCAGCATATGTGAGCTCATGTTCATAGCATCAGGAGGCATCTGTCACAAACATCAGCCCTCCTAAGCAGATCTAATCTGGCATTAGTGTTCAGGAAGCAAGGCACATCCAAGAAAGTGTGTGCAAAGACGAGCTTTTAAATAAGTGTTCGTGTTCCCACTGCATCAGACGACTCTGACTTCCATGTTATGTAGAGAAGGTACCGCAGGAGAGAATAGTCTTTCCAAGCTAGAAGAAAATAGCCAGACTGACCGACAGGCAGCAAAGGGAGGCTGTCACACAGTGCCCAGCAAAGCAGAGGCTCTCAGGCAGGGTTTGAGGACAAGATGCCCTGTGGCCGTGGCCCATGGACCAGTACTACCATGGGCAGGACACTTGCTCCTCATGTACAACCCATCCAGGGTGTGCAAAGCACTTAGAGATTCCTACAGATCCCACCGACTGCTGTGCAAGCTAAGTTGGCCTTCCAAGGGGGACTTCACAACACAACTGTCTCCCAGTGTCAGTCTACGTGGCATCTGCATGGCAAATAAGGGGCATTTTTGATGCCCCATGTGGGAGGGTAGTGAACGTGTGCTAATCAGCCTTGCACACAGCATTTTTTTTGGAGGGTGGGTTTGTTTCCAAGCAGCAAGGACTCAGCAGGTCTGAGGCCTGAGCAAGGCAGCAGGGACACAGTCGAGTGTCCGCCTTGTTCATGGCAAAGGAGAGTCCCAGGAGACAAAAGTGCTGCGGAAGGGTGACAGGGATGCCCTGCCTTGTACCCCTGCCCTACAACTGCACATTTCACCTGCTGCAGACCCACAACACCACCTTGTCATTTGTTTGCCCACAGGGGACTTTCTGTAGAAGATGGGTGTTGCTGAATCAGATCAAGAAGAAAGTGCTGTAAGTATTGATCTACAGTGGGCTGCAGCAAGCAATGATCTTTAAATATAACAAAAGCACCTTTTTTTGCTTCTAAAGCTTCTGTTTTAGCAATGCTTTAGCTAGTCAGAAAACTGATGACACTAAGATAAGGGTTCACTACCTTATTTGCTGCTTCCTGGAAGTCAGAGGCCCCCAGCAAAAGAATTTAATCTTCTGAATCACAGGCGTGATCTCTACAATGACCTTTCATTGCCTCTTAGAGGTGGTTCTTAGACCACTGCATTCAGAAAATCTTGGCAAGGTGAAGGATGAACCAGTCCTTCAAAATCTTCAGGCCCAAGCTTTTAACTGGGAATGATGCAGGGATGCTTTTCCCTTGCTGTAATGAAAGTGCCAAGTAAGGAGATCTTCTGACGCCTCCCACAGCGGCTCACAGCACGTCCTCTCCGGATGGGCTCCCGTCCTCCCCGACGGCACAACGCAAACAGCGCTGTGACCTGAATTCCTTTCAGCATTTTGCTGAAGAGATGCAGCAGAGAGAAGTTTCTGTTTTATTTTATTCAGTGCTATTATCCCCTCTCTCTCTATCTGGGAAGTTACTGGCTTTCTAAACTATCCAACCCTAGGCAGCAATTGCCTCAGCAATTATCTCTGGTAGCAAACATCTTACTTGTTTTCCTGGGGTCAAGTCAGAATAGGCATTTAAAGGACTTGCCAAGCAATTTTAGTGGCACCAGCTCCAAAACTGGTCCCCAGCCTGCAGACACCAGGCTAAAGGCTGCTCGTGGCCACTGTGCATCTCACCTTTGGCCACAGGACACCAATGCTGCTACTGCAGAGGCTGCCTGACGCTTGGTGGGCCTGATTCTCACACCACTGTTGCTCTTGCGGGCATCAGCAGCATAAAAGCAGAAAGCATTTCACCTTGGAGCACGCTGAAACATGCCCCGTCCAAACTGCGCCCCGGAGCAGGGCCACCCTTCTGCAGCACCAGGGGTGGGTTTGTGGACTGTTTTGTTCATATGAGGAACATATGAAATACTGAAAATCAATTTTTAGGATCAATCAACCCCCTTGAGCAGGTCCTCCACTCATCCTTGACTAGTTACTTCATTAATTAGAGAGGGGTGAGTTAATGGCACCCACCTCCTCTTCTTTTGAATCCATTTCTTACCAAAGATCTGTTTGAAGTGGGTGTTTTCCTTATGTAGCTGTATGAACCTACAGGACAAGTCCTTCTAGCATATTCAAAGGCATTAGCAAGGGACTTAAGACCAATGTGTTTGCTTTCCCCTTATCTGTGTGCCTCTGATTCCTTTACATTGCTAATATGCTTTTAATTTATTTTCCTTGCTTTGTTTGGCTGCGGCTCATCCTTTTGTTCTCTGACAACAATGCCGGTTCAAACTCCAAACGCCTGCCTTGGCCTCAGCGAGGTATCGACGTTTTCCTTACCTCTTCAATTATTAACCACGTTGCCGTTGCACTGAATCAAGGTCTCAGACCTTTCATGCGATGCCCTGACAAGAGCCGTCTGCTTAATTCTACCCTGAAAAGCAGCTTGAGTTCGGATCGGCAGCACCCCCCGTCCATGCACAAAAGCTGAAGCATCTGCGGGCTGGGAAAAGCTTTATTACTCTATATCAGCATCCAAGCTCAATTTGAGCACCAAAGCTCACACATTTTGCGATACTGCATATCGTCTCTGGTAGAATCTCATTATATCTTTGTAGTTACCTCATCCCTCTGCGGAATAAGGTGGGGTGTTAATGACTCAGCGACGGTTATAAAGTGTCCCTATGACGATTGAAAGCAAAAACAGGTCTCCCCCCGAAAAAAGCCTCATAACTAGCACTTACTTTTATGATGGACTGCTCATTCACTTATTAAACATTTATTGTTTCCTCAATAAAAGTAATCTTAGGTGTATTCAATTATTAATATAAATAAGGCACAAAATGTGAAACAGCGGCAATCTCATTTTCTTTTTTGCATTAATCTTCCTTCTTATTCAACCATCACAAGAGGAGAGGGAAAAAATAACATTCAGACTTACTGAAAAACAAATAGAGCTGGCACGAGAAAAGTGAAAATCTTATCTATATCTCTGTCAGGAAAAAAAAAAATAAATTAAAACTCCTTGGAAACCCATAATATTTCTGATTATGTGGTGGAGTATTGTTGGTTTGGTGCCCCTAGCCTGAAAATAACTTATGAAAACTGAGACTGCCACAACTGTTTGGCACTGGGGGGACACGAAATAGGACTGAGATAGCTCTGTATTGTATCCTTAGAAATACAAACACACACACATATGTTTTTTTATATATATGTATATATACACATCCTCACACACACATGCACACATTCGGACGTTAACACAGCATTAGCTAGGTTGCTATTTCTTACACAGAGCTCAGATCTTTAGAAACTAGGTCTTCCATGACTCCCTTTGGATCGACATTTCTGGGATTATAGGGAGAGGTTTGGGGTTGGTACCTGCGAAGGGGCCGCAGATCAGCACAGCTCCAGGCACCAGCTGAGGGCAGCATCCGCGGAGATCATGGGCCCTTCGGGCTGGTTTGGCCCATGGCGATCAGGAAGGAGGCAAGTTCCCGTCAACTGGTGTATTTGAAATACGTTTACAGACTGTTGCTCCTGTGGAAGTCTAGTTTTTGTCTCCAATGTTGACTCCGTGTTGAGCGACACCCTCAAAAGCGATAGCTACGTGCTGCCGGTGCAACATCAACTGAACACAAGTTATAAGCTCCGAGTCTCACACTAGGCAAATTTTCAAGTTTTATTTGATTCTTTTGGGGCTCTTTGCCTAGATTTAGCTGTGATTTGGTACTTTGGAGTGATCTTTTACTCCAAAAAATGGCTAGGATACAATTGTTTTATATTTAAGTAGAAAAAGTTATTTGCTCATGATTTGCCCTCTCCATTCTTCCTCCCATTTTGCAGGTGCACCTTACAGAGGAAGGTGCTTGGAGGATAAGAAGGGAAGAACATCTCCCAGCTCTAATATTTCTGAAGTACTCAAACTGAGAAGAAACTGCGTGATATGAGAAGTGAAGAGAGGTCATGAACTGTTTATTCTAGTCACCTCAGTGCCAGACTCTGTTGGCAACATATGCAAACCTCCAAATTAAAAGAATTGCCCTTTAGTTGGCAACTGAAGCAAGCAAACAGATAAAGATAGAAACCCAGTGACTTGCACTGTTGTAGAAATCTTGTAGATCTATCACCATGTGTTAATGGGGTAAACAAAAATTATGAAACAAGCATGCAGATGATTAAACTTCTGAATAAGAGGGCAGAGACAAGAATAAAACATCTGAAACCAGGAGCCATCAAAATTTTAAGAAAAGTATGTAAGATGGTTTGAGATTTCACTGATCTTTTGAAATTTGAAATTTGAAATGGCAACTACATTTCTGAAGTTTTTGCTTGTGTGATTCCATTCTACAGCAGTTAGAAAATGGCTTTAAAAGATAGAGGAGTTGTGAAAACTCTTTTTTCCCCCTGCTTGTTGTAGCTTCTAACCATCACGTCCTGTTGCTGAAGCAATGCTCGCAGCCATACTTATTTAGCACCTGTACAAAGAGCCAGAACTAGCATTTTATTTCACTAGCATTACATTAATTACAGAGTAAGATCTCCTGTCTTACTTCCAAATGAGATACCAATTCATCAGAATTGAGCCATTTATTTAGTTTTACACATTGTGGATAAAACCATAAGTCAATGGAATTACTTGATAGCCGTGAAATACCAATATAGAGTTTTGGATGATCCTGGGCCTTATTTACTGTTGTAGACGAAAATACAAATAAAGTGAACTCTTCAAAAAAACTCTGAAACATCGTTCTGAGGCAAAACCTGGAAACTTCACTTATCACAATTAAAAAAAAATATTAATTGATCAATGTATTAAAAAAATAGCTTAGCGTGTAGGTCCGAGCAAAAGGAGCAGCCCCTGAACCCAGGACTGCATCAGCATTCAGAAAGGGTAATTCCAAAATAACCCAAATCACTAAAATTATGTCCCTGTGTGCTCACGCTCTATTAATGGTCAAATGATTAGAAGCACCTAGTCACAGAAATTACACTACTACGGATCCCCTTGTAGCCTGCAGTCATTTACTGACTGCCAGTAGCATGTACAGAATATTTGGCTGACTATGATGATTCTTGTTTTGCTGCTTTTTTATCACTGTTTGCGTATCATGATATCACCTTGGTTGACAAGTGCCTGTGTGGGTAGACACACAAAAAAGGGAGAAAGAAAACAGCTGGAGAAATGGAAAAGATAAAAATCTGTTGAAGTCAAATTGAGTTTTTGTATTAGAATGGGCTTAATCAGGTGCATCATCTCTGACTCCTGGAGGAGGAAGAAATCTGCTGGCATGAAGAACAGAACTTTAGCTATGCACACACACTTGCTTTTTTTCAGAATTTAGAAAAAGAAAATCAGATATTAATGATAGCTGTTTTGAAGGGGGAAAATATAGTGTACATCACAACTGTGAATTGTGAATGCATTTGCTACTGCGTATGCAGGGGTTCCTCATTCCTAATGAATGGTCTTAGTGTCATGAAGAGCACGTCTATTCATGCTCACAAGCTAAACAATATCCCAGATTTCAAAATAATGTGTTTAGATGCTGAGATGGGGAAAAAAAGCAGCAGGTCATTTAAAAAGGGAAGTAAGTGATTCAGTCACGAACAGCAATATTTTTAACAGTTTAAAAAGATTATCAACGGACTGATTATTTTTGGGGGGCTTCAGAGATATTGGACTTGGAGGAGACAATCTAATTGGGAATCACAATGCATTTTGCCTGTGAAATCTGCAGTTTGCCTGTGAAATGTGGAGTCACTTCTCAGATTACCCATTGCTTGAAACAAACGGATGTGTACAGAGAGGTGGGCAACTCTCATCTCAAGAGATTTTATTATCCCAAGGGAATATTTTGCTTTAACCAAGAAGCATTGTTCATTTTGAATATTCAAGTATTGTTCTTGTTGCTTAGGCTCCATACAAGATACCCGTCATCTTCATCACCTGAATTCCCATTTGCAACAGATAATTGATTAATGACAATGGAAGGTTTTCTTCTTTTTGTGGTTTTCTTTTTAAATCATCAGTCACGGTCTTGGAGTTCAGTGTGTTTTGAAGTGGTGGCAAAATTCTTATAAAAGGAAAATCTATATCAGATCGTGAGGATCAGTTGGATTACCCTCTCATCAAACGTGTTAGGACACTAGACGAGTCTGAAGGCACAGCACATACTGAGTGGCTTTGAATGGAATATTCTCTGGGGTGTATATGCACCACAGGGTGCAATATTTTGACTGTGAAAAAAATTCATAAAGCTTTTCCTTAGTCATCTTCTGCCAGAATGTGCTCGGTTCCTTTCTTTGCGTGAGTCACATATTTGTGAAGCTGTTTATAACAGCTGATGGCTGGATCACGCTGAGTTATGAAATGATTAAAGCAGCCTTGATTCTTTGGACAATGATCAACTTCAGCAAAAACCCACACAACTCATGTAGCTTGCATTAAATTGCAGCTAAAAAATAAAAAGATATTGGAATCGGTATTTTTAAGTATTCTTTGGAATAAAATACCGATCTATTACCATGAAATAGCAGGACTGTTTGAACATGGTGTGGACCTGTATGTTCTCGTTAACACCATCATCAAGTCTTTCAAATCATATGCACAAGGCTTGAGAGACCAGTTCAGTGTAATTGAATTCAAGGCAAAGCCTACAGACGGAAGAGGCTGATTACAGACACAGCAATAGAAGTGTGAAACTGCGGAGTGTTCGTCTAATGACTTTTTGAGGAATTGCTGGTGAAGCTGTTCTTCGAGGGTGGCAGAGGACCGAAGGCAGAATATACGTGCCCGTTATTGACTGTTTGACTGATAGCTCAGCGCAAAGAAGCAAAGCACATTAAAACATCTGCAAACCCGCACGATACATGTGTTAGGGAAATAACAGAGGAGCGTGAGACGTTTCTTTATCATAGCTGAGGAAAAATGTGCCTTGTTTCCGAGTGTAATCAGTTCAACGCATTATGTCTTAGTAACAAAAAGTCCAAGTCTAGTCTTCATTGAGACGGAAAACAGACAAGCTGGAGTCCACTTTCCTAAACGCCAATATGGTTTTACAGATTTTCTTGTCTGTGACTGTGTGTGGTAGCAAACGGTTTGGAAGCAAAAAAAAATGATTAAAAATGAGCAGCACAGCCTTACACTACCAGCTGATACTAAATTCCCACTGAAGAGGACTAAATCCAGTTTTTAAAGGAAACGACACTTTTTCAGAATTCCTTTGTGATATTGTTGACAAAAAGTCTCAGAAATAATCTTCTGAATTTTCCTCTTTATATTTGAATCTTCAAATATGAAAAAATTTCTCACCTGCCAAGAAAAAGGTATGTTGCTATGATATGCTAAACAGACACACACAGAATCACAGAGTCATTTAGGTTGGAAAGACCTTTAAGATCATCAAGTCCAACTGTTAACCCAGCACTGCCAAGTCCACCATTAAACCATGTCCCTAAGCACCATGCCTACATGTCTTTTAAATACCTCCAGGGATGGTGACTCAACCGCTTCCCTGGGCAGCCTGTGCCAGAGCTTGACAGCCCTTTGGGGGAAGAAATTGTTCCTAATCTCCAACTTAAACCTCCCCTGACACAGCTTGAGGCTGTTCCCTCTCGCCCTGTCACTGGTGACTTGGGAGCAGAGACCAGCCCCCCCCTCACTCCAGCCCCTCTCAGGCAGCTGCAGAGAGCGAGAAGGGCTCCCCTCAGCCCCCCCTTCTCCAGGCTAAACCCCCCCAGCTCCCTCAGCCGCCCCCCAGCACACTTGTGCTCCAGACCCTGCCCCAGCACCTCCATGTCCTTCTTGTCCCGAGGGGCCCAACACTGAACCCAATATTTGAGGTACAGCCTCACCAGTGGTGAGTCTGAATAGTCCTGAAAGTCTTCAAGGAAATAACTGATCATATCCTCAAAATATACAACTCTGCCAAAATTTCTGTCTACTACATCTTGGACAACAACGAATAGTGAAAAAAATTGGAAAAAAGACCCTTAGAAATGGAAAAAGGCATGGTCTTTTTTTAATTAAAAGAGTCCATGTCTTCATATGCAAACTATTGTACCTAGTCAGGGATCTACATACCTTTTAAGTATAGCTATCCTCAGTTTAAGCCACTAATCTTGTTTATAGTAACTTAACCACCAGACAAGTGTCCTAACATTTTGTGTTGCTGACTCGACAGGAAGAAACAGCAAGTGCATCCATCAGGAGGGAGCATGGAGACTAACGTCCTGGTTTCATTAAAAACTAAGCAAATACTTTGGTCAGGGCTGGGGGTAAGGACTGAATAAGAAGGAACGCAGGGAAGAACAGGGCAGAGTAGGTGAGATGTATGAATGATTTTATTTTGTTTCTACCTAAAATATGTGTGCTACTGCACAATAAATTCTTGGGCAAATACAGGTTTTATTGACTTTTACCTTTACCAGGGCCAGAGGAAAAGATAAAGGTAACATATGATACATCCCTTTTCTGTGGAAATAACAGCCAAAACTTTTGGGAACGGTTTGTACCCAGCAATCTTGTCAAGGACACCCACAAGGCAAGAGGAATCTGCTGCCTGGCTGCCCAGCCTGGGTGAGGCGTTCAAGGGGCAGGTGTGAAGAATTGCAGCCACTAGCATTCAGCAAGGTCATGCTGTCCTCTCTGCTCAGAGGCCCGTGGGAAGCGAGCACAGAGTCTGCAACACATGCTTTGATCCACGTTTTGGGGTCTTTGTTCCCACCAGAAGTCTCCTCACCTGCCTAGTTACTCCATTTTCATTACTAAGGAAAAAGGTTTTATAGTGAACATCAGTGCAGAGACTGGGCCTGGGAAATCTTCTTTGTCCTCTGTCAGATGCAGAGATAAAGCACAGCCCAACAGCCAAGAAACTAATTTATTCGATTTTGAGTTTAATTCTGAGGAGCAGGAAAAGTTAAATGAACAAACAAGCAAACACTTAATGTTTTTGCTCATATAAATTCTGATCCAGAGCTGCACCATTATAGTTTTAATCTGTGCAAGGCAATCTGCTATTTTTTATCCTTTCAGTGGAAGGACTTGGGAAGATGGCAGACCAGACATCCACCAAGACTATGCTTAATATAAAATAATGCATGCCTCAGCTCATTTATTGCTGGTAAGTGTATGAGCACTGGCAAGAAGGATGTTCTTCTTGCTCATTGTGTAAAATACCTTTTTTTACACACAAAACAGCTTCTACAGGTATCAGCTGGGAAAGGACTAACACACAGGACATCAGCTTAATCCCGTTTTGTTCTTGGTTATGCAGTTTGCAGTTGTGGTAGGAATCCCAGCACAAAACATCAGGAGACACATGCCGAAGGTACCTTAGAAGGATATCTGGTCCATCGCTCTCTGTTCCTCTCACCTCCAGCAGAATCAGTTCCACCTGTGTCCTTCCTTACAGATATACATTGGATATTTTTCCTGGTAATAGATGATGAAAGATCTCTACCTTCCCAGGTAATTTTATAAGAATAATTTCCATCCTACCACTAGATTGCTTTTCTAACGTTTAGAAACACACTAAGTTTGTCTAGCTGAAGAAGTGGTAAATAATACCCCTTTCTCCGAGGATTTAAGCAGTATATAACCCCTGGATGGGATTTCCTTCCTCATGTTTGATTTTAACGATAACAGCTGCTCTTACATGAAATTCAGCACTAAATGAGCCACCCAGCTGATCTACTCAGAGCATCAATCTCAGCCCAGGCGTCACCTTTAACCCCTGCTCAGCTCTTTCCTGGGGGTCACTGGCAGGTGACTGCGCCCATCCCTCAGATGAAGTCCCGGGACAGGGAGGTTAGTTTGTCCCTAAGGCTCAGGCCCATGAGTTGACCTTCAGGATCTTTCCCTGCTTCTCCAGGGTGGTGCCTCTTAGACCCACTGGGAACCCTCATAAGGTACTTCACAAACATCTTCACTTCAAGTGATTCAGGCATCCTTGTTGTCAGGGGTGCTGATGAAGTTTTGCTGGTTTAATCAGCTGAGGATCTGGCACAGATCCTGTAAGATTTGGAACCAAGTCACATTTCTTTGCCTGCCTTTGGGTTTACAGCACATTGGTGGCTCTTCTCATTCCTTTCCTTCCCTGACTGCTGGCAGCCCAATGCAACAGGTCCGAATGTGATCAGATTGAATGGTTTGAGCCATGTAATGTGACTTACTGCTCTAATTCTCCCACAGGCCGGAGATATTGTGTTCTTTTTGGAAAAAAAAGAATCCCATTTTTTTCCAGTGAGAAAGTGTAATGGAAGGGCTGTAGTTCTAGCTGAAAACCAGCTGTGATGCCTCACACAAATTGGCACCCACAGCTCTACTTATTGTAAGGAACATAAATGGATGGTTTCCACTAGAAGCAGTTTCACAGAATAACCAGCTCTCTAAAGGCTGGCTTCTCACAGCCCTGAGAGGTGAGGCACCAGAACTGCAAACCACCAGGGAGTCCTGGTCACTCACAGCCTGCGATAAACTACCCACTACCTAAGTGCATATCATCAATCATAAATAACTCCAATTATTTAAGGATTTTTTTTTTAGTGGTAATATCTTAATCCCATTGCATGGTTGTTTTTTTTTTTTTTCAGTTATGAAGGGCTTTTGGTGAAGAACAAACTATTAGGGACTCTAAAACTAATGTTAGGTAGGCAAAGCCAACCCTTCCGACCAACATTTCTATGATAAATAGGGTTTTTTAGCCCTGTTCTCTCTGCACATATCCCTGGACACATGAACAAAGAAAAGTCAAATACTTGTGCCACTTGCTAACCCAAGGGGGGGGGAGATGCACAGAGTAGCCAATGCAGTTACCCAGAGAGCAGCCAGAGCCCCAGACCCCAAGTCTGAGCCCTGCCCTGGTACTCCTGGGACCTGCTTTGTCCTGGACCATCAACCCCAGGCGCATTCATGGCACGTGGCTGCTCTCCAGGCCACAGTTAATCTTTTCAATGTGGTTATTGGCTTTGGACCCATTCACAATAATTTTTACAATGAGGGTGGTGAAACCCTGGCCCAGGTTGCCCAGAGGGGTGGCCGATGCCCCATCCCTGGAAACATCCCAGGCCAGGCAGGACGGGGCTCTGAGCGACCTGATCTAGTTGAAGCTGTCCCTGCTCGTCACAGGGGGTTGGACTGGATGGCCTCTAAAGGTCCCTTCCCACCCAAACCACTCAATGATTTTATCATTCTATAACAAAAAACAGTCTAATTTTTATTATAGTGAATCAGTAATACCAAATAAATATAAAAAAGACATAGAAATATAAAAGAGGTGGGCAGCATTTCCTTGGTAAACAACAGTATCAAACTTCCCAAGAACTTCCCCAGCTGATTATCTGATCTCTTACTGCAATGATTCCAGCAGCTGTCAAAATCAAACATAAAGGGGCTTTAAACCACCTTTTTAAAGACTGAAAAGCATTTTCATAGATTTAAGAGTCCTTCAAACCCAATTATCGAATCAAAATGCAGTTGCAGCCACTCTGTCTAACATCTCTTCAGAAGTATAAAAACACCCATGTATAACTAATCACTCATCAGCTTGCATAGTAAACGCTTTCCCAGCATGCGCTTTATGACAGCATGTACGAATTAAAAGTGAAATGGGGTTCTTAGCATTCACCTATAGCCACAAAGAAGGCTATAATGTTCCCCCAGCTGCAGAAACACGAGCCCAAATTCCACAAGCCACATGGGAAGCTCTCAGCAGATGAAGGCAGGTGGGAGCTTTTCATCATGCCCACCGGCCAGGACCCCCATCAGCAGGTGTAGGGATATATATATATCTATCTATGAATGTATTTGTATATAAATAGGTGTATGTATATGTATATTGATATACGTGTATGTGTACATGTATATAAATCAGTGGGTAGTTAAGTAACACCATGATGTGATTAGCAACTGTGCCAGGATGTAAGAAGGCTTAAGGGTTTCAAGGCAAGATTCCCAGCCTGGGAAGCCCAGACACGTCCCACCTCTCGGACCTGGAAACCTGGTTTAAAAGCTTGAGTAAGCTGCAACTAACACTAGTTTTTAATAGCTTCCCTGCTGTCAGTCCTGCTCTGCTGGATTTACGCTGTCTGATGCTGCTGCCCCTAAACGCTTACTCTAGGGAAAAGCTTTAGCATATTTCACATGTTTATTACTGTCATATAATATTGCAAACAGATTCACAGCTGGTGTGAATTGGTGTGGCTCTGTGAAGTTAACATCCAGGTCTTTTCATAAATGCATATACATGGCATTATACATCACCTCTGTCCTCATGTATACATATTTATATATAGCACATAGGAATAATGACTCAAGCACCAAATCCTCAGCTAATATCACTTGGTGTGCTTCCCTTAATCCGTATCATTAAATATATCTCACCCAACTGCCGTTTTCCTTGTGTTTATATATTATTGTTGATGGAAGTAAAAACATCGCAGCACATAAAGGGCCAGATGCCCGAAACACAAAGTGTTAGTGGTCCTGTTGTATACCATGGCACCATTCCCTAAATCATAAAATAATCTGATTAATTTCTCAACAGGCTACTTTTTGGTTTATTTACTTGTTACTACATTTGGGTCTGTCCTCCAACCTCATATTAAAGTCAAATAAAAAAGCAATGGCTCATCTTATTCCTGCTCTTAATTACTTGTGCATGCAAATAATGATTTAGACTCTCACATATATTTCTGGGCAGCATCATTATCTATTTCATTTCCTTCCTTCACTTTGCCTCACTCTTAGGTTTGTTGTTGGTTTTGCATTTTTTGTGCCTTTTCTTTTTTCCCTAGAAGTCAGCAAAACATTTTCTGGAGGATCTTTTCTATTCCTGGACCACCGTCATGGCAAGAAAATAAAATTCTTATTAAAAACCATGCAACTGACTTTTGCTTACTGCCATAACCTACTTGAAAATCAATAAGAATTAAATTCTGCACATAAAAATATTATTAGGGTTTTATAGGGTTTCTTTAAGCTCACATTTAATTAATAACGCTAGACTGCTTTTTTTGGTCTTTTTGGCCATCCCATAAAAATAAAATAAAATAAAAAATTTAATGAAGTAATTATTAGAAGAGCAAAAACCATCAGAAGGGACATTTGTTTTGCAGTATAAGGTATTTTTGCCCAAGGAAAGAAATAACATAAGGTTAATTGAGGAGGGAAAAAGAGCTGCTGGGCAATACACAGGCCTGGAAAGGTGAGGAAGAGAGAAGTCAGAGTAAGAAGTGATTTATTTCAGTGCAAAGGACTGCATGCAAAATAGGCATAAGGAGTTGGGTACCAAACACCAGCCACATGCTCAGAAATTATGCTGAGCGGGGCTGCAATAAGGCCAAGGTCAGAGCAAGTGAAGAAGAGACTTATTTGGAAATTAATGTTTTTTTTGTTTGGGGAGTCACACTTCCCTGGATTGTTTCGTTATGTTTTTTTTAAATAGCAATACTTCTAAAAGTGTCTGGAAAAAATATGACAGATCCCTCAGCACTTCGCGCTTAGGGTCGGGAGGGTATTTGCTGTCACGACAGAGACAAGGAGAGAGAAACCAAAGGGATGTCCGGGAGAGGGGATGCTCATCATTGGCCCAGGGGGACCAGAGGAGAGTCTGCCTCTTCTCTTTGGGACAGACTGACCTGCAGAAAAAAAGAAGCGCAGAAAGAAAAAGAATTGTAATTTTCTCTATTAAAACCCTGCTTTTAATGTCTCTCAATTAACTAATATCCTTTGGAAATATGGAGGATTTGGATCGTTTCCTTTGGCTTTGCTGGATTTTCCTCTCGTTAACACCAGCCCTGCCCTGGTCTGGCTCCGGTGACTACAGCAGAAATAATTCTGATCTTCATAAGAGTCAGGGTCTGTATGTACACGCACGGATTTCCTCCCAGGAAAGAGTTCTTTAGCCAACATGCTACAAAGGCCAGAAATTGAAAATCAAATTGCTTTCTGCACCAGGTAGCGCAGTAGCTGCTACTGGATTTAGAGTTTCAAAATGCCTGGAAGATTAAAGCTGTTACTCTGTGCACCTCCTCCAAGTGATGTTGGTTGAACCAAGACCAGACCTCATGCCAGGCTGTTATTAACCTTGGGTGGACATCTCTTTGTCTAAGGGACAACAGAGGAAAATGGGCTTGGGGTTTTTTTGTTTGGTTGGGGTTTTATTTTTGGTGTTTGGGTTTGATTTTTTTTTCCCATAAAATAAAGGATTGGAGAGAAATGACGGAAAGAAATTGCACCTCCTTCCCACCCCCCATTCTGTTTTAGGCTAGGTGGGGAAATCTAATACCTTTGATTGATGACACCAACAGCAACCATCCCATTAGGACAGTGTCTCACCCCATGGCCCTTCATCCAGAGGGATGGTGTACACGGGGATGTTTGGACACCACAGCCTTAGGTGTTTGGCAAATAATTTGATAACTTGCTAGGTTACTAATGTTTCAGCTACTTTTACATTAAGCTTGTGGGTGAATATGTCTTTACTCATTATATACTGATGCAACGGCATGGTAGACATTTCTGCAAACCACTCCAAGCCTGAATATTACAGGAAAGACTGATTTTGGTTTTTCAGATAGCTTAATTTAAAGCACAACAAACACAATTGCGGTACCTCAGTTACAATCTCATCCCATCAGTTACAAGGCCCATAACGTGTCATCTGGGAAGGACGAGGCAGGGTATATTGGCCTTGGCAGGGTTTTCCTTTCATGTGGTGTTGCTCCAGGATCCAAGGCAGCTCACGGAGAGCTGAGCGAGCTGTTGTGGCATCCTCTGTGTCATATACCTGCAAGTACGCCAGGCAGGGACCGGGTTTTTGTATGTGAGATTCTTGTAGCTACAGGTCCATTAGAATTTGACAGCTTAATGAATGGGAAAGCCGGTTTTCATTAGAAATATCTGAATGAAAAATACTTAGTCATTATCTTTGTAATGAAGGTAAATCAATGAGTGGCTTTTCAATCCTAATGTTAATGGAAAACCCAATACCTTGCCTGAGTGTTATTTAGGGCGAGTACTTTGCTACAGCGAGTCTAGTATTTGGCTGTAAGCTGGAAGCAAGGGGGACTGAAAAAGAGTACATGGCTGCAAAGTTGCCTCAGAGAAATGTAAATTTGTGGTTCTCATCTAGAATTTTAAAACATGTTTGTACACATGGGCTAATCTTAAATGACACATTAGTCATTCGTGCTCTAAACTAATGTGTTTAAGGTATCTTCTCCTTGCAGATCTTTTTTTAAAAACCTCTCGTGGTAAAAGTAATGAGTCCCGGAATTCAGTCAATGACAAGCTGACGAAGCCAGAAGATAATCAGTCACAACCTGGAGGTATCCCGTATACTACCAGTATTAGACCTCTTTGCCTCAGGAAAGCCATCAACGCTGCTATACTTGAATCTATACGAATACCAACCAGAGCCAGTCCATGTCTAGGAGAAATTACAGTCTATGCAGACAAAGCAGTAGAGAAGAAAGCAAGCTGCAGAAAAACAGAGACGGGGAGTGGTGGATGGAAAACCAAGCAGAGGCAGAGGTACGGCTTTGTTTTGCTTTTTCTTAAGGCAGGAGAAAGGAAATCTTGTTTGTATTTCTAGGGGAACAGGAGACCTTGGAGTTGTACGAGAGGGGATGGGAGGGCGATGCAGTGATGGGGAGAATAGGAAAGAGAATAGGAAAACGTGCACGAAAGAACGAGAAGCATTTGCAAAGAAGAGACTGAAGAAAAGTAAACAAAAGGTGAACCTGAATCTTCCTTTTGTCATTTTTCCTTTAGAAGAAACCAGTAAAATCATGAACTGAGAAGCACGGAGAGAGGGTTCCAAGGAGGAAGTCACACGTGGCAGAAAGGTAGGAAGGATGATGGTGACCACACTGGCCAGGGAAGGCTGGAGCTGGTTAGCCCACAGGAAGGCAGAACTTCAGGGTGAGGAAGAAACACCTTGGGAAAGATGTGAGCCTGGCCACCACCAGTGGCTCTGCTAACACAAGTCAAGACCAAAGGGAAGGCAAGCTGCTGTAGATATGGTGTCCATCCAGTCGTGTCACCGTTTCTATGGCAAGCAGTCCCCCAGGCTGCCTGTTTCTAAATCTGTGCCGAAAAACTGTCTTCTAAAAGTCCGTTTTCTTCCTAAAGTATCGAGAGCTGGCTCGGACTGGCAAGCATCAACGCAGTGTGGCCCACAGTTTGCTCACCCGTACATCATGGTTCACAGGTCTTTGTGCTACAGGAAAACAATAATCCTTTTAGCACATTGGTGCAGTGCATGGTTTATATAGCTATGGGATGACTCAGCTTCCATTCAGCTGTAAGATCACGTAGCTGTAAGATCATGGAGTGCTTGAACGCTGTACCTGTCATCAGCTATGAGTGCATGTATGTTCTCCATTCATGGGGAAAATGCTGTGGCCTTCTCGTTTTTGCACTAAGAGAGTATTTTAAATATTCTGAAATCCATGGGTATAAACTTGGTATCACTCAGCTGTTAAAACCTGCTATTTTAAAAAGTGGATTTATACCTAAAAGAGAGTTCTCACATGGGTTTTCAATTGCCCACCTACTATAAAGCCACTTGTGAAGAAAAGGGAGGGGATACTTAGTACTTTTGGAAAAAAATCCATAGTCCTTTTAATCATGATGATTGTCACTGCTTACATGCATTGAACTGACACCAAAAGATTGCAGCCCTGTTGGATAGCTGCTGGGCCCAGGAACAACGCCTCTCAATGGAAGGTCTTATATTCCAGCCACAGCGTCGCTCCGTGGTGTAATTACACAGCGGTGCTTTGTGGTTGGGGACTCCCTCTTCGGATCAGCAGAGTCCTAGCCAAAGCAAGGCTGTCTGCAGGGGTGAACGCACAAGGAGCAGGCATCAAGGAGGGATTTCTGGCTGCGCGTGCTTCTGGTGATGCAAGAGGCAGAGGAGGGCTGGGCAGACCTGGGAAGGTTCCCAAAGGAGTCAGTGTTCAGGAGAGCCTGAATGGAAATGTTTTGGTCTCTAGAGAACGAGGATGAAGGGGAGGGAGGAGACGTGACCTAATCACATGGTTAAACCCCATGGAAGTTATGAGATATTTCAGTAACAAGTGATAACAGGAGGCTGCCCGGGGTTGAGTCACCATCCCTGGAGGTATTTAAGAGACGTGTAGACGTGGCACTTGGGACCATGGTTTAGCGTGGACTTGGCAGTTTTGGGTTAATAGTTGGGCTCGATGATCTTAAGGGTTTTTTCCAACCTAAATGATTCTATGATTCTGTATTCACAGATGTAAAATATCCCTTGGTGAGGACGTTGGCTCCAAGGAGCTGAGCAATAGCCTTCCAAGTTCTGCTCAGAATAGAAGTGTTTTAATGAAGTAATGGGAGGAGACATCTGGGAAGACGACATATATTCTATAGGCTTAGTGTTATATACACAGGTGGTGTAAATTCAAGGCACGGTGATGGATAAAGACACAACCCTAAGAGACTGGAGCTGCAGTCTGTTGAAGCTGGGATTAGTAGCTGAAGAGGAAATGCTGCAGCAAGACCTGCCATAGTCTTCATTGTGAGCCAGACATGATGGCTGGAGGGGTCAGAAATGCTTGTGTGTACTGCTTGGGGCCTGACAGCAGAAGAGGAGGAGTTCATGGGTGTAAAACCAGGCTTTATATACACAGAGAAGTGACTGAAAATCCAGTACAGATGAGCCCCACCTATCCATGCGCGCATTTAGCTCTCCAGCCTGGATGCTTCGTGAGAAGAAGGAATAAGAGAGTTATCCAGTCCTGTCCTTTCATTCCAAGCACTAGCATCCCAGGTAGGGCTTTGCTTTTTATTTTTCTTTGATTCCCTTGAGTCTGTGATTCATAGCTAACCCTTAACCATGGACAAGTAAAGAGGATGTTGCAATACGGACAGTCTCTCTAGCAAGGTGGTTGCTTCCAAAGTTTTTATAGCATGTTGCATCAGAAATCTCACCTTGAGGAGCAGCAAGGAAAGCCTTAGTGCACTCTGGAAATCCACCCATCTGGTGAAGGCTGAAGTTGAGAGTGCCCGTCGGTCGTCAGACATGGGTGCGACAGCTATGCCCTGTGCTTTGTTTCTTACCTTTCTGCATACTCTCCTGAGGCACTCCTTGCTGCCCCGGCTCTCCGGCACGCACAGCCCGTGTCTGAGGTCAGGACTGCCCAGACATCTTCCCCATGGCTCCTCGGCTAGCTAGGGCCGTCTGTGGCAGCACAGCTCACTCAGGCGCTGCAGACCTCTCATTGCCGGTGTTGCAATCAGCAATTACTGAAGCAGTTTTTGCAGAGTCACCAGGGAGGTTGTTCATCTGCATGTATTAACTGAAGGGCAATCCAGTATACTGGGGAGTCAGACTTTCCCCAGCAAAGCTCTGTAAATATAACTCCAAAGGATTCACAGACATGCTGGGAAGTTTCCTCTGGGCCAAACAATATTTTGAATTCGTTGATAGCATTTTAATTCTCTCATGATGAAGAACCTCTAAAGGCAACCACATTGGAGAGTGAGAAAGGGTCAAGAGGCAATTAAGAAAGGACGATCTTGCTTTTCACTGCTAGGAAAAGCAGTTAATTAGAAGAAACAAGTGAAAAAGAGAGAGAGAAAAGAGCTGAACTGTAATTTAGAAAATTTAAAAAGCCTTCTATCAAATAAATTGATTAGCAGACTAATCATAATCAGGACTCTTGGATTAGCAGTTAATTTGTGGAATCAATTACTAGTGGTATTTTTCAAATCACAGTTTCCTCCAGAGCACAGGGAATTCATTGCAGTATGTTTTTAGAGATAACAGATGCTGGATTAGGGCTGTGGAATGATTCCTTGTCAATGTAGCAGCTCTGTTGTACCCTGCTTTCAGGATTTTTATAGTTAGGGTTTTTGTGTGTGTGTGTGAATGGGTGTTGGCTAAGTTGTTTTAATTCTTTTCTTGTTGCCTCTGCACTTTGTCAGTTTTTTACATTCGAGAACAAATTATTCTCCCAATGACTTTTTATTGCTCTCTGCTTGGTTTGAGGGTTCACATAATAATTTCCTCTCTCGAGGCTGAACAGCAATCTCCTGCATTATGAAATAACAACTGGAAACTTAAAGAAAACTAGGTGGGACTTTTCTGTCCTTGTGCTTTAAGGCAGCTGAGGGTGCTACAGGAGCTGAACACCGGGAATCTGGGGCTTCCCACTGACTCCAGCTATCCCTGGGGCTACTCCTGTCCTAGTCACTGTGCCAGACCTCGTGGGAAGATGAAAAACTGTGGCCAGATCCAGGGGCCACAGGTAGTTCACTCTGTGCAGAAAAACTGGATGTTGCTACCTATTAATTAACAGCAGGCATAATTACATGAAGTTAAACTAAACCTAAAACATATTTTGCCGATAATTCTGTGACAGTTTGACAATTGCTGGCACGGCTAAAACAAGCTGAGATTATCTGAGGCCATGACAGGTGAGACAGTTCTGGAGACCGATGCATCACTACAATATGTGTTGTTGTCACTGTAATGCCAATGGGCCATATTTTGGGCTACAAGTCCATGGGAAATTTCGTAACCTGCTTATGTGAGGGCTGCGGGTCTTGTACCCCATCTAGCCCTTGTATTTGCCGTGTCTTCTGACTCCCCTTGCTGAAAACACTGCTTTAGCAGAAAATTTCACAGCGAGGTGACAGGAAGATGGTTCAGCGGTCCCTGCGCTCCCTGGGGTGCCTCTGCCTGCAGCTGCTGTGACCGGCGATGCACTTAGCAGGGAAAACAGCCGAATTTCCACCTCCTCAGGTCGGTGGGTTACCCTAAAGAACATCAACAGGTACCCCAGCCTGGGCAGCAGGTCCTCCAGCTCGTGGGTTTCTGTCTCTGTTTCCAAATGATGAGGGAGGGGGGCACTGATCAGCGGTGAGAGGTGGGGGCAAACCCATCTGACCCTTCTCTTTAGGGGACAATTCCACAGTGCTGATATTTCCTTAATGCAGACATCAATGAACCGTCAACATGCTGCTAATTTCAGTTACAAGGAAGGGCTGTCCTGCAGGGTATTGGACTGCAGGAAAGTCCAGTAACACCCACATCAAACAGCCGAAGAGATGCAAAGATTTGAAAGGCCGTAATGATTTCAACAACTATAATTTTCAAAAATAAAAACAACTATTATCTTGCCTTAATTCCAATGGAGCTGAGCGCCTAGCGCTCAGTTCCGAACAGGAACTGAGATTTGGGCTGTCACAGGCTCTTCAGAGAGTCCCAGTATAAAAGTTTTTCTCATTAGGGTGATAAGAAGCCTTTTGCTCTACTTCCATTATCCGTCTACTGTTAGGGGATCTGATCCTCTGAGACTGCTGCTGTTCATTGGTAGACATCCAAACTGTTAAAAAAATAATTAAACTAAATCCAAAGTATTTTCAGACACATGTAAAACTCAAAATTGCATCATTTAGTAAAAAAAAATAAAATGGAAAGGCAGCACACACGGATGGATCCAAGTTAAATCCCACTTTGAAACTCTTTCTTAATGAATTCCCCAGCACAGCAGTTCTCACAATGCTTCCATCCTGACAAAGAGAAAAGGCAGCAACGAGATGTTTTAGGAAGTTCCAGCCTAAAACAAAACTAAAGACGGCTGTTTCTCAAAATACTGTCTCACATCTCTCATTTTATAGTTGTCTAGTTCAAATTGCTTTTTCCATCCATGGAGTATAAGGAATTTTACTGTGCAAGCTGTTCAATCTCATGTGCCTTTTTTTTCTAGTGATAAACCACCCCTACTGGAGTATTCAGTATATAGAAAGCCATTGCAAAATATTTGTTAAAGTAAGATAGATGATGGTTTATCTAGCATCTGTATAATTATTTAGAGAAATTGTGTGTTTCTGTCATTTCACATCTGCCGACTCCTGTTACTGACTTTTTCTTACCTCATGAGTGCACTAGAAATGCTTTAAAAATGTTCATTAAAAATGATTTTTCTGTCCAATTTTATAAACAATGAAAATATATGAATTATCTATCTACTTTGAGTAGCCTTTTGTTTCCCCCACAGCAGGGTGCCTGTATAGTATGACCTGTAATAAAAGCAGCACACTGAAATGAAAAGCAATAACAAACTGCTGTGTATGACACTGAAAACAAGGGAATGGAAGGCATCGTACACAGAATGTCCAGGAGAGTTATGGCATTTATATATCTGCTTCAAAAATTGAGTTTTATGGTTTTACATGTGATAAGACAGGTGGGATGGAAGAGGTGATATGATACACTTTGGTCTATAACTACACTGACATGAGAGGAAGTGTAGGTGCTAAGGAAGAGGCAGAATCATTTATAATTAAGCTTGCATGCGTGTTTCCATGCACATACGCCTTGTAGAGCTACTGATACCTATAGAAATTCTAACTTCTAAGACAAATTTCCTAAACTTGGTGTTCTGCACAACTTGGGAAGGATGGAAATAGTTACTTTAAAATGTTTTGTTGAAAAGGTGACTCCATTCCCTCCCAGATTTGTGAGGAGCTGCACTTTTCATGTGCTGGGTGGGACAGACTACGTGGACCACTAGCTGCTTCCTCCTTCCCAAAGGATGCTCTGCTACCCTTACCCCTAAAATGGGTAAGTACTGGTGGCTTGAGAGCATCTGAGCAGAGCCTCATGATCTAAATGATTTTGGCTCACTCCATAACCCAGTTTAACAGTGCAATCGGCACAGACTCAGGCATTACCACTCACTTTAGCCCAGGTTATTAATACATTGGGAATTAATTAGGCCAACATACTCATTTAAATTATTCTTAAAGTAATGATGTGTTTGACTAGAGGACTTGTCAAACCGGGACTGCAGAGGGATTACGAATCTCATTTCCCTGGGAGAAAAAGCTTTACCTGAGTATTGAGGGTCAGCAGTCGGGTACAAATTGCCCACATCAAGTAGCCAGGTTGTTTCCTGAATCAGTATACAATGCGAGACTGTTATCCTAATTAAGTAGCCGCCGTTTCTCTTCAGATTTATCTTAATGGCTTGTTTAAAGCAAAGATAAACAACATGCGATTACACTGTGATGTATTTTTCTTGATAAAGGATATCATGTTATTAATTCAGAAAATGAATGTCAGCTGCTAGCATGTTTTTGGGTTGGTTTTTTTTCTGATTTCATAGATGTTACAGCTGCAGAGCCCGCCTGGTCACACGGCTCCGTTTCCTGCATCCCTCTAGCAGTTTCCCAATGAACCGTAATATTTTTGATGTGAACCAAGAATCTTTTCATATCAGAAATTCTTTCTTGATTTAAAGCCACTGACCATTAAATTTGTTCTAAAAAGTAGTCATTCACATAATCAAAAATGTGTCCATTAGATTTCATTTGAATATGTCTAGTGTCAGCTTCCAAAGAAAAGCATGTGTTTTTCGCTCGTTGAATGAGTCCACATTAATATTAGATATCTGTGCTCTTAAAATATTGCAAATGGGATGAAAATCTGACACTTCCAATGATAATCAAGATTAAAATATACGGCCTGCTCGGTGCCTACTCCTACAGTCTGAGGTAAGAAAAGAGCATGAAGTGGTAAATATTTGAAAGCAGAGTCTCCTGGAAGGAAAAAACAGCTGTAGGCACAAAGTCTCCTCATTGTAAAAACCTATCTGTGTAAGGATCTGCACGCTCAGGGACGCGGGGCTGGGTGGGGTGGTCAGCATCATGGCCCTCGTTGCTCCCTCCGTCCTTGGCCACTCTCAAGAGCTGCTGTGGTTTAGCAAAGCTGGGCCAGGCTTCTCGCGTCCAGCACAGTCCAGCTGATGACTGTGTAAGTGTCATGCAACCGAGCCGAGGTGAACATCCTTGGCATCAAATGCCTCTCCAGGCCACTGTGTTTAGCTCCATGTCTCCAGGGTCACCAACATCATCATCTGAAAGAGTCTGGTGATTGCATGTGAGCTGGACCGGAGCCTTGTACCCCTCCAGTCCTGCAGGTTTTCAGTCCATTCGTACCCATCCGCACCCAGTGCAACCTTTTTTTCCCTATTGATACTAGTGTATTAAATGAGGCCACACACACATCATCATCATCATCATCATCATCATCATCATCATCATCATCATCATCATCATCATCATCATCATTATTGTGTTAACAGTAGCATTAGGCTCTTTTCAGCGGTGCCCAACGCCAGGCCAAGGGGCCACGGGCACAAGCTGGAACACGGGAAGTTCCCCCTGAACATGAGGACAAACCCCTTCCCTGTGCAGGTGCCAGAGCAGGGGCACAGGCTGCCCAGGGAGGCTGTGGGGTCCCTTCCCTGGAGACATTCACCCCCCGCCTGGACGCGGCCCTGTGCCCCTGCTCTGGGGGTGCCTGCTCACGCAGGGGTGGGATGGGGTGAGCTCCAGAGGGCCCTTCCAGCCCCCGCCAGTGGGGGATTCTGGGATTCTGTGATAGCAATAAAAATAACAATAACACTAACAACAAACCTTCAAGAACCTTTGAAATGTGACAAATAGACACCTTTAAGTTTTATGTCATCTTTCACCTAGCTGGCTGATTCCCAACACTGTGTTTTTCGTAGTGCTAAATGACATAGTGACTTCCTCACTGGTTCTCCCAAAGGGCTTTATATATGCAATTTAAGTAAAAATCCCCTAAGAATTAATGTTTATCCTCCATTACATTGTTTGGGCCTGGTCTTTTCTTTTAAATTTCAGTGTAGTTGTTGATGCAATAAGATATTCAGGAGTGTTTTGTAACAGTATGAATGTGGATTCACTGCATAGAAATACACTCTTATGCTTAAAATAAGTGCTGGAGCAAACCTGGGCTTTGTTTCAGCCCTCTGTGGGAATGTGTAATGTATTCTGCACTTAAACGTTATTTCTGAATTTTGCCCCAAGCTGAATTTATTCCCAAATAACTCCAAATAAATCCAAAGATTCCCATGCCATGCCAGCAGCTCTTCAAATGCATGTATTTTAGATATATGCATTGGTTTCTTGATAATGAAAAAGTGTTGTTAAATATGTAAAAAAATATTTATGCAGTATGACTTAAAAGCTAAGAATATTAGATCGCAAGAGATTTCTCTAATTGAAATAGCCTCTGTGTGTAGCTGGACCCTAATTTAAACTCTGCCTAGCCTACTTACAACAATAATGTACAGATGACATCTGATCTGTATTGCTTTTCAAATACAAGTGATTGTAATATTATTAATTCTTTATTAGATGGCAAATAACACAAACCCTTTCCATCCAACGGATATTGCCATCTGTGTGATGTGATTATTTGCAGATTTCTATAACGTGATTAATAAATAAAATGCAGAGGTATGCAAATGTGCATAGACACACCTATATATTGTATATACATGTTAGTACCAAAGCCAAAATCTAGTGAGATACTTTAACAGATGCTTAGAATGAGGCCTTTGAGTTAGTGAATGAGCAGCTACTCACGTTAGTAAGACAGATGCTTAGGCTGGGGCTCCCTGATAAGAAATGTGGATGCTGGCATCCTGAGCTAATTATCAAGGCTCCCTTCACCATCTACGGAGAGGAACAGGCATTTTTCGTGGAGTCCCTTCATCCAGAAGCACGACGAATTTCTCCCAGGGCACCTCTTTCACTCCTGAGAGCAGGAGGAGAGCTGAGTGTGACGGCCACAGAGGTGGGCAAAGAGTCCTGCTGCAGCTGCCTGGGATCCCTCTGCTTAAATCCACATTGCAGCAGCTATTTTGGCTCCCGAGTAATATATTCTGAAGCGGAATACAGTTGTCAGATGTTTGGGAATGAATACCTGCCCCAGCTGGCATCAAAATCCGCAAGGCAATGTAGCCTTTGAGCCAAAAAAAGGGCAATGTTTTCAGGAAAAGAAAAAAAAGATACAAGGATGAGAGCTCCATAAAGATGAGTTATGGTCTCGGGTGACACCCAGAACGGATGAGCAGAGAGATAGCATTGTTCAAACAGGAGCACGCAACACACAAAATCGCTGGGATCTGAAACACGGCGCTGTATTTCCACGGCTGAGCACAATGAAGGGAGCCCAGCGACAACGTTTCTGTTAATAGGAGAGGGCTTGTAAGCAGCAATCAAGGAGTTTTATCAGCTCATTGCCAAAGCAAAAAGCAATTGGAATAGGTACCCCAAGGGCTCCAAGCCCACGGTCGGTATTAGTGCATGCAAAGGCTTGGGTGGAATAGTTACATGCACTGAGAGGTGTTTTGGAAGTGTGCCTTTAAGGTCTCCAGGCTTTTCAGCTCATTCTGGAGACAATGTGTGGTGACAGTTTTGGTGTAAAGAATATGAATAATGAAATCGTTCTCTGTTTTGATCAAAGGGAGACTATTCAATTTCCATCTCAGACAGGCATTGTGCTTTCTAAAGTGTCAGAAATTCTAAATCACACTTAAAGGCTCAGGATTTAAGGAAAACCTCCGGGTGAACCAGCAAAGGAGAACCCAGAGTCCCATGATCCTGTGATTTTATCCTGTACCACAAAACCGAATAGAAGCCATGTAATCTGCCCTTTTAGTTCGAGAAAGGATCATAGACAGCCCTTTTCTGACAGATACACATCTAACCTGTGCTGCAGGCCTCCAGGATAGGGATGCGACGACCTTCACCCATCTCCTCCACCACTCTGTCACCCTTCACGCTAGAAAGTCTTTCCCAATGCCCAGCCCAAATCAGCAACCAAAACCTATTCTTGTTAGAGCCTTCTTGGGAACAGAGGAAGGCTTACTCCTTTCTTCTTTCCAGTTGGTTTCTTTTCCTCTATTTGAAACTTCCCTCTGAACTCAACCACCACTAACCACCATCCATCCACCTCCTCCGGACGAATCTCTTAATGACTGTTCTAAGGGTTTGGTATCATGCGTCCGTGTGGTGAGTCATCACAGCATTATTTTGAGGAACCGTAGCTGAGGGCTGAAACCTCCACTGGCACCAGAACAGACTGCTGGAAATAAAGTTTGCAGCGCCAGACTTGATTGCTTCTTGTTAAGTATTTCCAAGATATATAGGTGTCTGGAGCTTAACCAGCTCACCTATCAGCTAAAATAGCAACCATAAAAAGACAGGAGCATCTCACAGCTCTTTAACGAAACCAAACCCTTTTTAAAGACTCAGTACTTAGAGCCTCTTTGTTTTGCCCTGTTGCTGATCGCTCCTTAACAAATCTGTGTTCAACAGCAACTGAGCCAGCGCCAAGTTCTGCATTCCTGATCTGGGTGAAGCATCGGTGAACCAAATCTCCCAGTTACAGTCCCGTAAAAAGAGAGGCATGGATGGTTTAACCAGAAGACAGGGGAGCAGGGGCTCAGCTGACTGTGGTGGAGATATACCAATATTTCATGTGCTTGAGCACATTAAAGGAACTCTGGTAACTCTGTGTGCTGGAGTTACACGCGCACATGGATGGCCACCACCGTGCCCTCCTCTGCAGAGAGATGATTGCCCAGCACACCTGTACATTGACTTTCGTCGGAGTAGCAAGGCATGGTGCATCAACTCGCAGAGAGGAGAACTTGGCTATTACGAGCTCTGCCTGTTGCCAAGCAAGTCCCCCACCACCGCTGACGGCATTTCACTTATCAAGACACAACTTTGCACTCGATTTCGCAGTTCAGGAAATGAAAGGTAGCAATATCTAAATTATCTTTGACTAAATAAGGGCATTGGCCAGAAGAAAATAATCCAACATCAAAAGGAAGCAAAAACAGAAAAAAACCCACCCCACTACATTAAAAAAAAAACAACCACCAAAAGCAAGGAGATGGAGAATGTTTCCTTTCTTTTGATCTTTTTTTTTATTGAAATAGCCCATATTAGAAGCAGCAGTTTTTTTCTTATAAATGACCCTTATTCACATCTTTGTGACTTCATTCTTAAGAAAATTTCTGAGTTGAAATGTGTCCTGTATGGTTCAGTTGCCAGACCTCGTGATCAACTTGCAGCTCAGGGAAGCAGAGTAAAAGTGCTTAGCATTGTTTACAAGCACCTGTTTTATAAGTGATTTGGGCTCATTTTCCAAAGTGGGTCTTGCTGTCTCTCAAACATTCAAGGCACCAGTGTGATGGATGGGAACTGTAAACACCCAGGAGTCTCCCAAGGTATTCTGGTTGCTAAGTAAGTGTGTAGGAAGGGAAATGTGAAAATTGCGCTTCTCAGAAACCTCATTTAACATTTTTTTCCTTTAGAAGCTTTTGCCAATATACTTCATGAAATATGCAACTTTCACATTGATTAGGATGAAACATGTATCCTTAAAAGCAGCACCTGCTTCAAGCAGAGCTAAGATTTTCCTGGGCTAAGGCTCAGCAGCGATGCGTCGCATTTGCTCCTGACTGCCAATGCGGTCGAGATGACCAAATTTAGAGCCTTCTGAGGGTGCCCTCCTGAGCTTTTTGCAATGCAGTGAGAGGGCACAGGGTCTTCCCCAGGCTGAGTGTCCCCCTCCAGGGGGAAACTCAGGTGGGAGCTGCTAGACCTGTCCGAGGTGTGTCGCACCAACCACTGCCTCCTCCCCCAGCCTTGCAAGCGGCCACAACATAAAGCACTCGATGGTGGCTCTTTGAGGGCCAGGGTGGAGGCAGACACCCAGCTCGTCATTCTGTAATTTTGCTTTCAGAGAGATGAGCAGGCTTTGATTTGTTACAGCTCTTTGATTTGTTGTAGCTACAAGGGCACTCCCACCCTTTCTGCAGGCTGTGTGAGTAAACAGGTATTTAACAAAATGCAGTGGTTCCAAGAGCCCTGCATATTACTGAGATCCAAGCGATCCTGAGACTTCCCTTCCCCTGATGAATTAGCTCCTCTCCACAGGCAGAACACGGTGCTCAGGCATGTGGGTGCCTGTGCCCCACCACTGCGCCCTGCCAGCGCATGATCTGCTACGCAGCCTATGTGCTCCCATCAAACCCAGCAACAGCACCACTACTGGTGCCATTACCAGTGCTGTTCCTACAGCTAGAAACACTCTAGCTTCAGAAGTTGGCAGAACTTTTGTCTCCCAGGTCTTGTCTTGGGTACAGTCTTATTTGGGCAACAGCCTTGCCATATGGGCCAAGCAGGATCTTGTTACTTTTTGTTTTTTTGTGTTCAGTGGCAGGTATGGGGTTAAACGCAGAGCCAGTCCCAACGGTGCTACGTATTGTATGAATAACCCAGCAGTCCCGCGTTAACAGGCAAATCAAACACACAGAAGAGTTGTAGGAATCGGTGTCACCTCCGTTTGCTGACCGGTGGTGAAGGCAGAGAGAAAATACGTGACTTTCCAGAGCTTATGCGGGTGGAAAACCTATTGCACTTGCTTGGCTCTTTGCATCTCAGCTCAGTGCCATAGCACGAGCTTGTTCTTTGAGTAGAACTTGGTTTTCCTTCTTAGCTGGCATAGGGGAGGATCAACACAGCATAAGAAATATCCCTTTTACTCATGCTCCGTCTGACCATTGTGATAAATCTCAGTGACTTGGAGGATACTGAAGAACAAAGTGGTAACGGGGGTTTCAGATGTACAAGCTGCCTCTAGTGCTGCCAGGGGAGGCAGAGATTCTGCCAGGAGGACCCTGCATGTGCTACCCCCAATTACTCTCAAGGCTCTTGAAAACATATGGCACAGATTTATTTCTTTTAAATTTTTTGGAGAACATAGAGAAGAGGAATTTTGGTCTTTGCTTGAAGATATGAGTTTCTAAATATAACATCTACAAAGATTTTCATTCAGCATTTAGCGATTAAATCAGGTTTTATGAAGCTCTCTTAAACTGGTAAATAAAAGAATTCATAGCTATTTTTATAGGCTTAAAGAATATGGATCAGGAATATGGGATATGTGCATATCATATTAGCGTGCTTTGGTAGTCTTATCTTCCTGCTTTTTAAATATTTAGGCATTGTTTGCTCCTACACTTGCTGTAGGATATTGAATCATCTATTCCACATTAACTTTTATGTAGCAATATTCCTGAAGCACAGCAGGCTTTCATCTATGGAAAAAAAAAAAACCAACTTATATCAATAACTAAGCTTCTTTTCATAAGATATATTAAATCAAGGCATTTGGTGATAGTGTTAATGATTGTGCATAACCCAGATTAGACGAGAATTATAGCAAACCCTGCTATTCATATTGTCAAATGTGAAAATTTACTTGCCCTTCTTAAAAACAAAGGAAAACGATGATCCCCAAGCCTGTAAACTCCACCTCCATAAAAAAGTTAAAAACCACTTTGCAGCAGGTTTATCACGGACCAAGGGTCACCTGAAAATAATTGATGGGGAGCTCCAAAGCTTCAAATAGCGACACATTGATTTAAGACCTGTAAAGAGGAGGCCCTATAGCCTTCCTATCAAATTTGCTTGTTTTTAGACTCAGTATCATCTTAACTACCTGCCTGCATACCAATTGGTTTAGGGCCAGATTTCCCATATTTTATTCAAACACCACAGCACCGTACTTTGTTTGCAAGGGAATTAGTTATGAAGCAACATATTTTTCAGTGCAGAAAAATACTTTTCTTGGTTAAAAACCCTGAGTTTCTGACTTGGCGTTTTGTGTTTGGTTTGCTTCTTATTTTTATGGGGTTATACGGGGGAGAACCACACATCTAAATTAATAAATAGCAATAATAAGAATAAGAATAAAGATTTAAATTTTTAAAAGTGTTGTTTTTCATGTTGTCCTTGTGGGGCCTGCGATTGCATTAATGCATCGTGCTAGTGGCCTCGGAGGGAGCCTTCCACGATGCGCAGCTGCAGCAAGACTTTCCGCTTAAATGCAGCGTATGAGCCGCACACGCCTGACGTAAACTCACCTGAATCAAATTATTCATTTCAAGCAAGCACTGCACGGGGGACACATGGGCCCTCTCCAGTTGCTGCTCTCAGACCCCCCTGCACTTACGTGCACTCAGACTAGAGGGTCCCTCACCCAGGACGAGGGTTAGGAACTGAATGGCTCGTGATAGGAAGGCAGGACAGACTGCGCTGGCCAGACACAGGGCACGGCCAGACCAGCACACTGACCAGCCAGCTCTTTACATTCAACTGGCCTGTTCTATCCCCTTGTGCCTCTATTTCCCCATGCTTTTTCCTCCCCAAATCACCTAAATCCATCCCTTCCCCTATCCTTGGTTCCTCCCCTGAGCATCCCATACCCAGTCCTGTGCGATCCCAAAATGCACTTCCCCTGCATCCTCTAACATGTCCCACACCCCTGGGCAGTGACCCCTTGGTCCCAAAGATGCTCCAGCATTGGGTGACACCTCGTGGGTGTCACCCCTGGCCCATGGGGCTGGGTCAGCCCAGGGCAGGTCTAGGCAAAGTGGCTCATCCTCAGCGCTCATCCTTCATTTGGGTTCCCCTCACCTGCCTTTGTGCTCTGGTGGTCCTCTGGGCTTGTGGACATGTGCCTCATGGGCTGATGGCTCCTGGCATGGACCTGGGGACAGCTAGCTGGGCAGAGTATTATCTAGGGATCCCCACTGTTATCTGCCCCTGCTGCTTTGTGGGTGTGCAGATGATCTTTTCATCATATGACCTAAAAAATTATATCTTCCTTCCTAACTTTTTATGACTAGTTGATTTTCCCCCCGCCCCCCCCCCCCGAATACTGCCTGTCTGTTTGGCACCTAACTTACAGAAGTCAAACTAGCACAGAATAAATTACAGGGAAAAACATATTCTGCCCCAAAGAGTTTATAGTCGAGGAAATCTACTTTCTTTTGCTAGAAGAGAGTCTTGAAGGTATTAAATTCAACGTGCCAATTTGACCAAGGAAGGGCAAGCTACGCTAGCAAAGGGTTGCCAGTGTGAGGGGTGTGAATATTTATCCTGGGTGAAACATTTTTCTTGGAGACTTTTCTCTGCTGTGGCATGAGCAGCTCTGATCACAGTAGTACAGAACTATCTAAGCTCATCCCAGGGGGTTGCTACACAAGCCAATCAAGCTTGTCTAATTAAGCCCCTCTATTACATTCCTATCCAGCAAAGAATCCCCCACTGCTGTAGCACCCATTTTCAAAGCCGTTGCTCACCCCCTGAGCAGTCACAAGCCCTCTGGAGGTCATGCCGTGGGCTTCCCTCTCTAGGAAGAGCACAAGGGAGGCAAGCAAAGCTGCTCACCTCTCTGTTGGCCATAGCAGGGACAGGGACATCATTGCAATGGTGCTAGTGGGTGATGCAAGAGTGGAACAGATACACTTTGTCCTGGGTCCCTACAGTCTTCATTTTCATCTGGCTGGGGCATATTCTGTCGCTGGTGCTGCTGAAGACCACGAAAGACATTTAGCTCCTTGACCCTCTCCTGGTGGGCACTCGCTGCTGGTCCCCAGCAGACTGGTTGCTCGCTGTGGTGACTCACAAGGGTGCAGGATCACGAGCCCAGTGCAGAGGACTGGGAATTGCAGAATGGGTGCAAGGACACCTTCAAGGACTGCATAAGGTCCCGTGAAGTCCCAGGTGGTGAGCCGTGGAGATGATAAATTGGTCATATTGCATTTCAAAGGTGCTTTGATTTTGCTCTCACTGGTGGTGTTACTGGGAAGCTGCCTGAGCCTCACTACTCCCGATGTTACAAACCTCTTTGTAATCTGCAGCCTGAGTTTATTCATAGCCTGTTTAAGCCATCAGGAAGTCATGTATCTTGCTGTGACATAGCAGACAATTTGCTAACCACTGTCAACTTGAGACCTTTTAAAGGCAGAGTGCTCTGAAATGACTTCTCACCAACTATCTCTGCCAGGACACCTCTGTAAATGCAGTTGTTTGCATCTTTCCGTGTTTGATCTCGTCTGGGTTTGAATGTCTGTCTGTCTGCCTCTGTGTGTTCCTCAATGTCATTTACGTATGGCAAAAACTCCCCGACTCTTTCAGGTCCTCCTGCAGGAGCTGTCTCTGCCCTGAAAACCAGAGTCCTCCCCACCAGGAACCAGCGGGTGCCCCGGTCTGCTGACGCAGACCCCGGTGAGTCACCCAGGGAATTGTGTGGAGACATCTATCACAGCTCCCATGCAGCTGGTGCTTGGAAGACTCAACACACAGCGCAAAAAGCCTCAGCATCAGAGGTTGTGGTTAGTCCTAGCTTCAGAGTGAGTGTGCCAATGTAGAGATGGAAGCAGTAGCTGGTACAACGAGGTCGTGGTACAGAATCAGGAAATACTACCAGTCCTTGCTGGGCCACCCAATTTCATTCATACTACAGAAAAGCACTCCCTCCGCAGAAGGCCAAATCTATGGAGAATGCACAAACAGAAAAGGAGCACTTGATGGTTTTTTTTAAAAGGTAAGAGACCTCAACATGCTTGGCTGAGCTATCAAGAAGCCACCTGGAGTAGCTGCTTTCAAACATTAGTATTTTTCCTCTGATATCTCCAGCATACAGGAAACAGCTCCCTGACAGGTTCCCTCTTCTCCTTCAGCTCCACTGCAATATTGGTATTGCAAAAAAATGAACATAACCAGAGCTCTGCTCTCCCTGGGTCATCGGGGCCGTTGTGACAAAGCCACCGTTAATTCTTCCTCCGGTTTGAGTCCCTGTCCCGATAACGCTTCTGTCCGTGCTGGAGTAGGGCTACCCCTGTAGCAGGCTTAAATACTTAATATTTTGCAGGGACTGGAGCCTAAGTCCAATGCCATCTCACTCTTTCTCTGTTATTATGACTCATTTATCAATCCAGATAACCTTGCGCTTGGCAATGACCATGAGGGGCCCACTAAGACTCTTACAGTGTGTTTCAATGGAGGTAGGACCGAGCTTCATTTCTGGCAATGGAATGAGACAGGTATCCACTGCTAATGACCTTCATTGCATATTAATTCTTTCTATATTTGAAACAGATACAGCATTTAAACCTGTCGCTTTCAACTTTGTCTCTTCTTGCAAGTCTCCCAATTCTTTTTCAGCATGAAGGTGCTTTCTGTGGCACAAGCGGCTCCTTTCCATTCTTTTTCCTGGCTCCCCACCCCCAATGTTTGGAAATGCAGCTTTAAGACTTTTAAATTCCTATCCTGAATACGCACTTGAACTTGTTTAAGAAAGTTAATCAGAAAGGAGACTTTCCCCATTGTGGAAAATTTCCTGATCAGAAATTCAAATGAATACATATTTATTCATTCAGATGCTCAGGCATGGAAATCTCTGCACTTTGAGTACAAACACAAAGATGTTTTTATTTTAATCTCACTTCTGCAAATTAACATAGTCATATAGTTTTCAAAATTAAAAACTCAAAGGATTAAACCCAACCGGCAAACATGGCTTGGAAATCATTTTGTGTCCCAAATATTAAGATTACTAAATGTAGATGAAAGAGGCAATTCCAGAAGAAATTTCTGTTCCTTCACGACTAAAGAAGATAAGCCTTAACTATATGTGCATGCAAAAATGTAATATGATTTATTTTCCAACAGGCAAAACTACTGTATATTGCTCTAGGTCACAGAGCAGTGTGACTGGAGTATAAATAAAACTCCAGGGGCTCACATGCTGATGATGGCTGTAATTATTGATTAATTCTGTTTTAGAAAGCTTGAAAACAAGTCTGTCTTGAAATGGACCACAACATAATGCCTCGCTCGTCGCATGAAACTAAAATGTACCCCTCATTAGAACTGCCTGAGGTTTTCAGACTTGCCAAGGGATAAATGTCATATCTGGCAGGGGGGAAATGAAATTAATACCTCCAACTTTTTGGAGAGAATTTTAATAAGGATTAAACTAGGCTGATAAAAAAAAAATAATAAAAACCAAACCCATAAGCAGGTTTTCTAACCTGAACACAGATAGGAAGCTCTTGTGGTTTTTAGAGGAAAACAGGCTTCTTTCCCACACTATCTTGTTAAAGTGATTACTATTTCATCCTCGTATATTAATAGCACCTGGAGGCAAGTACCCAGCTGTGTTTAGCATAATGCAGACATCCAGGCAAGGCTGGCCCCTGTCCCATACACTCTGCAATCCACAGTTAAGATGAGAGACACCTGACTTTTTCAGGTCCTTTTCACTCCAATTCTAACCATTTCACCCTGGTGAAAACTGTGTCATGTGGCAGATCACATCACCTCCTTTGACTCAATGGATCCATTTCAATTAGGAATCTTGTCCTTTTGCTTTCAGAGAGAATCAATGTATCCATGCTGGGATATTACATACCCGCATGAACTATGCTGCAATGACTGGCAAGGGATGAAAAAGACTGCCTTTTAACTCTTATTAGAGGTAGAAGGTACCTCCTACTTAGAAAACACCACTGGCTGCGTGTGTTACCAGGAATGAGTCTTCAGGTTGGTCAGTTTGAAGACACAATGGGGAGAACTGCAGAATAAACCCTGTCAGTGGTCAGACGGGAGGATATTTCCCGTGCCCGCCTCACCTTAGCGAAGGGCTACACACCCGGTGGGGCCATGCACGGCGCTGGATCAGGTGTCTGGCTTGCACGGTGGGTCTTTCCTTACGAAGCAGACTAGGAAATGCTTGCCGCTTCACACGCCGCCACAGTGCAAACAGAAACCTGCTGTCACACGGGGGACACTGAACATCTCGGAAGAAGGACCCTGGAGCTCAGGGCATCATGCTTGACTTCATTTATCACAGAGGACATAATAATGTTGCCCAGACAACTCCTGGGAGAGGGTTGCACCACCAGTGTCTAAAATCTGCCACTTGACTGGTATAATGTGAGAACCAGCTCTAGGCTCATTGTGGTTGGGGGGTCTTTGGGCCGTGCTTTTGCATCAATTAGCTTTGATATCTCTCTTCTCACATGAAGTTTGGAGAGGTTTACAGGGTTAACTTTCAAATCTTTGACCTGCGGTGACACAGGGCTGAAGAAAATGAGTACTCCATATAGAGACGTGATGTACACACTGAGTTCTTGTTTGCATCCAGAACCACCAGAATTACCTGAGTGATGTGAGCTGGATATGCGGGGATGTTTCTGAAATGCAAGGTCTGAGTATGTGACATATCCTGATTTCTATTGGCTTGAGAACTGTAAATGTTTCAAAAACTCAAGTTGTTCTTTATTTTCAGTGAGTCAGCGAGTTGACTTGAAAAGGACGTTCGCTTGGATGTACAGGCAGGTAGGCTCGTAGTTTGGGATATCAGCTTTAAACCTCCTGCATGTGAATGGTCTCCCGTGGTGGCCTTGCCCGCTTTGCTCACCCACCATCACCTCCAGTCCTGTCCCTCCCCGTCCTCAGACAGCAGCAGTGATGGATTTACATTAATGTGAAAAACCCCATCCAACCAATAACTAGCTAATCTTATACTGTATCATGTTATACTGTATCATGTTAAATATTTTCCCTTCCAACAGTATTTTAGCAGTAGCTAGAGTATTAAAAATCGAGAGGATTGTGATCTGAATGCGGAGCCAGCCTATTTGATAAGCTTTATAGCATCTGTGGCTACCTTGCTAGAAATATCTGAGCTAGCTATGTTCATACCACTGCTTATATTGATGTGTCCTTAGACTTCTGTAAAGCATTTGGCACCGCGCGACCTTCGGATCAATAACTAGGACGATGCATGGTTGGCATGGCAGTTTGGGTGTGAATTAAAGCCTTTCTAGCTGTCAGAAAGTTATGGTCTAGCTGATATCTCTAATATTGCGCCTTAACTCTGTTAATATTTGAAACAATAACAAAACATCCTCACTAATTAAGACTGGAGATGACATTAATTAGGAAAGTAGTAATTTACAAAGAGAACAGAGTGCTAATGAGTAGCTATTGCAATGATCGTTAAAAAAAGGTAAAACCAAGCATTGATTGACTTAATACAGCCTAATAAATTCTTGGACATCGAGGAACAAAGGATGTACGCCATCCCTTCATGTTGGATATTTGTTGAATTTCTGTGGAAGAGTTGTTTTGTTTATTCCAATGGCTAGGAAATGAGTAAGGCAGATTAGAAGTACGGCACAGCATTTAAGCAGTGATATAATTAATCCTGGAACAATTTCACAGGAGTTTTGTTGGATTCCCGTTCATTGCAAATTTCTAAAATGAGACGACAGCCTTTACTGAATAATACTATTCATAGTACTTTGTACTATAGTATAGTATAGTAATACTAAAAATAGTAATTTGAATACATAAAAATGTATTCAAATAAGAAATAAAGCAAGGAGGACCCAATGGCTGTGATATTCATGAAGTCAGACAGTTAGAACATTTTCTACTTTGTGGGTTTTTAACTTTTTTCAGTTGTAGACTGGTGTCAATACCACAGGGGTGTATCCTGGGCTATTACAGCGAGATAAAAATCCATCCATGACGGCGAAGTCCTCACACAGAGGAAACCATTTAAGTGCCTCGATAGGCTTGGAGATAATGCTCAAAGTGTGATGTGATCTGTACTCCTTAAAGCTCCTCATGTATATGCCAGAGCAGAATCTGTTATAAGCTCTCCTGTGAATATAAACATCCCTTGGTGACCATGGTCAAAGTATGGCCAGATTTGGAAAAGAAATTTGTGGAAGCCAGAAAATCAATGTGTTCTTCTCCTTAAGCACTAGCTGCAAGAAATAAGGACCTGATGGGATGCACGTAGTACACTAGAACAGGTTCATCATCCTCTTGACATCGTTAATTCTTTTCTTTGCTATGGAAAGCAAAGAAAATACTTCTTAAAGCAAAGGTCCAGAAAAAGCCTCTTGCCTTTTGGCAATATGAACGCAAACAGAGCTTTAGATGTCTCTGTCCCTTCTGTAACCCTCCCAGTTCTCCATCATCACACAGATTCTCACATCGGTCCCTCCTTGAACATGGATTGCTCTGATTTGTTTTTATTCCATGTCAGAATTAGTTATTCAAGGAAACTTTTCTTGTTAAGCTGCTTATTTTCACCATCTCAGTTACTGACTGCTCCCAAGGTGTTACCCTGATGTACTATTTTAGGTGTGAGAGGTTCGCAGAGTCACTTAGATCACTGCTAGGCAAGACACTAAGAGGAAGGTTTTGAAAATAAGTGCAGAAGAAAACGGATGAATATTTTAAAATATTTATGACACGCTGCTTTGTGTACAGGGGTATCCAGACACAGAAAGTGTGAAATAAACTTGGAAAGAGAGTGAGGAGCTAAAAGCACAGTTCAAAGGAGCAGAGTGATCTTAGTCTGTCACTTTTCCCACAGAACATGGCAAACCCAATCATTTTCCCTTGGAATGTGTTTTACAGGAGGAAGCTGCTACAACCAACTGTACCATCCCTACCATGTACGTGACTGATCAACCACGACCTTCAACATGTCACTCAAGAAAAAAAAATTCCTATAAGCGAAGCAACTCTGTGGCACACACATTTGTGCTCAGCCTTCATGAATGCTGAATAATTGACCCGTTTTGCCCATGGCAGGAGCAATGCATACTGAGCTGCATCATTTCTTAGTCTCCCAAACACTCTGCTCCGTGCTTCAGTGTTTCTGGCAAGGCCATGGCACAAGGAGAGGATGGAGCACCCTGTCCAGCCATCTGCCAGGTTTCATTTCTGCCTGGCCTCATCTTCGCGGGCAGATGCCCAGGCCCGTCTGGTCCCCACGTGGCTGCAGTGCCTGCATGCTCAATACTCCGCATATGCCGTTGGCTGACATTTCCTCTCCAGCTCTCTTCACGGGACAGTGGGAGCATTATGTCTGTCCTTCTCCAAAGACATCCAATGCAACAGATTGACTCATCAGCATGTAGCACAGCTATCTGAAGGGTAAGTTCCTGGGGTCTGTATAAAATCATAGGGTCTGAGGAAATGTCAGGCTTTTATCTATATTTTGGAATGAGATGTGAGCACTTACAGGCTGTAAATCCCTGCTTTGCATAGCCCTGGTTGTCAGTCTCATAGAAGGTGTAATAACCACCTTTTTCTTGAGACTGGGTACATTATGGTGTGTGCCTTCCATGGCCACTGGTTTGACACTGTTGAACGGTGGCTGCTGGGGACTGCCAAGTGACCGCAGAGCATCGCTGCCCAGCTGCCCCCTCCCCATCTGCTAAGCAAAGAACAGCTACAGCCATGTGAAACAGTTCTTACTGGAAATGGCTGGTAAAGGCTCCAGCCAAGCCTATTTCTAAGCTGTGAGTCCTGCCACGGCTATTATTTGTCTTTAATAACCTGGAAATCAAATGTTAAGGCAGGTCTTAGCAAGACTAAGGCATGAGTGAGTCCAGGCCTCCTTCAGCATGCTGGAGGTGGCACCGCTGTCGCCTTCTGCAGCCTTATAGCAGAGCCAATTTCCAGGTGTTACTTACTGTGATGTTGTATGAGGCTCCAGCACACTGTAAGCATTTGGTATTCCGCTTATCCTTTCCACATCCAGATTTGTTTAATCTTTTCTGTAGCTGAAGATCTTTTCTTGCATTATCAATGGCAAATTCCAATAATACCTGATGAGGAGTGAACACAATGAACTGCTTTTCCCCTTTTTCATAGCATTTCAATCTGGCTATTATTAGCTATTATTATTCAGAGGACACAGATGCATGCCTGGATCCACCCAGGGATACAAAGTTCTGAAGAAAATACTGCTGAAGTCAAAAGGAAGCATTGTAGTACATCAGCACAAGCTTTGGAGGACACTTACACCTATTCCCGATTTATTAATATTGTTAATGACCTGTCTTTTCCTTTCCCCACCATTCCTTGGTATCCTCTTGCTCTCTTGTGTTGTACATCAAGTTCATAAGAAATACAGGAAAAGAGCTGTATTTTTCTACTGTTCTTAGAGGAGTAATAGCAAAATAGGACCACGGTCACTAATAAAGATAATCATCGTCCTGGTCATCAGGAGGATTTGTAAAGGTTGATTTCCTGTACAACTACCCCAGTTGGACATAGATCCAAGATCTTGTATTCCCTGTGACAGCCTTAATAGCAAGAAAGACCAGCCTGATGATTAGTCTGAAGCAGGCTGATACTGATCAGCCACTTCTTGTGTCTCCTTCCCCAGCTGGCTGTTCCCAGGTGAAATCCCAGGGAAGAAATCACACAATTCCTAACAATATGTAACAAATCTGGCTCTGTTTTCCCAATGCGGTTATTGACACAGGTCTTCCTACCCAACCTCTAAATTTCATGCAAAGGCACAGATATAGATCATCCTTGAGATGCCTACCTCTTTTAAAAAGTGTTTGCATTTGGCCAATGGATTTAAAGGCACCACATCGGGTGTTACTGGGCAAAACACGTCGTGGACAGTGTGAGAAGGCACGTTTTCAGACAAGCCTGATGGGGTTAGGCAAAATTTGGTGGGATTTGCACACCTCACTGCCAGAAGTGTCTCTGAAAATCTCAGCCTCAGGAACAGATTTTTCACTGCAAGCTCTTTCCAGACAAAGAAGCAAACCTTCGTTAGAAGGGAATCAGGTTGACGGTAATGAGGATTGGCATGGTTATTTCCAGTTACACATAAAAGAAAATAGGGTTTTCAAAAGAAATACCCAAACCCTGTTGTTGTCCCACCCTATGTACAAAACTTGGAGCTATCTGGGTCTGTCGTCCAGGCAGGACTGGTGAATCAGAGGGGGTATGTAAGAAAAACCCCATATTTAGTAGCAGCAACAGAAGCCCAAAGTCTGAAGCCCAGCTTCCAGCATTTCTTTTGATTTGTGGTTCAGAGCATGCCATTATCTTTGTCCTCTAAAAAGTTCAGGACATGAATCTTCCCCAATATTGAGTTAGCGGGGAGTGAAGCAAAGGTCCCTCTTACAGGGCCGTGTTTTCCAAGTGTGCCCGGAACTTTTGGGGCAAAGAAGGTGCAGTTTCCTCCGTGTGTGGGTTTGGTAATCTTCTTTTAAATAAGCACTGGAAATCACAGCAGGGTGATAGTTGTTATTGTTTAAGGCATTATTTTTTTTTCATGACTCAAGCAAAAAGCTTCAGGAAGCTGCTCCTATTAACAATCGGCCTGCTCTCTGCTCCCTGCAAGGACTGAGTAACTGAAACCACAATTCATGAAAAATCATGGTAATAAAAAGAGGCTGAAATACGTATTCCTGATATCCATCAGATACCGGAGCGTGCCTGCCAGCAGCAGTTCGCATGCCTGCTGCGGTGAGGCTGACCACCCCGCAGAGCAGCTCTGTGCTCAAGTCCAGAGCACAAACTTCACCTCCTTTGTGCAGCCAAATGTTTTTTTATTTCCTCATTTATCATTTAATCTCCAAGAAGAATGCAATCATGGAGTGACCAAAGCTATTTGTCAATTCAAGCTGAATTCAGCAAATAGCTTCAGCCATGCAAAACATGAACATAAGTCCTGGACATGAGAATGCAACTCAATTTGTCATTTCTAGGATTAACTATTTTGCTTATTTTTATGATTTTTGAGCAATCGTTTTGGCATAATTCATTACCTAGCAAGTGAGTTCTTCCTCCTTCGTACCCCAATGGCTTGCTCTGAGAAAAAAAGTCCGTCCCTGACAAATTTGAATTTCTCTCTTTGAATTGTTCCCTTTTGCCTGCACCAAGGGAGCATTTGAAGGACTTCGCCAGCCGGGTGTGCGCTGAGCGTCGTTCCTCGTGCACCCACCAGGGAGGTGGGAGGAGGAACACCTGAGTGCAGCTGGGCAGGTGTTAAGACCCCTTGCCAGGAGGTCAAAAATTTGTCTTCAGAAGTCCTGCCCTGAAGACTGGGCTGTGGGTACCCCTGTGGGACAGACTTGCTTTTAACCTGAACAAGTTTTATGACCTTTTCCTATTGCATTTCGTGTCTCACGCAAACACACACACTCTCAGAAGAATGACGGGGAAGCTGAAGCAAGGGAAATTGTTGCCTGTTTTCACTTATTTGAGTACCTAAGATCTGATCTGATCTTCTGGCAGGCTTCTCCCATGTGAGATGCTACTGAGCTGTGCCAGAGGCTGGAAATACCTTCCCTTCATTAAGCCTGTGCCTGGAGGGGGAGGCCTTTCCTCAATGCCTGGAGATGACTCCAGGTCTGGGAGCAGATGCTGTGCCGTGGGCATCTCTGGTGCTCCCCCAGCAGAGGTGGGTTGCAGCTGATTCATGGCACTGGTGGCCGTGGGGGCGAGCAGAGGGGCTGGGTACTCGTCCCAGAGGCTTGTTCTCTGGCTGGTTAACCTATCCTCCTGCCACACCATGGGTAAAATGTCTTTACACGAGCCACTTGTTTCACAGACAAGCCTTGTATGAAGAGTAGAAGACCCTGGAGACCTATGACATACACCCAGGCTGCTGGTTTAATTTTCAACTGCCAAGCAGGAGAATAGGCAGGTAAATATTTACACACAACAAAATTCTCTTGCATTCAACTATTCCAGGAATTCAAAACCCAGGAGAGCACCGCTGCCGGCAGAGTCAATGCTCTTTACTTCTTAACCAGAGCATTAAGCTGTAGTTAGTGATCCTCAGCGATCGATGCAAGAGAAAGGTGGAGAGGCACGGTGGGGCAGGGTTTGCCAAGAGCCTTCTGCTGGGCTTGCCTTCTGCCTAAGCCCATCCACCCCCCTTTATGGCCCTCTACGTATCTTTATGCCATCTGGGTAGAAAGAAATCTCTTACAGGAACACAGCAGAGGATGTTTCGTTCCCTTTGCACCGGAGAGTCTGAAGACATTAATATTACTCAGATTTGTAGTCGACTGAAACTTTGGAGGCTTTAGAGCTGAAATTCTTCCCTGTGCAAAGGACCCAGGCAGGCTGGGATCATTCACCAGCTCTATCTGGTATAAGCCCTTAAATCCAATTTGAATTTGTGCCAGACGAATCTCACGGCTCTCAGCCTGATACGTCCCCAAATGCTATTAACCTGCCCGTGAATAGCGCACTGGCACTAAGCCCTTCTGCCTTGCTTGTGTTCACAAGTTACTGGGAGTCTCCTGGAAAGTAGAGGGATGTTTTATTTCCTCAAAGCTCCATCTTTTGGAGTCACGTTATTGCCTGAGCCTCTGCTTTTGGACAGAGAATAGTCAGCAAATGGAAACTGTATTCTTCACAAGAGGAAGAAAGCAGATAAGAGGGAATACATGCATGCTTTTTGTTAAATCTCTTTAGCTTTACACCAGTCTTACAGCTTTTAGGGGGAGGGAATGGATGTTCCTCAGGCGTGTGGTGTTTTCTGTGGGAATTAAGAAGTTTCCCCTAATTTTTGACAGTTCAAAACTAGACACTTGATTGCTGATAGGACAGTATTCACCATCATCTCTGGGCGGTGTGAACCCCATGGGATGCCGCCACCACTGCTGGGTGCTAGCCCAGCGGAGGTGGGCAAAAGGGCCCAGCCACACCTTGGCTATAACTCCACTCTGGAAAGGCCCAAGGACCTCAGTTTTAAAGCAGAATTTGCTTCTTCCCATGGGTTAAACCCTCAGGAAGCTGTCGGTAGTTAAACAGAGGCACAGACACACTGGGGCATGATCTGCATTCATCTACCTGCAGAGCACTTTCCTAGGCTGCTCCACAAGGCGGAAGGACTTGCAGATCAGAGCTTTTTGCCATTCAGTTGAGCAGAAAGATTTAAGTAGAACAAGAGACCATTGCCTCAGATATCTTAAGATAATAATTCTCTATGACAAAGTGCTAAACATATTCCATTTGCACTTTATATTGCCATTAATATGCATGTGAGATTAAGGAAGTGTGCTTGCTGGTGAGGAACAGCCTGGTAAATGCATGCTTAAGCAGCGTCTGTGCATGGAAGTGCTACATCAAGGCACAGTTACTTTATCTTCATGTGCAAACGAGGATTTTATATGTATCAATAAAAGTGAAATAAAATGTGGGAAACCTATTCACATCACTGGTAGAAGAACTTCACTCTGAAAAGCTATGAGCAATGAATATCCCGCTGACCTTCTGAGCAGAGCACCAGACCTCATGGACCTTCACTGGAGAGCAGCAGGCTGGAGAAGGCTGCAGTCACAGCTCCGTGTGAGCAGGGCTGCAGGGTCGTGGGCTCGACAACCCACTCCTTCCCCTTCAATACTCTCACTTTAGCAGGTATTTGAGCCCAAGCAGGAGCCTACATGAAACTGATGAAGAAAAAAATGAAAACACTTGAAAATGCTATTTTGAGACTTATGGAACTTGAATAAATGAGCATATTAATTATTCAATTATCTGTGGCATTTTGAATATTTTGTCATTCAGCCCACTGTCTCCTCTTTGCTGTGGCAGCATCCCCTTGCAGGAGCTTTGGGAAAGATGCTGGAAGTCCTCCTCTCCAGGCTGCTTTTCCCAGGCGGTGTGATGACCTCGCAGATGTGGCGTCCGGGCAGCAGCTAATGGAAGGTCATTCTTGTCTTGGAGTTGCCTTCACAATTTTATGTCTTAGGATTGCTTTAATGTCTATTTTACTAGTTTCCAATATCTGTTGCCTTTTCTTTTTGAGATCTGTAGGTTAGAAAGAAAGATGTACTGTCCTTACGGCGGTGTGTACGGGTAGGTGAGTTCTGCCAAAGTGCTACTGTGGGTTGTGGTCAGTTACAAGTTTCTTTGTGCTCAGTTTTCAGAGAAGCCTTCACCTTTAAAGATCTCCTGATCCTATATTAAAGTCTGTTCGTATCAAGGGAAATTTTCAAAAGATTTATGTTATCAAAGTACCGCTATCAAACACAAAATGAGGGATTTGTCTGATCAAAAGCAGATGCCAACATTATATCGTATCAAAAATATGTATCTCTCCCACCTTGTCATCTAGATTTCCATTAGAATCAGTAAAATGAGAAATCCCATCACAAAATGTTTCTCATCCCAATGTAGACAGTGGAAGTCAAAGTTTTCTCTCCATTGACTAAAGACAGAATTGAGGCTGACAAGATGACTCTTTGAGGACAATCTTACACTGGATTTAGACATTTCTTTGTAGTATCTTCAGCCACAAGAGCAAATAAAAGAGCTGCCTTCACAAAGCATTAGAAACCTGTGCTAAAACCATCCCCATATCAGCTCTTGGCCAAACCCCAGAGGAAGCGGGGCTCAAGCAGCTACAAAGCGTGTTACGTGGGTTTGAGGGACCCTGTTTTGCAGGTGTGTGGAGATGGGTGCTGACTCTTCTCAACGGGAGCAGCTCTTCCTGGTAAGCAGAAGAGTTAAGCTACAGGGCTACCCTAGGAAATGTTGCGGTCACTCTGGCCGTTTATTTTAGCTGTCTCTAAAATCAGTTTGAAGACGTAAAGGCTGCTGGTGAGATGTCATCTATAGGGATTTCTGATGGTGGAAATGAGCTGGAATTCCATTTCTCTGTGGGTCTTTCTGAGGAGTCCCCAGCGGCGTTTGCAGCCTGTGCCAGCCCAGGCTGGCTGTGGTGCTGGGCATGGGGATGGGTCACTTCTCATCCTCCTCCACCCATGTTTGTCCTTAACAAGGAGAACAAAAACTGGGGACTATTTATGCTGAACCAACAGCTGTCACGCTTCTTCCTTGGCTCTGACTACCTCCAGAAATTTACAGAACAAACCTAGAGAGGCTGCTGTCCTCCTGTGTTTTAAATCTCCTTCTCTTTCACTCATTACTTGAGGTTTCTCCAGTGTTGCTAGTGCTATCTTTAGTTGGGACTGTGAGACCGGCTGTAAAACGATCTGTAATTGTGTTTGGGATCAAACCCCTCTTCTTTTAAGGTCGGTAGCCCAGAGAGGCGCTCTGTTAGCAGAGCTATTTAGCTATTGCAGGTGCTCCTGATGCCCACATTAGCTGGGTGGTGAAGACACCTCAGGAGTAGGTGCTGTAGGTGCCCGAAGGGAGCTGGTGTCTTCCCCAGCCATGCTTAAAATGCAGAGCTTTAATGAGCTGCGTGTTCTCCCTGGTTCAAAGTGAGCCCCAATGTTTTTGTTCCACTAACATCTACTTTAATTAGCTCATTCATTTTCTAAGCATTTGCATAGGGGATGATTGAGGAATTAGGATAAGTGATTTTATGAATAGCAAATGTTGTTCCTATTAGAATGCATGGTTAATAAAACATTTTATTTCTTACTTTATGCTTGTCCTCTATTTTCATATAAAACAATCAGAAAAACTAATACTTTCAAAATGGGAAAATAGTGTTCATTCCTTAATCAAAAAAGCTGTGATAAAGTTCTTATTGTGTTGGTGAGTCAAGTTGCTAAAGTGAAAGTGATAATAAGATCAAAATCAGGAAATAATATCCCAATTAATTTTGGGGAGGGTGCTTTCATTACCAAACGCAGGGGCAAGAGTTTTGAGGTGTATAGAAACAAATTTGTTAGTTAAATTATTATAAATCCAGTAACAGATGAGGGCAAAAGGGAACAAATGGTAATTAAAAGTGCAACTCTTTTGTTCCAAGCAAAAGCAACACTGGAGCTGGTACAGAAGTCACGTGTATGGGAGGTAATCACAGTTCTCAGATATCCTGAGATAAATTCAATTCTCACTTATTGTTTGTTTGCAGGTAATTTCATCCCGCATACCTTGGATAGACGTCTTAGATTATCTTCACCTGAAAGGAAATCTGTATTTAAAAATAAGAATTATGTCTGTCATGAACTCCTGAGGCAAAAAAACAACCAAAAAAAAAGTGTCACTTGATTCAAATATGTGTGGGGGAAGTCACTAAAACTGCAGAGAAGCTTTTGTTTCTGAAAGCCACAGACGAGGAGAATGTATTTAAATTGGTATTTTATCTCCCAAGAGCCAGTTCCAGAGATCATTATTGAGAAAGCAAAGGATAATTGAGGATATCGCTAGACTACAATGATGAACACTAAATACTGACCTTAGAGCAGACATCATAAGGCAGAGCAGCGTGAAAGATGTTAGATCAGGGGAGCTGATAATGGGAGAGAGGTTTATTTTTCAACGTCTGGCTCTCTAGCTGCAATGCATGCGGTCTAAGCAGCAGACGGAAGTACTCACGGGTCTTGAATAAACTCTGTGAGCCCTATTTGTGGTTGCAATCTAGTTCCTGCTGAACAAGGTTTTGCCTTGACTGTAACTGGAAAATGTTAGTTAATGGATGTTTAATGCTTCAAGGCGCTCTGCCTTCTTGGAATGAGGCTGTGGGCACACGTCGGTGGACATAGATCAAATCCAGGCAAGACCCTGCCGAGCAGGGGTACAAGGAAGCCCACTGCTGCGAGCACACAGATAGCAGCTCGCTGAGTGAAGAGGTGGAAGAAGCTTTCGCCTTCATTGTGGCATTGCTCTTTGATCCCAAAATACGATGAATACGATAATAAATAAAGAATATGTGACGATAGTCTGGTGCAGTGATGTTTTCTCC